>NW_026947505.1:56285000-57505000 GCF_034190915.1 Cavia porcellus | reverse complement strand
TGGAAAATATAGAGAAAAAATTTAACATTTAGTTAGTGAAGCAGATTAAAAAACAATTCAATTTTCTAAATAAAAGATAAGCTAAAATTTAAAAAACATGAAAAGGTACAAAATGGGGAAAGAAATTGTTCATAAGTGGATGATAGAAATTCAAATTAATACAACAAATTTGAGAAAGGTTTTCACAGTATTTCATATATTTAAATAAACTTACACAATTTAGTCTGCAATGTTTAGTTATTAGTGTATATCCTCTGGTAATGTTTCCAAGTTCAGTGATAATTCAACAAATTTCCAGCAGCTTTATTTAAAATGGTGTTAAGCTGGAAAAATATTTTTCTATAAAATGTGAAATAGACAAATGTAGATATATATGACACAGATACATGAAAAAAATTCCTATCATCTTGGTTTGAAGTTTTGTATCACTTTTACTGTTTTGTTTGACTTTATTCTGTTTTATTTTGCTTAGTTTTATTCTCTTAAAAATAAAAAAAGTTAAAAATTTAATCAATGGACTTTTCTTTTTTTAAGGAAGCTTGTTTCAATACTGTATCCACATTTACACAGGTATGATTTCATTTATGTACATTCCAACAGTGTACAAAACAAAATTAGATATTTCAGACATGTATCATTGCTGGAAAAAAACTTTGAAGAAAAACATTTAAAGTATTTTTAATGAGGCCAGCGATCCTTATTAACAGTGTGGACGTGTCCAGTGACCTAAGGACCGGGGCTTGAGCAAATGATAGCAATGCAAAGCTGCTCTCATCCTAGCAGGAAAGAACTCAGTGTCTCAAAGGAGGGCAAAATCTGTCTTGAGTAAATTCAAAAGAATGGATACATTTTAAGTTAAAATGCCCTTATATCAACATATTTTTAAATAATGTTATTTTTTTCCAATTAAAGCTAACATTCTCTATTTTACTGCTTTGTGGGACATCCTCAGAATATGATCATGTCAGGATACTGCATGTGTTTCTCTCGTCATGGTAAAGTCATAGGTAAAGATTCATTGTGTAGAACATGTTTTATATGAAACTTAAAATTATATAAAGTCAAAATATCTTTCATTATTTTTTCTTCTAGCAGCTTTACCATCCTGAAAACAGTATTTTATTTCTATTTCATTGGTTACCCATGACATGCTAACCTAGTGCTATGTAAAGAACATTTCGCTTACATTTTTTTTCTGATTGGATTCTTTCATCTGTAATTTAAAAATCACCTACAGTTTAATTGTATGCTCTCATTTTAAAATGGATTTTTTCAACCAATATTTTTGAAAAGAATATGCTACTAATTCCATTTCTGTAGTGTTTGAGAGACATTTTCTGTGTGGTGAATTCCCTTGGCCCTTTTATGCCTGAAATTTTCTTCTTCTCTCATCTTTAATGAGCTATAATTGGATTGAAAATTCGTGGCTCAGCATATCAAAGCTACCGCCCCTTTATCTTTCTACATTCAACATTACTCTTCAGTCTGTGGTCAGTGAGTCCTTCTCCTTTGGACTTGACCTGTTTTATTGTTGTCTGACAGTAACACTGAGCATTTTGGCTGTTTTTCTCAAATGTTAGATCTATATATTTTCTCTCTGTTCTCAGCATTCTTATTTTTTCAAAAAGATCAACATGCTTTGACTCTTGTTTTCCCTGTCTCCGTTTTCCTCTTGTGCCCTCATCTCTATCCTTTGTATTGGATGCTCTGAAACATTTTGCCAGCCCAATATTTTAGCTCATATGTGTTAACTTCTGTTTAGATCAGAAACTTTGTATAGCTTACTGACAATGTCTTCTAACATTCCCAACACTTGGTGATGGAAAAAAACTGCATTTCAAAACTGCTGTTTCCAGCCTCGCTTCATTGCCACCCCTTCAACTCCTACCGAACAGAGGAAAAAAGAGTACAAAACCAAGGACAGCAAGTTTCATATATGATACTTTGCAATACCTATAGTACATTGCAAAGTTATTTGATTGTTGTGGCAATATGCAACATATGTCTGCCACCTACAATAGTATTAACAATGTATTCATGTCAACAGGTTTATTAACACAGTGTTTGCTGAACCTAAACACGTAAATCACTATAAATATTTTTATGGGGAGAGAATTATAGAAATTATCTAAGAAAAATGAGAGGATATATACAAACTTAAAACCAATATCTTAAACACATAGTTAGAAATACACACACATCTACATGAAAAAATCCCAATGACTGATATACACAGGCTGCCCAACCTGGATACACTTTAGGAAAAGAAAAACACTTGTACTTATTAAGACATCATGAGACTCATACAGTTTTCTTTGGCTTCTACAATTACAAGAGGTGCTCAAAGTGGAGATCATTAGCTTTTTTTTAATAATTTTTCTTTTCCTGAAATATGTGTACATTTTTTGGGAGGCCAATATATGTAAATTTAATTCATAATTAATTTATGTGAAAATTTAGACTTGTTGCAGTATCATATGATTAATAAAATGTAGCAAAACTATATTTTATAAGAATAATAAAGATAAAATAAATTACAGTTTCACAATCCTAGTGATATATTATTAATTGCTTCTAAATTCTTCCCTGGGAGGGTTCTTGTATTTTAATTATCTTTCTAAGTACATACTTTTTGTATTGCCACAAGTTATTGGAAGAATCATGCTCTTTTGTAACTGTTACTCCATATATTCAGGATTTTTGCTTCCATCTACTCTTCTAATGATGTGAACACCTAGAATTTTTCTTGCTTGCCCAAAGTTCTTCTATTAGCTTCTACAATCTAGCATTGTTGCTTGTATGATCATTGTTGCATTGTGGCTAGTATAATGCATACCATCTCCTTCAATCTCAACATTAACATTCCAGTCTTGCAAATTATTAACTACCTCATTTGATAAACTGTATTGATAATGTAAGGTTATAAGAGCAACCACTGAATAATCTTAATTTTGGGCTTCCAAATACATTGTCTTTGTTTTTCATAATGTGAAAACAAGACAGAATTTCAGCCAAAAATATAATGTTGACACTCTTTATGATTAATAAAAAATACACTGTCTTAGTTACTTTTCTCATTGCTCAGACAAAATACTCAAAACTCAGGTTTAACAAGGAAAAGTTTATTAGATCTTACAGATTGTAGCGGTTTCAGTTCATAGATGACTGGCTCCAAGGCAGGGTGTCTTGGCCGAGAGGCATCACAGAGGAGAAAGAGCTCATGATATGGAAGGCAGAGGCAAGCGGCAGCAAAAGCACCAAGAAGCAAGCAACCAACAGAAGCCCATTTTCTGTTCCTTGTATATTCTGTCCAGAGTACACCCCTGTTATGGTTGATACACTGTGTCAACTTGAGAAATCTGGCAGCTTAACTAAGTGACTCAGCAGCTCTGCATCTTGGGGTGCACAGGGAGAGTCCTTTGCCTTCTAGTATGTGGTTTATTTTGTCAATTTGAGATCAGTTTAACTGAATGATTCAGTGGAGGCCAGGGACCTTACTGTGCAAACATCCTCATCCTGTGCAAGAGATGATGTGAGTTGTACACCCCCCTGAGGGGCACAACCTGCTTACAGTATAAGGGAGGAAAAGAGGCTTATTCTTCCCCCTTATTGCTGTTGCTTTCTTGTCTTCTGCTGCCTTGAAGTGTTTTGCTGGTGCCATGCCACCTTGACTTGGATCTGGCTGATTTTGAGCTAAAACCTCTACAAACTGTGAGCTAAATAAACCTTTCCTTCCTTAGTTTTGAGTGCTGAGTATTTTGTCTCAGCAATGAGAGAAAAGTAACCATGACAGCTCACTCAGAGTATGCAGCACATGTGCCCAGGGAAGGCTTTCTCATTATCCATATGAACTATGCCAAATCAATCAGTGAATTAATTTAATCATCCTACATCTTTGATCCCAGAATCACATACTTAATCCAAGCATCATATACTATAGATTCAGCCCCAAATACAATCACATGGTGCTTTGGGGGCCATCTACACACAAGCTAAAATTTTGTTCTATAGAAAAAAACAAAATATCAGTTTTCCTTACCTCTTTTTTATTTCTAATACTGAATATCCTTTTTTGATCATCAACAATATATTTGTAATGATATTGAACATTCATTTATGGGTTAATAAAATATTAATTAATCTAATCAGTGGTTACCATAATGCGTCTTGCTACCTTTAAAAGAATTGCCTATATCATCAGTTATAACAAAATTGAACGATACAGTACAGAATAAAACCAATAAAACTGAAACATTGGAGACATTACAAGACTTCAAAAGAAGGTAATAGTCAAACCAGAATGGGCATCATAGTGAATTTTATTATTTTCAAAGTAGTTGCCTATACCCTCAAACTTGATATTATCAAGCAAAACAGAATAGAGTAGAATCAGTCAAAACAAGATGGTGAGAGCAATGCAGGGTTTCAAATCAAGTTAATAGGAAATCAAAGTGGGTAACTATAATATATCCTGCTAATTTTGTTTATTTTTTCCTTAATTAAAAATAAAAAAAATAAATAATAAAAAAGGAGATTGAAATAAAAGCAGACATAACAACAAAACAGCACAGGCCAGAACATAACAATTTAAGCAACATAGTGATTCACTACAAGATATCCTGACATAACAGTAGTTACCATAGTGTCTCTTTCCTTGAAATATTTGAGTAAAACTTCATGTACTGTAGTATCAAACATATCAAGACAATGTAAAACCATTCCAGAGAATGACAGTATTACAGGGTATTTAGAACCAACTAACCAAAATGAATAATGGTTTCTATATTATCACCTTGTCCATAAAGGTTTTTGTTTATACTATCACATACAATATAATCCAATAAGATACAACATGTTAAGACCAATGGAGACAGAAGAACAAAAGCTTGATGGGATTAAGCTTTTGTTGATATTAAAGATGATATTAAAACAGCACTAGAAATTATGATGTCTTATTTTCTCCAAAATAGCTGTTCATACCATCACAGAAAATAAAATCAA
Organism: Cavia porcellus; assembly: GCF_034190915.1. Classification (NCBI taxonomy): domain Eukaryota; kingdom Metazoa; phylum Chordata; class Mammalia; order Rodentia; family Caviidae; genus Cavia; species Cavia porcellus. The sequence goes on along the minus strand of NW_026947505.1, from coordinate 57,499,999 downwards.
ACATCGCAGAATAAAACCATTACAATTAATGGGTGAAAATATTATAAGGCTTCAAAGCAATATAATGGGGAATCAGGATTACCACATACTTTTATATATTTTTATCATTTTTTACACTAGGGAAACTACTTGGTATTAATACATGTGGGTTTGATTATTTCACTTATGAGTATGGTCTCAAGCTGTGCCCATTTATTTATAAATATATCAATGTTATCATTCTTTATAGCTGAGTAGTACTCTATTGTATTAAAAATAGCACAACTTTTTTATCCATTCCTCAGTTGATGGACACTTAGGTTGTTTCCAAGATCTGGCTATTACAAATTGTGCTGCTATAAACATGGGTGCACATATATCACTGTGATATAATGCTTTCAGTTCTTCTGGGAATATGCCTAGAAGTGGAATAGCTGGAACAAATGGGACTTCCAATTCGAGCTTTTTGAGAAATCTCCAGACTGACCTCCACAATGGTTGCACCAGTCTACACTCCCACTAACAGTGCAGGAGAGTTCCTTTTTGCCACAGCCTTTCCAGCATTTGTTGTTGGTGGTTTTCTTGATCCTGGCCATTCTTTCTGAAGTGAGATGGAATCTCAGTGTGGTTTTAATTTGCATTTCTCTAATGAGTAATGATGATGAACATTTTTTCGTGTATCTATTTGCCATTTGTATTTCTTCATCTGAGAATTGTGTATTCATTTCAGATGCCCATTTTTTGTATTGGATCTTTGAATTTTGGGGGTCTGATTTTTTTTTTAATCTTTGTATGTTTTAGACAGAAGTCCTTTGGCTGAGGGAGAGTTCACTAAGATTTTTTCCCAGTTTGTGGGTTTTCTTTTCATTATGCTGGATATTTCTTTTTACATGCAGAAACTTTTTAATAAGAGGTGGTCCCAGTTATTGATTCCATGAAGTATTTCCCATGCAGTTTGAGTCCTGTTCATGAATTCTCTCTACCCCATATGTCTTCAAGGTTTCTACCCAATTTGTCTTCCAATAGATTTAGTGTTTCTGTTTTAATATTCAGATCTTTGATCCATTTAGATTTTAATTTAGTACATGGTGTTAGGCATAGGTCTAGTTTTAGTTTTCAGCAAATTGAGAGCCAGTTTTTCCAACACCATTTATTAAAGAGATTGTCATTCTTCCAGTGCACCTGTCTGGCTCCTTTATCAAAGATAAGGTGGTTGAGTGTGTTTGTAGTTGTGGTTGTATCTTCTAATCTATTCCATTGATCTTCGGCTCTGTTTTGTTTCCAGTACCATGTTGATTTTACTACTGTTGCTTTGTAGTATAACTTCAAGTCAGGGATTGTGATGCCTCCTGCCTTGCCTTTGTTACTTAGAACTGTCTTTGCTATTCTAGGTCTCTTCTTGCTCCAGATGAATTTTAGAAGTGATTTCTCTAGATCTATGAGGTATGTTGATGGTATTTTTATTGGGATTGCATGGAATCTGTATAGCAGTTTTGGCAGAATGGCCATTTTCATAATATTTATTCTTCCTCTCCATGAGTAAGGGATGTCTTTCCGCTTTCTGAGATCATCTTCAATTTCTATTTTCAGTATATTATAATTTTCCTTGTATAGGTCTCTCACTTATTTTGTGAGAGTAATTCCTAAATATTTCAGTTTTTTGGTTGCTAGTGTGAAGGGTGTGGCTTCTCTTATTTCTCTCTCTGTGATCTTTTTGTTAGTGTATAGGAATGCTATTGATTTTTGAGTATTGATGTTGTATCCAGCTACATTGCTGAGTTTATTTATTATATCTAAGAGCTTTTCAATGGAGTTTTGGGGGTTTTCTATGTAAAGTACCATGTCATCTACAAATAATGATAATTTAAATTCTTCTTTTATTATCTTTACCCCTTTTATTTCTTTCTCTTGTCTAATTGATCTGGCTAGTATTTCCAATACTATATTGAATAGGAGCATTGATAATGGATATCCTTGTCTTGTGCCTGATTTTAAAGTAAAGGCCTTCAATTTTTGGTCATTTAGTATGATACTGGCTGTTGGTTTGTCGTAGATGGTCTTTATTATCTGAGGTAAAGACTAATATATTCCAATTTTCTGTAAGGTTCTTATCATAAATGAATGTTGGACCTTAACAAAAGCTTTTTCTGCATCTATAGAAATCATCATGAAATTCTTACTTTTGCTTTTATTGATATGGTAGATTACATATATTGATTTACATATGTTCAACCTTCCCTGCATGCCTGGGATGAATCCCACTTGGTCATGGTGTATAATCTTCTTGATGATTTGCTGCATCCTATTTGCTAATATTTTATTGAGGATTTTTGCATCTATGTTATCTATGTTCATTACGGAGATTGGTCTGTAGTTGTCTTTTTTAGTTGTGTCTTTCACTGGTTTTGGTACTAGAGTAATATTTGCTTCCAGGAATGACTTAGGAAGGATTGCTTTCCTTTCCATTTAATTGAAGAGTTTGAGGAGTGTCAGTATTAAGTTTCCTGTACTTCTTGTAGAATTCTGCAATGAATCAGTCTGGGCCTGGGCTCTTCTTTGTAGGTAAGGACTTAATTATGTTTTCAATTTCATTAATAGAGACTGCGTTATTCAGCAGTTTTACAGCCTCTTGACCTAGCTTTGGTACTTCATATGTTTCTAGGAATCTGTCTATTTCTTCTGTGTTATCAAACCTATGAGAGTAGAGGTTTTTGAAAGAGGTATTTATGATCTTCTGTATTTCTATAGAGTCTGTAGTGATTTTGCCTTTTTCATTCCTTATTGCATGAATTTGAGCTTTTTCTTCCCTTTTTTTTAATAAGGCTGGCGAGGGGCTTATGAATTTTATTTATTCTTTCAAAGAACCAACTCTTTGATTAATTGATTCTTTGTATTATTTTCTTAGTCTCTATTACATTAATTTCTGCTTTGATTTTTAAAATTTACTCTCTTCTTTTGGCTTTGGGCTTGACTTGCTCTTCTTTTTCTAGTTGTTTGAGCTGTAACATCAGGTTGTTTATTTGTGTTCATTCTGCTTCCCTGATATGGGAACTCAGTGCAATAAATTTTCCTCTGAGGACAGCTTTCATTGCACCCCAAAGATTCCAATAAGTTGTATTTGTATTTTGTTTGCTTGTAGGTATTTTTTAATTTCCTCTTGAATTTCCCCTGTGACCCACTGATTAGTCAAGAGTGTGTTATTCAGTTTCCATGTTTTTGTGGGATTTTTGCAGTATCTTTTATTATTAATTTTAATTTCATGATGCTATGATCTCACAACATGCAAAAGATAATTTCCACTCTTTTGCATTTATTTAAATATGCTCTGTGAACTAATATATGGTATATTTTAGAGAATGACCCATGTACTGCTGAGAAGAATGTGTATTCTGATGTTGTTGGATGTAACACTCTATATATGTCTATCAAAGTCCATTTGTTCACAGGTGTGATTCAGTTCTGTTATTTCTTTGCTGATTTTCTGTCTGGTTGATCTTTCCCTTGGCCTCAATGGTGTGTTAAGTACTCCTGTTATAACTGTGTTACTGCAAATTTGGTTTTTCATTTTGTTAATATCTATTTTATATATCTGGGTGTCCTGGAATTTGATGCACATAGATTTAATTTTGTTATCTCTTCTTCTTGAAGTTTTCCACTAACCAGTATGTAATGACCTTCTTTGTCTCTTCTGATTGTTATTGGTTTGAAGTTCACATTGCCTGCAAACAGAATAGCTACCCCACTTTTTTTGTGTGTTCATGTTGCATGAAATGTTGTTTTCAGTCTGCGAATGTCCTTTTGGGTTAGATGAGTTTCTTGTAGCCAGCATATAGTTGGATTTTGTTTCTTGATCCATTCTCCCAGTCTGTTTCTTTTAATTGGGGCATTGAGTCCATTTACATTAATGTTTATAACTGTTATATGCTGACTTATTGTTGACATGTTATCTTTCTACTGTTGCATCTTTATCTTTCTGTTTTGTTTAATTGTCTGCTTTGCTTAGTGGGTTTTTCCTAAATGTATCTAAACTGTTTTTCAGTATTCTTTGCAGGGTTTGCTTGATGATCAAGAAGTTATTCAGCTGTTCTTTGTCATGGAAGCATCTTATTTCTCCATCCATTTTGAAGGACATTTTTCCAGGTATGTCTGTCTCCGTTGAAAATCATTTTCCTTTAGGATCTGAAATACTTCACTCCATGTTCTTCTTGACTTCATTGTTTGTGTTGAGAAGTCTGCTGTGCTTCTGATAGACTTTCCTTTATAGATGATCTGTCTTTTCTCTCTGACAGCTTTTAGTATTCTATTCTTGTGTTGGATTTCTGGCATAGTGATTATTATATGCCTGGGTGTAGTTTTATGTTGGTTATGGCCATTTGGAGCTCTGTATGCTTCACTAATCCTAATGTCAGTTTCCATTCTCATGTTTGGGAAATTTTCAGCTATGACTTCTGTGAATAGTCTTTTGATATCATTTTTGCTGTTCCCTTCTTTTTTATTTATCCCTCTTAATCTTTTGTTGTTTTTCTTTGCATTATCTTGCAGCTGTTGTATGGTTATTTCCTAATTTTTTTTCTAAGATCTTTCCTTTCCTGTTCACTAGATGCAATCTTGTCTTCGAAGTCTGAAATTCTATCTTTATTTTCGTTGAGTCAGTTTTGACAACTTTCAATGGAATTTTTGATTTCCTGTATTTCTCATTGAATCTGCTTAATGCATTCTTTTTGTTTCTTAAATTGTTCATCCAGGGATTCTATCTTTTTTGTTTTATTCTTATAGTTTTTAACTGTGTGTTCTTTAGATGTGCTCAGAATCTCTTTGATTACTTTTATCATTTCTTCTTTTACCTGGGAGATTATTTCTAGTTTGAATTCCTTTATAGCTTCCTGGATTTCCTTCTTTATTTTAGCTGCTATTATTACAGGTATTTCAGGTGCATGGCATATATTTTCTTCTACATACATGGTTCCTATGGTTTCTTGGAATTTGCTGGAGGTTTAAGATTGCATTTTGGTCTTTCGTTTTGTCATTTTCCTATATTTCTGTGTTTCAAGTGTTTTTCTAAGGCTTCCCATGGATGTGTTGGAAATCGTCTCCTATGCCTTAGGCTCCTGGGGCTAAATGGAGGTTGTTAAGCATGGTCCACTCAGGCCCTCAGGCCCTACTGCCTTACCTTTAGAATTTCAGGAAGCTGGGCAGGCACCTACCCACTGTGAATGATGGGCTAAAGCTCTCCACGGCAAAGACCAATGTCCTGAAACTCACTTCACTTGCTCTCCACTCCCTTTATTGAAGAAGGTCAGTGGAGGTAATTTACTCAGCCTGCAAAACCTCCCAAGGTAAATCTAGTGTGGCTGGCCTCTGGGCAGGTCCTTGAGCTCTGATAGCAATGATCTTAACACGGCCTCCCAGCTTTGAATGAGGAGCAGACTCACTCCAGGTGCCAGCTGAGTTTTTTTTGGTCTTTTTTTCTAATTAGTCATTTATTTTCTCATTTAAAAAATTTAGTGATCACTAATGCCAGTAAAACTAGCATTTGCTAGATAAATATCAAGGGAAGTGTTTAGATATAGATTCTTTGCTATCATTGTTAAAATTAGGCCTACAGCTTTCTCCAATTCTTAAGAAGTATAATTAACAAATTTAAGGTAATTTTCATTGTTTTTGATTTTGATAATTGAATTGACTCTATATTTAAACAAAATTGAAAATTAACTTTGAGATTTTTTGTTTTGTCTAAAATCAAAATTGAATCCATTTAAAAAGCATTAAAGAAATCATATTGAAATCTAAAAATACAGATTCAAAAGTATGATATTAGCTTCCTAAATCAAAATTAATAGAAAATATGAGTCAAACAGATTACAAAATGCAGCAACTTCCAAAGTTCTTTTCTATATTAAAATATTTGAAATATATTAAACTACGTGAAAAGGAAACAAGACTTCTAATTGCTTCTAATTGCAGTAGTATAAATAAGCAATTATTCAAATAGGAATTTTTCTTTCAACTCTAATCATTTTTGTGAAGTAAAAAAAAGTTGTGTCATGATGTTATTTATTTGTTACTATTGTCTTTGTGTTGTATTTACAAAATTATGAACATACAAACATATACACAAAATGTTTGGAACTAAAATGACATTAGGACTTATAAAAACATTTACATTTTAACGTCATGGACCTTTTTTCCAAGACAGTACATAAAGGAATGTCTACTGGTTGTCTCATGAGTCCATGGCATGCCATTAACATTATTACAGTGTCATTTACTTCATCTTCCAGTTTGGGATATTAAACTTCTCTCTTTTCATGTTTGTCCATTTTGCAATTAATAATAAGTCTGCAGGGAAACATTTCTACATTTATAATTCCTTAACTAATGATGAATAAATTTTTACATGTAAAATTTCTTAATCACAAGATTTTTCCATCTTTAATTTTAAGAGACTGCCCAAATAATGTTTAAAAACATGTTTTTGTCCCAACATTTTCACTATGCTTAACATTATTCACTCTTCAAAAATTCATGCTAACAATGAAAATACTTTCCTATTTTAATTAGCGTTTACATTTTAATTAGCATTTTCATCAGCAATTTTCTAATATAATTAGAATTTTTCAAGATAAGCATCAAGCTATTTTTAACAACCACTTGTATTTGTTCTATAAATTATCTGTTTACATCATTTACATATTTTAAAAAATTGGAAACAGTTTTGTAATCAGTAGGTACTCCAGGTACATTAAGCCAATTAGTCCATCTTTGTATTTCTTGTACTTTTCTAACTATTAATATTATGCAAGAGAACATATATACACACCTAGAAAATTAAGTAATTAATATTAAGAGATATATATACATGTATATATAGTCATAAATTTATAGAAAATGTTTATTGCTACCAAGTCCCTTGGTTTCCTTTTTGATTGTACCTCTCCACCCATTAAGACATATGTCAATTACTTTCACATTAATTATTCTTTTCTTTATAATTTACTACATATTTGTATTTCTGTTAATAACACCATCAATTTTGTCTGCTTTTCCCTCCAAAGACTGCTCCTACAGTTATTACTATTTTTCTTCCTTTGATATGATCAATATCTGCTTATACTCTGAAAATTCCAAATATGTGCTCTATATTTACATATTAAAACAGTCCCCTTAGACCTTTCTTCTATTCTAGATTTAACTCTTTTTTTACACTTTCCCTTTCAGAAAATGATGCCTGCAGCTTCTCATATTCCATTCATTTTTTTAAACATTGTGGTGATAGAAGCATAAAATGAAACACACTATCTTTGTCCACTTAAATGTATGGTTCAGTGGCCTCAATTACCTCTACATTGTTGTGCAGCTGCTATTACACATGCTTGGAACTTTGTCTTCATCCTGAACTGAAACTTCACCTTATAAATAATCACTCCCAATTCCTTCCCTTCCCTGAAACAACCATCATTGTACTTCCTTCATATATTCAATTGTGCTGAGTAATTCATTCATGTGGAATCTTGATTTTTTGTACAGTTTAGATTACTTATAATAGTGTCTTCAAAATTCATTCATGTTAGCATTTTATTTCTTTTTAGACTGAACAATATTCCAAAGGAAAATACAAAACAATTTGCTTATCTACTTATTCACCAATGGGAATTTGAGTTCCTTTCATCTATCTACCATTGTAAGTGAACCTGCTATCACTAAGGAGGTACAAATATCTCTTGTTCATGTTTATTTCAATACTTTTGAGTGTGGAACTAGAAAGATAATCATTGTGATTTTATGCTTAACTTTTTGAGGAATCACAATTGTTTTCCAGTGACTACAATGTCTTATGACATATTTCTTGATAATTCTCTATGACTTACATCTGATATGGTTTCTTGGAACTTCAAATTTTCTGCAATGAAATGTGTTACTATTTCTGTTTAAGGCTATCATGTTAGCTGTCATATTTAATATTATCAGCATTTCCTTTTTTCCAAAGTAATTACACTTTCAATGCAATGGTAGAAAATAAATTTTGTGGAAGAATTTCTGAATAACATTTGCCTGCATATATGGCAAGTTTTATGTTAAAAAATATGTTCTCTAATTCTATATGAATCTGTACAACCAGAAATCTGTAATTTTATTCAAACTGCGTACAGTTGCAAAAGGCAGTATTCCAAACTGTAAGACCAGGTGGCTGGATCTTATTAGTTCTTTTGTCCTGAGTTCCTAAAAAAGTATGTGCTGCAAAGGAGTTGCCCAATAAATATTGAATAAATTTCAGGTAATTCTAGATTTTCATGTTTCAGTATATATGGGTTAACTATGATTCGTGAATATCAAACTAGAATACTCTGGATGATGGTAGTCATAATATTTTCAACAGCTTTTCTCCCTCTGGGATATGAAAGAAAAGATACATTCCCAAAATGTGGCATGTGTCAAATTATCTTCTACAGTAGAGACTTGAACAAGATCCCTAGTGATATTTCACCCTGCTACCTAAAATACTTAGAAAAAATGTTACCATTCATTTAAGATTCTTCAGGAATGATATTTCAATGGTCACTATTACAGTTGAGGTCTAGCTATTTTGAGGACTATATGCTACCACAATCTGGATGTGAAGGATAAAATTTTTGCCTGATATATACAGTTATTCAAAATAATAATCATTTAAGTGTCTTTAGATTTTATTAACCATGAGAGGAGAGGACAATTAAGAATATTTCACATAATGGCCTTGAAAGTAAAGGTAATCATGATTCAGAGTATTACGGTTGTTTATAAAATGTTCTCCAAAGACCTCTTGTGTTAACAAGTGGGATTTTAAAAAGCAACTGGATCATGGAGCTGTGGTAGCTGACTTGCAGTTAGGAAGTAGGCATTGCACTAGGTGGGTTCTTCAGGAAGGAGTGACCTACAAGGGTGCATCTCCCTCCCTGGCTCCTCCTTTCTCTTTCTGCTTCCTGGCTTCCATGGTATGAGAGCCTTTTCCTCCAAGTCAGGCTTTTCTACCATGCTGTTGCTTGGTTTGAGCCTCTACCATGCCCTCTGTTACCTTGTTTCTGAATTGGAGTTAGTCAATCTTGAACCAAAATAACCTCTCCTCTATAAAGCTGTGAGGGCTGGATATGATGTCCCATTGTCAGAAAGTGGGTACAATACAGGGAATCAGTCAAGCACGTATGGACAGTAGGAATGACACTGGCTTTTCCATTGACATGAGATAGAGCTTGGCTATCTTTCTGGAAAACATTACATGCCTATGTACAAAATGTAAAAATTATCTATTCGCAAAGTTTGTGGTCATTGAAATGGAATTTAATTTATTTGTAAAAGAAGTATTCTCTCTCTGTCTCTGTCTCTCTCATCTCTCTCCCTCCCTTTCTTTTATTGTTTTGCTGTCTTCTGTAGCCATGGAATGGTCCCTGTCTGCTATGGAACTCCACCTTGGAGGAAGCAGATTGTCGTCTGAAGTCTCCACAAATCGTGAGCTAAATAAACCTTTCATCCCTTAAGAATATTAGTCTTTCTAATACAGCAATATAGTAAAGATGGTATTAAAAAGCCTCCTCCTAATACATAGCATCTCTAAGTTTTGATAACAGATCACAGAGAAAAATATCCATATACACAATAAGATGTAAATAAAAATGTTCACAGCAGGATTGTTCATGACAGCAGAAAATTAGAAGCCTTCAAGTTTTCAATAAACAAGAAACTGGAAATATAACATAAGATAATAAGCATGTTGTTGGATACTACACAATAATGAAAATGAATAAAGGCACACTACACATATTTAAGTAGATGAATCAAAAAGAAAATACAGAAAAATAATCAGTGCAAGCCATAGAATATACCACAGCTTTAATCATTAATATGTGCAAAATTATGTATGTAACTTTGTATATATTTGTGTTCAGTATGCATGCACGTGTTTATATATAGATATATGGAAATAAATGTGCCAAAATATATATATATATATATATATATATATGCATAAGAAAAATCAATTAATACCTGGAGAAATTAATATCACCCTTAAATTAGCTCAAGTTGCATATTAATAAAATTAATTCCTACCTTGAATTGGGCATTAAGAAGATACTATTAAGGAGAAATACAGAATGGACTTAGATTATATTTTTGGTACTACTTTCTTGAAGGTTCTGCTCATTGTGCTACTTCATATTTCCAAAACTGCCTGAATATTATATACTACTTACAAATAAATTAATTAAAATCATGAATATGATTTGTGACTGCTCAGAAATTTTTTCTGGCTCTTATATGTCATCATAAAAAATTGTTCCAGTTTTTTTTTTTATTTTAATGGTCAAAGAACATCAAGAATGCAATATTTGGCCAGAAGCAGACTGAAGACAGTCTCCTCATAACCAAAATGTACATTCTAAACTCTCAGGTGTAACTCAGAGGATCCTTCATTTTTTTAGCTCCTACCTGTCTCAGAAAATCTTCCTATCATGTTCCCCACATACTTAATATTACACAAATTATCAATATACTCATCACAAATTAATAACAACATATATTGTGATTTTATCCAACCTATTCTACCACCTGGAGATGTCTTTTCTCCTTTCTTAACAAAATCCTACATAATTCAAGTACTAATATCCATTGAGAGGGATAATTTCATTACCGAAACTTCCAAGGTTGGTGGTTATTACCTCTGCATATCAACTTTCCATTTCAAGATCACGTTCAATTCCAAGGCAGAGTGAGCTGTACCCTAGCCCAATTGAGTGGCAAGTATTTGGTGTCATAGAATTCTTCTGATCACCAATCTCATTCTCTTGCCTCTAAAACCAAATCTTGAAATCTTCTGATGTATTGTTTAAACATGATCTATCCATATTAACTCTTACCTCTGAAATGGAGTGACAGATAAAATTTTTACTTGTAGCGATGATCTGAGACCTCAAACTCAGAATTTTGTGTTCTTTCCTCTGTAGTCCATCAACTCCCCTGATATTTAAGAAAGATTTGATGAATTACACCAAAATATGCTCCAATTATCTGACCTAAAATGGTGCATAAATGATTCAATAAATGAGAGGTATTTGTTTTGCTTCACTTGTAGTGCAATGTATGCACAGTGAGCTCTGATAGAGACAGAAGCCATCTAAGAAAAAGGATTATATGAAGATCGAATATAAGAATATTTTTTCTACTATGAGAAAGTGGAGAAAGTGTATCATGGATTTTTTTTTTCCTAATAGAATGTTGCTCTCTTTGAAAACTGGGAGTTGAATCTTGCTTAAAATTCTAGAGTAGGTGATATCTGCAAACTGTATCTCACATTATGCCATCCTGTTCTTAAGTGGGATGAGTCAGTACAGTACAGAAGCATCATTCAATATAGTGGGTCTTTGATCCTGGGGCAAAATGAGATTCAGAGAAATTTACAATGTACAATTCAAAAGTTATATAAGCTTAGTGGTGGCACTACCAGAAGAACTACAACAGAGAATTTTCAAGTCACATGACAGTCAGAATGCAGAAGACTGAACTTCTGGCAGGAACTAAGATTGCACACGACAGCCCTACTTTGAAAGAGGAGATGAGAACCAGAAGTATAGAGACCGAGTCACTTATTCCAAGAACAAGTACAGCAGCAGAATCTCATACTGTACATCATAAATGAGCAAATACTCTGAAGACTTGCAGCAATTTCATGTCTGAGAGAAATAATGTTCTCTTGACTGAAGGGCATCCTTTATGCCTGTTTTCACGATGGTTAGTAGCCATAGAAGATGCTGATCACACAATGAATTTTACCACTTTGTTTTGCCGCAGCTAAATTTAGAAAAAGAGAGAGAACCCTTTAAAATCACTCGTTATTCTAAGCGTGTCTCTTTAACTGCATCAGCAACATAATCAAATGTTAGTAGGCTTACAAAAGGTCGTAATGTACTTAACCTGATTTATTTTACCAAAGGGAGATCAAATTTTGAACTACAAATCATGGGTTAGGAAAAAAAAAAGCTGCTCTTGATTGATGATTCATTTTTCATACATTAGGAGGAACAAGGAATTGTCTGTCAAACAGCCTCAAAAGCCCTTAAAGTTAAATAAATAAATATATGCAGTTCTTTTATTTGAATGTGAATTTCCTTAAAATATAAGTGATACAGGCCAGTGATACAGATCAGCAGCACGGCATCTGCCTGGCAAGCACAAGGTCCTGAGTTTGATTCCCAAAACAAAACAAAAAATTAAAAATATAAAGGCAAATGTCATGTGAGTGTACATTCTTGTCTGATTTGCTAAGTGATACTTTTCTCAGTGTCTAGAGAACGCTAGGGTCATGTTACATGTTCAGCAAATACTTACTCAGCACCTAGTTGAACATTTACCTACCTGGTTGTTTTTACCTAACAGCATACATAAGTGATTTCACCACAGATTCTGAGGAAATTAAGGAGTTAATAACAGAGTATCTTAAATGCATTTACTCTAATAAATTTGATAGCCTAGACAAAATGGATAAATACCTTGTAAAGCAAATTTCCAGGGTCAATATAAAGAAAATCAAATTTAGAACTCTCCTATATTTAAAAATCTCTGTATAGTAAGTAATTTTTACGTAGAGAAAATTTCAAACCCTGAGTGCAATACTAGTAAGTTCTTTCAATATGTAAAGAAGTAAAAATAGTTATAATAATCTTAACTTATTTTTTCAGAGAACAAAGGAATAAATCTCAGCTGGTTTCATGAGCCTAACATAATTTTGACACTAAATCTTGATGAGAATGAAGAAATTTGACAGTCAGTGTTGGTCTTGAACACAAACTTAAAAATTACAACAGTAAAACTCCCAGACTGTGTTCAGCAATATAGAAAAAGAAAATTCTCCAAGTAAACAAATGATTTCCAGGAATAAAACTTAATTTAATGCTTGATATGAATTAATAACGATTAATATTATTAGAACACATACAGTAAAAGAGCATATCAATGAATGGAGAAAATATATTTAGTAAAATTGACCATCTATTTTAGTCACTTTTCTGCTGAGACAAAACACCCACAATTTAGAGGCTAACAGTTTTATTTGGCCCATGTGATCCAGTTAGTTCAGTCCAAAGTGAGCTGGCCCATGGCAGAGGACAGCTGTTCACTGGATGGCAAAGGGGAGAAGGAGGAGAAGGGAGGAGGTGGAGGATCGAACAGGCTCTTTGGGTCAGGCCTTTCCAACCAGCTCCACCTCAGAGCGCATGAGAAGTCTAGGAGGCACTTTAGATCTAAATCATAGCCAACTTATTTATGCTTTTTGAAAAGAAGACAACTCAGGCACAGAAGAGTAGATTATTCCTTAAAATAAGAAGTGCTTCCTATTTAGAGATGGAATACTGATTCTTTTCCCCACTAAATACAAGAATAAGCAATAATATCCACAAAAAATTTAATTTGAAGTTTTATTGGCAACCAATAAGGTAGATCAGCGAAGTAAGAAAGACAAATAAAAGCTACTATATTTAAAAGGAATTAAAATGTAAATAATATTAGGTTGTATGCTCATATATTTTGAAAATACAAAAGAATCTATAAACCAGTAGAAATAAGTGAATCTCACAGTACTATTAGATATAACTAAAAATAAATAAATATCTGTTTATATACACAATAAATAATTCTTAAATGGCATTTAAAATGATATAAATTAACATTCAATAATCAACTCTAAGTGGAATCTATAGGACATGTTTATTAAAGCAGTGAACTATCACTAATAGAAATTTCAGTGGTTCTAAATCCATGCACAAGTACATTGGGTTAGCATATTAAGGGTGTCAATATACCCTTACTATGTTATACATTAAATGTGGTCTCAAAATATATTATTTGGTAGCATTTTTTGTGATATGTGAAAATTCAAGAGTTGAATCTGCTAGATATCAGAAATCTTTCAGTACTGAAGACAAACTTGAAGAAACATAAAAATATCAACTTTTACTGCAAAGCTGGAGAAAGCAAGATATATAGTAATGATTATATGAAGAGATAAATTATTCAATAGAATAGCATTGCTTATCGAATTGTGCCAGTTTCATAAGTTTTGAGAGTTCTTCCTAATTAATATTTTTGCCTAGATTAGTGCATATTACTTCTACTACTATGTAGAATATATATATGAAGTTTGTATAAATTAAAAGAAATCAGAAGGTATTGAGCAAATGCCAGGAATAGACCACTCAAAATGAATACATGTGAGTTATTGGAAAGCAGTAGAATTGTATATAAGTTCAGAGGTAATCAAAAACATGGAAACTGAAACAGGGAGAGTCCAATTTATACTTATTATAACTAAAAATTTTAACTTTTAACTGTGCTGGATTTTAGGAAAACAAATTCATCTGCAGAGGTGCCAGGCTACACTTGTGAAAAGTGAAGCTGCAAAGGTTAGATAAGTCAAGTATTGAAAGACCCTTTGGCACTGAAGTGCAACTCAAATGTGCATACCCTAGAAAAATTTTACACTGGGACATAGTATTTATTCTATAAGAAGTTTTGTGTCAGAAATAATTATAGGTATGCGTCACTGATGTAACAGAGAAGAATATGTTTATATAGTACATCACGAAATTCTATCAGATATCAGAAACAAACAAATATATGCTATTATCCAAGCACATGGATCAACCACAATAACAAATTACAAATAGATGCAAATAATCTACATGATGCTATGTAACAATAGAGATACAAATAAAATTCATCTGGATTATTTTCTACTGGAGGAAAGAGAGTGTAATGGAGAATTATAACCAAAAGAAATTAACCAAAGTGTAAAACTAAAGGAGTCTTTCCTCTGTATTTGTGGGCAAAGACACAAAGTTTTAGACAGTAATTTATAGATGACAAAACATTATCACTCACATTTCCAAAGCCTGATACATCCAAGATCAAAATATTGTCACATTAGTGCCTGAGGACTATCTGTATAGCCTCACATGATACCGAGACAAATACTATCACTCAAAATTCTTTTATAAGGGCAGTGTGTTTGCATGAGTGCGTGCATGCATGCGTGTGTGTGTGTGCACACGCACATGTATGAAGCAGTGCTCCTCCTCAAAATTCCTGAAGAACATACCTCTCATTACTATCATACTGAGGATTACGTTCCAACAAGTGAATTATAGGAGATGCCAATAATTAACTAGAGATGCCTTGAAAATACAGTTGTAATATTTCACAGATTAAAAAATTTTATTAATTTAATTCTATCCTCAAGCTTCTAAATAAAGGTATATTTATAGACTAATACATAAAATATAAAAAAGTACAGCCCAAGTTAGTAGTCTTAAACCAGTTCACGTTTGGTACCTCACAGTTTCCGTAGGCAGGAAGGAGTCAGGGCAGTGCTTTAATGTACTCTCTGCTTATGGTCCCAAGGGAGCTATAATCAAGGTGTTAGTCCTGCTACATTCTTATCGGACTGTACCTGGAGATAACCCTGTTTCAAGAACCTTTGGGTTATTGCTTAAAGCATTTTTTTTTTTTTTGCAGCTGTATTAGTAAGGTAATTTTTTCTTTCTGCCTGTTGACTTGGTCCTGCTCTTGGCTACTAGGTTGTCCTTAAATCCTTGGAGTCTGACTCCCTCCATAAACCCTCTCAAACATCACATGTTGCTTAATCAAAACCACAATGGGCACTCTCCTTCCATTCTTTCAAGACAAGCTATTTATAAAGAAAATGGCTTATAAAAGTGGTGTCCCAGCACCTTTGCCATTTAATATTACCAAATGAATTTCTGTTTTAGTCTTCTGTTGAGGAGCATGTTATGTCTACAGTCAAGCAATGAAGACATGATCTCTTCAGGGTCATACTAACGTGTACTTTTGCACTCTGCAAATTTTGTAACGAGTAAATCACTCTGAACCTATGCTAACTCATGAACAATTTTCTAAAACACACTAAATGAAAAAACGAAAAATATCACTATGTTTAAAATAATATGCATGCATGCATTTTAATTCACAGACTATTATTAAAAGGAAGAAAATTGAACTAGTGAATGTAATCCATTGTTCCAAAAATCAATACTTTATGGGGATACGGAAGCTAAAGATACTTAGCAATTATCACTTTGTATATTTGCAATTTTGCACAAAGTTTATACTGAAACTCTTTCAAATAGTAAGTAACATTTACCTAAATGAAACAGAATGACCAGTTAGTGTTTCAGCTGCACTGTTTTGGGAATGAATAGGTAGCTGATAAAACACTGTTTCTGGAGGTATCTTTGTATTTCTGGACAAGATTGCACTCCAAATCAATAAATCCTATAAAGAACCTTTACTTTCACTAGAGCGATAGATAAAATCTTGTATATTGAAGCATCGGATAGAACAGAAAAGGTGGAGGAAGAGTGAGATTGTTCTCTCTTTGTATTATACATTTAGTACAATAAATTATTAACACTTATTCTTCTTTAAATAAGAAATACAAGTTGCTCAGTTTCCCTTGTATAAATCCTAGTATACTAAGTGACATTTGGTTGTGACTTACTTACCAGGCACCATACTATTGGTTTTCTAAGGACACAGAAACATACTTTACAAGCAACTGAGGTATACTGTCCTTATATTTACATCTAGAAGGAGAGAGATGAAATGTCGCATTTGTGTCTTTACAGAACCTATCAGTTATGAACCTTAAGTGATTATCAGTAAATTTTTAAATCTTTAAATGTTCAGTTATCATAGAAATGGAAATATTCTTTTAAAAAATCAACATTTGATAAAATATTGTCATTTCTACCTTAAAGTTTTAGAGATTCTAAACTTGATATAAAAAGAGACAAAATCAAGTCCATCATCTGTGATGTAGTCTGTACTTTGCCTTAGTTCACTGACTCTATGTTAAAAGATTCCAGGATATAAGCTGCTTTTAATAGATCCAGCTAGGGCACTGATAATGTTTGGCTCTTCTTGTATGTTGTCAAAAAGGCAGTAATATAAAGAAACAAGGGAAATAAATCCGTGGAGATGTATTCTGTCTGTTTCAGATAGTCTCAAGATCGCTTATTCCTTTGGTGGGCTATATTTTCAAATTTCTGGTACACAGAATGCCTTCTTCGGTCAGAAATCATCTTCCATAATAGCATTCAAGTAGCTGATACACGCGTAGATGCACAGTTGGTCACACACATGGGTAGATGTCCTGCACATATATTAGATCTTTAAATCCCTGTAAGGACCTCACAAAGTCAATTCCACTGTTGCAATGAGTTGAGGAAACTGGCATAAAAAGCTTAACTTTCCTTTGTCGTAGCACTACTATGCATCAGAACTGAATTTAAGCCTGGAAAATGGCACTTCAGGGTCCAAGCTCTTGATAATGTTTTATCCATATGGCATCTCTGAAAACACTATGACTTGGAGAACCATGCAGGAGGGAATTAGATTAGATAGTAGCTTTAGCTTATCCAACAGTGTAAAGTAAGCAAAAAGAAATCCAGTCATGACACAAAATTCTATGCTTATTTTTCAGGTAATGAAGTTTTTGATAAGAGTGTGTCATTATAACATTTACCTTTTTCAAATAGAGGCATTATAATTTTGGGATTTTGTTTTGTTTTGTTTTGTTTTTTGTCTTTTTTGAGACGGAGTCTTGCTATGCAGTTCAGGCTGGCCTTGAAATAACTTTGTAGCCCAGGCTGGTCTTGAACTCTCAATGATCCTCCCACCTCAGCCTCCCGAGTGCTGGAATTACAGGCCTGAGCTACCACGCCCAGCTGAGGCATTATAATTTTGAAAGTGTCCAAACTGGTGTGTTTTGCTGCATGAATATGATGTTGAACGATCTTCCTTGTTTATTTTGTAAGTTTTTAGACTTTTAGCATGACTCCCCACAGTTTTTGAAAGAAAAAAAATATATATATTCTGCCTTACTTATGTGTAGCACTTGCATTTCAAAGTAATTCTTTTTCTTTTCTACCATCTCTATGTTTGCTATCAGGAAAAATGAGAAAAATGGAAAAATATGTAGGTACACATTTCTGTCTTCTGTGTATACTTCACTTCTTTCAGAATTTATAAAGTAGGCCAAAGAATAGTTTTTGTTAAAGACATAAAAACAGAATCATAAAAATAAGAATATGTGCTGCAAAGTACAATATTTAAAACACTCCATTATTAATGGCCTATTAGGACTGCTTATAGTGATTTTCTTATTTCTTTCCAGCACAGAATATCTCACTTCATCAAATAAGAAAAAAGTAGGGGAACTTTTTTTTTTTTAAAGGACTGGAGAGCGCCCGCCGTTCTCGAACCACGGGACCCCTTGGGAAGCCAGACTGGAAGGAACCGCTGGGCTAAAGCCAGCCCTTTTTTTGGGGGGGGAGGGGACATTTTTAACAAAAGGCTCATTTAGTGACAAATTTTAAACCATCTACCATTAATTTGTACTTCTCTACTTTTGTACCCCTACTAAATGCATATGCATTGAAACATACCAGTCATTGCTTTAAAAAATTCTTGACAGCTCTCATTTAGTGTATGCATAATTCATTGTAATTGCTGTCTTCTTCGATGAGCGCAGAGAAAGCTCATGGGTTGCTGCATGATTTTAGGCACATAAAACTGTCATAAGAGTGTGGATACCCACTCCCTGCAGAAGAAACAAAATACCTGTTCAATGCACAGACTCTGGGGTCTCATCTACTGAAGCAGGGAATATTTTGTGACCAGAATGGTATTGCAAACTTCAGAAACTTAGGGAAGACTGGTGTAATAAAGATTGTAACCTCATTACTTTCACAGGCAGTATTTTTTGTGGAAAAAAATATCTAGGTGCCTTAGATTTGCAACACCAAAGCTACTTGTATATCTTTCATGTAATCCAGTTGGAGAGTCCTTTCTTTTACTTGAAATTAGGACTTTTATATGAAAGTGGGACTACAAAGCCCTTGGAATAATATATGATGATACTGTATATTTGGAAGACCAAAAGTTTATAAAGTGACCTGGGAAAACTTGGCTTGAGTTGCAGAAGGAGAAAACTTTTCCATTGTTTTGTGTCTGGGAAAAGGAACCAAGGGTTTAGAGCTGCACACAGATTTACTACTTTTGTAGATATTCACTTCACAATTCAATGAAAGTCTGATTTTCTTAAAGTTCTTTTTCAAGGGATCAGGACTGCTTCATTTTTAAAGAATGGAAATGTACATTTGTAGTCAGCACATATTTCATGTTTCTGAGAATGTTCCAAGATTTGCTAGAATCCTATTTTGTGCCCTCAGCACTTCTAGGCCCGGTGTGGTTGGTCCCCCTGCATTCTTTGCTTCTGGGGGTGCAAATGAAACGCAGGCCTGCTGTGTGCCCATCAGGGACACAGGTTGGCACAGGCCTTCCAGATGGAAACCCATTTGACTTTTGCCTAGAGCAAAGAAACACGTTCTTTATTATTACTCTAATTTTTCCTTTAAAATAAGGCATCATCATAAGGCGTTTGATAAATCTTCCTGGAATGCCTAGAAAACCAGTGGATCTCTGAAGGTCAAGACAGAGGAAAGTGTGCTTTGAAAGCAACATGCCTGAGATACGTATTCTAATGAGTTTGCTTCCTCAAAGCAGTCACCTGAGGAGAATCTGCACCATTTTAGCAGTGCAGCCATACCTGCAATCCGCACGGCCTCTTTTTTTTTGGAATTGCGTCCAGGGTTAGTTTATGAGCAACATAAGAAAGCTATTACTTTATGGTCACACCACATAAAGTTTCATAAATGAACTAGGAAAAATAAACGAAAACAAATGGGGTGGGGCCTGACCATCCATAAAATGAACCTAAGAGATGGGTCTTGTATTTTTCTTTGAAAGGTGAAAATATGTATCTGTGTGTGTGTGTGTGTGTGTGTGTGTGTCTGTGTCTGTGTGTGTGTGTGTGTGTGTGTGTCTGTGTGTGTCTGTGTGTGTCTGGTGCCTGGATACCACATTCTATCGTTTTCCATACAACTTGAAGAATAAAGAGAATAGAGAATACATTTCTTAATGATTGTAGGTAAGTTTGCCATTATGTACATTTAGCTGGGTTTCTAGACCAGGTGGATGCCCTTTTAGAATCACTAAAGCGTAAGTCCTTCTGTGACACAGGTAATCTGTAACCTTATTAGCAAACCCAGTGGCTTAACTTGTCTCACCCACATGGGTCACTACCTTAGTTACATCATTATTCTTTACTGATAGTACCTCTTACCTGATCTCTGGATGCATAATGCATTGACCATATGCACATACAATAACTACTGTAAACCTTATACTTACTTATAACAATTCTTAGTAAAATTGTGCAACAACCTTTCTTAACCTCAAAATGAAGCCGCATTGCTCCTTAGTCTGATATTCAAATCACTTGCAATGTATCCCTCTTTGACACTAGATTGACTAATCTAGTCTGGTTTTATCCTATTTTCTGCTTGTTGCTCTCTAAATAGATGCGAAACATTATTCTCAGTCTAGATCCAAAATTCCACTTATGCTACTCAGTATACAATGTGAAATATCCAAGCAAGCTAGCACTACACAAAACAACCATTGTTTCCTAGTGGTTGGGCTATGTCGAGCTCAGACATAGAAGTGCACCTACAGAGGTGGTTCTTATATAAATGCTTTGTGGACAGTGCAAAAAATCTGGACTTTAGATAATCTCAAAGCCTACAACTCATCACAACATTCTGCTCAATAATCTGCTTTATTTGAAAGCATATCTGGGAGTTCTATATATATTCAGTGTTATAACGTGAGAAACACTTTTAAGATTCTCCCTTATATCTTTTACAGACTGTCAGAATACTGATTTTTCTGCAAAATCCCTACTATAGACAAGTAAAATATCAAACAGTAGAATCCAGAAAAACAATTGATGAATAATTATTTTTCATGAAATATTCATTAACCTCTCATTTTATTATAATAAACAGCTTCAGAATTTTTTTTACAAATCTTTTAAACTGAATAGTTCAAAGCAGATAATATTCCCAGTCTTCTAGTGTAAGCAATATGAAAATTTGGCAGCCACTTCCTTTTCATCTTTAGGTTTCTTTTTGAAACCCCAAGTGACACTCCAGGAGAAACTCAAGACCTAGAAAGAGTGTGGATTTGTTCTAGGTAACTGCTCTAAATGAGCTCATGACAGAACGAAAAAGTCAATATCATCTGTAGACCAAATACAGCAGCCATCTTGGATCATCGAAGGCCATCTGGCAACCTTTTGGCCAGCTGAGTACAGAATCTAAAGAATGATAAAATTAAATATTACACTAGTATGCTTTGTAAACAGCTGATAACTCCCTCTAGTGTGGGAAACCTTGTAATTGGCTGCCACCTTCTGTCTACAGGCAGCAGCTCCTTGCCTAGTCTAGTTCTCCTTAGGTCACAGGTGCCTGTGGTTTGGCCCATCCAGGGATTATGCTAATCAGCCCACTTTATGAGCCCACGTGCGGGAGATTTGAATTAACCTATAACCCTCGGTCTTGCCACTGTTGCTAAGTTAACTGCTGACCTCTCAGAACCCAACTCCCTCCTCCCCCAATGCCCAATGTATTCCTTACTCTTTCTTTGAATAAACGAGACTTATCGGAATCCTGTCTTGTCTCTATTCTTCGTCTCTCTTGTCCCTTCTCATTCCTACTCCTCCTCTAGCATCATGTTGACTCACTCGTGGGCCGGGACACTCTAGCGTTTTTTTGTTTTGTTTTGTTTTGTTTTCTATACTTTCTCTGCCTTCAATGTAGAAAAATATTCCCCTAATTTTGAAAGGAAGTGATTGTTCATTATACATCATAAAGGAAATTAATATGGAGTTTATTGCAAAGCAATTCACTTTGCACCTCCAGTGTGCTGTCATACTTTTTTGGCTTACCAAACACGTAAGATGGAGAACTGTTGGCACCTCAGGCTTCCCTGTTCCCTGCTTCTAGCCCAAACACATTGTTCATTCATTTGTTTGGTGTCTAGGATTCTCCTAAATGAAAAGAGCTTGATAAACTAATACAGAAATGTATTTTTAACTTCTTTAATCCTTTAAACAATGAGGTGGATAAAGGTTCCAACTGCTCATCTTTTAGATAAAAATTCTCTAGTACTTTTGAAATCCTAAATTCTTGGTTGAGTGGGATCTCTTGCTAGAGTGCATTGGTGCACCTTTGCAATGACTTTCTCTGCTTCTTTCTCCACATTTTATTCTTCCTAAGTTCATCTCTCAAGCCCTATTCCAGCTCTCTCTGTGGTAGAAAAATCAAAGTCCTTGCCTCACATTGTTTTCAGATAAAGCCAAATTAATATGGTCAATTACATACTAATGTTAATTCCAAGAATGTTTTTCTCCAGGTTTGTTTGTTGCAATCTAACTCTCATGTGATTGTGTTGAAGAGAGGGTCTCTAAGAAAGATGGGAGTAAAATAAGCCACAAGAATAGGGTTCTGATTCAATAAAATTTATAAAAAGAGTAACGAATATCAGAGCTCTTTGTCTGTGTCTGTCTGTTTATCCCAAGCACATGCCATAAGAAATACAAGGCCACATGAGACCCAGCAAAGAGACACTCATCTGCAAACCAAGAAAAAATCCTTCAGCAAAATTTCAGTTGGTGGAACTTTGATCTGAGGGCTTATATCCTCAAAAACTGGCTGGTCGCAGTATTTTGCAAGGCATTTTGTATCTGTCTATATTTCTTCATGTTGCTATGACCCATGAAAGGAGATCCCAACCCTGTTGCTCTTCTCCTCAGACTGAGGACCAACCACATCTAACCCTCATACACATCCTCCATCAGGAATATGAAATGTTTTGGATTCTACAGATACTATGTGACTATGTGAACAATGTCGTCTTAGGCCTGACTGCTTAAACCCCTTCATCATTCACTTCTGTTTCACCCACTGTATGCTATTATGTTATCATGGATATATCACAACCATTAGACTTCTCTAAGAAACTTTTAATTTTTCAGGCTATTTCCCGAGGATCAAAAACATAATGAAACACCTCATGTAATCCGGGATGCCATTACCAATGTTAAAAACTAGGCAACTTAAAATAACAGCAGAAATACGTGATTTTTACAGTTCTAGAAACTAAATATCTTATTTCAAGGTGGTAGCAGATGCAATTTTTGTAAGGCCTCTCTTCCTGACACATATATACCACATGTAATTGTCTTCTTACTGCATTTCTCAAAGACTCTTATTTTTCACTTGGAGGCAGAAGAGGAGAGAGAAAGAGAGAGAGACAAGAAAAGGAGGGCAGAGTGCAGGGAGAAGTTCCTCCAAAAATTGCATCCAAATATCATCACACTGATGATAACGTCTTCAATGTACCGGTTAGTTTAGTTCACAGTTCTTTTGTTTTTCATTCTTAAGTTTAGCTCAAAATTAATAGATAATAAAAATCTTGCAAAG
Source organism: Cavia porcellus (assembly GCF_034190915.1). NCBI lineage: Eukaryota > Metazoa > Chordata > Mammalia > Rodentia > Caviidae > Cavia > Cavia porcellus. The sequence goes on along the minus strand of NW_026947505.1, from coordinate 57,476,591 downwards.
AGCTGTTTTTTTTTTTTTTTTTAATCTGTCCCTCTGGAAAATCCCCCACTGAATGATTGTGCATATTTCCTCTCCCCTTCTATGTTTGGGTTTCTTTTTTGTAGATGATAACATGTTTTGCAGAAATTTTCATGTCTTGCTAAAAACATTCTTCATAGTCAAGCTTTAATTGTGGAACAGAGTAGGAGAAGGATAACAGAACAAAATAAAACTGCAAACCAAATGCACAAAATACATTGGGGAAATTTTATAGATAATGCTCTCTGTATGTTATAAATGTCTTCTTTCTTCTAGGGCTCAGATTGTTTATCCTAAACATATTAATATCTTGTCAATGCTTAGCCAGTTATTTTGGCACTAATAAAAAATTAACACTTTTCTGATAAATTCTTGGTATTAGCATCCAATATCCTTTTGTATCACTGTCCAATATGATTTTCAAACAGATTACAAAAAATTATGGTATGTTTTTTCCTTTAGGAGACATGCAAAATTTACATTTCTCTGTCTCTCTGTCTCTCTTCCTCTCGCACTACCTGTGCATTCTTTTTCATCCTTATATGCCTGTGTAAAAATACACAGCCATGAAAAATGAAAAAAATCTCTGAGCTTAATTTATGAAAAGCCTTTATAATTTTAAATATGAAACAATTCATTTTGATAAATGTTTATCTCATAATCCGAGGAGCTCACTGTGTATTTTTAGGCTTGCACAGCAGCATCCCTTCCTCCTCTGAGCAGGTCCTGTACCAGTACTGCTCCTTACAAAGGTGGGGGCTTTTGCATTAGTGATTTATTCCTAAAGCCTTTTTTCTAAATATATATTATCAGAGTCATTAAGGAAACTTTGAATCAGACTTCAATGTGACGATGTCATGCATGTTATTCTCAAAATTTTTTGTCTCTATTCTTCCCAACTCCAGCATTTTGTCTCTCCTAAATCCAGCATCCTCAAATCATCTGTTCCCTATTTCTCTGCTTGTAACAATAGATACTAATCTCATGACACATATTTTTCTCAATATTTAGTAAATTCTCAATATTTTCTCAATATTTGGTAAAATATACAAAGTGTAAAGTATCATGCATTGTATAAATTCAAAAACTTTATAGAAGCATTACTCATATTGATTAATATATCTGTATAATATTCATTGCAGCATATAGTTACAATTTTTTAGATGCTATGTTGCCTAGCTTGGCCTTGAACATTTGTATCTATGACATTTAATCCCACCTAAGCTTCCCTAGTAGCTCTAATATTGGCCAACTGTGTCCATGTAACTTTTGCATTCTTGCAAGGAAACAAAATTGTTTAAACCAGGAAATTCAATAAATGACACAACTGATATTTACTGACAGATGCTACAGGTTCTGATTAGAATTTTTATTTTAAATAGAATAAAATGAAACAAAACACAATGGAACAAAGCAATTCAGAACAGAACAACACAATGCAGCACTTCACAAGACAATCAGATATCAGCAGTAGCTACCATAATATTTCTTGTTTTCTTTGAAATAGTTGATCATATCTCTACATACAATAATATCAAACATAACAAAATAATATAAAACCATTCAAAAGAATGAAACCATTACAGGACTTCAAAAGCAGATAACAAGTTGTCCATACCATTACACATAATAAAATCAAATAAAATACAACAGGATAGAACCAATCAAAACAGAAGAACAAAAGCATGATAATATTTCAAAGCAAGATGATAGGAAATCACTAGCATAATGTCTCATTATCTTCAAAATATCTGTTCATATCTGACACATAATAAAATCAGACAAAACAGAATAAAGCCAATCAAACAAATGAATGAAAGTATTTTAAGACTTCAAATCAATATAATAGGAAACCAAGATTACCACAATATATCACATTATATTCAAAATAGCTGCCCCTATCATCAGACAGAGTAAAATATAACAAAACAAGACAAAACAAAGCCAAGCCTAATAAATTTTGTGACAATCAATACAAGAGTTCAAGACAATAAAATAAGAAATTGACAGTAGTTACCACGTTTCCCTCCCCGGTGTTTCCTCCCCTCTCACTCTTTACTTTTGGAGTCCATGACTTCTTCTGTTTCTTAGGCTAGGATTCATGCATATGAGCTCAACATGTTTCACCCATGAACATGATCTCTAGTTGGGTCCATTTTCCTACAGGAGCCTTCAGATTACTCTACTTTATAGCTGCATAGCTTTCCATTACATGAAAATACTGAATCTTCTGTGGTTTATGGGCAAGTTACTTTTGCCTATTTTTTCTAGTTTCCTATTACATGGAACAATTGTTTTCTCTCCTTTGATCAGTCTATGAATTGCCTTTCCAGTGATATGTGTTTCTTGTATAGAGTATATCAATGGATCTTGTTTCTTAATCCACTCTCCCTGTGTTTCATTTTATTGCAGACCTGAGACCATCTGCATTAATGGCTTACACCGTTTGAATCTGTCATCCTGTCCTCCTGGTGTTGGGCCTCCACTTCCCCCCTTCATTCAGTTGCCTCTGCTGCTGTTCCTGGAACCATGGTCATCTTTATCTCTCTCTAGAATATCCTTTAGCACTTTCTGGGGGTTGGTTTGGTAGTCATGAATTCCTTGTGTTTTTATTTATCATAGAAGTATCTGATTTTTCTATCAATTTTGAAAGATAGTTTTGCAGGATATATCAATCTAGGTTGGAAGTTGTTTCCTTTCAGGGTTTGAAACACTGCACTCTAAACTTTTCTTGAGTTGGTGGTTTGTGTTTAGAAGTCTGTTGTGATTCTGATTGGTTTTCCTTTTTATACATGATCTGCTTCTTTTTTCCAACAGGTATTAATATTCTATTCTTGTGTTGAATTTCTAGGATCTTGATTATTATATGTCTGGGTGTACATTTACTTTGGTTATGGCTAGTAGGAGTCCTATATACCTCACTTACCCTCATGCCTGATCCATTTCCCACTTTTAGGATGTTTTCTTCTATTACTTCTGTGAATATTCTTTTAATTTCATTTGTGTTGACCACTGCTGCTTCATCAACACCTGTCACTCTTAAATTACGTTTCTTTGGATCATCTTGCAACCATTGAGTTATTATTTCCTGATTCTGTGTTATTTTTGAGCGATCTTTCCTTTCATGATCACTAGCTGCGATCTTATTTTCAAGGTATCAGAGTCTATATTAAGCCTCCTTCAAGTACTTTTGCAGGTTTTCAATTACATTTTTCACTTCCTGGATCTCTCTTTGAATCTGTTTCATGCATTGTAATTGTTTTCTACATTCATTCAAAGTTTCCATCATTTTCATATGCTTCTTTTATTTATCTATGCCTTCTTTAGACCTACTGAACAATTCTTTCAATATATTTGTGATTTCTTCTTTTACCTGAGACATTATTTCTGATTTGGTTGCTTTTACAATCTCATGAAGTTGTATCCTTATGTCCATTGGTATCCTCTCAGAGATTTCAGGTTGTGACTTCCATTTTCTTCCATGACTATATCTCATGACTTGTTCTATGTGGGCTAGAGGTCTGAGATTGCCTTTTGCTCCTTCATCTTGACATTTTCTGTTCCCCTCAACAAGCTAGTTGTGGGGCTGCAGGCACTTCCCTTGTTGGCTGATCCTCTGTGGTGTAGGGGGTTGGGACAGGCACCTGGGTTCCTCTAACCCAAGATTTACAGGGAGGTAGCAGGAAGTGGAGCAGGCTTCTCCAGACCTGTGCAGCTAAAATGGGCCTTTGCTGATGATCAGGGATGCATGGAGATGGGCTGATTCTCTTAGCCTGTGTGTCTACACTGGGACTCTCACAATGGTGACAAACACAAAGGGGTATATTTGTCTAATTCTGCTATTGGGTGATGGCTGCCCAAAGGAACCAAGGGCTTCCAATGGTGACCTACAGGTGCACAGGGCTTACCTGGCTGTGTGTCCCTGATCCTTTTGGCCACCTTCAGGAGAGAACCTTCCAGTGGCAGCTCCCTGCAGTTGGAGGCAGATCTGCTGGCTCTCTTTGCCTGAAACTTGCCACCCTGTCAAAGAGATTTTCAGTGGTGGCAACAAAACAGGCATACATGGATCTGTCTGGCTGTCTCTGCTTGTGCTGGGAAAGACACATCTGGTTGCAGTGGCCAGCAGGCAGAGGCAGATCTGTCTCTCTGATTAGATTTTATTCAGGATCATGGTAGTATTCAAAGTAATCTTTTATTATAGTCATTGTATTATTTATATTTTCCAATGGAGAAACAAAAGACTAGAAAGATTAATTTTTCTATATCAAAAGCATAGATTTGAGTCTAACAATTTTAAAATTTTTTGTTTCTAATTATCACAAAATAATAATAATATGAATGTGTATAGGTTGATATTTCCAGTATGCCAAGACAATAATATTTCAATAAAGAAACCATCTGGAGACCTCCATCACTGAGGTTGCATATTCTGTCCATGGAATGTAAGTTTCACCAAATGGAAGATTAGGTAATCCGACACCATGAAGATGTTACACAAGCAAATTTTGCAAAGGAGAGCAACCAAGCCTCAGACTCTGTCTGCAATTTTAAGTTTTATACCTCTAGGATTTTAAAGTAGAGCAAAAGTTTATGAAACTTGTAAAATATTGTCATTTGCTGCAATTTTATTTTCATTGTACATTTCTTGAACATGAAGCCTGTAAATAGCATAAACTTGCAAATCACAGGCCACTCGCACATTTTTCATGATGGATTTTATCTGTGAAGAATTTACTGCAACGATACACATGTTGCTCTCTTACTCTGATGCTAAAAGTTCACATTGCTTCCCTTCTTTCCTTTTCACTGACTTCATTCCATTTCACAGTAAATAATGCAGCATTAGCATTTTAAAAAATGCTTGGTCTCAGTTAGTATTTTTCCCCTAAAGGTTACAGATGAGAAAATAAAGATGTCAAGGCTCAAGGGACAGTTTCTTTCTTGGATCTGAGAGCATATTTGGTAGCCTGCAGGAATGAAAATATTCATACACTTGTAATCAAAAAGCAAGTTTACTTTTATCTGAAACAGTAACTTTGTGGGTTTACTATCACACATAAAAAGTTAAGAGGTGTTCATACAGTTAAGCAAAGAAATTGTGTCAAGTTGTGAGGAGATCGAATAGCAAATATCACAAAGTTTTGCACATTGTTGAGAAGGAATGAAAAACAATGTAGCATGATAATAGAAGCTTCTGAGAAAGGGTAGGTAGGTAGATTCAGTGAAAGTGATTCTTAAGTAAATACATTATTATTTCATTCATTCATATTCCATTGTATATAATTTTGAGTTTAGGAATATTCTTTTAGTTTATCCACCAGCAACTTTTTAAAATACAATTAGTGAATGGATATGATTCCCAAATGACTGAGCAAGTAAGAATAACAGAGATCAATTTTAGAGTACTAGATACCTTGATAACTTAAAAATTTTCCCTTGCGTTTAATAATTCTGTTGTCTATTTGTCTCCGAAAGTCTTATGAGGCTTGTGTGCTTTCCTCAAGTAGAAGATTACAGAAAAGGACTGTGAAACCACGTTCTGCCAAACAGTGGCCAATGAGCAAGTGAGAGTAAACAAAGCCGTCAAGACAAATCTGTAGAGACTCAAGAAAGACAAAATGAAATGGCCTCTTGTTTTTAAATTAAGATGTGATACAGGGTGAAAATTTGAAATTTTATCCTCTCCTTTGATTTATCTGATTGCTACAATGTTATTTTTATAGTGAACATTCACTGCGTCCATAAAAATTGAAGTTCAAGAGAAAATAACTCAATTTTTATGCCACAATAAAAGTCATTGCTACAGGCAGTTTATACAGTAAAAATTGGGAGTTCCTGATGATTTTTCTAAGACGTCTACACGTAGCATTTCTAAAGCTACAGCTCTTCCACTGCGTTTCCTGCTCCTGCCCGGGACTTGGCGCCAGTCAAGGCAGCTTTTTTACCTGCTACAGGGAAAATTGTTCTCCTGCTTACCAGGACTATACAGTATTTACAAGAGAATTGCTAATAAAAAGTCAGTGTCTTAATCTATTTTATGTTGCTTTAAAAATTATCTAAGGCTGGGATGTACAAAGCAAATTGATACATTTGTGTTCACAGTTCTAGAGGTAGAGAAGATCCAGGTCAGGGGATTATAACTCATAAAGGCATCCTTCCAATCTGTAGCAGGGCTGAACAACTAAGATGACAGGATTGTGGGAAAGTCTGGGAGTGATGCTCTTGTGACAGAGCAAATGCTTTGTAGCAACCTTATGGTGGTGAAAACAATGCTAGTGAGGTCCTCCATCAAACCAACCAATGACTTTCCATCAAACCAACCTTAGTCCCTTCTAAAGATGGCAGCCCCATACTCTACTTACCCTCAGTGAAGCCTTATTTCTTAAAAGTTCCAGTTTCTCTCATTACACTGTGACCAATCTTGCAGTACATGAAGTTTCAGGAAATAAATTCTGTGCACTCCTTGGAAGATGCTTCCTAGAAACTCCACAGAAAGCCTAGTATGTCCCACTCACACACTTTGCATCATCCAAGGTAACTAGCCTTCTGAATTTCTCATAATATATTCCACTGCGTTCTAATTTATCATTTTCCTGTTTCCATCATTAGAGTACTAGTTTCTGGGAGTTACACCTGATTTTTATCATTTCAGTGTTTTCATCATTTGGCACAATTTCTAAAGCACACTGAGTACATTTTTACAATTTATTGAACTTGAAGGATGATTGAAAGAAGGCTTGGCTATAGGAGGGGTAAAGAGAGGGAAGAAATACCATTTGTATGGTGGTTATGGGTTATCTATTAATCCAACTAAGAAAATGATTACACCAAAAATATGTGAACATGATACAACTTTTAGTTATGTATTCAAAGAAAACCATCAGCATATTGTAATACATGTATATGTGACACAGCTGCTAAAATAAGCTCTGCCTTAATTTTGGGTATGATACAAAAATTGTTAAGTAAATTTTCGAATTGTCTGTATATTAAGAATTTTAACAATTTTTAATTAGATTACATTTAAATTTAGTTTCAGGCAGTATTTACATGGACCGTATATTGCTGCTCATGTGTTCTAAAGCTTTTTGAAAATGCCACTGTCCTTCGATGAACAGAGAGAGATCTCTGAACAGAGAAAGAGAGAGAGAGACAGACAGACAGAAAGAGATTGGTTTTGACTTCAAAGGGGAAAAAAAATCAAAATTTCCCCAGTTGCTGAGTCTCTCATTTTACAACTTCTGTAATTCTGCTATGTATCATTTAACCCCTTCCTTGATGAAGGTAAAAACCAGCTGGCTGCCAACAACCATTTATGTATCCCTAGTCTTTCCTCAAATCAATACAAAACCCACTTTTTCCATTCTACTTGAGCTGATTGCTCTTCCAATTCATATAAAGAACGAATAGGAATAAAAGGCCATATCCTGTGTCATTTCTGAAAATATGCCATACAGAAGCATTTCTTTTCATTTACTATTTAAGAATATTATTCAAGTGACATAGTCCTTTGAACAGCATGATGTAAATAGATGTATCTTCAATTATTCTACTATATTTTGTTTTCATTTATTTTATATTTAAAAATATAAAATTTGTGACATATGTTTAAAAATAATGTTGTGGAGGAATGAAAAGCAAGCCCTGTGATGTTTTAATGGTCATTTGTATATGTTTAATAATCTCATTAGCGAGTAGTGGGGAGAACAAATGAAAAAAATCTTGCGGTAGTAAATATCAGAAATTTCAATCCAGCAATGCATAGATTCAGTTCTTCTCAAGTCTGATTAGAAAAGTTACATGGATATTTTGTGAAACTAACAAAACCTTTGTGTCTAATAATTCCTCAAAAATGCTCTTTTGAAAAATGACCAACATTCAAGCTTCCAGAAGTAAATAAATACAACTATGCAATATGATTACATTCATTTGAATATGAAAAACTGTTGTCCTGTCTCATCAGACGTGAAGCATTCTCCAGGGCAATTTTTCTAATGTGTCATCATTAATTTGAGCGTCATTGTCCCACACCTGGACTCTTTCACTAGCTTAAAAACCAACATTTACTAGAGATCCTAACCAGATGCAGCAAGCACGAAAGATGTCGCATGCCATGTGGGACTATAATGCAGTGCACCTGACAACTGGCAGGGCCCTTGGAAACGAGGTTTAATGGTTAAATGAGTGCAATTAAGTGTGCTGCTCCATCTACGCTGTCCCAGAGTGTGAGAATACTTAATGTGACTCAGCAGCCTCATTCCAGGTTCCAGGCACTTAAAACACTGAATGTGCATAAATAGTAAAAGGCACAATGAATCAGTTTCACCAAGCATCCTTAAGTATGAAAAATTATAATCGATTTTGTTGTGCTAGAATCTTTGTTTGTAATATTACCTAACAATATAGTGATGCTAAAACTATTTCCAATTCAACATATTTATTCCATTTAAATTTTATTTTAAATTGTATAACACTTTGCTAGAGAAAACAAACAATTATTAAACCACACCTTCTCAGAGAATCCACAGATAACTTTTGAGTCCCACTGGAAAACTCAGAGTAACATTGCTAGATTAAAGTCAGGAAATAGTCTGCATCAACCTATGTTGCAACTTCCATCCAACAGTCATTTTGAAACAATCGATAGCACAAGAGTCAAAAGTCCAAGATCACAGAAATTGCCCATTTGGACAATCAGGATAAAATACAGGTAGAACATAATTTTGTGCTTCTGTGATCAATTGTTGTCAGAAAATGTAGGAAATATGAATATCCTCAACTCACAGTCAATAGAATCATAATTTTAACTTTTTCAGAAAAACAGATAATATGACAAATTTGTAAGCAGAAGGAGGATTTCAGACAGGCGGCCAAGTTAACTAACTTGATGAATCTAAAAGAGAAAATTCAAGATCATCTGTAATAAAGAGAGCAAATAGACACAAAATGAAAGTGATTAACCAGCATGAGTTCAAGCTTTTCTTTAAAAAGGCAGAAAGTATCCTTTTGCTCTAAATTTATTCTGCACATTAGAAATTACTTCTGTATTATAAAAAAGTAAAGGTAGAGTGCTTGTCAAAATTTAAAACACCAAAATGTATTATACAATGGGTTAGTGTGAATGGGATGAATGCACATTATTAATAGTGTAACACTCTTCTTGGATTTCAGCTTCTTTTTCCTGAAAGTTTACTTTCTTACAAAGTTATATGTATCACTAAAGGTGAAATAAAATGGAATTTAAATGGAAGAAGAGCTAAATGGGGTCTACTCTACTAGATAGATGTCAAATAGGGCAAAAATTTTAATTAAAATATTTTTATATATTGTCCCTTAACTACAAAATGTTATTATGTGTGTACTTTGATATTTTCATTGTATTTTTACACTGAGTTCCACAAAAAAAAAATTAGGAATATGCAAAAACTGCGAGAATGCAATTGTGCTTCTGACATAGGCAAACAGAAAGAAAGCAAACATGCAGTGCCTACTGGGGCAGATGACCATACCAATGAGGGTTTCAGACAGTTTACAACAGGATAAGACGTCCAAAGTCAGTCCTTTGAAAGAAAAAAATGAAAATAAATCAAACATATAGAGCTCAGCTACAAAGAGTCTATTAAATTATAATCATTGATTCATTTTGTTCAGTCAGAATCATTTTAAAACTTAAGTATTTTTGTTTTTATTTCTGAAAATAATTCCACCCCCCAAAAAAAGACATAGCATATAAGATGACAGTTAAATGGTACAGGTTTAGTGTAAACCAATTAAACTCTGGTTTTCATTTATGAATTAAAATTAATTAGGCAATTAACAAATACAATATTGCAAAAATCTCTATACACATTTTGTTGAGTGACACAAGTGACTTTTGTTCTTGTTACATATTAACTGATAAAATGGTTAGCACTCAGCATATGGCAGATGGCACTCTGTTCACACCACTCTGAGTCAAGCCACACAGTACTATATCACTCTTCTAAAGATTTTTTTTCTTCTCCTTCTTTTCTGTATGGCATTTGGTTCTAAAATACATTTTTCTGAACATAATCAATCTTTCACCCAGTGTTCCATATTTGAGATCAGATATTGCTAAAAGATGCGAGCAAATTTATATAAACATTTAGATTCCTGTATTATTTATACATCATAAATCTCATTATATGTACATTTTTAAAAATATGTGATTTCCAGAAGAATAAACTGATAATAAAACTAACTCATTTATCTTAAAATGTGGCTCTTCTGATTGTAAAAATTTAGGATTACATTACTTTTGGTCTAATCAAACCACTCAATGCATTGCTTTAGGAGTCTGACCTCACAAATGCTGGAACCAACCAAAAGGAGATCAAATTTTGACTTAAGAAAATTTACCATGATTTCAAAATCTAACTAGCTTGTACCATCCAAGGTTCCATTTAAGAGATTTATGATATTAATTTAATAACTAAGTGTCTTCAGTGCACACTGGTAGCCTCAATTTATTTCAGACATGATACTTGATGAAGGCATGCTATTTGATTAAAGATATTTGCCTAAATTGTAAAGTAAGATGTGCTTTTGCCTTCAAACATGAGGATAGACCCTTAAAAATCAATTATTCTTTTCAATTTTAAAATTTACAAGAAAGATCCTGCCTGAAATTTCTCCAATGCTCAATACATTCTGTTAATGAGTGTGGAAACATGGGCTTTTGGGTGGGTTTCTTTCTTCTTTACGTGGTAACGCCAAATGAGACATTTTCTGGCTCTCCTTTACCTTGTTTGAAAAACAATAAATCTTTTTTTTGAGGAACTACGTAAGTGTAGGTAATTATTAATAGTGAGTGAAAATAAGCTTTATTTATGCTGAATAAAAGATTTTTCTCTTGGTTGGGTCCAAATACATTTTTCTGATTATTTAAATATATATTTTTTCCTGGTAGCTATCTGTAGTTGATTTTTATCTTGCTGTTACTTACATAAAATTTGTACATAATTATCCCTTATTATATAAAATTAGAATTATCCAAGTGGCTAGGAAACAATATTATAACCACTTCTGCATTTCCAATGAGTGAAACATATTCAGTGCTCAGTCAATAATTTTCAATGAATAAACATATGTTGCAAGTGCATGTGTTAGTAATGAGATAAAGTTCTGCAAATGTAAATATTATTACAAATGCAAAATATTTTAAACTAAGCCTACCTCTTGCTATTTTGTTTGTTTGTTTGTTTGTTTGTTTTTGATTTTTGGTACCGGGGATCGAACTCTTGACCATGTATTTGCAAGGCGAGTACTTATGCCACTGAACTAAATTCCTGGCCCCAAAGTTTTTTTTGTTTTTAAATTCTCTTTATTGTAACTAAAGTTTAAATGTTATAAAACATCGAAATAAGAGACAAAATAAATTACTCCAAAAATGTTTTCTCCAGCAAACAGGAGACGTTTACAGCCCCAAGTTATCTTAATATGTATGCTTGAAGAATTATAGGACACTTTAATTTTGAAAACTTTTAAGAGGATGAAATATTGTTATTAGTGGAAATGGTTATTAGGAAGATGCACTATTCACTTATTAAAATAGGAATTCATTCATTGTGCAAGAATACATGGGAAGTCACATTAACTAAAATGCATCCTTGTCATCATCTTGTGCAAAAAATTTTCATTTGATCTAAAAACTGAAACAGTTATAAATGAAATGACAGAGGAGTTTAGAAAAAGACAGTTGCTCTTACCTATTCAGAGCAACAAAGGTGTTTCTTTTGTTGCCTCAATGCTTCCTACGAAAGAGTAATCCTGTTAAAAAGAAGTTTTGTTTACTTTTCCCAAGATTATATATATTATTTGAAATGTCATCTGAAAAACTAAAAGAGTAAAGTAATTTTGATTAGGTTATTGACCAGTCAGGTAGCAACTCAGCATATTTTAAGAAAAATGTGAACAGATTAATTAGTCCTTATAGTAAGTTCTTAAGAGCTTATGCTAAATCCATGAAGGAAAATGATTGCCCTATTCCTAGACAGTAGATGAAAGAGATATGCCAAATTTTTCTGATGTAGTAAAGTAAATTGACAGAAGCTAAATACAAAAAAAAAATAGATTTTTCACAGTATAGTTTTAGTAAATGAATCTAGGGTTTATTAGAAAATATCTTCTGGACCAAAATTATGCATGAAGTAACAATTGTATAACTTTGTGATAATATTCAAAGTAATTACCAAATCACCTCATTACACTGCACAGAAATTTTGGTTTAGTTGAGATAGACCCTCACATTTTATTTAGTCCAGTGTTAATTTACTATCATTTGGAGTGGTCTAAACCTATACTTGACCATACTAAAATTCCAAATTGTGTTTGAGTTCAGCTCACATTTTTCACATATTTATGACATGATAGAAGTCAATGCGTTCAATACAATGTTATGTATAATTTAAAAGTGAAAGCATCTGTAAAAGGAGCAGTAGATGAAGCAGGTTTAAAAATCATGCATGAAGTGCATACTGTGAAGTTTTGTGAATATGCAAAATGGGACCTAAGATTTACTAAAGTGTTTCACAGCATCCAGTCCTAAACAGGTTCTGAATTATTTACAGGATTCAAATGTCCATAAGGCAAAAAATCAATTATTAAAAAGGATCATGGTAATCCTGATAATTAGAGGAGAGATATATTTCTTCTATTTCAACAACTCCATGTGATTTGATACTGAATATTAAATCTTTTCTATAGCAGACATAATGCATTTCATAAAGTTATTATGCATTAAGAATTGTGTATTCATTATATAGTGTTAAGGGTTTACACAGAAAAAAGCAATTTGAATCTAGTATTAAAATTCCCAATGATTTATTTTAGTCTATGAATGAAATTAGATGATTTACAAAATTTAATGCACTGTGCATCTTCCTGGCCTGTTTCAAATTTTTATTTCTTGTAGTTGTACTTTTGAGGAATGTGAGGCATTAGACAGTTTGAGATCACACTGAGTGACAAATACCAGAACAATTTCAAATAATTTGAATATCATATAAGTAGATGGTAGATGTAAAGTCATGCTACATACACTGAGGACAGTTGCCTGAATTTCAGACCTCTCTAGATAACAGGAATATGTATGTATTTGGTCAACATTCTTTTAAAACACATGTGCAAGTTTAATTCCTTTTTTCTTTTTATAATAAATGAAGTAAAAATATACAAAGCAATTTCAAACCTAAAAAACAGTAAAGTAACAATAATTAAAATATTGCATATTGTTATCTTCATAGTATTACCAAGGGTACAAGATATAAGCAAGTGATAAACATATACTTCTAATTGCTCTTAGTTCACTGAAAAGAAACATTTGTGATAATATTGTTTGAACAATATTTTACATATATATCAACATTTTAACTCAAAATGTAGACTTTTTTCCAACATGAGAAATGAACAAGAAAGGCTCTTAAAAATTCAAATAGGTATGACAAATATTTAACTTGGAAAATAAATTCAACGTTACAAAAGTGTCCATCTATAGCCCAACTAAAATAGTTAATGTGTACATTTACATGAACTGAATGTCAAATTATGACTCAAAACTTTTGATGAAACTTTGAAGAAATAATTTCCAAATATCATTCAAAAGAATGAGTTAACTTGCTAAATAATTTCAGCTATGAATAATTTATCAAAGGATGACTTTGCTTTGTCCAGATGCTTATTGAAATATTTTCATCTAAAGCACCAAAGATATATTTTCTGCATATAAAATACTTATTGCATATAAACAAACTCAACTTCAGTTAATAAATATTCTTACAAGCATGATAATAACAATATTAGCTGCATTTGCTATGATTTTATAGTGCTCTGGACAAACAGCTCTCTAGGCTTTGTATAAATATTGCACCATTAATCTTCAGAAAGCTTGGCTAAGCCCCTTGGTATATGGAGACGAATGCAAAGTATATCAATTTTTGTAGGTCACCTAATTTTATTCATGGATTAAACTAAGTCATTAGGAATTTTAATACTAGATTCAAATCTCCATTTTTGCCTAAATGCTAAGAGGCTGAAGAGGGATTTCAGCCTAGTTTATCTTCCGAACATGTGTTTGGTCCCAGTTCACTGAAAATATAATCATGAGAAAACAGATATGACCTCTACCTTCATAAAGTTCCATAAGGATGGAATTGTAGTTAGTAGGGAATTTAATGAAGGTGTGCTGGGTGATTTGGAGTTTCATAGTAGGGGAACAAACATAATTTTATGGAAAAGAGCAAGCAGACCTATGAAAAAAGGAAAGAACTTCCTAGGAAAATTGTGGAAAGGAATACAGGTTTTTGAAGTAAAAAAAAAAAATCCTGCACTGATAAAGTCATATCATTCTAGGATTCTTTATATTATAGTTATTATTACATTTTGTATATACAGGAAAGTTATTCATGAAATTAAAAGAATTATTCTGCTATTTTCCACATAATCTTTCTTCCAAATTTACATTTTAATTTGCTAGACTTTTTAGTGTATATCATCTTTGTGCAAAAATATAATTGCAGACTATGTATCAAAAAAGTAACTTGTAGTGAGTTGGTTAATTCTGGTAGTAATGTCTAAGCATCACAATCTATAAATGTTGAAACATTGTCTATTAAATCTAAAAAATATTTACTTCATCAGAAAATAGGTAAACTAAGTTTGACTTATCTGCTACTATTCCTTAATACAGTTGCAAGACCCAGACTGCAAAAACATGCAATAATGTTTTCAATCTAACTCCAACACAAAGAATGAGAATTGGTCTCAAAAGCAAATAACCTTGTCCACTTGGGAGAACATTTTATGCAATACAGTGCAAGCTGCACTGCTATAAAACCAGAGGTGTCATTTCTACAATGTGAATTTTGAAAGTAAAGGGCACTTTAAAGACACACACCCAGCCCCCTTGTCTGCCATAAGCTGGATTGCTCAGCAGTACAGAATCAATGATCTGTACTAATACCACAAATCACTGGCATGGGAAGAAAAATAAGACATAGAGATCTCGAGGTTTTGCAGTTGTAAATAATGGCCCTGAAGAAGGAGACAAAGAATAGAGAAAAGTAACAATTTTAAAGATACATTCCTTTTTTCTGTCTTCCCAAAATGCTTTGTGTATATTTTAAGATTTCCAGTTGTAGAGAAATAAGTAGGATTTAATTTTCTCATGTTAGCATTTAGCAATATCTTCATCAAATGTTTTTCCTTTTTAGGATATACGTTTTTCAAAATAATAGGAATTATTTTTTTTTCTATGTAATTTCCTTCTGCAAATGCAGTACATATATTACTTATTATTCTATATTTCATTTCATGCACTTTAACCACTGTATATCAGTATTTTTGAAAGCAAGAGTTTTATAGTTTCATCATTTCCTTTTTGTACATATAAAACACTAAAATATAGTGTATATATAAATATAATTTCTTTACAATTCTGAGAGTTTTGGTATTTTATGGTTTTCATGAAACATGCTTTATAGTTTTTCAGTGAGTAAAGCCTGAAACTGTCTTCTGGTACTGTTGCCCAACCCTTTGCTATCACAGACATTAAGCATTTCGGGGTTACAGTTAGTGCACCGTTCACACATGATGACAAGCAATATGAGAGTCAAAATGGAAAGAAATGGAAACACAGGAGAATAAAGCATCATCCCAGTAATTCCAGAGCTAATATTTGCAGCTGTGCTCAAACTCAAAGAAAACACCTACAGTGTTAACATATCAGTTTCTCTAATGAAGACAGTGGCATCAGAAGTATCAATATTGTAAAAATGTGCACTGATTGATTGATAGATGTAATGATAGAGATGCAAGTCACAGTGTTAAAAATTATGAAATTAATGTTATATTTGACAATACTTCAGTATTGCTAAAATCACAAATTCTATACCTTATTCCAAAATATGTCTCAAAAAAGAATTCTTTTAAAAAAATACATGCAAAACCTGTATTAAAATTTAATTTTACTATATCAAAAATACTTTCAAAAGTGCCTAATATATAGATGGACATAACATGTTATAACAATGTTATAAATTAACCAAATATGAAACGAGAAAAACAGAAATATTTTATGAAATAATTTAAATAAAATAGTTAAATTTTACAACCAGTGTAACTATAACAATTTATATATATATATATATATATATATATATATATATATAGATATCTGAAAGTGTCAGAATAGCCCACAGATCAATGTGAGTTGTAGAGTTCATAACACTGTTTATAGGTAAAATAGTTTTGAAATATTTCTCTGGGAATTATAAAAAAGTACAAGTTACATTAGTAGTTTTCAAAATTGAAGGTTTTTCTTTCAAATTTCTTTATTATTTAGAAGAAAGTATAAAATATTTTCTTTTAGTTCAAATTGGTTATTTTCTACTTAAATGCGCAGGTAAATAAATATAAATTAATATAAAATCATCTTTTCTTCACTAGAATATAAGCCCCTAAGTTTGATATTTACTGTCTGTTTTTGTTCACTTATCTAACAAAAGCATCAAAAATAGTACCTGGAATATAGTAAATTTCAATAAATAATTTGTATCAATAAATCATTTCTATTGTTTCTAAGTAATTTAGAATATGTCCATCAGAATTCAAATCTTTAGGTGTCCATGTCTGAGTATACCATTCTCACCCTTCTCCTTTCTAAATAAATAGGAGGAATTTTCATTAAGTGTGTGAAAATTTTTGAGAAACATATGGGTGTCATTAGATTCTTTGACAGCCCAAATGGTAAATACTATACCGATAAAATTTTACGGCAAATAAAACTTTATACAATTTATAAGCCATCCATCATACAATGAGCATATTGCACATTTTTTCCAAAGTTTAAGTAGGTATTTGACTTAGAGGTAAACATTAAAATAAAAGAAGAAAAAAGACATAAAAGTTACATTCAAATGATTCATTATACTCTAAAGTCGCCTAAGATAAAGTGTGTTCCTTGACAGCACAACAAATAAACATTTAATCAAGTTATAATGTAGGTTTTGAAATAGCTTACATGCATTAAATAATAAAATATTTCAGTGTTATATGAATAATGATTTCCACCATTAGCAAGTAATAGTACTTTATCTAAAATTCTACCAGAAATCGCTGTATCTGTACACTTTGGGTCATTTACTCATAGAGAGTAAACAATTCAATTCAGTTATACTAGAAACATTACAGTGAAACTATCGTGAAATCAGTTCTTTGCAGCAACACACACCGGTTTTTCTAGATCAGTAATTTTACATAACTCTACCTACACATTTGCTTAATGCCACAAATAAAATATTACACTTTGATAATTTTGAATCTAAGTGGCCTGAATTATATCTGCAAAGAATACACTGATGTCCGAATGCCCAGGACCTTTTGGAAACCACCATAAAGAAGAATAAACATGAGGTATTTGAATGTAAATATTCATACCTCAAGACAGTAACACTAGGTGAAATAAATCACACACTCAAATTTAAATATCCCATGGTTTCTCTTATATGAGAAAACCAAAATATAAACAAAGACCCAAACAAAGAATAGATAATAGGAAATAGGGAGATCATTTTCCAATGGAAAGGGGAGCAAGAAATGGAGAGGAATGGGAGGGAAAAATGTAATTAAAAAGAAGAATCAAAGAAAAATGGAAATAGAGTTTTTTAAAGGGAAGATGTATCAGAGTTAGAAGGGGAAGGGAACAAAATTTAAAATACATCTGTAATCAGTATGTACTGCAAATATATACTATTTTTTTTTAAAAAAAGAAACTCGCGCCTTTGCCAATATAATTAGTTAATATGAGTTTCACATTGAATGAGGGTGGATCCGTAATACAACACGACTGTTTTACTATATGATGATATGAAGACAAAAAAGAAGAATGCCAAGTGATGCAAAGGCAGAGACTCATGTTACGCTGTCAAAAATCAAAGAATTCGTCAGGCTCCAAAACTGAAAGAAACAGGTGAACTTTTGCTAGAGCCATTGGAGAGAGCACGACCCCTCTAGTGCCTTGACTTTAAACTCCCAGCCTTCAAAATCGTGAGCAAATAAACTTCTGTTCTTTTAGATCATACAATCTGTATCATTTCCTGTAATGGTACCAGGAAATCAGGATAGCTCTAAGAAACTAATTATTACATTAGATAATGCCATATGGGAACACCAAACTTGAGACACCAAGTTCAAGCCTGGCTCTAACTGCACTTTCTCATGATTTTCAGTGAACAGTAAACCAAGAAGTCTTACTCAAGAAGTCTTACCAAGAAGTCAGTGAAAATACCACATACATCTTAAAAATACCTTACCCCCTTCTCGGTATTTTCCTCCACTGACCTATTATATACTGAAAGTATTGTGGGGAACAAATCACATCTTTTCTGAAGTACTCACTATATATACAAAATCCTACCAAGTACTACAGAGGTATTTATTCAATAGACAGAAAGAAAGGAGATCACAAAGAATTGAATATGTTCTGAAAAAGAGAGGTTTTAAATGCTTAATGCTAACTAAATTTTGTCCTTCTTCCTAGTACATGGAAAAGCAACCAACAGTATCACTTGAATGCAGGTAAGTGTGCTGAACAAACCTGTGGCACACAGGTAAGAGGAGTAGGTGAAAAAGGATCAGGAACACAAGGAACACAGCTGCTTCCTTAGTAACACGGCACATGCATTCCTGGAAAATGAAGAGTATCCACCGAGATGAGTAAGATGGGCAGTCCACAGAGCACCACCACTGCACTGGGGCCGTCAGCTCCCAACAAGGTTAAGTGTTTAAGTGTTTAAAAAGTCAATAAATTAACTGCATGGCCTTTTGCACCCCATGCCCCAGAGTTTTGTAATAAATTTGACAACTCAAGAGTCTTTTGACAGTTCCTTCTGCTTTGGCCTAGGTAAATTGACAGTCTATTAATTCCTTTGGTAGCTTGGAAGAGAAATACATGGATTAACCATAGAACAGGTAAATTATTTTGACAGCTTCAAGCCAGTGTCTGAAGATAGAAATTGAGATAATTAAGTTAGCATTTTTTTCCTGGAGAATCTGGAGGGGAATAAAATCTTAGGGCCGGGGATTGAGCTTAGTGCTATATAAGTGCCCGCTTACAAGCACAAGGTCCTGAGTTGGATCCCTGGTACAAAAATCACCACCCGCATCATCATCTTCTGAAAATCTATATTGACCTATCTAAATGCTGCTATGCCAAAAATTTCTCAATTTCACTAGATTTTAGTTTTGAGCATTCTGGGGCTCCTTTCAAAATTTATTAGAAGATACTGAGATTTTCAAATATTTCCTGCCCCTAAACATGCACATCTATTCCTTTGATTAACATCCTCTATTGAAAGGTTATATTTTTTACAGTGATGGACATACTTTGGCCCATGCTTGTGGTCCACAGTTAGTGACTTATCATAGGGTTTTTTCTGGGTCTGGATATGTGGATTGTGGCCTATGTCCATCACTGAGCAGCATGCAGAATGTTTTCACCGTGTTAAGAATCCTTGTGTTCTGCTTTTCGTCTCTCCCTTGTCTCAAACTACTGGGAACCATTGACCTTTTTATTTTTCTCACTTTTTCCTTTTTGTGAATGTTATATAATTGGAATGACATGGTACATATACTTTCAGACTGTTTTTTTTTTTTTTTTTTTTTGTCTTTTTCTTTTCTTTTTTTTATCGGTTCCAGGGATCGAATTCACGACTGCCTGCTTCCAAGGCAGGCATTTATGCCGCTGAGCTAAATCCCCAGCCCCAGACTGTTTTTTTTTTTTTTTTTTTTTTCCATTTGGTAATACACATTTAAGTTCCCTCCATGAAATTTCATGGCTTAGGAGTTAATTTTTTATCAGTGAAAAATATTTTATTTTCCAAATATATTATGGTTCTTTTATTCATGCAACTACTGAGGAAATCTTGGTTAGTTCCTAGTCTTGGAAATTAGGAATAAAACTCTTGTTTTATTCCTATTGTATCTCTGTGCAGGTGTGTGTGTGTGTGTGTGTGTGTGTGTGTGTGTGTGTGGACTCCTTCAGTAAGCAGCAAAAAGTGAAATTGCAAGACAACAAACTAAGAATATGTCTACTATTGTAAGGAAACACCAAATTGTCTTACAAAGTGGTTTAAACAGAAATGATTAAGACCGAGCAGTGTTTCATATCTTAATTTTTACATGACATATCAAAGTGAAAATGTTTGGAATTTACACATTTTGCTAATTTGCATTTCCTGGATGACAGATTATGCAAAATATTTCTTCACATGTTACTTTGGTATCTGTGTGTCTTTGGTGAGCCATCTCTTCAGGTATTTTGGTCCATCTTTTAAGTTTGCCGGTATTCTTAATTTTATGAATATTTTGGATAGTGGTCTTCTGTTAGGTGTTTTCTCCCAGTCTGTGGTCAGTCTTTACTTTCTCTTAGTATTGCGTTTTGCTAAGGAAATTATTTTAATGAATCATGCCTTTGGTGTTGTATTTTAAAAAAAGGTATCACCAAACACAACCTAAGTTATTTGGAATTTTTCTACTTATCACAAAACAAGAAAATCTACAGTTTTTGATTTACATGTGTTTGTACAATCTAATTTGTGTTATTTTTGAAACATGCAAGGTCTGTGTATAGATTTGCTTTTTGCCTTTCCATACAGATAGTGTAATTTCAGAATCATTAACTAAAAATACTATTTTGGCTCCACTGTATTGAATGCTTTTGCTCCTTTGTTAAAGATCAGTTGAAAATGATTGTATAGTTTTATATCTAGTTTCTATTCTGTTTCATTGATCTAATGTCTATTTTATTACATTATTTTGGACACTATCAAACTTTTGAATTATCTTAGTATAGTAATGATTCATGAGGTAGCATTGTAATAGTCTTCCAGCTTTGCATGCCTTCAATGTGGTTCCAGTGTTCTGAGCGGCAGGCCTTTCTACATAAACTTTAGTCTAGTTTTTCAGTATCCAGAAAATAATTTGCTGGGTTGAACGTAATTGCCTTAAACCTATTGATCAAATTGGGGAGAATTTGCATCATGAGAATACTGAATTTTGTGTCCATGTACATGGAATATCTCCCCATTTATTTAATATTTTTCAAATCATTCTGTTAGTGTTGTGGTTCTTTTCATATAAATAGTACTTTGTTTTCAGATTTGTACCTTTGTATATATGGTATTGCTATTTTTGTGTTTCCAATTACAATTTTAAAAACTATATATTTAATGTATACAAAGTGAAGTTTTAATATACATTTACATAAGGGGCCAGGGATTTAGCTCAGCGGCATAAGCATTTGCTTGGCAACTGCGAGATTATGATTTGATCCCTCGTATAAAAAAAAAAGTATATATATATATATATATGTGCTTATACATAGTAAATTATAAATATATATGTTTGTATATAGTAAATTATGTATATGCATGTACATAGTAAATTATATATATTCGTGTATATACATATATATACATTATATACACATATATCAAATATATATAGTAAATATATATACTATATGCGTAGTATACATTATATTTAGTAAATATATATGCACATAGTAAATTAGATACTACAATGAAACTATTTAAGAAATCAAACTCTTCACATAGTTGTTTTTTAAACTTTTTTTAAATTGGTATCGGGGATCGAACTCCCGACCATGCCCTTGCAAAGCAAGCGCTTTATGCCGCTGAGCTAAAGCCCCAGCTCCCATATTTACATAGTTTTATGCACGATAAAAACACTTGAAATCTATTCTCAGCAAATTAAATGGTATGTCATTATTAAATATTGCTCTTGTGCTTCACATCAAATCACTATAATTAACTCATAGAACCTAACTGACACATTCTAATGAAGGCTGTCGGTCATGTCGTTTCACTTTTTTAGCCTAAATTCTACTTGTTTATTGCTAGTATATAAGAGCATGACTGATTTTGCATATCAACTTTTTTTTTTCTATAGTCTTACTCTAAGTGTTTGAGTTCTGGAGTTTGTTGCTTCTTTTGGATTTTATAAATCATATATCTTGTACAATCAAAGATAATTTTATTTCTTACAAATCTGTATGTTGCTTACTTCTTTCCTTTCTTTTCTTTTTTCTTTATGTAATTAAGGACTGTTGATGTGATAGATAAAAATCAGTGTGAGAGGGAATGTTTCTCCCTTGTTCTTGACATTCGTAAAAAAGCTAAATAATTCAGTATTAGTCATAGCTTTTTGCTGATATTCTTAATCAAGTGGACTGAAGTCTCTTCCATTCCTAGTTTATTGAGCTTTGATCATGAGTTATCATTGCTATTCTTAAATGTTCACATTGTATCTATTAAAATGACCATGAGATACAAGGGTTGGGCTTGCAAACACTGACAGAGAGACAAATGAAAATGTGAGAAAAAGAGAATACCTTTGGGAGGGCCGGTAACTTTATTGAAATAAAGCTCTGAACTGACTAAGATTCCCAGATTAACTGAGGGAAAACAGAGACATAGTGTTCTGCTACTGTTTGGCTGTATTGTTAACTTTTATCTGATTGACCAGTGAGGAGCTTCCTTTTTTGCCCCATAAGGCCAGTCTCACTGGAGTTGGCAAAGCTGTGGGCCAGGGATTTAGCTCAGCGGTATAGGCACCTGCCAGGTGAACACCACATGGTGACTTCAATCCCTGGTGCAAAAAAAAAAAAAAAAAAACAAAACAAAACAAAAAAAAAACCAAACAAAAAACAAAACAAAAAAAAACACATGTTCCAGCTGTTCAGTGTTAGCAGTCTTCTGTCTCTCAAGCCAACCTGAGCAGCCAGTGGCCCATAGGGTCCATAGCCCCTGGCCCCTTATGTAAATGTATATTAAAACTTCACTTTGTATACATTAAATATATACTTTTTAAAATTGTAATTGGAAACACAACAATTCCATAATATGATTTTTTAAATGTATCCTATTATTGCTAACATCAATTGATTTTCCAATATTGAAGCAATTTTGCATACCTCATGTATATTTCAATCAATTGGGATGAATGACTCTTCATGTATTGTTGGTTTTGATTCATTCATGTTTTTTAAGGAGTCTTGCATCTGTCTACAGTTTTATTTTATTTATTTCTGTTTTGGTTTCTTTCCTCTTATTGCTGAAACACAATACCTAACATTCCAAAATTAAAAAGGAAGTTTATTTAGCTCACAGTTTGTGGAGGTTTTAGTCCATGCTCAGCTGAGGCAGAGAGGAGCATGGTAGAGGGCAGCAGTTCATGGTAGCCAGAAGGCAGAAATGCAGCAAGAGCAAAAAGGAAGGAGTGAGACAGCAAGCCTCTTTCCCTCCATTAAATTGCAAGCAGGGTACACCCAGGGTGGGTGTGGCACTCACCCCCATAATCTCAGCATTGGACCATGAATCAGTCACCAAATTTAGAAAGCTGCCCCCCAAAGGTGCATGAATCCTTAGGGGTGACAATCTATATACAAACCAGAACACTGCTTTTCTTTCTTTATAATGTCTTTTTTATCTTGTTGTACTAAAGCAATACTATTTTCATAGAAATAACTTGAAACTATTCCTTTTTCTTTTATCTTCTAAGAGAGTTGTAGATTTTTTCTTCCTCCAATTAATAGAATTCCTCCCTTCAATTTCTGGTATGATTCCTCTCTGATTCCAGCTGGGCCTGACAGTATTTGAAAAGCTTGTTAATGATTGATTCTAGTTTTTGATTGAAACAGGATTCAGATTGTCTATTCTTGGGTGAGTTTTAGAAGAATTTTCTTTCAAATAATTGTCTCATTTTATCTGTTATCATATCTATAGACTTAATATTGTTTATAATATTTCTTTATTTTTTAATATTTATAGGATTTATAATGATGCCCATTCTTAATTTTCTGACTTTAGTGATTTGTGTCCTCTCATTTTTGTCTTTTAATAAAAGTTTTCACAAATTTTATTGATTTATTCTCTAAATATTACTACTTGTTTCCCTGTGATTTGTTTGCATTAATTTACTCTTATTTTTTTTTAGTTTTTTCAGGTGGCAGTTTAGATGATAGACTTTAGCTTTTTTTTTTTTTTTTTATTTCAAATACATTCATTTGGTGCTTTAAATTTCCTTATAACCACTGTTTTCATTGTCTTACACACATGCTGATAAATCATGTTTTCTTTCTTTTTTTAGAGTCAGAAATCCAGCTCAGGACCTTCAACTTGCCAGACCAGTACTTGTGCTGCCGAGCAATATTCTCAGCCCTCATATATTCATTGAAGAAAATATTTTTAAACTTCACATGAAAAGTTTTCATATATCATGTATATTATTTAGAAGGTTTGGTCTACACATACTTTGAAATTTTCTAGTAATATTTTTATTACTGATTTCTATAGATTTATTGCAATTTAGGAGCAAATGTTTGATTTATTTTTAGTTGTGACTTCTTTTTTTCAGCTTTTTATTGGTACATATTTGCCTTAAAAAATGATCACAGCCCTTTTAGAGTGTTGGCATATGTACATAACATATCCTAGTTATTTTTTATTATTTTTTAAGAATTGCAATTACAGCACAAAAATTATACCAACTATATGTATATGAATTTAATGAACATAATTAATATATTATGTATATTGATACAGTTTTTATATATATATATATATATTTTTTTTTTCTTCATGAATATCTGCTTTGGAACATTTCTAAAATATTCCCAAATTATATTACATTTTGAGGCAAGGGCTAACACTTTGTAGAAAAACGCAAATTGCTAAATTAAGACTTCAGACCTAATATTGTATTAGAATAGTAATTGACCTCCCTTTGCTGGCTTCCTGCCTGAAGCATCCATTTGGTCAACAGCATGTAACATTCTAAAACTGTGAAACTATTTCAAGAAACAGGGAAGGACAGTAAATAATTTGACAATAATAACAAATATGAATTATGTATTTCTAAGTTTGTTTTTAAACATATGTTGTTTTTAGAATCAACATTCCACCTTAAACACATACATAATACTGCAGGATCATCATATAATCTCTAATCCAAATTTCTCTAAAAATTGAGTTTTATTATATTTAGACATGTTAATTATAATCACAGTTTATGAGTTCAAATGTTTAACACTATAATGCCTCCAAAATAGCTTTAGGAAATTCATCTGATACTTTAAATCCAAACATTTTAATTTTTTTTCTACTTTAACATTTTTGCAAGTATATACACATACACACACACAGAGTTTGTCTTTATTGATGCACTTTAGTAACTTCTGGTAACTTTTAGTAACTGTCTCCCTCAATAGAAGAGCCCCATTTCATAAATTCATTTTTTAAGAAAAAGAACATTCTAAAATCCATTCTGGCATTAGAAAGAAATTCAGTACTGATGGTTGTCTCTTGGGGATCAGAGATGCTAAGGGCAGACAAAGATGAGAACAGGGAATAAAAAATGTAAGAAACTGAGATGAGAACAGGTACAAACAAAGTGGGGGTAAAAAAAAGAGAATTCCATCTAACAGAATTTTTATATTTTAACACCCAAAATCATCTCTTACTGCTATGAAATATAACTGACATTCTTCTAGGTCTCTTTGCTCTGTGTGGACAGCTCTGAGGCTGATCTATGCACTTTTTTCAAAAGTCAACTTTAATCTTTCTATTGTGAAAGATATTTGACTGCATAAAACTTTTCAGAATGCAGGATGGAGCTATAAAAACTACGTGCTCCATCTAGCTATGCACACAGGGTATTTATAGAATTCCTTTAATCTGTTGAGTACTTGGCCATCAATATCTAGTTCTCTTCTTTATGAAATCTGGCAAACAGGTACAAATAGCACTGCCAAATGTCTTTTTATTTATATAATTTTTTAGGTGTCCTTCTAGAACTAAAAACTGTCCTTTGTTGCACATTTCTGCTTGTTTTCTATGGGTGCCCTTCAGATTTCGTACTTTACCTGATGCCATGAAGATTGCTACAGCTACTTTTCTGTTTATGCAGTATTCACATATAAGGGCTGCTAGTAGGCCTCTTCTGCTCTCTGCAGGATGCATCTCCCCTCTTCTATTTGCTTCTCTTATCACTGTCCTTGAGAAATCAAATTAGCTGTCACCCTCACATAAAAAGGCTAGAAGTGACCTGGAGGAACTCTTGCTGGTTTCTAGTAGTTTCTATTTCCTTTGAAAGATTGAAGATCATGTTTATGTATTTTCTTGATTGTGTGTGTGTGTTCTTGCCCTTCTTACTGCTTTCCATTTTTTTCATTCCGTCTCTTGGATTTTCTTTTCCATTACGATCTTTCTCATGCAAAGCTCTTTCATTCTCTTAGTACCATATTTCCACAAGGTAGTTACCATGCCGGGCATCCCATTTTGTTCTTTCATTCTCAAGGCTTTCACTTGTTGACAAAATTTTGACAAGTTTAGTGTTTTTGCTCTAATACATCTCTTTCCATTCTACACAGATTTCGCATCGCTGTCAAAACGTATGAAGACAAATGTATGTAGTACAAAAATTTTGAAGTTATTGCAGTTTATATGAAAGTGTTTTTTTTTAATTGCATAGATGTAGATGCTCATAAAATCACATCCTCTGTGATGTCAAAGATTAAAATAAAATTGATAGTTTCTAGTTTCACATAGAACAAAAGCTTTCACACAATATGTAATAGTTCGGGGATATTTTATTTCTTAGTGCTTATTTTCGCAGTATAATTACTCAATTTTAAATTGATTTAAATTTCTATATATCTATTACATGTAAAATTAAAAAAATTCATTTATGAATCGTTATTATTTTCATTTTTATGTAATTATAAATTGCTTTCCTGCACAGAATATAATAATTTGGATAATTCAATAAATATTACATATAGGCAGGAGATTAAAGACCTTCTTTGATGTTGAAGATCTAGTATGGCTTTAATTCAACTGACTCATTGTCAGTGTGATATTTTAAAAGTGAGATCAACTTTCGCACACAGAATTATGACATGAATCAATATACCTTGTTCTCATTTGATAGCAAGATTATGCTGTAACATCCCAACAATTTTAAGTTTGAGTTTAAATTTTAACAAGAAGTCCTTAATGATAAAACCATATTCTTGTTTTGTTTGCGCTGGTGATTGTACATGAAGTTGCAAGCATTCTAGGCAAGTACTCTTCCTCTGAGCTGCATTCCTGGTCCATGGATCATACTTTCAATGACAAAGACAGAAGAAAGAATTCTCACACTTAAACACAATGATATTCTCAATCTGGTTATTTAAATAGATTCATCCTATATTTCGATATCCATTGTAGTAATGAATTCTGAATACTAAATGAAGGTCAATATTAACTTTATTTATATAGCAAAACACTGACTGTAGCTCACCTCAGACAGATGGCTAATGAACGCTTTTACTTTAGGACTCTCAAAGTGATGTCCACTTCTAGATGGCTGGAAACCACCACGGGACAGTGACAATTAGAAACAGCAGGATCTCCAGGTGTTTCTCTCTAACTAACGGATTATGCAATGTTCCTATCAGCAATGCATACAGGTACTTTTTTCCAATATTAAATACAACCTGAACATATTATTTTCTAAATAAATAAGATAATCAATTAAAATAAAGTGAGTATTGGAAAGAAGAAAAAATGAACTTTCAGATAACCCTGAAAAGAGCAATAGGATAATAGTCTCCAAAACATCATGAAATCTATAAAAATGTGCAGTTAGACTGAGAAAATTAAACAGACACTGATGAGTGAAGTCCAAAACTGTAGGCCAGGGCACTAATGAGATGAGGACTTGTTAGAGAAAGTGCTTTTGTTTATTTTTGACTATCATTCACATTTAAACAGTAAGGACCGTAAAATACAAAATTGAACTTTCTTGGCCTTATTTTATAAAACATTGAGCGAGGGCTCTTGACCTCCAGGAGACTGAATAAAAGTCCAATTGTGGTTTGAATATTGTGTGAACTGGGAGTTTTAACGACCATAAAAGTAGACATGAAATGGAGGCATGTCTTGTATAAATGTAATGCACATTCCAAGTGTTAAATACCAAATTTAATGAGATCAATGAGAAAATTACTGCAATATCGCCTCAAGGAGTCTAGACCAAACCCTAATCATACCTAGGAATTGAGCTGCAAGTGACCAAATGTCTCCACTTAATATCAAAATTTCATTATTCAAAAATTATTATAATTTTTCAGAATAATTTAAAGATTTATTCATTTAATTGACATGTTAAAATGTGTATAATATTGTATACAGTGGTATGCTTTGATATTTAGGTAAATCACTTCAAAGTATTACACTCAGAATGTGGGAGGTCTCATTTTTTAGAGGAATTACTCTACTGGGAATGATGAAAGATCTTAAAGTATTTAACTTACAAAGATACTTGCAGTAGATAGTACAAGTATATAAATTTTAAAGGTGAGAATAGAAAACCAAAGAAGATAAATGGATAGTTCACATTCCTATAGATTCTGGTTTACTTAATAAACAGACAAGAAAGAATGGCACTGCTGCTAGATTAGCCCCAGAGAGAGGAGGTGACAGGTGTTACTGTTGGTACTGTGTACGTCTCATGGTAAATACACATTTCTCACCTCTTTTCTCATCTCACAGCAAATACTGAAGAAAAACCATAGATAAACTTACATAGAGCAAATTAAAATACTTTATACTTTTATCTTTTAAGAAACCATTTGATTTTTCTTCTCATTTATGTGTGTACGTGACTATGACAGTCATCACAAGTATAATTTAAATGTCAATATTTAGAAATTTTTCTAGTATTTTGCTCACATTTTCAACTTTGCTATTCAGAGAGCTTATATTGTAATGAAAATAAAAATCTTTGAAAATATTTTGTGCATTTAGTAATATTTAATCCTTTTTTAATAGAACTGACTAAAGAAGATTAAATGTATGAGAAATGCAATGAATGTTAAACACATGGAAAAAACAATTATCACTGGAAAGCATAAAAAAGAGTTAATGTATTAAAATGGTAAAAATAAAGTGTTATCTCACTTATTCTTTAAAGTTCAACTTCATTTATAGACAGTAAATTTAAAATGTGTTTTATTAAAAAAAAGAGATCAGGAAAGAGATTTTATGAATGATATTCTCTCAATATTTTTTCATTTTTTTAAAAAATTGATTAAAAATTAAAAGAAAGAAGGAGATTAAGATAAAAAGTACATAACAACATAATAACACAGTTCAAAACAGAAAAAATATAAGCATCATAGTGTTTCACCACAAGATAACATGACATAACAGTAGCTACCACAGTGTCTTTTTTCTTCAAATACTTGAGTATAACTTCATATATTATAGCATCAAACACAACATGACAGTGTAAAACCATTCAAGAGAATGAAAGTATTAGAGGGCATTTAGAACCAACTAAATAGAAAACAAACAATGGTTTCTAATTTGTCTCCTTGTCTATAAAAATTTTTATTTATACGATCATATATAATAAAATCCAATAAGATAAAAGATGATAAACTGATGGAGACTGAAGAACAAAAGCTTGATGGGACTTCAAAACAAGATGATATTAAATCAGCACTAGCAAATATATTGTCTTCTTTTCTTCAAAATAACTGCTCATATCATCACAAATAATAAACTCAAACAACACAAAATAAAACCATTCCAATTAATGAATGAAAACATAATAAGGCTTCGAAGTAATATAATGGGGAATAATGTTTACCGCATACTTTTATGTATTCTTAGCGTTTCTTACACTAGGGAAACTATTCGGTATTTATACATCTGAGTTTGATTTATTTTGCTTATGAGTATGATATCAAGTTGCGCCCATTTATTTGTAAATATCTCAATGTGATCATTCCTTATAGCTGAGTATTACTCCATTGTATAAAAATAGCACAACTTTTTTTATCCATTCCTCAGTTGATAGACACTTACGTTGTTTCCAAGACCTGACTATTACAAATTGTGCTGCTATAAACATGGGTGCACATATATCACTGTGGTATGATGCTTTTAGTTCTTCTGGGAATATGCCTAGAAGTGGGATAGCTGAGTCAAATGCGACTTCCAATCGCAGCATTTTGAGAAATATCTAGTCTGACCTCCACAATGGTTGCACCAGTCTACACTCCCACCACAGTGCAGGAGAGTTTCTTTTTCCCCGCAGCCTATCCAGCATTTGTTGTTGGTAGTTTTTTAGATCCTGGCCATTCTTTCAGGAGTGAAATCGAATCTCAATGTGGTTTTAATTTGCATCTCTTTAATGAGTAATGATGCTGAACATTGTTTCATGTATTTATTTGCCATTTGTATTTCTTCATATGAGAATTGTGTATTCATCTCAGATGCCCATTTTTGGATTGGATCTTTGAATTTGGGGGATCTATTTTTTTTTTTTTTAATTCTTTGTATGTTTAGACAGAATTCCTTTTGTCTGAGGGAAGGTTCACTAAGATTTTTTCTTGTGTGTTTTCTTTTCACTATGCTGGAGATTTCTTCTGACGTGTAGAAACTTTTTAATAAGAGACGATCCCGGATATTGATTCTGGGAAGTATTTCCCGTGCAGTTTGAGTCCTGTTCATGAATTCTCTACCTACCCCTATGTCTTCAAGGTTTTTACCCAATTTGTCTTCCAACAGATTTAGTGTTTCTGTTTTAATATTCAGATCTTTGATCCATTGAGATTTTAATTTAGTACATGGGGATAGGCAAGGGTCTAGTTTTAGTTTTCAGCATATGGAGAGCCAGTTTTTCCAAAACCACTTATTAAAGAGACTGTCATTCTTCCAGTGAACTTGCGTGGCTCCTTTATCAAAGATAAGGTGATTGAGGGTGTTTGTAGTTGAGGTTGTACCTTCTAATCTATTCCATGATCTTCAGCTCTGTTTTGATTCCAGTACCATGTTGATTTTACTACAGTTGCTTTGTAGTATAACTTCAAGTCACGGATTGTGATGCCACCTGCCTTACCTCTACTGCTAGGAACTGTCTTTGCTATTCTAGGTCTCTCATCGTTCCAGACGAATTTGAGGAGTGATTTCTCTAGATCTATGAGGCATGTTGATGGTATATTTTTTGGGATTCCATTTAATCTATATAGCAGTTTTGGGAGCATGACCACTTTCACATATTTATTCTTCCTATCCATGAGCAAGGGATGTCTTTTCATTTTCTGAGATCCTATTCAATTTCTTTTTTTAGTGTATTATAATTTTCCCTATATCGGTTTTTCACTACTTTCATGAGAATAATTCCTAAATATTTCATTTTTTGGTTGCTATTGTGAAGGGTGTGGCTTCTCTTATCTCTCTCTCTCTCTGATTTTGGTGTCAGTATATAGAAATGCTATTGATTTTTGAGTACTGATTTTGTACCCAGCTACCTTGCTGTATTTATTTATTATATCTAGGAGTATTTCAATAGAGATTTGGGGGTCTTCTATGTAAAATATGTCAAACACAAATAATGCTAGTTTAACTTCTTCTCTTCCTATATTTACCCCTTTTATTTCTTTCTCTTGTCTAATTGCTCTGGCTAATAATTCCAGTACTATATTAAATAGGAGTGGTATTAAGGGACATCCTTGTCTTGTACCTGATTTTAAGGTAAAAGGCCTTCTGCTTTTGGTGATTTAGTATGATACTGGCTGTTGGTTTGTCAGAGACAGCCTTTATTATATTGAGGTAAAGAGCATCTATTCCAATTTTCTGTAAAGTTCTTATCATAAATGAATGTTGGAATTTATCTTAGCTTTTTCTGCATCTATAGAAATGATCATGTGATTCTTTCTTTTGGCTTTACTGATATTGTGGATTTCATTTATTGATTTACGAATGTTGAACCATCCCTGCATGACTGGGATGAATCCCGTTTGGTCATGGTGTATAATCTTCTTGATGATATGTTGCATCCTATTTGCCAATATTTTATTCAGGATTTTTGCATCTGTGTTCATTAGGGATATTGGCCTGTAGTTCTCTTTTTTAGTTGGGTCTTTCTCAGGTTTTGGTACTAGAGTAATATTTGCCTCCAGGAATGACTAAGGAAGGATTGCTTCCCTTTCAATTTTATTGAAGAGTGTGAGGAGTGTCGGCATTAAGTTTTCTTCATATTTTTTGTAGAATTCTGCAGTGAATCCATCAGGGCCTCGGCTCTTCTTTGTAGGTAAGGACTTAATTACATTATCAATTTCATTAATAGAAATTGGGTTATTGATCAGTTTTACATCTTCTTGACCTAGCTTTGGTACTTCTTATGTTTCTAGGAATCGATCTATTTCTTCTGTGTTATCAAATCTATGAGAGTAGAGGTTTTCAAAATAGGAGCTAATGATCTTCTGTATTTCTACAGATTCTGTAGTGATTTCGTCTTTTTCATTCCTTAATGCATGAATTTGAGCTTTTTCTTCCCTTTCTTTAATAAGTTAGCTAGGGGCTTATCAATTTTGTTTATTCTTTCAAAGAACAAACTCTGATTCATTGGTTCTTTGAATCATTTTCTTAGTCTCTATTGCATTAATTTCTGCTATGATTTTTATAATTCCTCCCTTCTTTTGGCTTTCGGCTTGACTTGCTCTTCTTTTTCTAGATATTTGAGGTACAGCATCAAGCTGTTTATTTGTATTTGTTCTGTATTCCTGATATGGGAACTCAGTGCATTAAGTTTTCCTCTGAAGACAGCTTTCATTGCATCCCACAGATTCTGGTAAGTTGTATTTGTATGTTTGTTTGTTTTTAGCATTGTTTAATTTCTTCTTTAATTTCCCTTGTGACCCACTGATTACTCGAGTGTATTATTCAATTTCGATGTGTTTGTGGGATTTTTGCAATATATTTTACAATTAATTTTTAATTTTATGGCACTATGCTCTGATAACATGCTTGGGACAATTTCAACTCTTTTGCATTTATTTAAATATGTTCTGTGGGCTAATATATGATCTATTTTAGAGAATGCCCCATGTACTGATGAGAAGAATGTATAGTCTGATGTTTTGGACGCAACGTTCTGTATATGTCTATCTAGTCCATTAGTTCACATGTGTGATTCAATTCTGTTATTTCTTTGCTGATTTTCTGTCTGGTTGTTCTGTCCCTTGGTGTCAGTAGTGTATTAAGGTCTCCTGTTATAACTGTGTTACTGCTAATTTGTTTTCTCATTTCTGTTAATACTTACTTTATATAACTGGGTGCTGTGGAATTTGGTGCATATTTATTTAAGATTGTTATCTCTTCCTCTTGAAGTTTCCCCTAACCAGTATGTAATGACCTTTTTATCTCTTCTGATTATTATTGGTTTGAAGTTCACATTGTCTGCAAACGTAACAGGTACTCCTGTTTTCTTGGGGGTGGGTTCCTGCATGCAATATTGTTTTCTATCCTTTGACTTTCAGTCTGTGAGTGTCCTTTTGGGTTAGATGGGTTTCTTGTAGACAGCATATGATTGGATGTTGTTTCTTGATCCATTCTGCCAGTTTGTTTCTTTTAATTGGGACTTTGAGACCATTTACATTAATGGTTATAACTATTATATGCTGGTTTATTATTGACATGTTATCTTTGTACTGTTGATTCTTTATCCTTGCATTCTGTTTGATTGTCTGCTTTGCTTAGTGGTTTTCTCCTATGTGTATCTAAACCGTCTTTCAATATTCTTTGCAGGGTTGGCTTGGTGATCATGAAGTTCTTTAGCTGTTCTTTGTCATGGAACTATCTTCTTTCTCCATTGATTTTAAAGGACAGTTTTGCAGGGTACATCAGTCTAGGTTGGAAATCATTTTCCTTTAGGATCTGGAATACTTCACTCCATGCTCTTCTTGCCTTTATTATTGTGCTGAGAATTCTGCTGTGATTCTGATAGGCTTTCCTTTATAAGTGATCTGTCTTTTCTCTCTAACAGTTTTAATATTCTATTCTTATGTTGGATTTCTGGGATGGTGATTATTATATATCTAGGTGTAGTTTTATTTTGGTTATGACTATTTGGAGTTCTATATGATTCACTGGTTTCTGATGTGAGTTTATGTTCTTATGTTTGGGAAATTTTCAGCTATTACTTGTTTAAATATCCTCTTGATATCTTTTGTTTTGTCCCTTTCTTTTTCATTTATCCCTATCAATCATATGTTGTTTTTCTTTGCATCATCTTGTGGTGGTTGAATTGTTATTTACTGATTCCTTCTTATTTTTAAAAGATCTTTCCTTTCCTGTTCACTAGCTGCAATCCTGTCTTCAAGGTCTGAAATTCTATCTTCACTTTCAGTGAGGCAGTTTTTACAACTTTCAATGGAATTTTTGATTTCTTGTATATCCATTTGCATCTGCTTTATATATTCTGTTTGTTTCTTGTATTGTTCATCCAAAGATTTTTGTTTAGTTCCTCCAGTTTTTTAACTTTGTATTTGTTAGCTATGTTCAGCATATCTTTCATTTCTTTTATCATTTCTTCTTTTACCTTGGAAATTATTTCTAGTTTAAATTCCTTTAAAGCTTCTGAGAGTTGCTTCTTTATTTCAGTTGCTATTGTTTCAGGTATTTCAGGTGTATGGCATATATTTTCTTCTAATGTACATAGCTCCTAAGGTTTCTTGGGATAGGCTGGAGGTTTGAGATTGTAATTTGCTTTGTCATTTTCCTATATTTCTTGACTTCAAGTGTTGTTCCAAGGCTTCCCTTGTATGTGTTGTAGATTGTCTCCTGTGCCCTAGGCTCCTCGAACTGAATGGATGTTGCTGAGCCTGGTCCAGGTAGGCCTTCAGGCCCTCCCATGCCACTTTCAGTGTCCCAGGTAGCTGGGCAGTTACCTAACCACTGTGGATGATGGGTCAAAGCTCTCCCTGGGCGAAGACCAATGCTGTGGAACTCACTTCAGCTACTCTCAAATCCCGTAATTGAAAAAGGTCACTGGGCATAATATAGTTGGTTCACAAAATCTCCCAAGGCCAGTCTATTATGCCTGAGCTCTGGATGGGTCCTTGAGCTCTTGAAGAGATGATCTTCAAGTCTCCTGGGGCTCAGGGTGGCGGGCAAATTTATCCCAGCCACCTGCTGAGTTTCCTGGTTTGAGAGAAGGTCACAGGGCGTGTTCAGAGCAGGCCTGAAACCTGCCAAGTTCAGCTCAGTGTGGCTGGGCTCTGGGCTCCTGAAGAGAAGCCCAGACCCTATAGTCTCCTTGGGACACGGAATGGCATGCGGACTTACCTCAGCTACCAGCTCTCTCTCAGTATTTTTGAAAAATTCCACTTGCTTAACTAATTTGACCCAACTGAGAAAGTTAGGCGTTGAATTTTATCTGCGATTATCTTTACTAGTTGAAAGATTAGATTACTCAAATTTGGTAAAATAGTAGGTTTGGTTACCTTTGAATCGATAATTACTCTCTGGTATGATTAAGAATGTGATCTATATATCTGGAATTTTTACCTTAGATAGACATTGTAAAGAATTTCACCCCTTGTACCAGCTCTTTTAATCATCATATCAAACACATTTCATAATTACTATTAATATTCATCCTTAAACATGAGAAAACTGAAGGCATTTGTGAATTGAGCTCATTATGTAAGCTTTCCTGGTTCCAAAGGCCTTGCTTAACCAGCAATTCTTATCAATAATGTTTCACCATGTCATAAACTGAATTATTGATATAACATTACAGTTATTTGTTGCCTCTTTTAGAGGTGATATATAGAGTGAACTCTGTGATCTTTGCTGTCAGTAAGTCTCATTATTTTATCCCCAGGCCTTTCATTATTATCCATGTGATTAAACTTTCTAAACCTCATCAATAGTACAATGTAAAAAGTATGTAGTATTAACCTTAACACTTGGAAGAATATACATAAATATTTATTGAATAAATTATTAAATTTCTTTATTCCTTAAGGAGATTAAATCAGTTGATTTTGTATCAATATTTCTACAATAATAGTATATAGGCACCAAAATATCTTATAGACACCAATAATAATAATAATGAAGTTAAAATAATGTTTTAGAAGTTAATTGTGTTACTTTATTTATCAGTGCTACTCTTTGAATTAGGTACATTATTCAAGGAGTAATGAAGAACTATGGTTTTCCCGGATTTATATCAGAAACTGGTAACCTCTGAAACATACAGGTATATGGACCTCAACAGCCACCCGATAGCCACATTATGGAGGAGCAGTATACACAGGGCCAAGAGAAGAAGTAATACCTTTGTACTCTTCATTCTTCTCAGGAATGTTAAGGGCCCTCTACAGGCAGTTTTTAAAATAAGAACTCTTCTATTTATAGCTCAACAGAAAGTTTCTTTTTCATTCCCAGAGCATCACTAAAAATTTTTTTCAAGTAGAATCTTGTTGCTTCTGAAATTGCTGGGTATTTTGCACTCTATATCCCTTGTATTCTCTTGGCACTTAACTCTCTTGATCCCTCTTACTTTCTGAACTGGCTCTTCTTTCTGAATATCATAGTCTGCTGCTCTTGCTGTAGTATCCTTGTCCTGTTGGATCTTAAACTCTGTCATAGACACTTCTCGGTTTATCCTTGAAAGTCAGAGTTTCATCCTTAAACATCATCTCTAAGAAAAGCAGACTTACTTGTAACAGCACCACACAATATTTTATCAGCCTCTGACCTAAATGCTCAAGAGCAGGGTGAGCATGCTATAGCTTTGGTTCCTTATATTCCCTGTACTGAGCAAAGTGTCTGGGGTTCAAAAATTATTTTCATAATGCATTAAAGAATGAATGCAGTATATTAGAGAAATTAGCCATGTGACATCTGAAAAATGGCAACATATGGAAAGATGTAGAGATGGAATTACTTAAGATATATACCAAGTTGAATAAAAAGGAAGAATATATATTTTGGGGAAAATATATAATGTGGCATGGATTAGAGGAAAAAGAGAAGCAAACAGGAAAAGATAAAGGCTCCCATAAAAATACAGGGGGAAAGGACAGTATTACATCAGTTGTGATAGCCAAGGTTTTCAAACTACAAAGACAAAACAGGACAGAAATTTATTTATTATTAATTTGAATCAAAAATAATTTCTTCATTATCTGTTGCAATATACACACTCAGCACTGTAAGAGATTCTCAGAAAGTATTGCCTTGCATCTTTTTGAAGATGTCACCACATATTACTGCTGGGAAAATTGCTACCATGCAATGTTTTTAAAGTTGATGTAGTGTGTATTATATGTAAATCTAAAAGGGAGGATAATGTGGTTTTTAAAATAAACATAGAGTGATCTTAATGCACTACTTGTATTGCTTTTTTGTCATGCACAGCTCCAGCCTCTAAAAACCACACAGACTACAAAACCTGTTCTGGACAATTGTTCTAGGATAATTCATTACAAGGTTAGTCTATGAGACCTCATACATGAATACATCTGCTGTTAATATAAAAGATTCCCCTTTTGCCTACATCACTTTGCAATCCAAGAAACACTTTCAAAGTTGATATGAAAGACACTTAACCAAAAGTTGTAAAAACAGTTTAGTTTCAAAGTTTCCATTCTATTTGATTGCTGAAAAGAAAGTCTGCATAATGTCTCTTTTTCTTAATTTCTTTGGCTGCTCTCCAAAATGTAGCTGTCAGCTAGCGTTAACTAAGTAAGTAGGAGCCATGGCCAAAGGCCCACTTACTGTCAGTCATGTGAAGGAGAATATTTCCCCCACATCAGTACTACTAGTGTCAAAAATAAGGACCAAAGACTGAGTTTGGACATCAGAAATTACTAGAAAAACCAACACAAAAAGTTCATTTGTGAACATATTTCAGATGATAAGTATCTTATCCAAATATAATTAAATCTCTTTTCAAGAAAGTCTTGTGTAATTAACATCATCTACTATTCTTTCTACTTAGCCATGCCAAGCTGTATTTATCCATGTTTAATATTTTAACTATTATTTACAATTTTTCTCTATAAACATAATCTTCATCTGTGTGTATTATATATGTATGTGGAATATATCTTCTATTGCCTCACTAAGACTCTAGGATGATTAAGGTAAGATTTTTCTCTTAAACTTGTTTTATAACTTAACTCAGTTCTTTTTTAGAATCCTACTTTATATTAATTTTTGAGAGTATTCGTGAAAAAAATATAAAATCTTTGTCATGTGATTATTAGATGTGTTTAGTCTTTTACATGGTAATTATATGATTTTTCCCCAATATTGCAAGCAAATCCATATAGAATATCCCTTGATATATGTCATTTTTATTTATAGTAACAAATTTATGAATGAGGGCATTGATACATATTAAATGAAACAAGATCATGTCTATATTGTTTTATAGACTATTTTCATTTTTATTATATCATATTTTCAGTTAATATTGACAATCTTGATAAAAATTGGATCTTCAAATGTAAGTTTTTGATTAAATATTTATTATAATAGAATTTGTGTGTTTTTGGGTTTTCTCTTAATCAAAAACCCGGGCTATAAAGAAGGATAAAGTAGAGGCTTTCATAGGTAAATGGATACAACTCAAGATCATGCTCATGAGTGAAATAAATCAGACACATATGTGTAAACATCAGATTGTCTCCCTAGTGTGAGAAATTGAATGATATTTTGAACCAGAAAAACCTGTTCAAAAGAAAAAAAAAAAAAACTATGATGGGGAAAGAAGAAAGGAAGAGAGGGAAAAAGAAAAAATATGTATGTAGACAAGTTAATTAAAAGAGTTATACAGCTAGTTTCTCTCAGCTCACTGAAAAGAAAGTTGTGTGCTGATGCTGTGTGGACATGATATCATCCCAATGCCGTGTATTCTGAATAAGTACTATGAAGACAACAACATGTAATATATTAATTTTTGTAACTGTCCTGCTAACTTGTTTTGAAAGTGTTTCATTGTTATGTTTATCTTTTTTCTCTTTAAAAAAAAAAAAAAAACCAGACTACTTTAGGGTATTTGGTACGGAAGTGTAAATTCACCCTGTGACTTAATTTTGATTGTCAACTTGATGGGCTTGCAAGATACTTTGGAGATTAGTAAAACACAGCTCTCGGCATGTGTGGCTCTATATTTGAGGAGTTTTTATGATACCTGCCCTTTGCTCCCTGGTACTCTTCTCCAGCCTTGAGTTGAGCAACTGCCTCTTCCTGTTACCCACATGTTTCTGCATTGCAGCCTGCTGACCATGGCCCGAAGCCTCTGGAACTACTAGCCAGAACAAACATTTCATTTTTTAAATTGTATGTGTCATATATTTTTTTTCATGGTGATAACAGCAAATTGACCAATATGCCCAGAAAGATCAGAAGTCAAAAGAAGTTATGAGTTATATTTAAATAACCTCTCTTTTCTGGTTGTAAATTTCTGTAATTTTAGATAGTGTAGGATATGAAGAAACATATGTTATAGCTGCCTAGAGCTCTTAAAGTATATGACAATAAGCAGTAAGAATACAATATTTTAATTGTTCACTTCCTTTTAATACATGAAGACAAAGTTGCACGTTACATAAAATAATTCCTAAACTCACATCTTTGAGGTGGTTCTCAGGATTCCCACAGTAATCTCTCAGAGTTTTAAACATTTAAAAAACATTTTACTTTAGTGCCATTAAAATTGGTTGGAATGAATTTAGTAGTTGTCTACTTTGTACAAAATCTCAGGAAGAAATATGTGAGACACACACACACCCTGTGAAGAGAGACCTTAATGTAGTATGTAGCTAAATATTTCCTTTCTTTTTTGTATGCTTTTCTGTTGCAATATGGTAATATCAGCTATTTTATTAAAAATACATTTGACAGCTGCTAAGTGACTTTATTCCTTCTGATCCTAATTTTCAGCAGAAACAGTATGTGATAAACCTGACTCTGCTGGCCTTGTGATAAACCATGTGATTATACCCCATCTAATTATCAGTGCTATGGGTAACTAGGCACCTGGATCAGAAAGAAAGTAGAAGACAAGTTAACACATATCTCAAAAACCTAACAAATGGTAAAGAAAGGAAAATCCACATTTTCTTGATGCATGCATGTCTAAAATATATTTAGATATATGCAATTATCTATTTATTTTACTGTTGAATACAATTTTATTTTTTTATTTTACAACAAACCATCTTGTATTTCAAATTTCAATTTCCAAAGAGACTTGACAATGTTCAGAATGGCTGTTTCTTCATATACAATTATTTGTTTTAACGATTCTTCAAATTATTTGTGAGATGTCTTTGGTTTAAGAGTGTTCAATCATATGTTTTAGGCCATTTTAAATTGGCCTGCCGATTACTGACACAAGTTTGATTTCTTTTTTTGTTGAGTATTTTTTTCAGTGTGCTTTAGTTGAATATTTTTTATGGCTTTGTCTTTAGGTTCAGTGCATTTTCTTCAGCAATAATCTCATTTTCAAATTGCATGCTTATGTTCAATATGTTTGTTTACATGCATAGAACATTGATTTGGGTCATTTATATATATTTCATATTCCTAATTAACAGGCTTTATCTTTGTACTTGTCTTCACAGCTAATATAGCGGTCAATACAGTAAAAATTGCTATTTTGACTTTCTAGTTTTCTGTTAATTCTACTTCAATTATAGGTCAATTTCAGTTCATTGATGTGTCTAATTATAGATGACACTATCACTGATTGTTTTTGTGCTGTCTTTTTTATTGAATGCCAGATATTGAACATGGTATTTATTCCTCGATATTTTTATATTATTGTATATGTTATTATTCTTTATTATGGGATAAAGTTTAGTTAGTTGCAAGTAGTTTTACCTCTTTCGAGTCATATTATTATTTTTTAGAACCATAGCAACGTTTTATTTAGACATATTTATTCCTCCTGAGAAGACCCTTCTGATAATTCAGTATAGATTTCATATATCCAGGTTTCTAATTCTGCTCAGTGGGAAACTACTATTCCTCATCCAGAGTGAATTTGGATACTTCACATCTAATCCTTCTGTTATTTCTTTTTTGTTGTTGTTGTTGTTTCTTTATAGAAATATTTCATGCAGCATATTGAAAGACAAGCTTAGCAACTCTTTGGAGCTTCCTGTTTGAAATTAGTTCCTCCTTGAACTTAACTTTAGGTATGTCACACTCTCTGATTAATATCTACTGTGGGAGCTCACCAGGTTTCACCAACATCTCTTTTCTCCTTCCCCTCATCCTACAACCCAATGACCTTTTCAAGGCTATGAGCTGGAGCAATTACTTGGCCTGCCGAAATTGTCACCAAATTCTCAGAGATCACTGTTGTTTAATCCCTGATGTGTAAAATTTTTAAACACATTTATTTACATATTATGTTTATTCAATTAGTTGATTCAAGTAGGATGATAAATTGTTTCATTAGTGCTTTTTGGTAAGAAACAGGTGTTGTTTTTAAATTACTGGTGTATATATGCTGTTCACCATGCAACATATCACTGTTGATGTGAAAATTAGAAGGTGCAAATCTAACAGATTTCTCAACTTCTTTTAGGTAAGACAAACACTTGACATACACAGGTATAGGAGAAAATGATTTCAGATTTTATTCCATGGTCAGTATTTTTTTATTCTTATTATTATTGTGAGCCTGTGGGAAGCCAGAAACTTCATAGGGTCTGATCAATAAATCTTCTTAGTTCTTGGAACCTGGGAAGTAAACAGGAGAGGACAGAGTCAGAGAGGAAGAGACCAGAGGAGACCAGATACAGTTGCCAAGGTCACAAGCCAATTCCTTTCCACTGGGCCATACCACCTGAATTTCTGTTACTTGTCATTAATGCCATTACATTTTGAAGACATCTACGGGTTAATCACTGATGAAGTCAGAGCTCTCATGATCTTACACTTCTAAAAGGTCCACCTCTGAACATATGAGACTTTTCTGGGAAATTTTACACTCAGGTCATAAAATTTTGTGAGGAAACATCAACATCATCAAAAGTGAAATGATATCATTAAATAATCCATCCAAATGAGTTGACAACACCAGGACTGGCAAATACGGAAGCCTTTACGAAACATGACCATTCTTAGACAAACAAGTGTTTTTACTTAATATCACTTAGTTTTTACTTCTAAATATTTTAGCTATGCATGAAGTTAATAGCTATATTTTAATGTGTTGCATTTTATAACAAGTTTAAAAATACAAATTTTTTGGAGTACAAACTTACAGATA
Organism: Cavia porcellus; assembly: GCF_034190915.1. Lineage (NCBI taxonomy): Eukaryota > Metazoa > Chordata > Mammalia > Rodentia > Caviidae > Cavia > Cavia porcellus. The sequence continues at coordinate 57,434,396 of NW_026947505.1, read as the reverse complement.
CAAGGGTATCCTTTTAAGAAGCCTGTGAATTTGAAATGCACTTGAGTCATTTTTTTTTTGCTGTCTCTTCTTTATGTCTACAGTCACAAAATTCCAAAATATACCATTAGAAATTAAATTAAATTTAAAAAAATAAAAATACTAAGACCTAAATATGCATCAGGGTGGCAATAGAAGCTTTTTTATTGGCATCATCAAGCAAGCTTTAAAATCTGTTAGCCTTTGAAGAAAAATTTTGTAAAATTCCGTCTAAGCATTCCAAGTGATATGTGAGCATTGTTTTATTGTAAAAACTCCTTTAAAAGTTTGAGTAAATTTTATTCAAAATTTATAGAAAATGAGTGAATATATTCAATGAACATTATAAATAATGTCCTAATTTTGCATTCACATGAACTAAAATTATTGAAAATGATTTTGAAATAAGAACATATTAAATTACATTTCTAAAAAATCGGTAGAGAACAGTGAGGTATCATTAAAACACATACCTGGAATGATTCCAAACAAAAAAATATTAGCAATACAACATCAAATGCCTGTAAGTATGAAAGTGCAAAATATTTGTTATTTTAGAAAATGTTTGACTTTATTTTTGCAAAATTAAATTTACTCTCACCTATTACCTAGTAATTGTACTTATTAGTATGCATTATAATTTTATTCAGAATGTTTCCCAAAGACCCATGTACTGAAGGCTTGATCCCCAAGGCAGCAATGTTCAAGGTGGGTTCTAACGAGGTAATTTCATCATGTAACTCTGTCTGTGTCTGTCTCTGTCTCTGTCTCTGTCTCTGTCTCTGTGCCATTCTCTCTCTCTCTCTGTGAGTCTTTCTCTGCTTCTCTGTCCCTGTCTCCTGTTTCTGACACCAGCAGCTTTGCTCAGTCAGATGCTCCCCACCATGAAGTTCAGCTCTATCTCGGGCCAACAACAGTGAAATAAAGTGCCTAAGGATTGAAATCTCAGAGACTAACCAAAACACAGTGTCCTCCAATATTTGAAAACTTACGTCTGTGCCTAAATTTAACATGGATTTTATATTAACTTTGTTTGTAATAATAAAACCTGAGAGTTACCAAACTATTTGTCAAATAGTGAATTAAGTGCTAAACTATAGTAATTCAGACCTTGGAGACATTCTGTCAGGGTACAGACATACACAGAGAGAACACAAATGTGTGTCACTGACTGGCACTGTGAGGAACAGTTTTCAAAAGTAGTTTCCATGTGGCAGCCATATTTAAGGAGAATATGTAAAATCAAAACAAAACTGATGTAATTTGTGCTTTCTGTGATTCTGGATTTTTTATCTAAAGTTCAAAAGTTACTACAGGATTATTTGATAAAACTATACCACACTGAAGTTCAATTCCTAGATCTTCTGGTGACTTCACATAGGAAAGTCTCATATTTCTCTCCTCTTGCTCTGGGTTCCCCAGCACGCCTCTGGCACCAAATCGTGGAGATATATGAAGAGCTTTATCTCTGGTTTAAATGTAAGTACTAAAAGTGTAAACTAGAGGAAAGCTTTGAACAAGGGAAGATTTTGGGTGATCTTTCTTTTCTCTGGATTCAAGATATATCCAGCATTATGGGTCATACAGTAAGTACTTAATGCAAGTATTTTGTTTGTTGTATCAGGTTTTTTTTTTTTTTTTCCTTTTGTGCTTCTATGTCTACCAAATACTGGCTCAGATGTTTTAAAATTGCTTGCATTAACTAAACACATGGATGTTGATAAAGAATTACTGTTTTTCTTCTTACGTTGAGCTTTGCTTTTTGTGGTTGCATTTACCCTTAGTCAAACATGGACTGAAAACATTAAATGGGAAATTCAAGAAATAAATAATTCATAAGTTTTAAATTTCATGTCTGCTTAGTGGTGTGATGAAATCTCATGCCCTCTTACTCCATCATTTCATGGTCATGAATCTTAACTTTGTCCGGTCTGTTCAGGATTCACATAATATCTTTCCACAGTAATTTCACAGCCATCTTGGTTATCACATTGTCTTGAAATCACAGCAGCTGTGATCTAGTAGCCATGTTTTCTTTATAATGGTCCTAAAACACAAGAATAATCACAATGGAAAATGAGATATGATTTAAAAACTGTAAAATGGTTTCTCTAAGTAAAAAGATGTTAGCATAGTACAATATTAAAACACCATGTTTATATAATGTTAATGACAGGATATTGTCAAAAGTGTTCCATCTTATTATTATTTTATAATTTTATTATGGTTGTTGCTTTTACTGTGTCTAACATGAATTTCATTATCTAACATGAATTACATATATATATATATATATATATATATATATATATGTATCTATATAATAGTGTTTACAGGATTCTCTGCTGTCATTGGTTCTAGTAATCCACCAGAAGTCTTGAAAATTATCTCCCATAAACAAAGAAGGGACTATAATAATTGGACTTTACAGTAAGACAATGCAATGGTGTCCTTGGCAGAATAAAAGTTCTCCAATCTGATATGAAGGTCCCAGTCCACTCATCATCTTCTTTGAAACCCAGCTCTAGAACACTGATGGTCTGACAGTTATTACCGACCTAACTTAAAAGAATTTCATTGATCACACTTCAGTTAAAAAAAGGTATCTTCAAAGAAATTTTCAATCTCTATAAGCTCAGGGTAATTCTGGACTATAATGGGTAATCAATTTCTACACATGCACTCTTCTGATTAAATTATACATCATTTAAACTAGTATTCCACCTCCAAATATTAAGATATAGGGGTGTATTCATTTTGGAGATGAGACTGTCTATCTATCTATCATCTGTCTGTCTAGTATCTGCTTGTTACCTGATTCTCATCCTCCATTCAGACCATTTGAGAATTAGCTGAAAATGTGATCCCTTAGCTTCAAATATTTCATTGAATAATTCCTAAAACAGGAATAATCTCTTAAGTATCTTATATGAAAATATATCTACAAAAATGAGAAAATTAACAAAATTATGATCTAATCTTGATATATTGACACATTGCACCTGGTGTCCCAATAATAGTTTCTAAATTGAGCTTTTTTTTAGGATGTAGGATGCAATCCAGCATCATGCATTACATTTTCTGTCATATCTCTTTAGTCATCTTTAATATGTGATAGTTCCCTTTCTTTATCTTGTGTGATGTTGATTTTTTTGAAAAAAATCATATTTTCAAAGCCCTATTTACATCAGAATTATACATTTACTTTAACAAAATAAGTTGACCGCATAAATTGTGTGGCCACAATTTATCTCTCTTAAGATAATTGTCCTATACTAATGATGATGGATTTGAGTATATAATCTTCTTTGTGACTTTCTAGGTTCTTTATTTTTTATTTTGATTAATTTTATGGTGCATTATAGATGCATATAATGATCACATTCATCACAGGGAGTTTGTCCCTGTGCATCATGTATCCTGATTCTTCTTTTTCCACCAATCCTCTCGTTTTCCTCCAACTTCTTTTTCTCTCCATAGTTACAAAAGCTTTGTTTCCATTTTCCTACTTCTATTCTGCTTTTCTCTTCCCTTTCCTTTTTCCTTAAACCATACCTTGTTCCTTTTCTCATTTGAAATACTTCCTCCTATTTCCCACAATCTATTATACATTTCGTTCCTTATTTACCTTTTCAGTTTCTCACATCAGAGAAACAATGTGATATTTAAAAATGTGTGTTTGGTTTATTTCACTTAAGAGTATAAACTCTTCCTTTTTCTGTTACCTTCCTTATCCCCTCCCTTGCTAGTTTCTCTTTCTTTTAAACAATATGTTCTTATGTTGCAGTATCTTTCATATATTTTGGTCCAGTATGTCACTCCAGAGAAACGATGTCATGTTTATGAAGTGCGTCCAATTTATTTCTCTTAAGAGTACAGTCTCAAAGCATATCCATTTACTTGGAAATGTTTCAAGTTTATCTTTATGGATGAGTAGTACTCCATTGTATGAAAAATACACGCCTCAGTTGATGGGCATTTGGGTTGTTTGAAAGATTTAGCTATTGTAAAAGTGCTGTCACAAAAATGAATGTGCATTTATCACTGAGGTATAATGCTTTTAATTCTTCCAGGAAGATACCTAGAAGGTGAATAGCGAGGCCAAATGGGACCTTTCATTTGTCTTTCAAAAGTATGATTCTAATATTGATTTCCACATAGACACGTGATGTTTGTACTCAAAACACTAGAACTTTCATGGTGATGATGCATCACCAGAAAAAAAAAAAAGTGGTTTTTAAAATAGTTAGGAGAGGGTTTCCACAGTCTCCAAAAGTTACCCTGCAATCTTCTCCCTGTATAAAGATAAATTTAATATTGAAATGCCCCAGTACTTAAAAAAGCTTCCTGTTTCTTCCAAATAAGTAAGTCGTTCAATTATAATCATTCAGTTTCCCTGAAAAATAAAAACAGGAAAGAATATTTCTCTTGGAATCCAGCTTAACTACTTCCAGCACACTCCTTCTTGCACTATTTTATGCCCAACAAACTGCTCTAGACTTTGCTTACTTGTGTAGGAATAAGGCAAGTGGACGTTGGTTTCTTTTCACGAGTGCTGTGTACTAATCACGTAAATATAACTGCATTTTGAAAAATGTAATGTTTCTATTCTGAATTATCAAGCAAAATTGATACAGAAAACACTTAAACTTATAAATTGATTGCAACAGCTTATTGGACAATTTTGGGTTTTTATATCACTAAAATACGTACATTAGAAAATAAAGCTACAATAGCAAAATTCACTTGATATCATTCTAAAACATCTTCAAAGCCAAATTAGCTAAGTCTATTTCAACGACAAAGTTCTTTGTTTTCCACCAAAGACAATTTAAACCTTCTCTTAACTTGGAAAAACAGGACGAACAAAATATCTTTAATAATCTAAACGTGATTTATAAATCTCTTTTGCTCTAATTACTCTATGAATCTTTTAGTCAAGGTCAAGACCAGGGCAGTAGTTCAATAATTTATTTTAAAGATTAAGTATGTTCCAATAATCATTGAGAGAAATTAATTTTATTCTCATAAAGGTTCTGAAAATATTTTCTCTACATTATTTTGTCTATATTCTAACTGCCCTAAAATTTACTTAGAGAATGAATAGGGGTTTTGTTAATATATGCTATTTCTCCACTGAATTTCTCTTGAGATTTGCATTTTGCATGCTGTAATTATTTGTGTCATTATCATATAAATCAGTAAAATATATATTTGTTGTTTCTGACATAGTGCTATGGGCAATTTAAAAAGACAAACACTGTTGACAGCTATATTTTGAAAAGAATTTTTTAAAAAATTCCTCACACTTTACAAGTTTTCTGTGTCCTCAGAATCCTTGGAGTGCAACTGTAAAAATACTTGCTCAAATCTTCTTAAGAATAGCTTTGTAGATCCCACTGGTGGATAGAATGACCTCTTTCACCTTGTCAAAAGGGCAAACTTGTCAAACTCACAGTAGTCAATACTCTGAAGAGCATCACTTTACCTCAGAAACATGGACCAAGCAGGGACTTTGGAGTGCCGGTGCTGAGACTGAGACAAACAGTATCCGGATTCACAGCTGATCAAGGACAAAGGGACACTCTCTGAAGCTGAAGCCCACTTAGATTCCTCCTATATCACTTAATGATGTGAGCAGAGACTTAATTCTTTGAAGTTACTGATTTAAGGAGCTGAAGAGCAAAGGAAGCTTTTTTCTTGATCTGATCCTTGTTATTAAAAGAAGCGGAGGAGATAAAACACTTTCTATTTTTATCGATTGATGTATTTTGAGGTCAGTATTTTAGTCTGTTCATCTATATCCTGCCCTCTGCCCTCATTTCAAAGTACTTACTCACTTCTGATTAGAATTTCAATTAATTTGCTGAAATACCCTTTAGCTGATTACAGTTAACTCTTTCCAACTTGTAAGACAATTTGTTTTATTTCAGTTGAATGGATAATTGTCATTTATTTTACTCTCCAATTTAATTAAGAGTTCCAATTGAAGGCATCTAGAAAATATACTGAAGTAAATTAGTTTGATATCCTTTTTAAAGCTTAAAAAAAAAAAAAAAAAAAAAACCTGTACCTTTTTCTCTGTGACCTTAGTCTATCCCATACCTAAAGCAATATTTAACGGTTGGAATGTCTTTCCCTTTTCTTTCACTACCCAGACATACTTCGTAGCAGTAAAGTGTCTGATTAACGCTGATTGAAATGGGACTCTACGTTATAGTGTCTCAATGACATTCTGAAAATTTCTGCATGTTCCCAAGGCAATATAAGTTGAGGCATATTGTTTTCTTTGGCTTTTATTTGGGTCTTTGTTATTTATTTCAGTTCATGGATCTTATTTGCTGTCGAATCCGTAAAACTTCCATAATTAAAAGCAAAAATAGAGAGGCAATACTCAGCCCTGCTCAAGAAATTACATTATTGAAGGTTTGGGAAAGATGGAGGATTTTAGAACACTAATCATGCTCACAGCACTAGGATATTGGATACCATATTTTAAAATTTTTACTTAAAGTGCCATACTTCTCTAAAATAATTTCCTCACATATTTTAATTGTTTCATGGATCTTTGGCATCTTCAAACTACTATTCACTATACAATTCAGAAAAAAATTCTTTTTTTTTCCTGTATTTAGTTCTGTCTTGTTTATTTCTTTGAGCCTCAACCCACGACCCAAATGACTTATCATTATTATTAGCAAACAGTATCTCATTTTCCAAAAGTAGGATACTTTATTTGAAAAGAAGCAATTTTTAACTTTGAAGACATTTTAAAAAGTGACACCTTTCTGCCAGCTGTATGAAGAGAGACCCTGATTACTAATATCAACATGGAGTTTATACATAGTGTTTATCTTTCACTGCTGAGTTCATACTTAAGTTCATTGCAACAGAATCCAGGTCTAAAATCCAGGTCTTTCCTTGTTTTTCTCTTTTGTTACTATTTTGATTTTCATGTTGGAAGATTGTCATTACCCTAGAAATCAGTTATCCTGACAGTACAAATACTAACATCATTATTATCACCTTCTTGGAGTACAACAAAACTAGACTTTTACGTCTGAAAGGACTTGGATGCTGTCAGGTGTGCAATTCAATTATATTCTGTGGATGAACTTGCAGAGTATGGAAGCAAGTCTACTGTTCTTATATGAAGTCCATCAATATAGAGGATATTACCTTTAAATACTGATTTTTTCCTGCATATCACTCTATACTGAATTATGCCATTGCTTTCCAGAATGTGTCATGTCAACATTTAACTGCTATGCTACAACTGGCTATCTTTCCCTCAAGCATAGCATGTTATGAGGCACTGACTATTGATAAAGAGGTCAAGCATGGACTAATTTTATACAGTCACTCTTGCAATTTTCCGTAAAGTGAAGTACTATCACCTTACCTATATACACATTATTGATCCACTTATAGTCAACTATTAATTATGGGAGTTGATATCCCAAATAAATGTAACCATATATGCTGACTTACTGAGATAAACTTCACTTCAGTAATAGTGTCTATTTCTCCAGTTAATAGTTCTCAGTTTTTAGTTAAAATTTCCTAAAATAGGGATTTTTTTTTACTTTAAAATTAATATTAACTGGTTAGATTAATAGAATGATGGGGGGGGGGAAATAGTCCCTAAAAGTCTCAGTTTCTTCATCTGTAAATCAGGAATAATGCAGCAGGTTTCTCAGTGTTTTATTTATGAAATCATAACCTCCGTGTAAAGCAAAGGGTATTATGTTAAATTCTCTCACAAATCAAGTTGGTCACACAAATTTTTAAGTCTAGATGGTATATGGAGATGGGGGAGGAAGCTTTTGCAAACATACATTATACAAATGTATTCAAATTTTAAAAAGCTTGCTAGATTATTTTAATCCTTTGAGTTCTAACATAGTGAAAAACTAATATGACTGAAATATTTACTATGTCTTTAAATATTACTTAATCTCTTATGGAGACAAATTAACACATAAAACATAGACAACAGAATTAATTGAAACATAAATCAATCTTTTTTTATGGAGACTCCAAAGAAAGAGTTATTTGTTGAGATCATCTTGGCTGATTTCCTAGATGAACTGACATAGGAGCTAGGTCATGGAGTAAAATAGGATGGAAGAAAAAAGGAAAAGAAGGGAGTAAAATAAGATAGTTGGTGAAAAGGAGACACTGAAAATTCTAGAAATCATCTGTGCAAAACTGTGAAGAAATAAACATACATGGCAAAGCATCACAGGGCTTAGGGTCTTATAATCAATTAATTAGACAACCATATAAATATTCTTCAGGACCACAAGAAAACCAAATAAATGCTTATCTACAATCTAATTATTAAATAATACCCTAAACCTCTAATTGCATTGCCAACAATGTAATCATAGAATATAAAATGTTTGTTTCATTGTATAAAAATTTTTAAAACTTAAACAGCATACTTTAATAGGTTTCAACAATGTAATTTTTGAGGAAGCTTTTACAGGATTTTGTATAATTGTTATTGGTTTTCCTTATCTATTCACTCATGCAAGAAGGCAACAGCATGCAGTGTCAGTGGTTCTATCTTTGACTCCTAAGGGCTTACTATTTTGTGTCGTCCTTATTACTTCAGATTTGTGCTGTTACGATATCATGCTAACCTCAGTCTCTCCTCCTTCCTCAATCTATCTTGTTTTAATCTTTTTAAAGTAGAATTTTAATACCACTATTTCTCTGTACAATGACCTTTAGCTATACTTCATTTCCTATCTAATAAGAAATAAATACAAAATAAACACTGATTAGGTGGCTTGGTTTAAACTGTCAATATGACATCAGTGTTGACAAGATACACTAGGAGTAACTGTGATATGAATATGGAAAAACCCAAAGTGTAGAAACTGAAACCAAGCAATAAGACTTGGTGATCCTAACACACAAACATAAGTATCTTCATATTTAACTTTCTTAGGAACCAGATTTTCTACAGAATTCAGAGCTGGCTGCATTCACAGAGCGATGTCATCTGGGATAAACTGTGTCACCCTGGGAGTGTTTGAATTAGAACAGAGAAAGGGATGCAGTCCAGATTCCTATGTGGTTTTCTTATTAAATTTGTACAGAGTGCCGTGAGTTTTGTTCATGATTTGGATTTATAAATATTATTATGCTATTACTTTCAATTATGAACTAGATTTTCACTGTAATATATTCTGGGTGGCATCAAAAGGTGACATACATTTTCCCAAAGAGACCCTGTAGTTCCATAGGAAAGATTTTTTATATACATGTGCGTACCTCACGTTGGCAAGATAATTTCAAGAAACAAAGGAACATATTCCACCTCTTGATAAAAAGACATTGCGGTAAGTTTTGCAATCTACTATTACTGGTAATAATTTATTTGAGAATAGAAGACGAAAAGAAAACGTGAAAGGCACAAAAGGAAAAGGTGATAATGAGGAGAAAGGAAAGAGGAAGAGATAAAAAAGACACAATGGGAGGAGTAAAATAGAAAGTGCTGAGATAATTTAAAAAGTAAGTTCTCAAAAGAAAAACAGATCTGCAGAGGTTTACATTAATATTTTGCTTTTATTAAAGCAGACTTCATGCACTCCTATATGATTATAATCTTTTCATACATGATAAAACAATCCTACTTTCTGAAGATATGTATGCATTTAAAAATGAAAATAACTTACTCCAATAAGATAACATTAACCTATATGTGCACAGTATTTAAAACATGGTAAGATAAATAATTGTCATTGAATGGTAAGCCTGTTGAAAGTAATTACTGAGACATTCGTGTTAATAATTAGCTATAAATCCATTCTTAAATTTTCTCACTCCTTAAACATAAGCATCACTAATGGATAAATTAAAGTCAGTGTGTCTTACTGAAAGATAAATATGGCTGAGCATATTATAAATAGTTACCCAAGGGAATTGGTTTATCACATCCATTGTCTTTTGGAAGAGTTCTTCAAATTTTAGTCCTTTTTAGGTGTGAAGGAGAAACAGTAAAGGCATAAGAACTTGGCTATTTCAATCATCCACAACTATTTCAGAAACACTGAAGTCATTTATTAATGATCTATTTATAATTGCGTGATATAGAATAACTGGTAGCAGTGTCTTAATTTTTGTCAATATCAATGATCCCAAAAATGTGGATTTTGTTGTCGGTTTGGTGAACATGAATATTATTGATAATTATCATTTTCATTGTGTGTAAAGCAAATAATTATAAACAGCTAAAATTATATACATCTTACATGAACCAACTATACAAATGTGCTGATAATTTAGCTAATTTTTGGCTTTATAGATTAAGTGTATATGAATCAATGAATGCCTCTAAGTAATTCAAATAAAAATAAAATATATTATGTAAAAGTAAATATAATAAGTTTTGATGGATTTATAAGTAGCACCTAAAAGCTATAACTCCATAATTTTGAAAGCCTAATGAACAATTTCTTAAATATTCATCATGCCAAACAAATGTGACTATGTTCAATGCAAATAGCAGTTTACAAAAGGTTATAGATATTGCCAGACAGTTAAAAATTAAAAAGTGATTACAGGAAAATTCCTTATCTCTTCATCCCATAAATTTTGCACAAGGAAATCATAAATCCCTATATGCCTAGTCTGTCTCCCAATCCATGTGCATCTATGCCATTTTAATTAACCGAGAATATTTTCACAAAGTGTGTATTATTTTACAATAATAGGTACAAATTCCTTTATACAGAATGCTTGCTCAAGAATCTTAATAAGAAGCACTACAGTGCAGTGGGAAGTGGATAGCCTCTTAACCTGACTTTTCCTCTCAGCCCTGCTGCTAATTAGAGCTAATCTAAACCTTTGTTATTATTAAGTAACTTCTTAGAAACCTCACCTATTTGCCTGAAGAGTGAAATAATTATGCTGTCTGTACATTCACTATGAGTATACAAGATAACGATTATAAAGCACCTTGCATTATGTTCAGTGTATGCTCAATTAATATAATCATTAGTTTCCATTATTGTTGCAAATTTTATATTAGAATTCAGTAAATATGTAATTGTAATTAAGTTATCTACATGGTCCTGCTCCTTGCTCTTTTACAGCTCCCACGATTTCTAAAATCTAACTACAAGGAGGTGCAGAAAAAGGACTTTGGGTTACATCAATTTTAATTTTCCTAATCATTTCCCGTTCTTTCACTTTACACTCTCTATTCCTTTCCATTTTAAAAAATCTTGCTTTTACCTACACATTAAAGTACAGTTAAAATGTGTGAAAAATTAGACAAAGATTCCATAATATCATAATAAAATATTTATAAGTTTACAATAGAAAATAAATTTAGAAAACATTATCTAAATGGTGAAATGATCTCAGCTGCAAAATAATGTATCTCCTTTAACTAGCACTTAAAACATTTCCTCTGTTTTCCTCATTGCTAAGTGATTTTCAGCTTATGTCAGATATCATAGACAGCTAAAATGATCTTAAAATAAAATGCTATGTTCAAGAATTTATCCCTAAGAAAAATATGATACATGGCCAATATTCCTGTCATCGATAGCTTACAGTGTGCTAAATAGTTGTTCAGATGAAAAGACAAAATCGTAGATATTTGTACACTTCAAATAACAGCAAATTAAATATTTCTGACCAAATCTGTGATGACTGTTGATGGCAAGAAGGCAATATGAAGTGATAGCCTCATTTATCTCCACCTCTTCAGAGAAGAGCATTTTGTATTTTTATTCTGCACATTTCACTGCGAATAGTCACTGCTCTGAGATATCTTTCAACAGCCCAGAACACTTTAATATTATCGAGGTTACAGTTGTACTTGTTCATAAATAATTCATTTGAAATGCATTTTTTAATTAAAAAATAGGTCGTATGATTCATTTTGCAGTCCTGTGGGTCGTCAGCAGATCATCTGGGGATGACTCATTAATACTGTCTCTGTAATCTGCAGCCTGCCCTCCCACATTTGTTCATGAACTGAGTAATACAGTCTATGACTCCAAAGCTTTCACTGAAAAATTCACAGAGGCCTATCTGACAAGCATCTCCATGGATTTAAAAACAATAGGAGTTCACCATATTCCTTTACACACATAACAATCATGTAGTGCTTAAACACTTTTGCAATCAGGCTAAATTGTAATTGGAAATTGCAGTATTTACTTGCATATAATACTATGGTTACCTGCAAAGAGAAACAATAAAATAGAAACTTGTTTAGGATACTTGTGGTTGCATACATCTACCTCCTGCACTTGTGGTCTTTGGCGATCATGATATTAAAATGGATTTCTTATTGCAAAATCTATTTACAGGAATATTTTCAGTGGTTTTCAGAGATATCTAACTAATGGCCAGTAACCTGACAGCTGAATTTAATTTTCCTAAGGTTTTGCCTCTGTGGGCACAGATTAACTCTATAGAAATGACTGTCACTCCACACTGCCCTCAGAAGGATAACTGGCACTCTGTTGGTTGACTTCAGTAAGATCACTGCTGGGTGCATTCTACAAATGACAGGTCATCAGAGCAATTGTTTCATCTAACAGAGAGACAGAGACTATGATTCAGTATCTGTTCAGTTCCCTTTTGTTTGCAATGAAAAAAGCTGAGGTCAAGTCTATACAAATGGACCTCAGTTTATCTCTCAACTTAAGCTGGCTTAGTCAGTAGGTTCGCAATTACTAATCATGCCTTTTCTTAGATGATTCCAAAATTTTCTTCTTTCATAACATAAGAACACCCAAAGATTTTCTGATATTGAAATTTCAATTATAAAAACAAACATTTTTTTTTAACTTTGTACATTTCTCTACTAATTATTCTTACTCTTGTTTCTATAAGACAAGATAATCTTCACCTCCTTATTCCTCAGCTTGGTAGAATGAAACTTCAGTGCAATATGGCTCCAAAGAAATTTTTTTCCAAGGTTATTAATGATACATTTCAAAATTCACTAAACATTTACTGATACTTCTTTTGTTCTCACTGTGCTAGTATTTGGCAATGTAACAGTCTTCTCTTACTTAACCTCACTATTTTCACTACTGTCTTGTAACATTTTAGTAATTTGACTTTAGTCTTTTGTGTAAAATGTAGTATTTTCTGGGGCCCAGGATACAGCTCAGCAGCATAAGTGCCTGCCTAGCAAGCACAAGATCCTGAGTTCAATTTCCTCGTTTAAAAAAATAAAATAGTATTTTCTCTAAATGTCTATATCCTCAACGCTTTGATTCTTTTCTCTGTTTAAAGTATATTTGCGGAAGATAACTTTGTTGAAATAACAGAGAAATAGTAGAGTCATAGGTCACTATTTTCCAAATAGAGGACACTTTCAACTCTATCTAGACACAGAAGTGCCACCTACTCTGACTGCAGATCTGCCACATAACCAAATACAGGGCTTTGTCTCCAGGCCTATGGAGGTCTTTTAAATGGGAGAAAACTCCACAAGAGAATAAGATAAGCTGAATAAGAACAAACACAATTTTAATGTAGCAGTGTATGTAAGCTTATTCCTCCTTCACAGCATCCACCTGAATTCCAGCTCTTAATCAAGGGAAGATTTCATCAGGCAACTATTGCAAGAGTAGCTACTCAGGGCACAAAGAAAACAGTAGGAGATGTTTCAACTTCCAATTGGCTCTGAAAACTGGAATAAAGCTTTTAGAAGTGGCCATTTAATAAAATGTTTCTATAGGATCTTTTCCTTGAAGTTCCTTTTTTAGGTGTTCCTGAACAGTTAGTTCATTCTTTTCTACCCTGCCTCTCCTCCTCATTACAGTGGAAAATTAAAACCAGACAAACACCTGACCTTCCTACAGTTAACCTTCACATTATTCCCGTGAATGAACATAGACCTACAAATTAGAACTGGGGAAGTGGGGATAATAGGAGACGGACAATCTATTATAATTTAAAGGGAATTTTTCTGCACACTATCAACAAGAATAACTCTAACCCCTTTCCCTCTTCATATGCAATTGCTGATCTCCTTTTTCCTTACTGAGGGATGACAATCCAGAGTCTTCTGTCCTCACTAATAAGAAAATCCAGATAGCAGTTCCCCTGTTTCTCTCCCATGCTCCATCGATTAATACATCAGTTTGTTGTATTATTTACATGTAAGAAATAGTGTATTATTCAAAATTCGTAGTACATTAGGGTTTAATTCCTATTTAAATTTAACCTTCAATATATTTTCTTCCTGTGTTTACAGGTACTTTACTCTGATAGCAGTTTCCTCCTCAGTTGCATTAATATTAGCCATTATCTCTGTACTTGTCACTTCAGTGGCTTTTAATTTTTTATTTTTTTTTTTTGCCTCTTCAACTTTTCAAATGATCAGATATTCACCATATTCTCTCCTTCCATTTTCAAAATAGGTTAGTACTGTTTCAAAACTTTGTCATTTTTGCCTGTACTTGACTACAACCTTAACCCAGAGATGCATGAGCAATCATGAAATATATAAATTAGTTCTGGAAAATATTTTGGCAGCAGTATTCATTATTTCCAAGACAAGTACTTTACTTCATCCCCAATAATTTACATTTCATCACACTTCCTCGTTTTATTACAATTGTGGTTTCTGTCTTTGTTACTTCTCTCCCTAACACGATGCCTAGAAACCAACAACTCAAAGAAGATGACGTGCTTCTCAGAGGGAAATTTATGCCAACTGCAGATTATTAAAAGCAGGCTTATAAAGAGCACTGGGTTCCAGGTCAGAGACTCCCAATAAAACATGTCCTGCTTCTACTGCCCATTCATATAAATCATCCATGCACACTGGCAGGCACAAGACTTAACTTTTCTCAATGGTAGCGGATGCTGAACTGATACCGGATAATTCCACTTTCTCTCCACTCTTTGCTCTACACAGGATTGTAATTATGATATACTGAAAGACTTACCACCACCACCCCCAAAAAAATATAAGAAGAAGACCAGGATCAAGGGATTGGTGGAGGGTGAAAAGGAGAACGGAAAAGTTACAAAAAAGAATTAAGATGTATTATGTACAAGTATCAACTTCCCACAAGGAATGTAAACATGATATAATACACATCTGTATTAAGAAAGTTAAATAACAAAATTAAATTTTAAAAATCTTTAACTCCTAAATGTAAACCAAATTTGCAAAACACAAAGCACTGAGTGTCAAATGCTTGATTTAAGCAGCGCTCCTTCATCTCTGTTGCCTCCTCCATTGACTGAAGAATCAAACTTTAAAGACTACACCTTTTAATCAAGGAGTACAAAGGCTACCCTAGATCTCAGAGTAGGCGGGCTTATTTTGGCTCATAGCTTCAATCTCTGGTCTGCTAGCGTTAAGGCAGAAACAGAAGGGTAAAGGGATGTGGTGGAGGAAAAGATGGTGAGGCCAAAGGCATTCAAGAAGAAAAGAGAGACCAGAGGAGCTCCAGACAAGAATATTCCCTTCCGGGGCCTGTCCCTGTCACCCACCTCCAAAGCAGCTCCTCCTCCTAACGGAACATTTGCTATGACTACCAATGGATGAGTCCCTGGAAAGAGAGCGCCCGTGATCCACCCACCTCCGCACAGTGAGAACTTTGGGGGACAGTTAGACCTGAATCACAACAGTCATCTTCCAAAGAAAGAGCAGGCAAAACAGAACTATATCCCAGTGTGTTCCGATCCTTTAATCACGCCCTTCTGGAATCTTCAGTCCTTTTATCTCCAGCATCAAAAGGTGTTAAAAATGACAAGTTTAAGGTTAAGTTAACTTCAGGTGATAGGCTCATTTACAGCTAAAGCACGAGGAAAAAGGAGGAACCCGGGAAGAGTCAAATCTCTTTCTCTGCTTTGAAAAGTCTTCTCTGTTTGGGTCCCCATCCCCTGTCACGTTGCTTTCTTCCCATATTTCTCCTTTGTTCTGTAAGCTTTTTGTTTAATGCTCTTTAGAGAATTCTTCTCAAGTAGTGAATCTGTTGCTTTCCTGATATTGTGTCTTGATTTGCAGCTGTTTTGGTTGGGGAGCAAATTGGTCCATTGCCTTTTATTGTTTTATGTGCACCGTTACACTCTGTTTAAACTGGAAAAGCCTTTAACCATAGGGATGTATTTGGGGGTTAAAATTAGTCAAAATACTTTCCTCCTAAAGAGATTTCAAAATTGAGTTCCTCAGAAATTAAGTAATTGGTCCATGATCACAATATGCAGTTATAATAAATATTTTACCTGGTGTCATTCATAGATCACTCTGATGTACAGTTGACTTGGGAAGTCTACAGTGTGGAGATTAATATCACCAAATATTAAATTTTGAATTTTAATTAAAACAGATGACTAGCATAGATTATAACAGGATTAGAGAAAAGAATATTCACTCTAAGAATTCTTAGTGTTTGACTACTAGAATAAATATTTCCTCTAAAAATTTTTCATAGTTAACTATTGGAAACTAATATAAATTTTAAAAACATAGATGATAGTGAGCTGGGGATTTAGCTCAACAGCATAAGCGCCTGCCTGACAAATGCAAGGTCATGAGTTCAACCCGCCATACCATAAAAACCACCTAGATAATAATGATACACTTACCAAGCTAAAAGAGGCAAAACTTGGTGGTCTGTCCTCTCTCATTCATAAAGAAACTCCTGAGTGTAAGACAAAAGCATTTTACTCACTGGGACTGTAATGAGCAGGTATTTGTCATTAACTTTCTTACTAGTGAGTGAAGTATCTGCCCTAATTTCTCACAACCATGTTTTCTCTTTCCAAATTCATAAACTTACCCTTTGGTCTCTCAGTGTATATTTTTTAGTGTCAAAAATGTTAATGAAAAAAAGTCTCCATTAGAAAATGGACTTAGCGGGGCTGGGGATTTAGCTTAGTGGCATAAGCGCCTGCCTTTTACCTGGTACCGGTAAAAATACAAAAAAAAAGAAAAAAAGAAAGTGGACTTAGTCAGATATTCTAGAGTTCTTTAAAATTACATTATAGATTGTACACAATGAAACTATCTTTCAAGATGTTATATTAATTTTTAGCATTTAATAATTACATGAGTGTCACTAACTCCTCACTAATAAAACTATTGAGATTCTACTATGCTAAATTTAAAATCAGAGACCTAAATATGTGGCTAATTCCTGTAAAAGCTACATTGCCTAGAATAGCACAATCTGAATAAGCTTTATTATGCACATGAAAATGTAGGTACACAAAAGTGACAGATTTAATTCAATGAAATTCATGTGAATTATATACAATCTTAATTATTGAGATCTAATATAGTTAAATTGTGTTTTAATTTTTCAAAAGATTAAAAAATAAATGCCACAATAAAAACTACTTTTAGAGATTGCACAGAATTTCTAAATTTGCTAGTGTAGCATTTGAAAGAGAATGAGCCTTGAAAGAGGATAGGTATTTGCAAATATTTGTAGGATCTTAATTGCTAACGGGAGTTGATGTGTTCTATGTGACCCAAGGGAGATGGAAACAATATGATGAGTGAAAGTATAAGAAAACTAGATAATAATTATATAAAAATTGTTCTGTAAGATGATGACTTTAAAATGTAAAGCAGGTTATAAAGATTCCTCTAGAAATATTTTATACAATTCTTATACTAAATAAAAGTTGAACTAAGTGACATTTTAGTTATACTTGGAAGAATTTATTCTTGCTGTGCTTTAGTGAAAAATCAAATAAAGAAGCAGCATATTCTGTCTCTTCGTATCAGCTTCTCCCCATCATTGTCTATTCTCCCTGTTAGAAGGTGTGGCTTACACTGATATTTCTCTATTTGTTTGCTACATATTCCTTTGCTAGCATGTTCTAATTCCTGAAAGCATGAAACAAACAAAAAATGCAAGCCCTTCAAACAACATTGAATTGATTTTACTCCCTACACACACACACACACACACACACACACACACACACACACACACAATCACTTGCATATTAGATAAAGAAAATGCCTCCTGAGTACATCTTTTTTCTATGTCATAGTGTTCTGTAGATTGCAATTGCAACTTTTCAAAGTAATGCACATGAAATATTAGACAGGCAATACTAACTTCACTCAAGGATTTTTTTTTTTTATTAATCTGCCACAAGCAACTCCATTTCTGATAAGGCAATTAGAGGATAAGGGCATAATTCACTAATCACACACTCAGGAGAAAATGGCTTATGTGTTCTATTTTTGTCTGTACTGAACAAACCACCAAATGCAAAAAAAAAAAATGTTTATTGCAAGGTATTGTTTCCTGTGAGAATAAAGAAAATGAAACATAAACTTAGCATTTTAATTTCCATACAATACTATCATACTTGAAACTCTTTTATTATATCACTTTATAACATACAAATCTTGGATTCTGAGATGGCAGACTAAGGGCGAGGGAGCACTATTCATGGAGCTCAGCAGTGAAAAGGCAGAAGCCAGGGCTGATGTGAGCCAGCTGACTGGCTTTGACACACGCCAATGCAAAATAGCCAACAAAATCCAAAAGGGTAAGAGCAAGAATCGAAAAACAGAATGGTTTATGTAATTTGTGCATTTGATAACAGATTATGTCACAATAAAACCATGATTCTTTCTAATAACAGGATGTAATATTTACTACTTGGATTCTATCCAGAAAATAAAGAAAGTTTTTTATTGATCCCCAATGGTCATATGACTATCCTGCCTTATAATAATTCAGGATCCTTCCACACTTATGTTCATACTTATTTTATTTATTTCATTGGATTAATTCATATTACTGTGATAGCAATTCTATTTTTAAAGAAGAATCCTATGAATTTATATATAACATAATTAAGTGATTTATTAAATTTCTTTCACTTTAGGTTTACAATATCTCAGCCTTCTTAAAAGCATAATTTTCTTATGAATTTTTCATGGCCATATCATTTTTAAATGAAGAAAAAATGGTTTAGTTGGATTTAACATACTCAAACCTGGACATTTATATATTCAATCATTCATTTATTTTGCTGTTGTTATTCAGAGAAACATGTACACACACACACACACACACACACACACACACACACACATACAAACACACAGTTTCTGTAACAGCATACACTGGAATCTCCTAAATAAATAATAATGAGCATAGCCTCAGGAGTGCTATAAAATTTATAAAAGGAGATTCATAATTACATTTCTTTCACCTCATGTGATAGTCCAAACACTACGCTTTGCTCTCTTGCACACATTTTTTCACATTGCACATCCAGCTCTGGGATCCACCTTCTAAATCTTAGAATGCTCCTAAGAATAGCACAAGTGGGGGCCCAGCAGGTCTCAGCCCGGGTCTCCACTCCAGGCCCTCCACAGCCCATGCTTGTGGGATGATCAGTCACCACCTGCAGAGCTTTACTATCTTTTCACCCCTCCCCCATTATTCCAAGTTTAGAAACTATCAAATTCACAGACAATCTTGGTATTTTCCTGGGAGAGAGAAATAGCAAAGGCTGAAATCATCAGTTGAATCAAAATGTTCTGATTTTTCTTCCCGTCGGCTTCTGAGGATCTCCTGAAAGCTCTAAGCAGAGAGTGGATGATGAGTGATCTTTGGGCCTGAAGGGCAAGTACGTAGGGAGGCGTATCAGTGCAAAGCCCTGCGCAGCACAGAAGAAACGTGTAAGGGTTAGGAGCTCTATCCTGAAGCAGCTTCTGGAAAGCAGAACGCAGGCGTGTAAAATCATTCCTCTGTACTTGTGAATTAGCTGAACAGTGTTTCTCTAAAACTGTGACTCATTTCATCAGATAACAATAAAAAATGAGAATACACAAAAGTGTTAATATTCTGAACTAGGTGGATAAGAACAACTCACTGCAATCAGTAAATATGAAAGAGCAAAGAATGTGATTGTTCTGAACACCTGGATTCTTACCACAGATGCCAAATGAAACGCAAAAACAAGAACAAAAATGGAAACAAAACAAAAACAAATATGAAAGGAAGAAAAAAAAAGTCAATCTTAGAAAAATACTGAAATTCAGTTATTAGTCCTTTTACAGACGCAGACATTCACCAGGCAATTTTCTTCTGCCTTTTATTTATTTAGGGAAGGAAAGGAATGGAAGAGAGAAATGGAAAGGGTAAGAATGCAGGGTGACCCAAACAAGGCTGGGGTAGGTACACTGACGAGCCCGTGCTGGGGAGCTGCAGCTGACAGTGCTGGTGTCAGAATGCACAGGGTGACAGAAAATCAGCGGGAGAGTGGAGCACGGTACAAACGCCTTCATGGAAGAATAGCCTCGGATTGTGAATGAAGGCTCTTGGTGTTTCTGGCTCAGCTTTGCCTTGTCTGCCCCTGATTGAGCCCTCATTTTACCTACTGGCTCTTACAGGCACACTGACGCTTCTCCTTGGCAATGCTTAGCTATGCACACTACCGAAGGCACCATTGCTGTGTCTCTCTAGCTGGTTAGAAAAAAATGCTGCAGAGTCTAAAAGCACAGAGGAGTGGTTTAATCAGGTCCTTTGGCTTTTTACAGAAAATCTCTTTTTCTCCCCTCTGGGCGTGAAATTGTCCTTACTTCTGCTTTGGAGGACATGTGTGTTTATCCTGACATATCATCACTGCTGGCAGAAGCATTCAAAGAAGCCACTGGAACAAGAGGGCAATTTTAGGAGTTTCATCTTGTGAGGAGGACCTATTTTTTTCCAAACGTCATGTTGTGTGGCTATCCGTTTGTATTTGTTACTCAGGACAGACTTTGTCTTCCACGTTCAGTGTTTCCTCTTCACACTTAGAGGATGTTCGGAATCTTTTGTAAAGAGGTGTGAAATCACGTTTGGTCTTGTACTTGGTTGGGATCCAGTGTTTGTAGATTAGGTCAAAAGGTGAAATGCTTAAGTGGCACTCTTCAGGCAGCCAAGAAACCCCAGACAAGTGTCAGTGTTGCTTTAGATGCATTTCTGAGAACTGTAAAGAACAAGGTTTTCTGCTAACATCCTGTGCAGACCTTTAGTTTAAAACTTGATGCCTTGACTTTTACAGTTTCGCGTGTAGACATGTTAGAGTGCTTCTTCACGTCTGGTCTGTAGTTACTCCATTTTTCACTGATGTTGCTCACTGTCAGTGGGCACAGGAAAAAACTTTAGCATGGGGAAACCAAAAAATATATATACTTTTAAATGCAGCATGGTTTTGTATTATATTTTGAAAACTATTTTACAAATTGATCATTTATCTAAAGAAAACAAAATGCAGTCTCACTGTTTGAATGTCCACTTTGTATGCTTTGATCCTGTGACTTGAGCAACTATCTCTAAGATGATAATGTGCAATCTATTAACTGGTGATTTCTTACTGTTTTATTTGTTTGTTTTGTGTAGTTATGTATTACTTGTACCCTTACACTGTTTTGTTTCATTTTGTTTTTTCTCTTTTTCCTTTTAAATAAAATTTTAAAAATATATAAAATTAGTTTATGTAATCATGCTTATCTTATTGAAGCAGAAACATAAGCTCAGCCATATTTGCCCCTAATTATAATGATAACACAAAACAGACCAGTAAAGGTCTCATGTTTCTAAACAAGGGATTATTATATAAGCCCCATTTAATTTCATAACATGACTAACAACCCTAGTGGATAAACCATTTAAAATACATCAAGGCAAATAAGGTATGGATTATTATTCATTTTTGCATTTATGAATGTGATGTAGAAGGTGTCTAGAACAGTGTAACACATTCATGTGAATATCATATAGTCCAAAACTCTGGAAAACATGAAGTGCTGTATGTTAAATGAACAGTTAAGCTTACAGTAAGTTAGAGAAATCCATAAAACTAGAGACTGAGCTGGAGCTCTGCAGGAGGAAGGGAGAAGATTTTACTGTCAATAACGTGGGGGAATGGTTGTTATTATGTAAATAAACAGAAAAGACAAGATCTTGCATAAACAGAGTGGCTCAGAGCTAAGATCCATAACAACATCTAAGAACAAGCAGGAGCTAGTCTTCAAAATCTGATAGAGTAGGGAAAAAACTAGTTGATAATAAGAGCTGCAGCAGAAGGAAATCTGTCCTTCCTTAAGGCCGACCTCTTGCAGACCTGTCCTCACAAGTGTCCTCATGCAGGACTCACTCAGGGAAACCCCTTTGTGTCTATACCACAGCTTTGTTTATCAGTTCAGTGTTTGTTTTGTCAGGGAACTTAGTGCACTCAGTCGCCAACTACAATATTGTTCAGTTTTGGACTCACAAAATAAGAAGTGACCTGAGTGAATAATTCATTTTGAATAAACCAGTAAAAACAATCACAATGATGTAATCACACTTCAGTTTAATTGAACTTTCAGACTGACTATAAAGCAAGACAAGGGTAAATAACAGTAATCAAATTATAAAAAAGCAAGCAAAATGTTGGTAATTAATATATATTCTTTGACACTAAATCTAAAAGTAAAACAATAAAATAACATCAAATTGCAACACAGATGAAAATGTGAATGCATAAAGTATTTTAAAATATGGAGAATAGAATAATATATACTAATAATATTAAAACATGAACTCCATATAAATCAAATAGGACATATGGCAAGGAAATACGGTAAGAAATGAGAAATACGGTAGAAGTTACAGAGTCACATTCCAGAGTTGACAAAAGATAACTGTGGTACATCAGCCTGCTACAATAAGAATTTCTTATGCTGTGTGGCTTAAACATCAAAATTTTATTTCTACTATCAGAGAACTCCAAGATGGAGACGACATGATGGAGTTTCAAAGAGAGGACTCTTCCTGGTTTTCTCTTGTTTTGGAGACAGCTAGTTTATATCTCTTTAGTCCATCACAAGAACCTTAATCTCACCTAGGGGCTTTGTTCCCTATCACCCCTTCAGGACCGAATTATCTCCCAAAGTCCCTGCACTAGGATATACACCAGGGAAAGAAATCATGGAGTACATAAAACAGAAGAAATCTACATTGGATAAAAAAGAGTAGAAGAAAAAAAGAGATAATAAAACAATACATTCAAATGACACTTAAGAAAAGATTTAAAACATATGCCTGAATTAGCTTGCAGATTTCAAGTTGAAGGCAAAGAGCCTCCTGTATCAAAGGAATTATGAAATAAAGTCCCCAAGAGAAGGACAAGGCATTTTTGCTAAAGGAAAAGCCTGTGGTTAGAATACACTGAGGAAACAAAAGAAGTGAGTGACATTAAATAAAAAAGTGTGTGTTACGTAGGACTGCACTAACTAGAGGTAAGGACTTCCAGCTCACTTCCAGTATAGCATGAACCATTGCAGGATTTGGATGAGAGAAGTGACATGATCTGATTTAGACCTTACATATTACATCAAACACACAAGCTTAAGTATCTCAGGACTTCTCTTACAAGAGAAACTTAAAGAATAAATAATTTAAAGAGGAAACTAAGCAAGGAATAGGAAACCAAGATAGATCTTTTGCAGGAGTGAAGGAGATCTAAAGGAGGCAAGGGGAGAAACAGGACAGAAAGGAGGAGCAAGAAGTATTAAAATGTGTTACACACATGGAACAGCTCCACTGACAAACATAATTACTACTCACTGTAAAAGCATACTGACTTTAAAATCTTATCTAAATAAGACAACAGTGAGGACTGTGAAAACACCCTGTCAGTGAGCATAGTGTAATTAGGTAGACACGTGAAGAGGCTATTCCATTCGCCAGTATTGGGCTCAGTGTTTCAAAACAAAAAGGTAAAATATGTAACAATTTGGGGACTATTCTGAGACTGGAGTCAACAGAACTTCCTCAGTGCTGAGATGCAGAAGGAGAAAGAAAGAATTCTTTGAGCCTATATGTGACATAGATACAGCAGATGCAAACTGGTGTTTGGATGTGGTTAACTGCAGTGATTGGTCTCTGTCCCAAGAGCTAACCACATCAATTAGGTTGTTAAGTGGAGGTTGCCAAACAGTCTTCCCAATTCCGAGTCATCTTTCACGATCCAGTGTGCTATGACAGCTGCATACCTTGTTGGTGGGAAAAATCTCCGGTTCTTAGTGCAGGAATTTTTTGCCTGCAGTGTGACCAGAAGTTCTCTGCCTCAGACAACGTTCTTGTCTTTAGCTCAGATTCTGAACGGCCCTATCTCTGTTGTCTTTCCAGCTAGTGAAATCTGATGTCATCTCCAGAGAAGTGATCCTGGTGCCTCTGCTGGTGGTGCTGGCACAATCCCACCATTCTTGGCATTCATCGTATATCCGATTAGAGTCGAGGGGCTTCCTTTGTGGCCAGTGAGAGACTGAAATTTCAATAAAAAAGTTTGAACCAAATGAAACAAAATAAACTCATCAAATGTCCAACAAGATAGTACAAAAAATAAAGTAAATGCAAAGTTTTTTATTCTTTATTTTGCTGTATTTTCAGTAAATTAAGATAAGGTAAAATAGAATAAGTTTCTCAAAGAAGTAAAAATATATTTGGATAAAGCTGGAGAACGTGTTATAGGAAATACACTAATAATTTATTATGAAAATTGTACACAATTTATAAGTTTTAATGTGGTTCCTGAGTATTTCTCTATTATTTTTGTAACTAACAGATGTGTAGCTAGCTCTTACAATTATCTTTTTTTCTCAGAAACTGTCCTCAAAATAAAAATCTGGAAGGATTTATTAAGACAAATCTTCTAAGGAAAGAAAAAGCATCAGTTTATTTTCCACAATGATTGTCCACAAAAACAAATCCTGAAGTTGTTTATGAAATACTTTTCTCTTCTTTGTGTTTTTCTGCCTCTGTAAGGGAACTATTAAATGGATGACAATACGAACAAAACAGAAAGTGAGTGTAAACTCTGTGTCTAGAGAACAAACCTCAGCTGTGGACAAACATAAAGATGCTATTTATTTATTGACTCTTTGAACATGAACTTCAAGTTTTGAAAACTTTTCTTAAGGAATAGTTTTGCAAATTCCTGTTCATCAAAATTTTATTTCTTTTAAGAAGATATATAATTGCTAGTTTAGGTACAGTTAATGTAGTACACGCGAAAGTAGAATGTAAGAGAATGGTCAATGGTTAGTTTATTCTCGTAGTTGTATGGTGCATTGACATTTTAAAAAATCACAAATAGAGGAAGATATTAATCTAACACAAATCCAAAAAAGAAGAACCTTTAGTTTTGGGGGACATAGAGCACCACGGGAGTACAAGTACCACTATAGTGTCAATGACAACATCATTTACATGGCAGAAACTAAATGATATGGGATAAAAAGCAAAAGATGAAAAATATGCGATTTCAAAATATTATTGATTAGAGTCTTGCATAGATAGTATGAAAAAAAAGCTGTCTCAGAGGTTGGTTGGGTTTTCACCTAAATATCACCTCACAATCTTTCCATAAAAACCAGCTCTGCTTTAGATCTTCTGTTCCACAAATGGTACCACCATCTATTCCATTCAGCACACTAGAAGCCTACAGGCATCTTTCTTACTCTACTTCTTTTTCCTATTCTTATAACCTGTCATTACTATTTCATCCTTTATTTTAATATTTACTGATGATTTTCAGTTCTGTTTTGAGTACATTCAAGTAAGCAGATTGTAGCTCAGTGCTCTGTCTGCTCACTGCCAATGCGAGCATCAGCTTTCAACTTTTCCCTCTGTCTCCTTTCTGCTCGCCTCTCCTCCTTTTCTTCTTGGAGGAGGCATATTGCACATATGCCTTCATTCATTAATACATTCAATCCAGTGGATGCTGTGTACCTACTTTGTAGATTACTTTATGTTATGGGATTCATGTAGGATGCTAATTTAAACCATTTAATCAATGTAATTTTCAGTTATTGTATAAAACTTTATTAAAACTATGATTGAATTGATCTTTAAATTTAAAAATGCTGATACATGACCTGCATTATTTTTAGGTATTCCATGGGGATTTCTGTGAGTTGGGGTTGGACTGTCTTTAGAACCATGCTATCGATTCATTCATTAATCAACTGTAGTGATAAGACTTGAAAGCTCTAATCTGTATTAGGACTGTCATCCGAGGATAAATACAACAGAATTTATTTTTATACTACTAGGGAGTTAGATCAATGGTATATGCACCTGCCTGTCAAGCATGAGGTTGTGAGTTCAATTCCAGGTACAAAACAACAACAACAACAACAACAACAACAAAAAAAGGAATATACTTACTCTACAGTACTGAGAAATAGAATGATCAAATAATTAGGGCAATAAATGTTATCTATGCCAGGGCAGATTGGACAATACCAATAAAATTGGTGGATTGAATATGTCTAGAAATATTTCAAAGTAAATATATTTTTACTAATAATTTACAGAATTATTCAGTACATTTCCTGCCCACAAGTAATACGACAATATTTTCTTTTATAGTAATTACTGAATTCCTCATACAACCCAGTCTTAGAATAGTAATACAATATCTTAAAAACTGATCTCATATTAAGTAATAAATTATTTTGAACAAAAAATCCTCAACTGGGTGCAAAATGGTATGATATGGGTCAGAAATTAAATGCTACATTTAACCTAACCATTACTATAGTCATTTTTACTATTACTAATACTAGAAAAATAGCACTATGCTGTTATTATGTGGACTGGATTTATCCAAGGTAAAATTTAGGTCCTGTCTCTGAAATAACTAAGGAAGAAAAATGAAATCAGGCAATTGGTCGCCAATTATTATTGTGGTCAAAATACGCAAATATTGTTTCAGTAAAGAAAAAGATGATACACAATGAAAGGAAAAGGAAACAGAGATAATAAAGCAGGTGGATCTGGATTTCAATCACTGCTGGATCTGCAGAAGAATAGCACAAGTTGCTAGCTGAAGAGCAGACCAGTGTTGAAGAGCACCAAATTCCAGAGCAGAATCACAGGCTCAAAAAAAAAAAAAAGGGCATAAAAGCTCATGGAAATAGAAGAGTTTCAGCAATCATTTCAGCCCTAAATTTTAGAGAATCACTTTTATAGCAAACCTATTCACCTACCACCAGGTCCAGAAAATCTTATCTTGAAACCAAGCCAACACATTCTAGTCACATAGCTTCATAAAGTACTTCAACATTACTATACAAACTTCCATTTTTCCTATGTAAAAATATATGAAATTAGATGCACACATTTGCATTCACGCTATCAATACATTTTATTTATCTTTTTTTTTTTTTTTTTTTTTTTTTTTTTTTGGTCATTTTGAGACAGTCTCACTAAGTAGTTCAGGTTGGCCTTAGACTCTCTTTGTAGCCCGAGCTGGTCTTGAACTCACAGAGATCCTCCTGACTTAGCCTCTTAAGTGCTCAAATTACAGGTGTATGCCAGCACATCATCCCTAATTATTCATTCTTAGCAGTGATTTTTTTAAAAATCTTTTTTATTAGTGCATGTTTGCCATGCATTGAGATTGCATTCGTCATGGAAGAATTTATACTGGTACATAATATGTCTTAGCTATTTCTTTCCCTATTCTCCTCTCCTCTCTTCAACTGTCCTTCCTTTCCACTATTTAAAGAACTTTTCTTCCCTTTTTCTTACATTCTCTGTTTTTAAATCTCTGTTTTTAAGTTCCTTTCCCCTATCCACTCCATAGCATTGATTTTTTAATGGCGTTGAAACCTGGAAAGTATATGAGGTATCATTCACAACTTTTCCTTGGTTTTAGTGATAAAATTTAGATCCAGAGGAGTTGAGTTAATCAACTTGCCATTGTTATGATACAACACCTGAGATAATTATCCTTAAAGGAATAAACTTCAGTTTTGATTCGTGGTATCAGAGCTTTTAACCCATGAATGCTGGGGACCATATCCCTAATGATATGGCTGGCTAATATATCAAAATGAGGAGTGTGTGACAGGAAAGAAAGACACAAAGGACAGGTAGACCAGCGTCACAATTTCCCCTTCTAGGGCTAGCCATCAATCAGCTGACTTTCTCCAGGGAGGCTGCATCTCCAGCTCTTCAACACATGATCTCTGGGGATATTTGGTATCCAAATCACAGTGGCATAAAGTGACGTTTTGAAAGTCACACCTGTGGTTACTGTTGAAACCACTGATAAACCCTTGATATCATAACTTAGAGTGAGGTATGTTTTGCCTGCATGCTGATGTATAAATGGCTTTGAGAATTTATTCCCCAAAACACAATATCCTTAGTAATTTGTGAATATCCTTCCATTAAAAATAATTATTTTATGATTAAAATTACTTCAATTAATCTGTATGAAAATCATATAACTGGTTTATTTCATGTTTGCATATGTCACAAAACTCTAGTTGGAAAAAAATGTGCACTATAATGAAGCTTTCTTTCAATGGAAATCCTGAAATTTGTAATTTTACTGAAATCCAAGTGAAATACTGCTTCAAACTATAAATGTGTTTTAGCAAACCACTTCCTTGACAAGTATCCTAAAACACAGATAACAAATGATTTCCCATCATATAACTAAAAAAAAAATGATGATGAAGAAGAGAGTTGTAAAGCTAAAATCTGTCAAATAGAGCATTAGGCTCTTCAAACAGGCTTTGGGGAGAGGAAAGGACAGCACAGGGGCTTATAAATAAACTTCAGAGCTTGCTGTCACCGTGGACCTCCATCAGACATGAGCCCTCCCCACTCCAGCTGCAAGCAGCTCTCTCACAGCAGACAAAAAAGGGCAAAAAGATCAGCAGTGCAGGCTGCTCCACCTTGACAGGTGAATGTAAGTGGCACTTCTAATGCTGTTACTAATTCATTAAGTATTCCAAAGTTAGAATTTAATCGGAATATTTTTGTCACATTATCCATCACCAATGCAGAAGAGATGGAATTTTCTCAAAGAGCTGAGCAATGCAATGCCCTTAGGCAGGCTTTTAGTCATTTCGGTTTGTCACCATGGACTAGTTACATTTTAACGATTTAGTTAATTGTGTGACAAGTTATGAAAAATGGGAATGACCCAGTACCTAGTCCAAAGAATGTCCTAAGGTTTATTAGCTAAGTGATTGAGAACCATATTCATTTGCCATCATACAGAAAATCTTCTACACGTTTCTTCTTCATTTATGATGTTCAGATTTAATATATTAAACAAAAGCCAAGTAAGATAATAACTACTCACTTATATAAAGACAGATGAATATGCTAACATGACATTAGCAAGTTAAGTGCTCAAGGTAAATAAAATACAATTTAGGTAAAAAGATAATTAAATGTTGAAAATATAATGACCCATCTGAGGACAGATGAAAAGCACATGCAGAAAATTTAAAATACAACTCCTTCATCTAGAAATCACAGTAATTTACAAGAGAATACATGTGTGTTTTCAATATTACTGAATTACTGCATACTCAAACTTCCCTTGAAATAAGACACATCAATGTTATATACACGTGGAGGAAATCAGAGACACGCATGAAGCCTCAAGCAAGTATTGCCAGCACTGTGAAAGCAGAAGAAGGTAGACTGCAAGTCCACTCCACTCTGAGCAACTTAGGGACTTAGTGGGACCCTAAATCAAAATATGAATGAATGAATGAATGAATGAATGAATGGGGATGTAGTTCAATGCAAAGACACTGGGTTCAATTCGTAGTTTCTGTATCCATCAACTTGAACCAAGATATTCTATATGACTATTTTGAAGAGAAAATGTAAATTTTCATAAAAGCAATAGCAATGCCCTGTATAAATAGGTGAATATACTATTCTAATAAATATTAGGAAGATAAAAAAGTCTTCCTATTAAAAGAAAACAACATGCAATAGAAAATTTAAGTGTATTGTAACCCATTTCAGAAATATATTATTAACTAAATGTGGTCATGTAATTATAATTTCACGGTGCTATAACAGTGTTCATAAAACACTTGCATCTATCCTGCCTAATTTTTAAATTATAATACATTTTAGATGGAGGAGAGAGAAGGGGATTCAAAAAAAATTGAGGTGTGTTATGCACATGTACCAACTGTCCACAAGTGATGCAGTGATTACAATGCAAACACATACCAATAGACACATATCAATTGATAGAGAAATGGTCTGTCAGTTCAGCAGTTGATGTCCAAATTCATTATTATTTAGAATACATAATAATTTGTTGCAGTTTTTATTTTTATTGGATGGGTAAGATGAAACATTTTATTCCATACTTCCACATTTTTGTAATGTTTAGACATTCTGTGCTTCAACACTTTATCATCATGCTCTAAAGATTTTTAGATAGAATGTGTGTTCATTGAAATTCAGTGATGAAAAATAAACAGTGATCTGATCATCTCAAACAAAACCTAACAAAGCTTTGAGAGGCAACATATCAATTTACAATGTATATTATACTTAGTATAATTGTATCTAAATGAAGTCTAAAACACTGAACAAGACAGGTATATACTAATACTTTTTAACCAAATGATGCCCATTAAAATACAGTGGATGAAGACATATATAATCTCTTTTTAGTAATTTAGTGCACTTTTGGAACTTCATGTAAAAATATTTGTATCTTAATAAAAGTATAAAATCACTCCAAAAGACAGTTTGTCTACATATGTAATTAAACTAAAAAAAAAAACACTTTAAGCCTTCTGTCACATAATTATGCCCATTCAAAATCAAATGCGTATAAAATCATTTATATTTATCACATCCACAAGATACTTCTCTCAGAAAAAAGTATGTATAAACAATAAATCAATTTATCAGAATATCCATACCTGCATATTGATACCTATAGTCTCCAGTTCCACTGTTAAAATTATATTAAATTAATTAATTAACTACTTTCTATATTGTACCATTCTCCTTTTAATTTATTTACAGACAACTTGTCTTCCAAATTAATTCAAATGGCTAAATGTGATCTGCTATTCAGTATCAATCCATCAACCAACCACATATCCAGAATCTACCAGATGTGCTGGTTCATGCCTCATTTGTACCTACTGACCAGGAATCATGTGTTTATGTACCAACTGGAGCATTACTACATAATTATTAATGATGCTTGTTCTCAAAGTTGCTTAAGCCGTGATACTTTTTGAAGGTCTTAGTCACCTTTAAATTTATGGAATTTAAAAAGATAGCTTTTTCTATGATAATTTCTATATTGAATTTTCTATTTTTAAGGTAAGATCATTAAGCTTTGGTAAAGTATTTATTTAACATTCATTTCTAGAGAGCATACAAGAACTGTTCCCAATGGTATAGAACTGTGCTACTTGTATCTTTTAGATGAAGGACCAGGTGCCTGACCTCAAGAGCCTCGCAGTTCAAAACTGTTCCAGCAGCAAGTACAGAAGATCACTCTGCCCAGAATCACTTTCCACATTTCAGAGACTTTGATTCCTACTTCACCCTTCTCTGCTGTGACCCTTCTTATTACTGCACCAATTAAATATTTTGAATTTTTACACGTACAGAGAGAGTTTGCTTTGTATCCCAGATAATAAAATAAATTATCTGATAAGAAGAATGGCAATACGGGGAAAAAAAGAAGAGCATCAAATGGCACTGCACCAAGGACATAAGTAGGTAAGGGACTCAGTGCCACCCAGTTACAGTCACCCTTCTGGTATGGTAGCTTGGTTCACTCGTGCTGTGCACAACACCCGAAACTGTCAGCTTCACAAAAACATTGTTCCGCAAAGGAAACTAAGCAAAGACAATTGTAACATTCACTGCATGACTAGTAACAGCACGTGAAATCCTTCAAGTCATTCCAGCATACAACAGACATTCTGCTTTTTCTGTGACAGTGGGAAAAGATGAGGTAATTATCAACAATATAGAAAAAAATAAGGACTCTGTGAGCATGAGCCCCTGTTTATTTGTGGCACTGCATGTTCCCTTGAATATTTCTCAGGTTCTATTCCTCAGCTTTCACCTTTTTCCCTAACGCCTTGCACCCGTTCTTAGTTCCTGATGCACATGCAGCATCCTCACCCTCAAGCCTCTCGATCCCCGTCACAACTCCCTGAAGACTGATGCACTGACAGTTCGCACCCTTTCTTAACTCATGTACAAATGAGTGGCATAACTCCCCGTTCATTAAATAAAATACTAATTTTTTTCACTTTCTGAAAGTACAGATCTGTTGTGCTAATTTGTTGATTAGGAGAGTTTTTTTATACCTATTTAAAGAAATATATAGACTATTTTTAAAAATGAAATTCATTGTCATCTTAGTTTTGGTGCATATCAGAATGACCGTCAAGGAATGCAAAACCAATTTTCCCCTTCTGATTTCATTTTCTTTAAATCTATAGTACTTACCAGAAAATAATAGACTACATATATTTAAGGTCTACATATAAAAATAGATAAATTTATATTTTGTCAATCATCACAGAAGTAAAAAAGAAAAACTACTTAGAAATTAAACATAGCTGCTGGTTAAAATACTGCATGTAGACATGCCAGTGGGTGACAAGCAGTGAACCAAAATAGCGGGTGCATAAACCGGAATCCAATCCCATCACTTCAATAACCAGTTGCAATCATTTACATCCCTTGCCCTTACTCTGCCAGAGAAGAATCCTACTTGGGCTACTTCCCAGGGAAGGCTACCAATGAAGCATAGGGCTGACTTAGTTGTCTTCCAAAAGTGCAAGCATATTAGGGATTAAAGATGAAGTTGCGCGGTTGTGAATAAGGAGTTTGTAAACTTGCCAGAAAGTCAGCAGAGCAAACTAACTTTTCCAACTTCTCAGTTGGATTTTTCTCAAACACAATCCTACAGTAATATCCCTATACATGATAAATACTTTGGTGTGTATCGTTTATACAGAATTATACGTAAGTTGTATGTGAACATCAGCATATTCAGTCTGCCCTTAGAGAAAATGTCCAGACATTGTTCCTTGTTTTGAAAAAAAATTAAAACCAAAGTAAGTTCTGAGAATCTAATCTTTTGACAAATCAGGAACTATCCAAACCTGGATTCATTACAGAATTATCAAAATGATTAATGAAGTGGCACATTTGGAAGGACGTTGAGAACTTTTTTACGTAAGTATTACGTAGGTACAAAGTGTTGCACAGACATGATGAAGGAGAATGTGCTTCCTGAAGAAATAACTGTACTGCAGAGAAGGCAACACTTCTTACAACTGGACAGAAAATACTGGGAAGCAATATTGAGCCAGGAGAATAGAAAAAGGATTTAATTTTATTGCAGGAGGATGACAAATGGGAGCAACCTAGAAAGAAGTAGAA
Source organism: Cavia porcellus (assembly GCF_034190915.1). NCBI lineage: Eukaryota > Metazoa > Chordata > Mammalia > Rodentia > Caviidae > Cavia > Cavia porcellus. The sequence goes on along the minus strand of NW_026947505.1, from coordinate 57,401,160 downwards.
AGAGGATTTGACTGTTGAAAAAGCATTCTTGGAGAACACTTGATGTGATTTCCACACTGTCAAGTGCACATTCAGCCTAAGTTTCCCAAGTCCTTACCACTGAATTTAAAGGGACGTAATTTGAATGCATCATTGACTGTGTGAAGGTGGGTGCATACATAAAGCATTTATATTATAAATGCTTACATAAGCATGTATAGTAGCAAAAATAAGAATCATTACATGTTTGCTATTTTTCTGTGTTTTTCATTTCTGTAATTTTTCTTTTTATTAGGGTCTGGTTGCAGTATCACATGTTTACATTCACTGTGGAGAATTCAACTTCTCTGTCCATTAAAACAACATTGGGATTTCATCTTACTCCAGAGGAATTGTTATCAACAAATCAGCTCATAGTAACTATCAAAATATTCAGAAAAGATGCAGGATTTACAGAACAATGACTGTTATAATTTGTCTTTAAATGTCCCCCTGAAGCAACACATCGTTATGGAGCCTGGACCTTTCAAACATGATTGAGTCTACCATGTGTGATTGGCTTGTTGTCTAGTGCTGGAATTGGCTGTGTGTGTGCTGCACCCGCCGGGCAGGAAGGCAGCATACAAAATAAGACAGAGAAGGCGTGTTTTCCGCTTTGGCACTTTCGCTCTGTCTCTTGTGGCCATCCTGAGTGATTCCTCTTTACCATCTGCCACCCTGCCTTGGGATCAGCTGAGAATGGACTCAAACCTTCAAAAGCCATAACCCAAATAAACCTTTCCTTTCCTAATTTTGAGTGTCAAGTGTTTTTTCTCAGCAATAAGAGAAAAGTAACTAAGACAAGGATTACGGAAAGAAGACAAAGTATATTTATTCTAAATAACATAGAAAATTTTAAGTTAACTTACTGATTAAAGTTATATTAATAAACAGAATTTTGGGGTTTTAAAACTTTAATTTGTTAACAGTGATAATAATAATAATTAGCAGTTAACAATGAAATCTCTAATTGAAGTTTTACACATATCTCTGTTATCTTCCTTTAATAGTGATATATCAGCTACCACCGTACTCAAGATATCAAAGGAAGGTATGATTCACAGTCCACAGAAATAGGTGAGCAGATCTAGAACACAAAATGGATGTGCACTTTTGATAAAAGTGGAATGCTGTATTCATTCACTAAAGTACTTAAAATATCTCTATGTTTTCACGTTAAAAATTTTACTTCTAACATTATAGGGTTTTAGGGAAGGCAAATAGTCTTCCTGGAGCCATTCCTCTCCAGTGCCGGTAAAATTCTCACTCCCATGTATGGCAGGATAACGATCCTCTTGTAGAAAGGTCTTTGGTGCTAATTTCCCTCATTTCTCTCTTGTGCTGTATGTTTTCCTTTGACTTTACATCTTCTCTGTTTTGTTTCCCTGCTATTGCTAAAACTTGTCTAACCTCCTGAAGTTCACTTATAAAAAACTAGAATACTTAGAATTTTCACTCTTAAAAATGTTTGTCTGTTATCACTCTTGTTTCATATTTTGGCATAATTATAGAATTTTGAACTGGAAATATTTTCAGAAACCTATAAGCATAATTTGAGCATTTATTACAATTTAAGAATTATATTTTGTGAGCCCAACAGTATTCTAAATCCCAAAACATTCCCCACTGTGCTTTCCCTCTTTCTGGAATGTCTCTGTTTCTGTAATTCTGAATTTTAATGAAGTGTTATGTTAGGCTCAGTCCTTTAGATTTTAAGTATGTTTGCTACAAGATGGTATTTATTTTCAATGTGTAAACTCTATTACTACCAACATCACTTTGTTACGGTTTGCACATGGATGTTCCCCTAGAGCTTCATAGGCTCATGGACGGGGCTTCAGGGTGATGACTGGATCATGGGACGTGATACTAGTCAGTAGATTAGTCCAAGGATGACTTTATAGCTAAATGTGAATTGAGGGGTGAGCCCTGATTGGAAGAGGCGAGTCTCTGGGAAAACTGTTTGAAAGAGTCCATCTCCCTCCTCGTTCTTTTGAGCTCTCTGTGCTTTCCTCTGCCATGCCTATGTTATTTCTTTGCTGCCATAACCCTCTGCTATGTGTCCTGACTTGGAGCTGGCTTACTAGAGACTGAAGCCTCCACAGTGAGCTAAAATGCAATCTTCCTCCTTTAAATTCTTATTTTGGGTACTGTGTCCCAGCAATACAAAAAGATACCAGAGCACATTTTCATGATTTTTGCATTCACAATCTGTTACATATTAACCCTATGCTTAATTTTCTGAAAGGCTGTCACACAGTTTTTCTGAGTAAATGTACCAGTCCACTAATTCTATGCTCCTGTAAGACCATAAGTCTGTAGTTACTTTTTAAAGTAGCAGTGATAGATCAGCACAGTAGCCTAGCCACCAACTGTCAGCATCTACAGGGGTTTATTGTTGTGTGGTAGCAATTTGGCAGACAGTAATCATTCAGTGTTTAGTAAATAAGCCTGATAAATAAGTAGATAAAAGTTTAATTCCTGGCCACCATTAGCTTAAGAACGTAGCAGACACGTCTCAGTGTGTTATACAGTCAGATTCTCTGTGATCCAGGCATTTCAAGTTCCCTGAGATATTACTTTTAAGTTGCTCCCTTGACATAACCTTATCCTGTCACTGTGAAAACTTTCTCTATTTCTGAAAGTGTCTTTCTGAATCTCTGCCTCACTGACTCTCCTGCTCATTTCAAATGCCAACCAAATGCATTCTGGTTTTTATTCCTTGTGCTTCTTAGATGTTTTTCTCCTGCTATTTCTGGTATTCACTATATGTCTACATAACTTTAAACTTTTTGGAGATACAATTAATATGATGAATACATTTTTAAAATAATTTTAAGAAGTAAGCAAGTATATTAAAGTATAACATGAATCATTACTTCTCTAAGGTACTGTTTAATCTTTAATGTGATTAATTAGATATGTATAATTCAATGAATCTTTTATTCAAAACATGACTTAAAATTCATCCAGCTAAAGTAACTGAAATCTAATAAGCACTTTTAAAAACCAGTGTTTTCATATAAGAAATTGAGATGTTTTGATCCTTTGTTTTGAGCTGAGCTTTTTTTGTATTCTTGTATATCTTATAAGTCTATAGTATAAATAATTTAACAATTAGAAAGCATATATATCAGCTTAGATTATAAATAATCTGAACAAATATATAGGCTTGCTGAATAATATTTGAATAATTGTATAAATATATAGTTTGCAATTTTAGTTTAATGTTTTTTGATTGTGTGAGGCAGTCATCTCAGATATGTGAGGTTGCAATAGGCATTTAACATAGAAATCTTATATAGAAACTTAAAAGTTGAAACAAAAATGTTTGTATTTTTTCCATGATGTTTTACTCTAGAGAATTTCAGAATGTGAAATTGCTACCTAGATTTATTTTTTAAAATAACTCAGTGTTTTCAAAACAGATACCCATGTGCGTTGGTAAATTCTGCTCCTTATACTTTGATCATTTCCCATTACATTACCTTAAAAAGTGATGAAAAATAAACTCTGGCACGAAGGATGAGGAGATACTGGTGTTGAAATAGAGAGAAAACTGCTAAAAAGATATGGAGTGTCATTACAAATAAATTCATTTGTATTAGTCCTAATATTCTTCAGTCTGAAGCATATAAATGACTTAATCCTTCCCAAATAAATATATCAATGCATTCTAATTTATTACAGGAATTTTCCCTTGTGAAAATTATTTCTGTTTTTTTAAACGGAAGTCAATATTAGTGTGAAAGACAGTTAACACTGCTGAACGATTACTCCTTCCTTCAAAGAATCCTTTGTCCTCTTGATCATTAGGAATTGAATAAGAAAATGAAATAAACTGCTGAATCTAAAAATAAATGGTTCTAAGGTTAATCAGACTTATTTGGTTGGCTATATTACTGGTAAGAAACAGTCTCAATTTCCAGTAGCACAAAAGACATATCTTTGAACCAGACAGAAAAAGAATCACTGTTTTTAGATTAGCCATGATTCAAAAGATAACAAGAAACACATACAGAGAACGCAATAAATGAAAAGTCCATGTTTTTTACATTTATCAAAAATATTACCAGATTAACTTGTTTGGGGACTCTGTGATATCCCCTGTACATTGGTCTATACTTAAAGAAAAACATAGTGATAAAAATATTCACTCCTTTTAATTCTAGGGCACTTATTGTATTCAAAGCATGATTTTTATTGAGTTATACTTATCTAAATGCAATGCACATTTATTTTTATGAATTATATGTTAGCTAGTGCATTCATCAAAGTTGTACATGGTAATTTAAAAAGAATTTCCAGATAGCACATGTGCTATTTTTTTACATGTATTTCCTATAACAGGTGCAGTGGTGGAAAAATTTGATATCACTTTGGAACTTACTGCTTTTGGAAGACTCTTAAAACTACACAAAGATATACAATATCAAAGCATTTGTCATTAATGAAGCAATTATTTTCTTCTTCTTCTTTTTCTTCTTTTTTTTTAATCGGTACCAGGGATCGAACTCACAACTGCCTGCTTGCAAGGCAGGTTCTTATACCACCGAGCTAAATCCCCAGCTCCAATAAAGCAATTATTAAGACAAGCTTATGCTAATGTAAGAGTCTAGCACTTGCTGCTTGGCAAAACACCTCCAACTTATACACAGGTTAGAAAGTATAAACAGAATATACTTTGAAACTGACATTTTCACAAAACTGTGTGAATGACTCATAGTCAAACTACAAAGACAGGTAAGTGCCATATTAAAAAAATCTGACGCTTTAACTGTGGTATTGTTTGTGTCAAATAGGTGCTTTTATTTGATGAATACTTTAAGGATCAAGTATGTGGGAAGTGGTTTGTCCTGTTCCTTTCTATATGATGAGTTGTTACACAGAGATAGAGCTTGATGATTACTAAATAAATATTAACTATCAACTGTAAGGTATAAATCAATGATAGCTCTTGGAATCACCATTACACCACCATTCATTTCATTAATTGAAACAAACATGCAAACAATAAATGTGATTAGTCCCATGCTTCCAACTTGTCATATGTTTTTTCATATATTATAAGGCCCAGAAAACACAGAGGCTCCCAATTCACAGAGAATTAAATATAATGCTAATTATTCCTATTCATGGCAGGCTTGAGTCCTTACCAATAAAGTCTGCAAATTTTGCAGGCAATGTGGTGAGGAACGAAGACCAGTTTTTATACTCATTTTTTGCTCAGAGTGCTCATTGCCCTTCCTTAATGTTTTTTTCCCAAATGATCCACATTAAGGATTTCCACATTGAGGTTGAGGCAGAGCAAAACATTGACAGAAGACTGATTCCTTTGCTCTAAAGTATCTTCCCACCCATCGTGACCACTTCCCCCAGCCACTCTCTTCTGTCCAAGCTTCTGCCCGTGTTGCCTATCCTAGCGTCCTCTGACATCGTCCTAACATTTTTACTTTAGCTTTATGATCTTTTTGACTCAGGGGCTCATTTTGCATGTTTGGCTGTCTATGCTTTCATCACATTAAAAAGCCCACAGAAGCACTGAAGGTAATTACCTGTTTACTGATGAAAGGTAATGTTTCCTTTTTAAGGTGAAAGCAACTACTTCACAGGTATCACAGAAGCTACACCTACTTCTGTAAAGCTAACGCCACCATTATTATTCCTATTTCACAGATGAGGAAACTGAGATCCTGTACTATTTTCTGACTTCTACGCTCACCTCTGAAGTAAAATACAAAACTAGACCCTGGCTATTAACCTTCCAGGTATATATTGTCCCATCTTTATGGCACTCCATGACTTCTCCTACTTTTGGCAACACTTACTGCCATACACGATCATCAGATACAGTATTATCTGTCAATTAAATACATTCATTTCTTCCATCCTATAAAAGAATAGTTTAGAACCTGGAGCTTCGTTCACCAAACTTTTCCCCTTGCTGCTATCATGGTTTCTGTGAAGACACAATGCAGTGTCGCCGTGGGGTGCAGTACCACATCTGGAACATGTGTCTTCCACTTCTTTTTTCCCTAAGTGCTCTGGTCCTCCTGAAAACTGCAACTGGCTCTGGATGGGGAGAATACTGAATGAGCTAAGTGATTCCAGATTAGTTCAAGATTAGTGTAAGCGTGAAGTCTTTGAATGCAGACAGCACATGGGCTCTCATCATTTGTTGCATTCCCTTGAATATGCTCAGAAAGCAAAAACCATAACAGGGTTGTTAAAGTAGAGAACATATACTATAGGTAAAAAAAATAGATACATTGATAAATAAGGAAAAATAAGAATCCAATTAGGCAACTTGAAGCAGTTAGACAATGCAGAGTAGCCACTGGAAGAAGGTTGGAAACATTTATTGTAAGAAGAGGGAGTGGAATTGGAATGGCCAGTTTCTGCACGGGCCATGCTGATAGGGTGCATGGTAGAACCCGGATGGAGCCAAAGGGAAATGCACATGCTTCTGTTGGCTGTGGAGCAGAGAAGGAGAAAATGGCATCAACAATCTGATATCCCTCCAATATTCTCATTTCAGAAAGAGACGGAACTTTACCAGAAAAGGAGCTTGAAAAACTCTCTTCCTGAAACATTGTGGAACAAAAGGGTAGCATATTGAAAAATGAGCAAATGAGACACTTTTGTCCCTAAAAACCCATGGCTCTTAAAAGCCTACATATTTTGCTTATTGTAAGTTTGTTTAATACATTACTAATAAGTAGGGGCCCTACAACTCTAATATCGCAAGTATTTCTAGGATATAGTAGTTATCTACATTAGCATCAGTGAATAATTAACAATTACTTTTAATTTTAAATAAGAATAAAAAGTATACTCATGACCAGTAACTTGACTATGCTCTTTGATATGTTTTCTCCCATAAGACTTGTTATGAGTTGGCCACATCTGGAGGATAACAAGCACCACAGCTCCACTGCCCCTGCAATTCACCAGATCATAAACTCCGTATCAATAAGCAATTAAAGATGTAAGGTTTAGAAAGGAAGATATTTTATTGGAAAGAGGTGAGAAGCAAAGGCTAGAAAGTTACCCTGATAAGAGCCAGAGTAGGGTCCTCTGAAAAGATGGAAGACCCAGGAACGTTTTTATTTTCTTGCATTTTTGGGTGTCAGGACCCTTCTCCCTTACTCATAACTTTCATCTCCCTGGTCTGTCCCTGAATTAGATCTGTCATTCTTGTCTACATAATTTCTTCCAGTGGTCTATGTGTGAGTGCTTTCCATCTGTTGCTTATCCTTTACAGGGCTTTATCTCTAGAGTGGGCAGCCAGTTGGCCAAGAGAGTGCGAATTCATGGTTAGCTTAGAACTAGTGAAGGGTGAGTGGATACCCATCATAGTAATATAGTGCCTCTACAGTGATTACATATGTGTGTGTGTGTGTGTGTGTGTGTGTGTGTGTTAGTGCATAGGTATCAATACATACTGAATAAGAGTTTTTACTAAAGTTAATTAGGTTCCTTTCCACTTCTGTTTCCAATGCATCCTGTTGGATGTGAAGATGCATGGCTATCTCAAGATTGTGAACTTGGCTTTCTCTGTCCTCTGTCAGCATTTTTCTGGTCTTTTGATGCAAATTCCAAGGCCACTTGGTGTCTTTCTTTATCTTCTTTGCTCTGTTCCTGTCCCTTTCTTTGAAATTATTCCAAGGGAATTTCTCCAGTAGATTTCCCTAGTAAAGGTTTGTTTGTTGGTTGGTTGGTTTTTTACCCTGGTTCTGAGTATCAAACTCATGAACTCATATTTGCCAGGCAGGCACTGTATGCCACTGAGTCATATTCCTGGCCCCCTAGTAAAGTTTAAACATTAGAAAAACTGCAGATTTTCCACCTGAAGATGATTTTAATACTGCTTAAAATAGCCATATTTCTTTTATAAGATTTTTTTTGCAAACACTAAGCTTAGGATTGTTATATTAACATTACAAAATGCAAAACTTTGAAAGCTATGTTTGGGATATTTGTATCTGAACTGATGTGGGTGATGGGTGGAAAGCTACATAAATGTTAACAACAGTTAATAGACCTAATCACTTTCAGGTTTTCTATGCTCCTGTGATATTTAACTTGACAAGTGTTCCCTCTTTTTTCTTTTGACTATTCACCCTAGTTTTATACTTATCTCAGCATCCTTAATGAACCCAAATTCAGAAGTCATGAATGCCTAGCCATTGTTTTATGTGGACACAAGGACGTATTATACTTTATATTGTTATGCATTTATATGGTGCTTTCTTGTAAAAACTTCTTCAGGCACTTTATTATATATTTATACACTCTGCTGAGATAGGTTGAATGTATTAAAACTCTTGAAGGCAGTGATCCTGCTTGGAAACCAGCACCATGCATGGGCTGTTGCTGGAGTGGGGACAGCCAGACCCAAGCTTCGCTCCATGAGTCAGTGCCATTTGCAGTCTACAGACGGAGAGGACAGGGCCCCAGCAGGAAGTGACCCCCACCTGGAAACTACGTCATTTTCATTGTTTTGTTGGGTTGGATTTTCTTTTTTTTTGTTTGGTTTGGTTACATTAAATTTAATGGTAGGAGCAGCTGTTTAAAAAATAGCAGGGTATATTATGGTAGCTAGTTTGGATTTACTATTGGCTTGTTTTGATGTTCTTTACTCCATTCACTGTTTTGTTTTCAGCATTTCTATTCTATTCTGTTCAATTTTTACTATGTCCAAAATATCTGCAGTTATTTTGAAGACAACTAAAGCCATATGTTTAACTATTTTTTGACTTCATAAGGTTTTGAAGTCCCATATCACTTATACTGGTTTATTTTGACTGGTTTTATTGTTTTATTTTCTGTGGTTCTATCCTATTCATTGCTCGTGTATTCATTAACATTTCCACAAAGAGGCTCTTTCCTTCATCTTCTCTTTTATTATCTAATTCTATAGTTCATATAAGAAAAGAAAGATTAATGTTTGATCCCATCCTCCCATTTATATCCAGCTTATATTCTGAAGCTGTGTTGGCTGTAAGTCCCGTATACTTTGGAACACAAGTTCTATAACTCATCTTTAAATACCACAGCTGTGCCTTTCAAAAGAGAAAAATGCTTATTTTAGTTTTGGCCACATGCTCCAGCTACACAAAATTTGCATAAGAGATATTGTACCCTGAGATAGATAATGATCCCATGCTATGAAAGCTCTATTTCCTTCAAAATTCCACCTTTAACAGGTTTATAATCAGATTGCCACCCAAATAATTTATCTTACTTATGATGTTCTACTATGCTTTGTAAATTGCATTATGCTACCAGTACTAGAATTTTATTTTCTACTTTTTTCAAAGAACATACTATAAACTCTGCTTTCACCAAATTAGAGCCATTTTTTCTTAAAATTTCAGTTTTATTTTATATACCAAAACATAGAAATTTCAATATCAAATAATTGTGTGGGTCATACTAAATGCTTGACCAAACTTACTAGGTTTTTCTTTTATGTGGTTCAATTTCGCAGAAAGAAACACAAGACTATAAAGTGAAGCAGAGCATCTCTAGAGTCTCTGTGTAACTTCTTATGGATGGAGACAGAGTAGAAATGTGATTAAGTTGATTTAAATAGTTTGAGCTCTGAAATAATGAACATTCATTTGAAGTATAAAGCTTTAATGCTGGAAGACACAAATTACATATACTTCAGAATGAAGGAAAATGTAATTTGAAAAGAAAAAGAAAACAATAGAGTAGGGACCAAGTAACACCACAACTTTGTGTCAGTGGTACTGCCCTTCATTCTTAAAGTGATGAGCTTTAAGCAGAGAGGGTGAAGTCTTCACTTTATGTTTTGAAACCTTTGCAGACAAAAAGCCTTAAAAGGATCAAAGAGGGGTTTGGAGAAACTTGTTAAGAAGAAAATAAAATAACAGATGTGACAGTATCACAAATGAAGTCAAAGAAAAAATAATTAAATGAATATATAAGAGAATTAGTGTTCCTTTTTGCATTAACAAAACTAAAGGCTAAATTTCCAGTGCTAGTAGGAGCAGCTACTGTTTTCTGATACAATAAGAGATCGTCATATTAACTTGGTCAAGATCAATCTTTTTTTCTCTCTCTTTTCATTCATAATAACTTCCCTTCTGATCCTGTAATCCATCGTCACAACCTAAACTTGAAATTAATGAAGACAACTATCTATGATGTAACACAATATTTTTAGTACTTACTATATCATATATTATTTTGTAGTTTTGCCATATAAAATATATGACAAACTAGCTGAAACAAGTTATTTTTGCAATTTTTGTTAATGTGTATAATGGAATATGAATACATTTAATTATTCTTTTTGTTCACCTCATGAAAAGTAGAACAAACATTTTTAAGAGCTTATTGTGAATCAAGAATGTATACCTTATATATCTTATATTTTTAATCTTAATATTTCTAGCTAAAGAACACATTTTCTATAACATATAAATATAAAATGGGCAACCCCCCAAAAAATCCCAAAATTTAACTAACTCATACAAGATGCCCTAGCAAAATAAGTAAAGGATCTGAAGTTTCGAGGCACATCCAGGCTAAATGCTAACAAATACAAGATAGAATTTTATCGTGTATTTTTTTTCTTTTTGTATAGTAAAATTACAATTTTTAACTTACAAATAGTCACAATACACTCATTTTTCTTCATATTGATTATGGAAGAAATAATTTCATCTACATTTATTTTCCAGTTCTTTTTTAGGATTATTTGTATCTGCATCATTTCCTTGGAAATGTTTCCTGTATCCAGTGTATTCACGCTCCGTACAGTAATTTGTGCTATTAGTGTTAGGATCTCACAGCTATTATAATAATTAGTAGAATATTATATTTTAAGCATAAAGATATGACATAGAAAAGAGAAGAAGCAATTGAATCATTTTTTGCTATAGAGATAATATCATTTTTGCTCATTTTAAACTTTGTTTCTTAACAAATCTGAAACAATTAAGCAATTTCATATTGGATTCTATATAGAAAGTCTTGTCATTTACAGATTTCTAAAATCCAAGAACATTTTCCAGTAGTGTAATCAATACTCTGCCTACACATGCAGACATTCTTTCAACTAGCTTAATTAAAGAAAAATAATACTGAGTGACAAAGGATTGTACTTTTCCGACAGAAGGAGTCAGCGGGGGAGCAGACCCTGCTAAGAGCCAGAAATCAGACACTGGAAAACTGTTTGTAACCCAAGCTATACCTGCTAATCTGTCCCTTTCTTCCCTTTCTCTGTTTATATTTCACTTATTGATTTGTTTTTATCTTCACACTATCCATGCATTTCCTTTTCTCTCTCTTTACAGCTGGTTTGTCAGCATTAGATTACATATTTGATTCTTAATACCAGTTATGATAGAAATAATTCAGTGGGGTATTTAGAAGTTTACACTATCTTCTTAAGCTTCTACTTGATAATTAATTATCTTTAGCATTGTCTATTACATTCGTACAAGTAACACAAACAAGTACCAGACATAGCATTTCCTCTCTTCATTTTTCCTTATTGGTTTCATGCATGCTATTGCACTTAGTTTTCAATGATTTGTTACATCTACTCTTTGGGGGTCTCCCCACCTCCTGCGCTGCAATTCTTTCATCCGTGCTATTTGCCTACTGATTGAATTTTAAAGCTACTTGTAAGTATGCAAATATCTTTCATTGTATCCTCACTAGTAAAATGTGATACATAAAGAAGGAATTATATCTGTAAATGTTGCTGCTCAAAGGAAATTTTTCAAAACATCCATATACAGTATATTTTCCTTTTGATTATTCAGTATCATATCATATTTTGTTTTCTTCTAAGGTCATAAAAGTTTTGTTAACATTCTGATTTTCTTAGCTTATCTTGACAGTTTGCCTTTTTAATTTCTCATGAAAAGATACAATACAATTGGCCCTTTTAATAAAAGATTTGTTGAATACACTTTTTCATTAAATATATTTATTATTCATGCAGCTTTCAAATTCCTCCTTTAGCTTAAAAAGGTGAAATACAGTGGACACTGTATTTTAACGTACTTTCCCCTTTCTTTGTGTTTGTTTTATTTATTGTAGAATCCTACAACTGCTTAAATGCTTTACTTCTGTTTTTGAAGGTAAAGTCACTCCAAATCTCCTGGAAAGATGTGCTTTTTTCTTTTTCTTGTTCTTTAAATTTTATTATAAAGAAAAAAAAATAAAATGATACAGAATTTCAAAACCAGATAATAGAAAATTAACAATAGCTAATATACTGGATATTGTTATCTTCAGAGCAATTGCTCAGATTACAAGACAGGGCTGCAAAACTGATCCAACATTATAAGCAAAAATCATTATTTTTAATGAACTAAAAGAAATCATTAGTGTAACCATCTTAATTATCGTACTCATAAGTGAAATAAATCAGATGTGTATAGAGCATATTGTCTCCATAGTGAAAGAAACTTAAACAGTAATATCCAAAATGCACAAATAGACATTGTAAAAAGGGAAGAAACTGCTCAAAAGGAAAGAACAATTGGGATGGGGGAAAGGCGAAAAGAGGAAGGGAAAGAAAAAGTACACACACACACACACACACACACACACACACACACACATACACACACGCACGCACACACACGCACGCAGGTGTGCTTTCGCTTTTGTGTCTAGAAAGTTAAACTCCACTTTGAGCTTAAAAGGTTGCACCAGCTTGCTCTTGCATGGGCTGTGGGACATGGCACAAAGGAGAAGAGCTGGCCGAAGCGGATGCGTCTTAAATAGAGCCCTTTATGAAGGGCAAAACTGTTCCCACTCCCAATTTATCATGGCAGCCAATTTCAACTCTTTGACTTTGACTTCAGAAATTAGAATTTCTCTGCCTCAGTTTATGTTTTTCCAGAGCTCATGTTAGGACAGTGTCTTCCGCCTTTGCTGAAATCCTATTCTGTATTGAATTTCTGACCACAAAAACAGTGAAAGACTCTTAATTTGTTTATTGTACATTCTAAATACAGTATACAATTGAGGAATATTATTTTTCCCCAATCTATTGATCAATTTGTATTTCCAAATTTTTACTGCCACCTTAAATCTAGAGAAGTTTTTAATTTTTTTCTTCCAAGATTTTCAGATTAGTAACTGGATCAATTGGATTTCTTAGATAATTTAATAATTATAGATAGGTTATTTACATCAATTATTACTAGTTTCCTGAATGTATTAATTTGCACTATATTTTAAAACAAATACTAATTAATTTTCCCTAATCATGTATGTTTTAAGCAGAGTAATGGGTAAATATGTACTCTAATATCTGTATATGTATCTCTATATACTAACACCATTTAATTTATTAACAATTTTTCTGTGTTTAAAATTTTTGAATGGAATATACTTTCACCAGGGCAAATCTAATTTAATACAAATACTCATTTATTGTTATTAAATTTTAAAAGCAATTTTCCTATATAACACCTCACACTCTTTAAGGATTTAGACAGGCTTTCTTTCTCTTGGAAATAAAGTATGTGTACTTTGAGAACAATGAATTCATTCATGGACCTTATTAACTAGTCTTTAATTTATGGTCCTTGTATATACATAAGATATTAAACATATGCAATGAAAGTCTTCATACCTATGAACAAAGAAATGTGTATCTTGTGATTAAAGCACATTAATGGAACACTTTCACCTTTAAAATCAGTGACATGGCTTAAGTAAAGGAATAGGCTTACCTGGAAAAAACATCAGCTCATGTTATCTAAAATACTTTTCAGCCTCCTCCCTTCCCATGTGATTCACAAGTAAATTTAGTCTGGATTCACTAGGAAAGAAGAGAAATCAAGGCTCTATTGTATGACAGTGATGCTGAGTGCTGTAAGTAAAAACTGTTCTCCAGTTTTTGAAATTGTCTCATGTAAAAATTAAGCATTGGGTATGCACACCTTGCCAAAAGAGTCACAGCCTTTTTTTTTTTTAATTTTAAAGAAAAAAGGTAGTTTAAATTGTGTCTGGCAATTCTGAACATCATAGCATTGTGCACAAATTAATTTTATCCCAAATGTGTAGATAAATCTCAGAATAAGCAACGATGTACTTTTCATGGACTGCTTTTACCCTTTTTGGACTCCAATTTTGTATGCTATTAAGCAAATGGGTAGGCAACACTGATAAAAGTGAACATTTGATTTTCATTTTGTGTTTCTAATAAAATGACTAGTTCCATGTCAAATAAAATAAGTACCAGGAGAGAATGAAGTGCACATCCCCAGTCTGAAATCTGTATCTCTCTTTCCCTTCTCTAATAAGATACAATATCAATTTGAAAAGTCATGCTTTGGCTCATCATCTGCTTTTCTTTGCCCTTTTGATTTCCTTTATGAGTATAAAAGTAATGAAATCAAGGAGCCATATTGTAGCAAGGGAAAAACAATATGCTTTAATGTTATGAGGATTATTCTTAACCCGGGATTTGGCTAGTTTTGTTGCTGAGGAAATTTATCTCTGTTATTTTTCTTATGTCAACCCTTAGCATTTACAATATAATTATAAAGTACCTTTGAGCGGCACGGCCTGCAAGTAATGAACGTGTTCTCACTTTATTCTACTAGTTAGGAGATTTGTGTGAAACACACTTGGAAAGTGTTCTGTGATCTGTGACTCTGACACAGAGTGGTGTTTATTAAAGCTATACCTTGGATATTGGGTCATTCTTACGTTGATTTCCGTTTCCTCCAGCACCCAGAAGGAAATCACTGCTTCCATTTAAAGGCCTCTCCGTCCAGCCTTAATGTGATGTGATTGGCAGGACCTCAAATTACCAGCATCACTTCTTAGGCGAAGAGTTACCTTTTGTTTTACTTTATAAGCCGAATGAATTAACGTAAACCTGTACATTGTTTTTCCTTCTGGAAATTAAAAAGATTTACACTCACTGTTTTTGAGCAAGTGCTTTTGCTTGCAGCTGTCAAAACAAGCTGTCATTTCAATTATCTAGAGTGTCTATTAGCCAATTTTTAATAAAGTTCCAACTGCATTTTCCTGGTTTCTAATGAATGCCCTCCCTTGTATACCTTTTAAATATGTGTTCCTTAGTCCCTATGGAATACTGAAATTAGGTAGAAAATATTAAATAAATTAAAATGGAATATAATTTTCCATATTGTCTGGAGTGTAAGCCCTCTTTGCAGTTGCATTTTCATTTAAATTCTTCTTAGCAATATGTAGCAATAAAATAGCTTACAACCTTGATGAATCTGACGTACAATTACCTTATTTTTCAGTAGAGCAATGTGTAAACAAAACCATTCGTATTGTTTAAAGTTTATTTTCAAGCTACGATTTTTTCCTTTCAGCCTGTTATATGCTCTGCAAAATAGTATGTATTATTTTTGCGATTATACTATATGAAATCAGTAACTATGTATAAATTTGATTTTATGAAATTGTTCACCATTCTAATATAATAAAGCCCTCACACTAGGTTGGTATAGTCCCTGAGTATGCAACAATTCCTCTTCAGAAACAGAGGTGCTCAGTTGAGGCACAAGTGTTTTAAGGTAGGCAGAAGACTTCTGGAACGAGAGCATTATTGCACTGTCCAGCCCCTGCTCCATCCGGCCCTCTAAGCTACTCTGTTTTAACTCTTTGAAATGAGCTCTTTACTCTTACTGTGGTCGTGTCAAAATCGTCCTAGGAGAGCTTAGTTCAGTTTTGTACAGTGCTTATGCACTATCCTAGAGCTAGCAGTGAGCACTCATTTTTAAAAAACATTAAACTTCTTCCCCTCATGACCAAAGTTCAACCCATGCTTTGTTTACCCTGGATTTTTCTAACTTTATTTTATCACATTTCATTTTGCTCCTGTAGCCATAAACTTGTGCAGGCGCTCTGTCTTTTCCTCTATTACACCCCTGGATGCTATAGACCAAGGTTTGATAAGTACCTCTGGGTCCTTATCAAAGCATTTACCTCACTTAAAGGAATTATAAAAGTATTTAAGAAGGTGAGCTCTCTATTCAGAAAATTTGATTTAAATTCATTGATGGAATTTTCTTCATGAAACATTGGCCAAGTTTCTAAATATTTTTATGCTTTCTTATCCTAATATGTAAAGTGTGCAATGAATGTGTTTACCAGGAGGTGAGGCATTTTATAGGCTTCATTAATGTGTCCATTTTTCACAGGGTCTTTGATCCTCAACCATTTAGAATTTCATTTTCCAATAGCTTTGTGGACCAGAAAGTTGAAAAATATAAAAATATGTGAATATTTTGTTGTACCATTGATGCTCTGAAATGAACTCCTACTGATTAACTGCTCTTACTTTCATTGCAGAGAACATTTCATTCTTTATCCAACTCCCTCTTAACCATTTGAGTAGTTTTAGCATTATAAATGCTAGTGGCTTCCTTCCAGAAATTTAATACCAGCTTCCAAAAACCACAGCTATCTCTAAACTGGCTCCCAAAGGCTCACCAACAATACATTCAACAGCTTACCATGTCCCTATATAGTGACACAGAAAAGATTAAAAATAACATTCAGGTGATACAACGGGAAGCCAGACAATGGAAAAGAAAGCAAGGCAGGTCCATTTATCAGAGCAAAGAAATCATTCCCAGTACGCAGGAAACTATGTGGTTCAGTGATCATGGATGCACCTACAGATTTTTCTTGATGTTCCAGCTTTTGCTGTACTAAACATAAGCTCTGGTGCCCATCCTCATCACCATCACTCTACAGATTTGTTCAGTAAAACAGTTAAAATTCCCATCAGCCATGTATGGAAGTGCCAGTGTCACCTACTCACCCATATTTAAGTCAATCTTTTATATATTATAGTTTTCCTCTTGAGTGAGAAGTCCTGTTTTCCAAATAACTGAAGAGTTGATCTTATTTCCATGTGCTTACTGCGTGCTAGTGTGTATGTCTTTTGTAGACTAATATTTATTCAGATCACTTGCCCATTTTTAGTTTGGTGATTGGCATTTTTCTTAGTGATTTTAAAGTTTTTTTTATATCATTTGTCACAAATCACTTATAAAAATATAATTTGAAATATTTTCCTATTCTGAGATGTCTTTTTGTTTTCTATGAATCACTTTTTTGATGATGTTCTTTAAAAAGCAGGTTTTATTTTCTAATTTAATACATCCTACTTAATTAAATTCAGTCTTTGATCTCAATTTTGGTGTTGTATTTTAAAACTGTTGACAAACCTAAAACCACAAACATTTCATCTTATACTTTAAAAGACTTCATTCTTAAATGTAGGTCTGAAGCAATTTATGAGTAGTGTGAAATATAAATGTTACAACGTCTTTTTTTTTAGGTGAACAACTGACTAGCCCAGAACCTTTTTCTTAAAAAACAAAAACAAACAAACAAACAAAAAAAAAAAAACCCAAAAAAACAACTTTTCAACATTGAATTGTCTTGGTACCTCTGCCAATATTCATAGGGATTAACTGCTCTTACTTTCATTGCAGAGAGCATTTCATTCTTTATCCAAGCAGCTAAATTCTGCTGCTTCTTGTCTTTTGGTTAAGTTGAAGTGTGGATTTTAAATTCTATTTAATTGATCCAATAGGTTTTTTGTTTGTTTGTTTTTAGTTTTGTCATTTGGGGATAACAACTTGCTGCCTTTTTTCAAATTCATTCTGATCTTCTGTAATTTGATCTTTAGTGGAATTACTAAAGCCATTAAAATTTTTATGGAAAATAAGCATGTTTAAAATGTCATCACTGAATTCTCTGTGGGTGTTAATGTGCTTCTTGCTCTCTTCATTTGAGCAGTCTTGCTTTCTGGGGGCCTGACGAGGCTTTCTTAAACTGTTGTTATACTCTGACAAATATTATCTATTATGCACTTTTCTAAGCCTCAATCATTCATCACACACTTCCCTGAAATAGTTATTCCCAATACTTGTGAATATTCTTTTTAATATTTTATAGGACTACTTTTAAATGTATTGTTTTGTTAAAATTTTACAATATACACTAAAATGCAATGAGCTGGTTTTATAAGTATCTCTACTAGCAAAATCAGAAATATTTTCATTTTCATAAAAAGAGATTTAGCTTATTCTTATTAAATTGCTGCATAATATTTTATTATTTGGAAGTTTCTCAACTGTACTTTTGTTGTCATTGTAATTATACCCATAGTAATTTCAAAGTCTTCACTAATACTTATGAGACATACTAAAAGTAGAGAATTTTCTCTTAAGCCTCAATTACAAATTGTACAAGACAGAATAAGCTTGTCCAATTTACTGTGTTAATCCAAAGTATTAGCATCTATATTAAGTATCAACAGATGATGGCTAGATAAATTAAACGGTAGTAAATGTTATTCATTACAACATTGTACTTGGATTCAGTTTAATAACAACATAATAATGGTTCCAAGTATTCAGAATGTTAACAGAGGACCCATTGATTATAAAATTAAATATTTTATTATAGATAATTATAATTATTGAATTTTTGACTTACTGAAGGGGGCACGTCTTAATATTACCATTTACTTTTCTTTTCCAACATACCTATCTTATTAGTTGAAATTCTTTACATTATAAGTTTCTATGGACCATTTATGTTGTTACTACTCAAGTACTACAATTAAATTTGGTTAGTTCTTGTATCACACTTCTGTCATCTTCTATCAAACAAAGAAAAACCACTGTTTGGGGGAAATTTTTCTGCTTTATAAATTCTTCCTTGAAGCTTCTTTTGGGAAAAATAAACCCATTAGATAGATAGCTAAACCTTTTAGCCCCATTTAAGAATTTAAATTATGGTAACTATTTAAAACTATTGTAAAATAATTTTGTTCATTAAATTCTATTAATACACAGTTATTTTCTATGTTCCCTTGAGTATACTTTTAAAATTACTTTAGTCATTTGATCCTCAAGTAAAGATATTGCCATATTACCACATGTAACCATTCAAAACACCATCCTTGATTCTTCTAATTTACTAAACCCAATTTAAAATTCAGCCCAGAGTGCTCCCAATTCTAACCTGAAGACTTGTGATCAATATACCATGTTTCTCAGATGCCCAAGTACAGTTTTTGCAAAAATATTTGTATTCTTCCAACCTCAGGTAAGTGACTTCTGTGTTTCTGAACTCTCCATAATCCAATCTGTTTCTAAGTATCACCAAATTCATAAAAAATATATTTTATGACTCACATTTGCCTCTCACACAACTCCAAAAAGTACAGTTTGTCATATGTAACTTAATGATGAAGATACTTTGTGATAAAAGTGTCTTTAGGTGACTTTATCACCGCACAAACACCACTGAGTATATTTACACAAATCCATCTACTCTGCAACTAGGTTATATAGTATATTCCATTGCCCAGGATACAAACTTGCAAGCGAGTTTGAATGCTGGAGACTATTGTAACACAGAAGCGGGTTATCCAAACATACTTATATATAAAAACAATACAAAAATATAAAATATTTAAACATGGTGCAACTACATTGAACATATGATAAGCGGAGTTTGTAGGACTGATACTTGCTTTGGGTAACTCAGTGACTAAATGATGAATAAAAGTGAAGCCCTAGACTTTTTCTCTGCACTTCTATAGAACTTATAAATTCTACACACCTGAGGTTCATTAAATTTATGAAATGTGTTTTCAACAATAAATTAGCCTTTGGTTATTCTATCTTTTTAATTTTATAAACTTAATTTTTTGAATCTGTGGTAGCAAAAATTTAGCTTAAACTAAGCTACGTTGCATAGTTGTACAAAAATATTTTCCTCTTTATGGCCTATTTTCCTACTATTTTTTATGTCATTTTTCCTTTTTAAATTAAAAAAAAAAACTTCAGACACAAACACATGTTATGCTAGTTCTTTGCAGTCTATCAAGTGCTTATTTCCAACTCTAACTCTTATCCCACTGGGAGGGCTTCAAGAGCAGTAACATGCATGGGGCTGTGCAACCTATAATAATAATGTTTTCTCTGGAATCCCTCCTGGCAGGCATGCTCAGAATTTCTGGCAGAAGTGTCACTGTTTTCAGAATTACACATAAATTCCTTGTGATTTTCTTAGTGTTTCTTTTTGTCATTATAGATTTGCTTCTAAGTACATAATGTGATAACTTTTCCATTATTGAAAACTTCTTGGTATTGAATATCACATTTTGACACTTGCAAACACTTCTTCCAAGCCCTTCATTGTTGATTTTCTTAGAGGTTCTCCCCCTTCTTTTGTTATTTCCTCCTTTGGCTACTGGCTTGTGGTGGCAGCCCCGTTGCTGCGTCCCTCGCCCAGCTCCAGAAGTTCCTTAGGAAAACCGTCTAGGATCTCATCTTTGTCATCTTCAACCATCTCAATCACTGCTTCATCAAACTCTGCATCTCCTCATTGTTAGCAATTCATTGAAAGCGATGGGCAAAACTGTTTGCAGTGTTTTCTTTATATACTGTTGATACAGTCCTTGTTGACAGAACTCCAAGCCAAAGTAAGGTTCTTCAAGAGTCACAGATGCCACAGTCCTTTTAGAGTTACATTAGTTTTTGTCGGTGACTCCCTTGGTTGCAACAGGCCAAACAAAGATTATTTTCAAATTTTAAGTTGCTGTAATCTCTTCACCTACTGGTTATAGTAAACAAATTTGGAGTTTGGAATAGCATTTTGACACCAAGATGAAGATCACTAAGAAATTGTGAATGACCATGGTCAGCCATGGGTAAAATTGGAAAAGTATGTCATTTTAAAAACTTAGGCATTTTGCAGGCATAGCAATTCAGGAGGCCATTTAAGAAGAGAAGTTAGATCATCCTTGTCTTCTTATTACTTGTAGAATATATTGGCAGTACAGTAGTACCTTTGTTAAATACTTTTGCTTTATTGTTCACAAATAGAAGTGTTTGATAAATTTTTGTTTTTATTTGCAAACTCTGCATGGGTGTCAAACATGACCATGGCTATCTTCCCCAGCCAAACACAAATGAGACTATCATTTCCAAAGTTATAGAACAAATTAAGTTCATAAATCATGTCATTGTTGTATGCACTTATTGATATAATTGAATTTGTTGTGATTCTTGAGATTTATAGCCTACAGCAATACTTACAATGAAACTGTTGTTTAGTCCTTAAATGCCAACAAACTAAAACTGACTGAACTTCCTTATATACTAAAATCATTTTAGGTATCCTTTTTGGAATAGGTAGGTTTTCTCAAAATCAACAATTTGCTCACTACAGTTAATTTGCTTCAAAATGCTATTTAACTACCTTTACATCAGTAGTCATAGACTCATCACTTATTTCCATATTAGTTAAATAATTCTTGAATCATTAAGCCATCTATAGCTTCTAGTAAATCCAACATTATAGTAAGGTCTAGTTCTTTATTTCAACACCAAAAGCAAACTTTTCTCTGATTATAATTATGACAGTATTTCAATGAATAAATATAACTCTGTATTCATCTTGTTTACCGGTCATCAAAAGGTTCTCAATAGAAATCTTTCTTTAATTTTGATTATTTACTTATTCATTTATTGCTTTCAGTGAAGCAAATGTTTTAACATCTTTTGTTGCCTTGTCCCCTCCCACTTTTTAAAAAAGTCATAGCTGTGTTAAGATAAAACATATCTGACTATTGTTAACCATTACTAATTCCACATTCATTGTCTTTAATCACTTGTCATTCTGTTTCCAGGTGAATCACTTTATGTGACTTCTCTCTGACTGGCAAATTCATCAATAGATATTCTATTCTTAGGGTTCATAAAGAGCAAAATAAAGCAACAAAAATAATGCAATCAAGACATGTAGTAAACCCAAAGTGTGCAAGGCTAGTGCTGTGTAACCAAAATTCTGTTACAAATTATTTTGTAAATAGAAAAATAACCGAAAATAAGTAATAAACTGTAGTAGAGTAAAAGCAGAGCCTAATAATATATTTTACTATTATTAAGTATCATGTATTAAACATAATTGTACATGTATAGTTCTACCTGATGGGCATGCTATATTTTATACCAGCATCACAACAAACATGGGTAATGCACTGAAATATGGTATTACAATTATATTAAGTTCAATCACTGTGTTTTAGGAACATTTAAGATCTTCTACCCTCTGGCATCACCATGATGTATATTGCCTGATGTTGAGCAAAAGTTTATGCAGTACATAGCTATACTTAAGTCCATACATGATTCCACAACTTTCTTTTCTTCACAACTTAATATGATATATTGTTAAATAGAAATATAATGCTGTACATAAATTCAAGGCACACATAAAATTTCTAATAGTTACATTAGAAAAAAGAGAATATGTTATTAATTTTAACACATTTTATTTAATGTAGCACATCCAAAACATTACTTTTTTTTTAATCAATTTTGAAAATTTATTGATGAGTTCTCTTACATTCTTTTGCCATCCTTTTTTTCATTTGTGGAATATTTTATACTCACACAACATTTCACTGTCCATTTATGATATTGCTACTTAAATAAATACAAGTGGCAAACAGAACTCCTCAATTTGTTATTAGTTTATATAACAAAATTAGAACCCTGGCTTCTTTCAAAAATGAAAAATATTTCAAGGACAGAAAATACCAGAAAGGTTTTCACCTCCAGGATAGCCTCTTATACCCCCAAAAATGTCATCATTATGAGTTTGTTCTGTCTTATTTAAAGGAAAGAAAGTAGACCATTTTTTGAGCATATATTGACACTCAGGTTAATTTGGCCACAATTACCTGAGATTGAAATCAAATAAAAGTATAGAAAAATGAAAAAAAAAAAAAAAAAAACGGAAAGAAAACAAGCCAACATAGTTTAAGATCATAGATACGAAAGTCTTCCACACAAAAAAAAATACTAGCGAACTAAATCTAGTGGTATATTAAAATATCCAACATGAACTAAAGAGATTCTTTGGAAGGATGCAAGGATAACTCAACATATGCAAATCAATAAACACAATACAATGTGTCAACAGGACAAATGACAAAATTCATATAGTCTTATCAATAGTTTCAGGAAAGACATCTGATAAAAATTCTAAACAAGTTATTTTTAGAAGAGATGTGCTTCAATATAATAGGGTCATCACAATATGCAAACAGTTAATATCTTGGGGAACAACTGAAATCTTTCTTCCCTAGTTCTGGTACAGCTCTGATGATTTCTATATGTGATATTTTGCAAGAATATGAAAGCAACAACTTAATCCCACAACTTTCTCTTTTTGCTTAATTACTTTTAGGCAGGTTAACACTCTCTAAAATTGTTTTCATTAAAACATAACATAACACTCTCTAAAATTGTTTTCATTAAAACATAATGAAATGTTTCCAATATAGAATGTACCATGGAATGCACCAATATGTGTATGTAAATTTCTGTATTCAAGGGATGCGAATTGTTTTGCTACCACGACTCAGATATATATATATATATACATATATATATAAAATACAGAGAGGTATGAAAAATTTCCATGACTAAAGCAAAATGAAAAGGATTTCCCATTGGCCTAAAGAAGCCATCAACAGGCAGAAAGCACAGATCTTTTAATACTAGTCAAAGTACAATAGTGTTGTTCTATCAACATTTCTCTGTGCCTTTTAACACACTGCTACATAAGTTTCACTGTACCTTTTCCTTGAAAATATAAGCAATTTCTGCTCTTTAATAGTCTGCATAACTAAACTATATACAATTTATTTAAATTATTTATGTTTCTATTGGCTGTTAGTTGTCTCTGTACTGAAAGTAGTAATTTAGGCATCTTTCTTTCCCATTGTAATAATTATCTTGCTCTTGGAAGAAGGTATGGCAGCCAATCCCTGTCAGCCTGACGTTTGTGTCTGCTTGTGCAAGGAAGGAATTATCTCAGATACTTCCTGGCCCTGCCTTTAAAAGGCTCTGGGAAATGTTTCATTAACCAGGGTAGCCAGATGAATAAAACAGTGGAAGATCTGAAGTAAGAGAGTAACATTTTCTAAATTGAAAACATACTTTTACATAAGAACTGGGTAGATACAAAAAGTAAAATCTCTGCTTCGCCCACAAGTAGAAGATTAGAGTTTATCTTCTATTTTTTTAGTGCTTTGGATCCCCAGTACATCAGATGTCTCAGAGCAGCCTGTTTAGATGATGTTTCTTACATTTTACAAATACCTTAATATGCCATAAGCAGTTCTTCAATATTATTTTGGTATATAGTACAAAACATACTCGCTTCATTTTCAACACCAAAGACTAATCCAGAAGATTCTTTTATTTCCATTCACTTTCCACAATAACAGGTCACCAGTTTTCTATATTATAAATCTTAAATATGTTTCACAACCATCTGCTGTCTTTATACAAGTCATCATCACCTCTCCTGGACACTGAAATACTTCCACTCCTGGTTAACAAGATTCTGCTGTTGCTGTATAACTCAGACTCTGCACTGCACTTTGCTTGAGTAATATTATAAAAGCATGCAGATGATCATTTTATTTCCCATTGCTTCAGTGGCTCCATATGACTTACAGTTTGAGTTTCAAAGGTTAAGGATTTAAAGATTAAAAAATTCTGAAGACTGTCCGTTGTGGTTGGGCACTTTTTTATAATTTTCATTTTGGAAATATATGCTTAAATAAATGTAATAAAATTTCTGTGAGTTTATAACCTTTTAAATTATTTTTTACACATAATATTCTTTAGGTATGGAATATTCTGCTAATATTTTGGAGCTTATTTGTCCTTTTGTCTCGTTGTAAGCAGTTCTTTCCTCTTTGTAACTTTACCTATTAAAAGTTAAATATTAAAATCTATATAAAATATCATATCTTAATTATTTAGAGCACGTATAATTTTTTAAATTTAATGTCTGCAAATCCCCTGATAATGCAGGCCATATCTTATTCATCTCTGTATTGTATAAGCCTGGTAAGAATACCTGACCCTCAGAAAGTATTAACAAACTTTTGTACAATATATGGGTGAGTAGATAAGTGATGATCATGTCACTATAACTTGGTTAAAATTTCATGACAAATCACACGTCTTTAGTATTATGTATTTGAAGTCTTTGAACTTCAGTACTTAGGGTGGTGTGTGCTTATAGTAATCGCTAAAAATATGCTAACTGGAACATCAGTGGGAGCAGATGATAGCTACTGTGATAGACAATTTCAGCTAATTTTTAATGACCTCCAAATGAGCTCATATCAACATTTATATTTAAAGAAAAAGTAATAAATATTAGAAAATAAATCATTTGAAATACAATTTATTTAAAAAGTGGATAAAATGAAGAATTAAGTAATGGATGCATTTAAATTATGTTAAAGTATGTAAAATAGACAAGTGATAGTCATAAATTCCCACAGATTGACACGAAATTATCTATATTTCTTGTATGTGCGTGTGTGTGTCCTGGGATTGCTGTGTCTTGTTTAGGTTTGTTGAAATAAGGAATGTTTAGTCTTTGACCAATCTTTCCTTTCTTGTTTGTGAATATATTCTCCACCTCACTCTATTGGTGCTCTCTGCTGACCCATCATTCTTCAGAATACCAAGTTTCAAAAAGAGATTCCTTCATCCACTTGACCAAGACTTTTTCTTGGTCTTTTTTGTGGTTGTTGTTTTTGGCTCTGCCTGTCTTCCCACAACTCTTTCAGATAATTTTACTCCAATACCTATGTGATTCTTTAGCATATTGCACTGTTACCTTAGAAAAATTTCACAACATGACTTAAAAACTGTATTCCCACATAGTTCAGGAGGCTAGAATTCAACATCCAAGTATTTGGAAGGACTATACTCCCTTAGAAGAGTCTAGAAAAGAATACTTTCCCACTAGAAACCCTGGAATGTGACCTCCTTCACATGAGAGAACAGACTAGGACTGGCCTTCCCTGACATGAGAGAGGAAACTCTTGCCTAATAAGTGGGCCCCACTGCTAAGTGTGAGAACAGACCTAGAGTCATTCTCCACATGAAGGCCGACACAGACTGGCCCCTCCACCCCATGTAGGAGCAGACCCTGAGTGGTCCCCCCTCCCTTAATGAGATATGGAGTAGAACTGGGGTACCATTAACCCATACACACAGGAGAGAAAAGACTCCTGTCTCTAGGGGAGCATAGCAAAGGCAAAAACCTAACCAACGGGCCTGCGATGGATGAAGACAAACTCCAAGAAAGGAGAAAAGACCAGACTCCAGGACCATTGACATTAAGTCCCACAGCCCACCTGAGCCCTGCTTTGTGGTCTATATCCAGAAGAGAAGAGAGGAATGATCAATTTCCCATCTATCAACAAGAACACGCACACACCATGGCTTGATCGATAACTACAATGTGGTGTAAATGAGAAGGGCTCCCCTGCAAAAAGGGTTACCCAAAGTCCCACAGCCTCTAAAGCAAGGCATAGAGAAGCATGTCTGGCTGAATAACAAGGCTGCAGATTGTTGATAGAAAACACTCATTCAATAAGACTGTATTTTTTTATTTGGTTAGCTTATTTTGTGTTATTTTAATCTTTCTTTCAGTTTTTTTCAGTGTTTTATTTTTTTTCCTCCCACTATGCTCTTCCCCTTCTTTTGGTTCTTTCTCCCTCCTATACTGTTTTCTCTTCCTTCTTTGTTTCACCTCCAGTTCTGTTTCCTCATCTTTCTCTTGTTCATTCTTTCCAGCAACTGCTATCCCTAATAATTTGCTGTCAATTCATTGACAAGACTCTGTAACTTACTTTGCTTTCCTCCTCATAACTTAGCAAATAATTTCTCACGTTTTGCTTTATTTTCATTTCTCAGTTCCTGACACCCCCCCCCAACCTTTACTAACACAACGACTAAACTCTGTGACTCTTTAGGTAAGTAGTTGGCTTCGCTCTGTGATTTTTGAATACTGCCCTATTGTACACAGTTATTCCATTTAGTAGCTTTTCACTGTGGATCAATTGTAGGTCGATATTTGCCTTGTCATGACGTTTATACTGTAATTATAGATCTCCTTTTTATGGATAAAGAGATAGTTTATTGCTTCTTGGTGTTTGTCAATACTCAGTTATTAAATGCAATAATTAGTGCTGATTGGGATATAGCTAAGGTGTCGTAACTGTTTCTGTTAACTCATTTTCTTGAGATGCCAATAGCTAGGTTGCCTAGAGGTCATTAACAGTACTGTGGCTTCTGCAGAACTATGTATAGGGCTAAGCAGGCTGCTACCTCCCACCTCAAGTAAAAAGAAGTAATTAGATCCCAGCACAGAGGCAGAGGCCAGCAGTTAGCTAAGATGAGGAAATAACACTGAAAAACTCACGTTAACTCTAAATGCCTGCATACTAGACAGAAAACTTCCAGTACAATAAAAGTGCAAGCCACAAACAAAATAAAAAAAATAAAAACATGAGAAAATAAACCAACAAAATGGATCCAGCAACTCCCAACTCCCCCAATGCTGATCCATGAGACACTGAAAGAGAAGAAACTATAAAGCTCACACCAAATTATCCAAAACAGTACCTGGGGAGATATTTTTAAAAAAGGAAAGAAAAAGACACTTTAATAAGCTGACTGGCAAGATCAGAGAAGACATAAGTAAAGAGACATTGTCTTACACAAAATCATCATTAGTTTAAAGAAGCCACTAACAAAATAATAGGTGAGCTTAACAAAATAATTTAAAATATGCAGAGCCAACACAGAAGAAGACTGGGGTCCACAAAGAGCTTCATATATAAATTCAGAACATATGAATTCTATTGAAAATAAAGGCATTAGAAGTGACCAATAAGAGAGGGGAGAACACTGAGTCAAATATTTAATTCTGTCCATGATTCTGGTGGTAGAATTTGTTCCACAATTCTGATTACAACCACATTGCAAGCATAGGTTTATTGTAAGTATTATGTGGATTCCTGCATCTAGAACCTTGGGAAGTAGAAAGTTCATGAGCTGATGTAACACTACATCAGAAATAGAAAACATTTTTTTCAGTGACCAATTAATAAAAGTTATCTTAAAAACAAAAAGAGAACATGATAAATGGAACTAAAAACTAGATGAAGCAAAGAAAACTAATCTAGAATTAATTGGAAGTAGTGAAAAATAGAAGATAAAATAAATGACATAAAAATGTGTTTACTGAAATAATAGTTGAAAACCTTCCAAATAAGGAAAAACAAAACAAACAAAAAAATCTGTACTCACAATTAAGTGAGCCGCACAGAAACACAAAGTCATGGTTAGAAAAACAAATTTCCCATGCATCACAGTCATGCATCCCAGAACTATAGCACAAGAACAGAATTTTGAAAGCAGGCAGAGTAAAGCAACAAATCCCTTTTAGTGAACCTCATTAGAATTACAGCAGACTTTTCAACACAATCCTTAAAGCCTAGGTGAACACTGAGTGAAGTGCTTTAAATCCTAAAAGAAAAGACTTTCATAATTAATAGCTAAATTCAGTAAGGTAGCAAGATACAAAATCAACATGAAAAAGTCAGTTGCATTCCTGTATGCTCATAATATACTCACTGAAGAAGAAATTAGGGAATAATATTCACAACTCCAGCTCCTTAATTAAATCAAAAGGGAAGCAATACTTCCAAAACCATTTCTACAAGTGAAGCATTACCCATTTTCCACAATCAGAATAAGATCGAACCAAAAAAGAAAACTGTAGGCCAATTTATTTCATGAACATAGAAACAAAATCCTTATGAAAATACTACCAAACAGAATTCAAGTCATCGTAAAGATTATATATCATAACCAACAGTATTCATTTCAGAGAAGTAGGGGAAGTTTCATATACATAAATCAATAAAATAATTTACCATATAGATAAAAGCAAGGAGAAAAAAACAATATAATTATCTCAATAAATTGGAAAATACATTATAAATTTCATCCAATCATTATAAAAACTCTAAAAAAATAGGAATAGAGTGTCCTCATCTTAATTTGATAATGACAATGTATGATACACCAATATCTAATAAAATAATTATGGAGAAGAAATTAAATCTTTCACTCTAAAATCAGGAACAATAAGAGTTCTAAAAAAATCAAGAATTTTGCCTTTATCACTTCTGTTCAGCATATTTCAAAATACTAGATAAAGTAATTAGACAAGAGAAGGAAAAGGGATATAAATACGAAAGAAGTGAAATTACCATTATTCACAGATGACAGGATTCTCTAAATAGAAGACACTGAAAACTACACTAAAAGATTCCTAGAGTTGCTAATCAAACTCTGTAATGTAGTATGATATAGTTAACACTCAAAAATTCAATAGCATTCCTGTATACGAATAACAAAACACAGAGAAACAAAACAGAAACAATACCTTTAACAATAGCACCAAGAAAAATTTGATACCTAGGAATTTACTTAACCAAATACATGAAAGATGTTTATAGAGAAAGCTATAGTGATCTGAAGAAGGAGATTGAAGAGGATACCAAAATATGAGAAAGATATCCCGTTTCTGGGATAGTAAGAAACAATATACATAAAATGGCTATCCTCGAAAACTGTTATATGAATTTAATGCAATCCTAAAGTAAATATCAATAAGAGTTTTATAGAGCTTGAGAAAGAAATCCTAAAATTTATTTGGAGTCAGAAGAGACCTAGAATAGCAAATGAAATTATGGACAAGAGCAAGCCAGTAGATACCATAACCCTGTACCTCAAAACCTACAAAGTTACAGTTATAAAACAACATGATTGGCAAAAAGAAGGCAGATTAAAAGGAACAAAGTAGGAGATACAGCTACAACTTTAGACACACCTAGTTACATTATCTTTGAAAAGGGGACCAAATCCGTTCACTGGAGAGAAATAAATGATCTTCTAACAAGCTGTTTTGCAGAAAGCTATACACGTCAAAGTTGAATCTAGACCTATACATCTCACCATGCACTACAATAAAATAAAAATGAATCAAGATTTCAACATTAGAACAGAAACACTATCTACTGGAAGACAAAATAAACAAACTTTTGAAGTCATAGGTGTAAGCAAACATTTTCTAAACAAAATCGTAATTGTATAAGAAACAATTCCAAGAATAAAAAATAAGTTCAATAAATTAAAAGGATTTTGCACAATGAAGGAAACCACCAACAACATGAAGAGATAACCTAGAAAATGGGGGAAAAAAACTGTTAGCTACTCTTCAGACACAAGACTAACATCTACAATGTATAAACAACACAAAAAAGTAGGGCCCCAAGTTTTATCCAATAAATACTGGCAGATCAAATGAATAGACATTGTTCAGATGAAGGAATACAACAGAGTAATCAATATTGTATATGGAAAAATTTTCCATATACAATATAATATACATATTGTTGCTGGATAATTAAAACAATAGTAAGATTTCATCTCACCCTAGAAAGCATGGCTACTATCAAGATATCAATCGTGGAGTACTATTGAGCCATAAATAATGATACATTTTTGTCATTTGTAGGGAAATGGATGCAATTGGAGAACAGGAAATATAAAAATAGATCATTCTCATTGGGAAAAAGGATCCAGAAATAGAGGAAGGTTGAGAAAAGAAAAGAAAGGGAGGTGAAAAGAAAATAAGATGTGTTATGTACATATACCAACTTCCCCCAAAGAATGTAATCATTATGTATTGCAAATATGTGCTAATAAATTAAACAGCATAAATGAGCAATGCTTGAAAAACAGAATTTTTCCTTGCTTTATTCAACTGCTCACATTCCTTGGTTTGCGTCACTATAAATTTATGCTTCCTTCTTCATATGTTCATGTCCGAGCTCTAAGTGTCCCTGTGATCCATTGTGGCCTCCTCTATTTACATTCGCAAAGACCATATTTCCAAATAAGCACATTTTAAGGTTCTATGTGGATATGAATGTTGCAGGACACTATCTGAACCTCTGCAACTAGCATGAAATCCCCCTTAAAATCTAACCCCGATATACACAATCTTAGTATACATCTATTTCTAAATTTTGACTACCTTCAGTTAATCTTTGAGACAGACAAAAAACGATCCATTAGAAGAAATCAACAATTATAGAAATAGAATTCATTTGCTGCTATACAGTACCTTCCTAGGAAGCTTGTATTTGTATTAAAAAAAAAAATCATCCTCATCTGGGGACAACCAATGCCATTTTGAGGAATTTATTTTCTCAAATAAAAATCTGATATTCAAATAATAAACATAATGATCAAATTCATAAATTTATGTGTTATATAGGTTAATGATAATGATCTACATCCTAAAGCTGTTTCTAATTCTATTATTTTTGGTGGAGGATACCAGGGATTGAACTCATTACCTTACACTTGCCAGGTGGGCACTTGTAATACCGAACTAATCCTTCAGCCCTGGCTTCTCATTCTAATTTCTTTCTTTTTATTTTGTTAGTATTGGGGATTGAACTCACAACTTCATACTTGCAAGGCAGACATGCCACTGAGCTAAATCCCCAGCTAACTTTCAATTTCTCTCTCTCTCTCTCTCTCTCTCTCTCTCTCTCTCTCTCTCTCTCTCTCTCTCTGTCTCTCTCTGTCTCTGTCTTTTGTTTCCTTGTCAGCATATATACAAGCTTTAAGGAGATGATAAACAGATGAAATTAATCTGATTCTTTTCCCTAATATCTGGGCATCAAATTTGAAATATATTTAACTGAAGCATTTTCCAAAAATTTTTTATTCAGTTCTTACTAAATGCATTCATTATTGATTACCGTGGTAGTAATGACAGTTTATTTCACTGGTAATCTCTTTAAAGACTAGATACATTCCAATACTTGTTATCAAAATCCCTTCTCAATTTTTACCATAGTTGAGTATCTGTTCAACCCAGTAAAAAAAGCTCATTGAAAATACTGTGATGACAACTGTAGAAGGAAATACAAAAACTCTACCAAGCCATGTGATAGGGAACCAATTGTAAAGTATCAGAAGAATAAGAGTGAAGGAGATATGCTGTTTGACTTTTTTCTACAGAAAATCAAGAAAGAGAAAGTCAGTAAATTCTCAGTTTATATGCAATGACCAGTCTGGTTCCAATGGACCGTGCAGTGGAGCACTGACCAATGCACTTCCTGTTTATACATTTGTAAAACACTGTCCCTGGGAAGGGGCCATTTCAACTGAGACCAGAAGGCTGAGCGTGGAGCTCTTACACAAAGAGACACAGGACAGGAATGCACTGTGTATAAAGTAGGAAAAATCAGAAGTTAAAGTATAGAAGCTCTAGAAGAGATTGATCATTTCTATCATTTTTGAAAAGCATTAGACTATTTTTCTGGCATTTAATGAACACTAAAGTTCTCTAAGATTTTACAATACTCATAGCATCCTGAGTTCTATAGCATATAGCACCATATCCCTAATTTTGTAGTAGGCAGCCATGATAGCTACAATCATTCCTATCTTACAGGTAAGAAAATCAGTCAGGACTTACATCTATAAAATAAGCTGCTTTAGCTGTAAAACTGGGAAAAATAAACTTTCTTATTCATTCTCTAATATGTTTTTATTGCCTATATTTCTAATTTCTAAGAAACGCATATGTAGTATAAAATGAAATAAGATTATAAAAAGTAAAGCGATCTCCAGAATTACTAAAATGGCATAAGATGACTCCACAAACATTTACCCAATGCTTGAACAATGAGAATAAATAATTAATAAATATTACTATAAGATGGCTGTGCGTATCTCCAAGTTACAGAAGAAAAGCAGAAATCTAGTAAGTATGTAATCAATGATTAAGTTATGAGCTATCACTGCACTGGTTTCTTTGCTTAAATCATCTGAGCAAGACATAGTATGAGTACATATATAAATATTTGTTAAATAAATAACTGAAAAGGATTGAATAAGTCATGCCTAGACTCAGAAACCATTTGAGAGTCTTGAGCAAGATATAAAGAACATGTCAAGTGAAGGAGATCAAAATAAATAAACCGATTTCTGGCCAAGTTAGCCTTTACTTTGAAGCCAGTACTTTTATTATATTGTCTCTCTTAAAAGCATTCCTTCCAAAGTCAAGCAGATCTCTACAGCGGTGCTCAAGATTCTCTCCTCTCACTTTTTTCATGCCTTTGATATGTGATCAGGTTACATTCTTCAGAGCGTTGCAAGAAGCTGGTGCTTTTTATTTCTTTCAGTGCATGTCCCAGTGTTGCTGCTGAGACCACCATTAAGCATATCCTGCGTCACTGCTTTAGAGTTGAGCTTTCTATCACAGTTCCTTCAAAGAGAACACTGCTACTTCCTGAACATTCTATGATGAAATTTTCCATTTTCTAGTTCTGCAATAAGATCCTGTGGTATCTGCACAACTTAGTCTTACCTAACTTTAAACCATATTAAAATTAATGCCAAACTGGAACGTGTAGCATAGAGAAGAATTCTGTACTAAATAAAGAAATAATTTAGATCAGCTCAGAGGAGACAAATTTAATTTATTCCACTGATCCTGTTGATACCTCCATTCATAACTCCTTTAAGGGCACTGTGCTTTCTTTACAAAAAAAGCAGGCTTGATAGCATCTTTCTAACTCATATACCAAAAATCACATCAGGTTTCAGTTAAAATTGAGTACAATATTCATTGATAAAAATAATTTATTTGTGAATATGGATGAGTAAAGAAAACTACTGTTTTGAGAATTAAAAATAAACTGAATGTGATTGAGAAAATATGGAACAATGGCATTCAGTCTCTTTATAAACTCAAGGTGAATTTTTATGAGATCTTCCACTGTAGGGATATTTGCCAGTGAACTTGAGCCTAATTTCCAGATGTTCCCTTCCAGTATCTATATTTATCTTGGGATGCTTTCTAACTTCAATAACATGTTTACATACAGTTGATAGCAGTTATTTATCTTTATGCATTGAGTTCTGAGCTCTAAGAAGAATGTAGTCTGCTGGGTGGGCCATAGGCTGATCCAGTGCAGTTACTATGCCTCCCCCTTGAATTAGTCAAGCCTGCTGCAAATGAAGACCAAGTCTGTCTGGCTCATTGGTGTGTTTCCTTTGCATGCTTGTACATTACGTAGCATGAAGTGAAGACTTCATAAAAGATAGTTAAATAACAGGATTCATTTCAAATTTAATGATTATTCAAAGAAAGTGAGATACTTTACTATCTGCCTCCTTGTTTGAAACACAATAGATGCAACAGAAAATGTCACGCTAACCACCATGTGTAAGAGATCCATTATTTATTGTGAGGAAACAGATTATATGCAATAGAAAGAATCATAAGTAGTATTTCAAGAGCTGTGGTGATCTGAAAATATATTCCTTAGAAAAAGTTAATTTGTATGCCTAAAACCTGGAAAACCTTTTTACTTGATGCTATGTTTTCGTCAAAGGTCATGAAGGTCAATGAAATTTGAACAAATAAAGATACTTTATTTTGAAAATCTAGTGAGTCTATGGAGCAATTTGATAATGGGCATACAGGTGCGTTATGATCTGGGACTGGATGAAAGTGATAAATCTCTTCTCATTCCAGATAGTATCAGTCATTCACACACAATGTCTGTTTGCTTTGTGCTAAGCAGTGCTCTAGACACTGGAACTGTGAAACCTTTTTTTGAGGAGAAACTTGTACTTATCTAAATGAGTTCTTTATAAAGTAAAACAAATGAGTTCACACACTGAGGCTTTCTGTGTGAATATTGTGGTGTGACACAGCTCTCTCCCACAAGGCATGCAGTTTTTCTACTGTACTGAAGCAACTTTTTTGAAATTATATTTATAATTCTTCCCTTGGAAGCATATATACTCATTCTTTTTCATTAGTATAAACTATAAGTATATGAGGATGTTTCTTATTATATTTTCATTCTTTTCCCTTTAACCTAAAAGTCTTCTCTTTTCCATGTTAAGCATTTTGTTTCAGAAATACAGTGCCCAGTGGTATTTCAGGTCAATGCCTCCCTTGACCAATATCTGCTTTGAAGTTTCCTTCTACATCTATACTTAAAGACTGGCCCTAGAGTTAGTCTTGTATAACTGTTGTAGTCAGAGGTTGTGCGGAGAACAATTAGAATCAGGATATGGAGTCTATAATATTATTTTTATAGTGGTCACCGGTATTTAACAAGAGAAAATGCAGGAAATCTATCTGCAACACCAAAGATGTCAAGGGCCTAAATCCCACAGCAATGTCCCACACCAGTCCAGATGAAAACTCAGAGCTCATGACAGTGTCTCCCATGAGTCCAACTGGAGGTCCGGAGCCCACAGCAAGGACTCACTCCAGTCTCTTTTACAGATCCATGCTGGGAAGGCCCAAAGGTCAGCAGTGGAAACCAGGAAGTCCACGCCAGGGGAGTGAAGGAGCTGTGTTGGTGGGATGAGGGTTCTATGCTGGATCTGAGAAGTCACACTCACAACAAAGACCAGGGATGTCCTGAAAGGCACCACAGCCATCCTCAGTGACATAGAGGCCCCGAACTCCTCTAACGACATGCACAATCAAGTACATGCCAGGAATCCAGTGTGACGAGTTCGTCCTGGAGACCATGTGGCATGTGTCTTCCCCTCTGGAGCCAGAAAGCAGTGCTCGATGTGAGAACCAAAGCTTTTCCAGGAGAACCAATGTGTTAAACAGCAACCTGTAGGAGAACCCACAATGCCTCAATGCAACAATCCATTAATGCCTCAATGCCTTAACCAGCTCCTTCTCCACCTATTTATGCTGGCAACTTTCCTCAGGTGGAGCATCTTCACTCAGTGCCATGCTGATGTAATCCAGATGCCGTTAAATTGACCACCAGTTCTTAATCCATAACAATAACTTACATGAACTGAGAACTCCATAGCATATACTTGAGTGACACTCTCACATCATGTACTTGAGAAAGCATATCTCCATGGGTTCACAAGACCTACCCACCCTTATGAGAATGAGGAAATGGTCTAGGACATCACAGGGAATATTTTTCACATTGTGATTAACTGCCTTTTATCTTCTGATTTCTTTAGGAGTGTTTGGTTTTTATGCAGTATGCAACATCTATGTATTAAATAACACAAAAATTTTAACACAAATCTTAGTGAAGCTATTAATTGTCATAATGATTTGTTTCTGCTGTTACTTCTGCAGTGTTTCTGCTGCTGTTTTTGTTCCTCAGATCAGTGATACCAGCTGTGCAGGTATATTGGAACTAAATTCATGGACATAAGTATCTGAATTAGAGATTTGAGAAAATTTAGAGTTAAATATGAATATTTTAAAAGCAGATTTTGTTGAAAATATGATTTCCCAAAACTTTTCTCATTATAGTGTGTTTAATGTAGAAGATATTAAAATTCATTAATTTTAAGTTCAGTTCTCCATAGCTATACCAAAATTACAGTTAGCTCATTAATTATAACTAAAGTTAAAAAAAAAACATTAAGTAGCAGGCTTTGTACTAGAATGTATCAAATTATTAGAAATTTATTTTGAAATTTAGAATATTCTTACATTTTCCCTTGTTATGATATGAAATTTAAATTTTTCATTTATAGCAAAGGAAGTCTAACCTGACACAACTAATTTATTACAGAAATATTTCTTGAGATTTATAGAAGGGAAAATGTTGCTCTTGCAGTTGCTTACACAGTGTTATTTATTTTTGTGTAATTACATGTTATAGACAATGCCATATGCTTTGTCCATACAGTGCCAAAACATCTGGAAGAAAAGTGGGAAGTGTGGTAACAAGCCCAGATGGTTTTTGAGTGTAAGGCCGAATATCCAGCTGGAGTCAAGAAGGCGAAGCATCTGGATAGCAAATCTCAAATCCTTCATTCAGATGTCACGGCATTACACAGACTCAGGGTATCAATAAACTCTTCCTACTCAAGCCTGAGCATGGGAAACCAGCTAGTGTCCAAAGGAAGTGAGCAAATATGTGAAAAAATCATAACTGACATTAAATCAATTTTTAAATTTCAACAAAAATAATTTATAATTGTCTGATTTAACATGCATCTTCCTTAAAGAACATATAAATAGAAGAGCTCAGATTATTAGATTTCCATTTTAATTGCTATAGTATTTACTGTGCTTTTGATTTGGAAATATTTTCAATACAACTCACGTGTGTAATAAAGGGGCTCAATTAAAAATCATAGTTACACTGATTAAAAGTTCCTTGATCTTTGGTATTACAATATACTGCAATCCAGAATTGCATCTAGCATGTCACATTCAATAAACAGACTTCTTTGCTATCTTTGAATAATTAACTTTATCTTTGTCACAGAGAACAAAAGTAATGAACAGAGCATAGACATTATTCATTTATTCTTAACAGGAGGATCTTATTATTTTAGCCTGTCTGCCTACAGCAAAATCTCATCTAGAGTCATACAGTCTTTTCATAAAGTCATTTATCTGGCAGAAAACTTCACAGTTTCAGCATGATTTATCCTTCCTAGAACCAAGAAAGAAATATGAAAAAGACAATCAAAACAAATTTGAATAAATTATAAATAATCGTTTACTTTGTGTATAATATTCCTAAAAAACAAATGATGGGTGGAATATAGGACGATTCTCCTATGCCCAAAATGTTTCCGTACATAAGAGACTTGTCAACCCCCAAAATCTTGATTCCTTCTCACTGCCTTCCACACAGCAGTAGAGTCTTTTTTTTTCTTTCTGCTGCTGAAAGTTTTGAATATGGTTCATACTCCAGCATTGGTGTAATATTAGAACTTTATAACTTCTTCTTTTTTTTTTTACTTTTTTTTTAAAAATTCTATTTAAAAGGAAAAAGAGAAAAAACAAAACAAAACAAGTGTAAGGGTACAAGTAATACAGAACTACAAAAAAAAACAGTAAGAAATCACCATTTAATAGGTTACATATTATCATCTTAGAGATAGTTGCTCAAATCATAGTATCAAAGCATACAAAGTGGACATTCAAACAGTGAGACTGCAAACAGTTGTGTTCAATGATCCAACCAAAAACATTAATAAGGTCAGCTATTTAACACCCCTAAACACTCTTGCTGTTGTATCATTTAGAACTCTTTTTTTTCCCTCTCTTTTTTACAACAAAATTTACACCTTTTGGGTTTTATTACTCCTTAGTTCTTATTACTTTTTTGGGGGGGTGAGGGGAGAATAAAGTCAAATATGGCAAAACAGAGCTGTCAGTCAAAACCAAGGATAGACATAGCACATGATGTAAAACAGAGTACAAGGTAATCAACAGTGGTTATCAACAATGTCTCTTGTTTCCTTAAAAAGAATTGTCTATCTCATTATATATTATAAAGTTGAACAAAAAGAACTTTATAACTTCTAAGACAAAAATCAGTACCTGTTTTTTTATAATTGTTATGAACTGATTTGAATCTTGTTAAAAAGATATGTTGAAGCAGTGACCTTTAGTACCTCAAAACGACCTTATTGAGAAATAAGTTTATATTGAAAGAAGATTGAGAGTTGATGTGTTTTTTTTACTTTGTGAGACAATGATGCATTTATTAAACGCTGATTAAGAAGCACTTACTCTGTAAGTCATAATCAGTGTGAAAGGTGCACACAGCATAAACATTGCCACAGTTTCTCTTTTTATTTTGAATTAAAATATAATCAAGTAGGTAAGAAATCACAGTCACTCAGAAACATTTGTAAAGACAGCCCACGTTACAAACTCTGGGGTGTTTTTCTTGGGAAATAAGCAAGTGTAGAGCAAACAGCTGAACGAGGGCCTGTGGGGCTAGTGTTGTATTGGTGTACATGGTTAAGACTAGAAAGCAATGTGTTATTTTTCACACGAGGCTTTGGATTTAAGCAGAACTCCATAATTAGAGCTCAGGTACAAATAAGATCTAGATTTAGCAGAGGGTACTGTTTCCTCATTTGCTCCAGTTCCTTCACTAGTTCCTGAAAGTTCAGGAATTTTGAGAGCCTTAATAAAATGCCACGCAAACCCAACGTTATTTTCGAGATGACCATGGAGAATGGGGCTTCATCAAGGGGCCAAACGTACATGCAGAACAAGAAAAGCAAGACCATTAACCAGAATGTTATCTGCAGGCGGGAATAAACTATATTCCAAAAGTCTAAGGCTTGTAACTTTAGGAACATCAAGAAAAATATTTAAAGAAGGAATGTTTTTTCATGAAAGTTTTCAAATCTATTGTAATGAATTTGCTGTGCAGAGGTAGAAACCAGGAATTATAGTTAACATGGGTGCCTATAGACATAGCAAAAGTATCACACTCAGATTCCATAACTGTAAGAAAAACATTGGCAATGTCTGCTATATGTAAAATAATAGGTTTTAAGTATATTAGTTTGCGTGCAACAATCAGAAAATCCACCTGGAAGAAGGTAACATTTATTCTCAATCTTGAAGAATAAAAGGACTTTAATAATAAAATCATGATACAGGGCCATTAAGAGAGAACAAAGGAAGGGGTCATTGAGGATTGTATCATACCTGCTTTTATATATATTTGCATGCAATATGTTTGCATCTTTGATGTGATAGAATGCATTAGTGTAGAGGAAGTTTGCATTCTATTATTTGTTCCTTAATTTATACATTCATATTAGGCATAATATATTTTCAATTAGCCAAGTAGGTGCAAAAACTAGTACATTTGGAGTACAGGTATGATGATATGTAAATCCAGTTTAGAAGGACTCAAATAAGTAGAATATCTATTGATCAGAACCGTGATCTAGAAATTTTGATATGACAGAAGAACATACTATTGGTACTGCAAACTGAAACCAATTTTGGCCCTGCTAATTTAAGCAATCTAGTGTAGCTAAAGTAAAGCAAAGTGTACCCAAAGTAAAATCAAAAGTAGCAGTGAAAAATGTCAAGGAAATGCTTGAGAAAATGTGCTTGAAATAAATTTGAGTCTAACTTTTGGGATGCTCTGAATGAGAGCAGACTGGCGTCAAATTTTAAGGAATAAGAGCTTAAGAGTATCTAACGCACACCATGTGAGTACAAGAGATGGCTTCACCTAAGACAGGACGGCAAGTAGAGTTTTGTATGTGTTGAATCTAGTGTTCAATTTTATTAAGAAAGGTTAAGTTACAAACTTTCAAAATATAGCCAGTAATTAACTATTTTGTTGGAGCATGTAATAAGGAGCTAAAAAATTAAACTGTGATAATAAATGAGTTCCCCAGATCAAGAAGTAAGTTTTTACCATAAATAAAAGCAAAGCAAAACATACTTCAGACCTAATCTACAGTGCCTAGTTATTAAAACTAATGAATGTTTAATTATAGATATTAAAGGCAAAATATATTTAGTTTGCATTTGTGAAGTAACTGCTTGTTCTTTAGTTGAACATATCAGTGTTAAAAAACTTTCTGCTCACCTTAAGAATTTCCCTGTATTTAAAGAAAGTGTGTTGTGATTCAATTAGCAACACATTGTATTAATTAATCTTGTAATATCTAAATTATTTATTTCAATAAAATATTACATCTAAAACAGAATTGTATCTGACATAAAATTATGTCAAAAATTAAAAACTGAATTCTGAAAAAATAGATTAAAAGTAAAACACATTTTAATAATTTGAAAATTAATAATAAAACTTTAGAATTGCTATAGAATTGTACAGTGACAAAATATTGATCTAGCTAATATCAAAACATTGATATTAGCTGCTAATTATCATATCTAAGGAAGTGATTCTGTGTACTCTCCTATAGATAAATATTATACTTTTATACAATTAATTTGTCTGAAATGTATTATTTTTTGAGCACTTAACCAAATTCAATGAAATGAATCATTTGATTTGTGTAAATTTATTAAACCATATACCACAAATGGATGAAATTAACCCTAAAATTTTGTAGATTAATAGAATTGCATAAGTCAAAATTCAGCATTGTATAGAATTATAATTTCTTTTGTGACTATTTTGTTTAGATGATATTACAAGGCTCTAAAATATAAGAAGGAAAGTTTTAGCATGTTTTTATATATTATTCATTTATCTAATGAAACTTCTCGTTGAAAAAATGCATTTCCCTTTTAGTTCTAACACTATGAAATAGAAAAAGGGCAAAAGGTATCAGAAGAGTTTTCTTTATTTAAATATACATAATGATAAGCAGATTATTAAAGACATGAAAAGTCTTTAATAAAAGTATAATTGAAAAGTATAATTAGGCCAAATGTCAAGCTCTATTTTATGTCAGAATAATGTGACTTTTATAATGAAGTTCACTATGAGCTTCTTTGCTTTCAAAAATCAGGATTAACTTGACTGTGTTCAAGTAAAACTTTAGTGGCTAATTTTGTGATGTGTGCCTATGTGCGGGTGTGTTTGTATGAGTGTAAACTAGGTATATATTATCAGTGGGAACTTAGTGCTAAGATTTCATTAAAAAGTCAATATTTATCTAATTATTTAAATAAATATAACAAAGTTCAGTGATATAGTGGTTCTTTTGTTAATAGATTAAGTTGAAACATTTTATCAGAAGTAAACATGTAAAATCCTTATAATTTCTTAAAACAGACATGAGGATAGAAACAGCATACTGCTGGTGATTATTTCTCAAATTTTACTTACCAGAATCTTAAAATACTCCTAATGGCTTGATAGATAAATCTCTATCCCAATCAAAAGAAAAAGCCATATAATGTTATTTACACTACTATGATTTTGAGCATACAAAATTATTTGATATCGCACTCATTGTCAGGACAAGATCAATGTTTTTGCCAAATGAGAACAGATAAAAATGTAGAATAATTAGACATTGGGGAAAATTGTTATTTTAAAATTCAGAAAGTGAAACCTGAAACTAAGTGAGGTAAGTTGTACACATGTACTCCCCACACTGAAGAGATTGTGTGTGTGTGTGTGTGTGTGTGTGTTTAAGAAAAGAGAAAAAGAAGACTGTCAACCTCAGTAGCATAAGCTGCCCCTTCAATAAGCAGACCCACAGAAGTGGTAAATTGACAATGTCGCATTTTTAAATGTTGCTCTGACAACATATGGTGGTTTCATATCCAATAGTTGATTTCCTACACACTAATTTCTTTTTGTCTGGTATCTGACTTCTATACAAGCTACCATAGTGGTCTGTAGGTCCAAGGACAGGACATAACTCTTCCAAAAAATTAGTCCATTCATCATCTATTGACAATTTTGGTAAAAGATTTGATGAAACTCCAAAACTCCAACAAATTGTAATTGCAAATGTCAGATAAGGGATTTCTAATTGTTGGCAGTGTCGATTGAAACCTGGACACAGCAGTCATAACAAGCATCTTGCTAGAAAGATGGACTCTAGTGTAGGGATGGGAGGAAACATTTGCTCTGAGCCAACATCTCAGTGATTTTAAATTTTATTTACAACAATATATTCATCTTAATAACTTTGTTATGAAAAAATAACAAGGTTCATTTATCATTTCATATTCTACATTAATGCCCAGCACTTGTTATGTGTTAAATGAATATCTATCAAATTAACAAATGGAATAAGGCAAATTAACGGTTTTTATTGATATTATTTTGATGTGACTGATGATCTAGTACAGAAAATAGTAACTCCGTAAGTTGTAATTCTTTCTTAAGATTCTTGTGAAATATTTCCTGAGAAAAAACAAAGAAACTTATAGATTAGCTATGACTTGCCAGTGATTTCAAGTTATCTCTGAATTCTACAAAAGAAGAATTTGCAATTCGTGCACTTACAGGGTAAGTGGAGACATGAAGAGTTATGTGAAGCAGAAAAGAAGAAATAGGTTTGGTTCATGCAGAGGAGATTAACTTTTGAAAATGTGTCTGACTTCACATTAGGGACCAAAAGTAATTGTACCTCTTACCTCTCTTCAGAGAAAAATGTATGCTAAAGAAATTAAAACTTTGAAGGCTTTCCCTCAAAGATTTGTTACCTTATAAGGATAAGACATTATGCAGAAGCATGAAATAGTAGCTCTCCTGGAAATTTTCATGTGCTTTGCTGAGCAGAATGATGCCCAGAATCCAGGGAAGATTTAACTGTAGGAAAAGTGTCTAAGGCAGCTGGATAGAGGCTCTTTCCTGTGCCGAATTGAGCTGCAAGTCTCAGAAGTGCTCAGGATTCCGCAGTGGTTTGGAAACCGCCAAAGACAGACACCAAGGGCAGAGGCAAATG
Organism: Cavia porcellus; assembly: GCF_034190915.1. Lineage (NCBI taxonomy): Eukaryota > Metazoa > Chordata > Mammalia > Rodentia > Caviidae > Cavia > Cavia porcellus. Next base: position 57,357,973 of record NW_026947505.1, on the reverse strand, counting down.
AATGAATGAAGCAAAATTGGGGCTGTTTGTTAGAATGTGGCCATGTGTTTGGACATATTCGTCTTCTGTTCTGCTAAATAACAACAATTAATGACTGAGGAATATCCATTTTCTTCTACAAACACACTGAAGTTGGTATTATTCAGTGGCATAAAAGACTCATATGATGGAATCCTGTTTTGCCACTTGGAAAGTTGTGGATTCCACAGCTGTCAGAAAATAGTCAGATGGGTTTCTATTACTATGTTTTCTAAATTCCTCTGAAGGTCTATTATATACCCAAAATTGTGGTCAGGCAAAGCCTTTGACAGACAGATACTTCTGGATTGTAATAAGAGATTGAGTCTGACCATTCCAGCTTCTTGGAAGCAAAGATACACCTCATTCACTATATGTTTCTTTTAGTAATCTATAGAGTTTAGTATTTTAAGATTCATTTTTGTGTTTGTATTTAGGTAAAACGTTGATGTTAATGACCATTAGAACAAAAGATTCGATTCCACAAATGATGTTTATCAAAATAATCTTACCAAGGAATTTTTATTTCATAGCATTTAATAATAACTGTCTTCGAAAAGGAAAAATGATGAATGCCTTTCTGCTACCGAAAGACATATAAAGCTGGAAATTCTAAAAGTGTTCCGTTTTCTTCTGCTTAGTCATGGTAAACCTCACAGATGATGACTTTACATATATTTTGTGGCCTTCAGAAAAATGAAAGTCCGGGGCTGGGGATTTAGCTCAGCGGCATAAGCACCTGCCTTGCAAGCAGGCAGTCGTGAGTTCGATCCCTGGTACCGAGAAAAATGAAAAAGACCAAAAAAAAAAAAAAAAAAAAAAAAATGAAAGTCCAAAGCTTCTCAATTTCGACTACGCAGTATGTAATAATCCTTGCATTTCTTTCTTCACCGAGTGCTACAGATTTAATGTCATATATTGTCTTTCTATTTAATAAAATATATACCTAGAAATTGACTTTTATAGGTCATGCAATATCATCACTTTTTGACATACTAAGTCATATATTACCTATTATCTCCTCTTTTTTTAAAAAGCATCATTGGAAGGTTTGATTTTTCTGGATCACATAGATATTAAGGAGCAAAATTAGGATTTCAACTGAGGTCAAATAATTTTAAATATGATGCTGTTTTCTGAGTTAAATTTGGTCTATTTTCTGTGAATATATGCACTATTTACAGCAAGACTTTATTGATTCTTCGAAATTTTAGATTACAATACAGAAGGAGCAATTCAGTCTTCCAAATAAGAAACCCTCTCTCACTTGTTTATGAAATAAATGCACAGAAACAAAATTTAAAAATCATAACTGTCAACAGAGATCTAAAACAGAGATAATTTCAAAGCACTATAGGTTCTTTCTATTGACTAATTCGATGCATAGTTTCTATCTCTATTTTCTATGTCTACACCATCTCACTGACCACACTCCTCTCACTCCTCCATGCTGCTTGTGCTAACTGAATTGTTTACGAGGCTTCATGCATATGTATCTTGGCATGTAATAACTGCTCTTGCTTCTTCCAAATTCTTGATTTTCCTGACTACTTTATGACTGCAAAACCTTAAAAATAGATAGAGCATAAATATCTGAACAAGCTAGACTTTAAATACATGCCTTATTATCAGAATTTCAGTTTCAATATCATTCACCTTCAGCTTGGACACTAATATTCATACTATTTATGGCATGAGTGCTATTAGATTTACCAAGAAACATTTATTAGTTATTTTCTGTTAGAAAAGATTCAACTAAAAGACACTGCTAATATTAAACAAAATATAACTAAATTCTGAATGTAACTATGTAAACACATTCACAGGAAACACTAAGCCAAATGTCCGGAAGAGGAAAATATGAACCAAAAGAAGATGAAGGAAATACACACTAGCAAGATGTGAGAAGCTTATTTGGTGGAAGCAAGAATAAATTTTGTGCATAAGAATCAGTTGACTCTTAATCTTTCGGAATAAATTAAAAGGAACACTAGTATGGTAACTCTTTGACTTCATTTTGCTTTAACTACCATAGTACGACTCAGAGTTAGAGCTTCAAACTCAGTCACTCACCCAGCAGCCGTGAAAATATCTAAAGTAAGTCAAGGTATGATATTAATTCTGCAACACATAGTATGAAACGTTCTTCAAGGAGCATATCTTTTTTTTCCTTAACATCTGTACCCATGATTAGCTGAAGTGGTACATTGCTGTTTTCTTCACCAGAATTAAATGTCCTAATAAGATTTTTTAGTTTAATGATAAATTTTCAGTCTCTTACTCCTACTGTACTTACAGGGGTAATTATAACAATAAAAATTAAAAATGAGAGGCTAATCAACCAACAAATAAATGAGTTAACCATAAATGTTCAGAAAACTTCTGCACACACCAACTATAATGCTACTTAAATACAAAAGTACGAACATTAGTACATCTATGCTGCTTTTAAATGTATGCCTTACAAGTACAGTAACAGTCTAAGCATAGGATTTTGCCTGGGGGTTAATGGCTGGGAGGAAAGACATCCCTGTGCTTATCTTATTATTTCAAAACTTTACAAATGAATACTGAGCATACACAAAGCTTGCAGTGTTCTCTAGATCAATGTCTGTTCCTCTCTTATTTATTTCAGGCTTCCTCCATTATCTGAAAGTCTTGTCAAAGACACTGCATGAAACTTTGGGACAAAAGTGTTTTCAAATACGACAAGTATTAGAGGCACATGTTCTTCTAAAGTAAGGAATAAAGTACGTGAATACTGAAATGAGAACAAGCTAGAAAGCTGGAAAATAAACCTGAGATCAATTAAACATCATAAATAAATTTCATAGTCAGTACAAAAACTTGAGTTGAAGTAAATAGAAGGATGGGAAAAAGTGTAACATATAAGATAATTTATATGAGTAAAATAAACAAAAACATGAAATATTTGGTAAAAAATAAAGTGAGACTTTTCTAGAGGTTAAGAGTCTGAAAAATAAAATTAATGATTAAAGGAGGAAATTGTGCAGATAAGAGATAAACGTTTTCACACGCAAACATTTGTGAAGTTAAGACTGTAGAAAATTAGAAATCTAGAAGTAACTCTAAGAGAAATTCAGCGTGGTTGCGCCAGCAATAGCAATTAGCATAACTGTATTTTTCAGCAAAGTAACAGATCACCAAAATGTTGAAAATATAGTTAATATTTTGAAATATTGATGATAGTCCTGAAACTTTAAGCTTAATCTACTACTCAAGAATAAACTCAAAAATTCTCATTTCAAAAATAGAATACTTGATTTTTTTAGACATAAAACAGAAGAGTTGAAGACATAGTAAAACTAGAAAGAGACCAGATTAAACAAAGGAAGATGTAATCATACTTTTTCCTATCAAAAATAAAATTAATGACAATCTGGATTTTAGATTAAAGTGGAGAAAAATATTCATGGGATGGAGTGTGGATCATGGATTGGAAAATCAACACTTCTAAAACTCTAATGCTGCAGGAATATTATATAGCTATAACCATTAAGAGAATAAACATAAATGCTAAAAATTTCAAACAGATAAAGAGGAAAAAATAAATATTAAAAATCTGATTCTTCCAAAGAACACTAGGAAAAAAGGAAAAAGTATAACCAGTAAAACCAAAATAAAATAACAGAATAAAGCTGTTATAGCTTATAGCTAGATGTACCCCCAACCTTCACGCACTCAAAAGTAGGGCTTTATGGAGTGATTGAATTATGGATGTGTGATACTAAGTCATGGATGAGTGATACTAAATTAGTCCAATTACTGTGACTGAATGGATTTACTGTAGATAAAATCTCTACTTTGAGTGTGAGTGGCACAAACCAATAGGTTTGTATCCTGGATTGAATAAAAAGGGAAATAAGAAATAAGATTGCGGTTTCCTGCATGCTACAACGTGAACTGCTTTCCCCCGTACCATGAAGCCCTGCTTTGGAACCATCTGACTATAGACTAAAACCTGTACATACTGTGAGCCAAAGTAAACCTTTATACTTTTACTTGTGAGTATTGAATATTTTGTCCCAAGAATATGAAAGTCTCTAAGGCAGAATTAAAATATATTAATAGTTACAATAAATTATATCTAGGTTAAGATACAATCTCTATAACACAGCAGCTAATATGAGGAAATATATGAGGAGCATAACTGGTCTAAATGTCAAAGAAGTTAGCAGACACGGATGTTAAGATTTTCCACATCATCTGAAACGAGCAACTCAACTAATGATCAGAATGTTTAGGGACAGCAATCAAGGTTCAGGATTAGGGAAGATTTTGTCTTAGTTGGGATTTTCTAAAATTGGGAATTACTACTAAGGGAAACTCTGTAACCCCATGTTAGACAAATTTTAAATGATAGATTTGTGTTTAATATGTTGATCTTTTTAGTACTAAGATCGTATTAGGCAAAATTTTATAAGGTAAAGAAAAAAATTCTGAATATAGAATAAATACTTTTGTCTATTTAAAGTGACATCAATAAAAATATTTAGATGATTTGTTTTCTTTGTCAGAGTACATCAGGGCCTTAGTGAAGTGTCAGATATTCAACACAATCTCAATAAATAGTTCTTGAATTGAAATGAAGAAAATGTAAAGTACACACAGCAAGTCATGAGTGTTTTCAAAATATATTTTAAAAAGAATAACTTCATCTGATGCAATTGCATTTAACCAACTAGGACAAAAAGTAACTTTAAATTGACAGAATTATTTCTAGACAAGTGTTAACTTTTTAAAAGAACAAATTACTAACACTAATATTTTTTTTCAAGGGTGTTTCTTCCAAACTACAAATTTATAAGTGTACTACATCATGATTAATGAGCCCACTGAGATGTCTATCACTCGACTGGAACTTTGATTTTACTTTTCCACTTGGAAAGACTAAATAGAATTTATTAAAATGAGACTCATCATAACTACATCTTTAGAATAAATGTTTTTGAATAGTTGACTATTTTTGTCTCTATGTAAGTTGCAAAATAATTTTCTGAGTATTATATTTTTGAGTTTTACTAAAAAACAGCATTGTAATATTTACCAGACATGACTACATTTCTTACAACTCATACCAACAGGACACAAATTTTAATTTCTTTCAGTAACATGAATCAATTGCGGATTCTTTTAATTCATGAGGTTTTAACCCACACAGTCATAAACTTACTTCCTTTTAGTGGTTATAGAAAGCACAATGGTTCTTTATTCCAGTTCTTGAGATACTTGAATCTTGAGACACAATTTTACTGTTTCCAGATAAAATAACCTGAAAGAGATAAAGACTTTACTTCATTTTTAACCTGCTAAAATTCTATTGGGCTCACAAAGGCCTTATCTGATCCTTCAGTTATGAGGAATATCAGCCGTAACAGGCTTTAAAAGTTTAATTTATAAACTGCACTTGCCCCCAAAGCATACTTCAGGTTCCTTTGTAAGACAGTGTTTTACAAACTTTCCTGATCAAAATACTTCTGCTAAGGAGCTTTTAAAAATTCCAATTTGTGGATGCATCCCCTGGAGATTATAGTGTGGCAGTTCAAGGAGACCCAGGAATCCACTCAAGTCTCCTCAAGTGACTCCTAAACTCAGAGGAGGTTAAGAAATACTGACTCACCAAATGTTGCTACCTCAGCATTCTGTCTGCACACCATATGGTATTCTGTGCTTCTAAAGGAGGCATCACTCTGAAAGATGAGCTCATAGCAGGAAGATAAGCACCAGAGCCCAGTGACCTTTTCCCAGAATTTCAAAAACAATCGATGATACTATTATAGACAGCTAAGCTAAGTAAAATTATTATAGGCAGGCAGATGGGACCAGGCGCTTGGAGGAGACAAGGCAGAGGATGAAAACACATTAGAATTATGACCAAAGGCACATCTGTTGGAGACCAGGACTCAAGATAAAGGCAAAATATCCAGACCTACACATCTGCCTGAGAGATAAGTAATAAATTAACATTTACATCAGTGACACCAGTGGGTGGCAGGAACCCCTTGGTTTATCGCTTCCTAAAATTTTCCTTGTTCTTTCTATGTAGCAGCACTGTGACCTGCTGCCCCACTGGATCAATATAAGCTATACAACTAAATTGGTAATCTTATTGGTTATAGTTTTGTCCCGTCTTGTGCCCACCTCGTAATGTTGTACCCACCTCATGACTTTACACCCACCTGGCGATTTTGCTCTATAAAACTTCCTCTACAAAATGGTGTCTGCAAAAACCCATTTTTCAGGTCCCCTTCTGTCTCTCAAGAGCCCTGTCTCTCCCTCTCTCTCTGTCTCTCTCTCTGTCTCTCACTCTCTCAATAACTATTTTCTACCATTAACTTCCATTTTTCCTTAGAGTTCACACCTTGGTTTTGGGGGGAAAGGGCATGGCATATCTAACATCTAACAGGTTCAGAACTATATTTATGTATTTTCCATATTTTCAAAGGATTGGCTTTGGTTGCATTTAGCAAAAATATATCCAATAATGGTATTAAAAACATGTGTCTTTTTTTTTTTTAGGCAAATAAGGATGTAAGAAAAACAGTGCTTTATTGCAGGTTAGCCACTATGTGGAGAAATGAGAAAGGAAACTTGAAACTAAAGGATTAACTCTTAAAACCACAGTCAAATTCTTACAATTCAAATATACCATTCTCAAAAAAGGAGCCCTGCAATCCTGGGTCATTTGGTAATGGACTTGTGTGGAGAATGCAAGTCATTTTTGCTTCTTTTATGACATTTTCACATTAGTATCTTGTTTCTTCAGTAATGCATATTACTACCTAACACTATACCGTTCATGTAGGACGTACTCAATAATTGAACAAAAGAAGCATGTGGAGAAATAGAGTGGATATTTTAGAAAAGAGAACAAAACTAATAGTTTTCTTTCACATTAAAAAAAATTTCCCCATCGACTTTAATTAAGCCCTTGCTGAGTTTGCAAACTTAAAGGGAATTTTATGGATAGAAATATGTTAAATCTTTTTCTGTGTTTTTCATATTCTTAGTAGATAAAATCAGAGACCTAAAGATTATAATACACATACTCAACTGATAGCTTACGAAACCAACTTTCATCTACCTGAGATGAAAAAAAGGATGAGAATAAATATAATGAATTGCGTTCTTGTTGTAAATAGGAAAGGCAATAACTCTTGTAGTTAACCATGTAGAATTTTCGTATGTTAAAAAAAAGCTTTATGGTAGTAAAGTATTTTTTGATCTTGTGTCCCTATTTAGAGATCATTTTTTTTTTTGTCTTTTTCCTTTTTATCGGTACCAGGGATCCAACTCAAGACTGCCTGCTTGCAAGGCAGGTGCTTATGCCGATGAGCTAAATCCCCAGCCCCTAGAGATCAATTTTTAAACTCTTCCACTGCACTTTTGGAAATTTCATTCTCTTTACCACTAAAATAGAATTTCTTTTCAAGAAAAAAATATTTACTCCCAGAGAAAATCAATACTATTACGAGTGAAATACTATTTACTATATATAGTATTTACTATATACTAAATACTATTTACTATATATAGTATTTACTATATACTATTTACTATATATAGTATTTACTATATACTAAATACTATTTACTATATATAGTATTATCAATACTATTACGAGTGAAATACTATTTACTCCCAGAGAAAATCAATACTATTATGAGTGAAAGAGACATTATTTTAATTTGGCCCTTCAAAATTACAGATGGTATAATTAACATATACATATTTCATAATGATAAAGGGGAAAGAAACTCCCATCTTAGTTGAAGAATGAATTTTAAGAACGAAGGATTTTAAGAGAAGAATACATTTATTGACAGAAAGCTTCTGTCTAAGAGAGAGACAGGAGTCCTGAATGGGCAGCCAAAGATTGTCTTTCCTACGAACTTTTATAGAGTAAAACCACAGAGTGAGATACGTCTAAGGTGGGAAAAATTTCCTATGGTCTTGTTTTGAAGTCCCATTGTTTTGTTGGGTTGGGTTTAATTCTCTCTGTCTCTCTGTCTCTGTCTCTGTCTCTGTCTCTCTCTGTCTCTCTCTCTCTCTCTCTCTCTCTCTCTCTCTCTCTCTCTCTCTCTCTCTGTGTGTGTGTGTGTGTGTGTGTGTGTGTCTGTCTGTCTTTGGTTAGATTATGTTAAATCTGATGGAGAGAACAGCTATTTCAAAGATAACAACCCATGTTATGGTAGCAATTCTGGATTTGCTATTGGCTTGTCTTAAAGTGCTTTACAGCAGTCACTGTTTTATTTCTATTGTTTCTATTCTACTTGATTTTTGCTATGTCAGACGTTTTCTGCAGCTATTTTGAAGACATCAAAAGGCATTATAGTAACTATTGTTGATTTTGTAATATTTTGAAGTCCCGTATCTTTCACACTGGTTTGTTTTGATAGGTTTAATCCTCCTTAAATTAAAATAAATAAAATTTAAAAAAAATTGGGCGTGAGGTGCGACAGAACTATGGTCTACCAATAAGATAAATTGCTTGGGTAAACTTGGTTAATAAGGGAAAAATAGGGAAGTGAGTGGCATACTTAATAAGTAGTGATTCCTCCCGTAGGGGTTTGCAGTGGTGACTTCCTCAATGTGACAAAGACTATGTCTGTGTTTTCCTGTAGAAAGTATGTGGGTCATTCGTTTTATTTTTTTGTCTTAAGGTCTGGCCCATAGCAGAAGTGTCTATTTCTCCCAAAGTTGCAAGGTTTTGGACCTTCTGCACTGGCTCTTTTGAGGGCCCAGCTCTATCTGACTGTGTATAACATTTTTAATCTAACTCAATTGCCTGCAACAATAGCACTTTTCAAAACAGAAATTGTCACAAACTCATTTTTGGAGTTTGAAACAGTAAAATTGCCAAGTGAGAAATATAGATTTTTGGTTGATATTCTACACGACACTAAATGAGTATAACATGAGTCATATTCTATGATATTTTTTCATGTGCCAAATATAAAAATCTTCATAATGCCTAGCAGAAATTTGTCTTTGTATACAAGAATTCCATGTGTACCTTTCATAATTTTCCTTAAGAAAACTGTAATGAAACTGATAACATCCCACTATGCTAAACTGATACAGTGGAAATAAATGTATCTGCTAATGTGTGTACCCAAACTGCTACATGGCAAGTATGTCCAACCTGCTAGATGTCAAGTATGCCAAGTTCGTACTCCTCCTACCCAAAGAATAAGTTGTAACAAAATGGATATTAAGAGTGGAAATATTGGTGGGGTGAGGTGAGATATACCTCCTGAGAGATAAGAGGGGACTAGAAAATGGGTTGCCATGATCCTGCTTTACAAAGTAAGTTTTACAGAGCAAAATCATGAGGTGGGGACAAAATCATAAGGTGAGCATAACACTGGACAAAACTATAGTCAACTAATAGACTTACAAATTTAGTCATTTAGACAATATTGTTCGATTGGAGAAGCAGTTCACAGAGCAAGTGTAGGTGGAAAGACCTGGGATCTTTCAGGAAGAGAAAGAATAGGGTTTTGACCACCCAGTAGAGCAACTGATGTTAATATTCATGTATTATCATTGAGGAAGCATGGAGGATGGGTCATCTTATCCTTATTAGGAGGCCTGGCCTCCTGGAAAACCATCTCTGACCACAGTTGCAATGCATTTTCATCTTCTGTGTTGACTCTCTCAAAGGACTGACTGCATATACCATTATTAGTGTAGGTGTTTACAATAAAATCACATGACTACATTACATAAAAAGTGGATGAAAGATAATTGTAGGAAGACAGGCAGTAAAAGACTATGACAAGAATTTGTTGAGGAAAAGGAATATCAAGCTGCAAAGGGAGATCTAAATTTGATCCTAGTTGTCTGATCTCAGTATTCTAGAATTAGATTATACATTTTTAATCTGGAAAGGAACACAAAGCCATAAAATTTAAAAACTAGAAAGAACAATTAAAACAAAAATAATAATTTTCAGTTACATCATAAATTGGTATAATTCAATTCTCTGGGAACTTCTATGGTTTGAATAATAATATTCAAAAAAAAGTAGAAGACTTTTTGCTACCATTAATGGCGGTGAGATATATTCAGAGTGAGTGCTAACGAATAGGTGCTGCTGCTGGCTCTAAATTGCTTTGACACACAGGTTTGGTTGAAGGAGACTGCTCATATAGGATGCTTCTCAACTTGTACCTTTTTATTTATTCTATCTTCAAACAAGAAAAATAGATGAAAGCCTGGCCAAGCATATTTAAACATTTAGCATTGGGCATTCATGCTAACCGTAAGTCTCAGGGAAAGAGTAAACAATGTACAATCTATTTACATTTTGGAATATCTGTAGAAATATTTAACCATAAAAACTAAGGTAGAGTTGTTTGTTTTCATTTGAATACCTTAACTTGCGGTTACTGTATTTACTTGGGAAAAAGTTGAAAATAAATTAAATTACTTTTACTCAAGCTGTATTCTTAAAAATAAAATATTTTCCTTCAAGCCCTAAGGTCTTGAAAGAGCATAATGAAAGAGAAAGAAAGGGAATTGCCTTGGAGCCTTCCCTGTGCTTGTCGGAGGGCTGGCTTCCCTTTGATAGCAGATACAGGCTAATACAAGCCATTGAAATGGTGGGAAGGGGATGCTGCAGCTCCGTGTTCTGTGAGAGGCTTTGAAATGCAATGTGAAATCCTTCATGTTGCAGAGTGCCTGAAGATCAAGTACAATCCATCCTGTTGCTTTTAGATTTATAGATATTTTGACTGGAGCAAGTGGAAAAAAATTTATCCTTCAAGACCATTTCAGTCTGTTCTCACTTCTATCTCATCTCTAGGTCCACATCTGGTGGACACATAGGGAGGATGCGAAAATGGTTATCAGAGGCTGAGTCCAGTTAGGAGCTAGTCAGTGCAAATATTCCCAACAAAAAAGAGGAATATCTTATTTTTATTTAGAAGTATTTCATTTTATTATGAACTTTGTTATTTTTGTCACCTAGAGTGGGTAACATTTCTTTTACTTATATCTTATTATAAAATCACACTATAGAGAATCTAGGTCATAATTGCTATTATAACACACTGCAAAAATGCCAGAATCTTTCTATTTGACCTTTCAAACTCTTTTCAACATCCTTTCTACCTGTTTCTGTCTCCTTCAGATTGCCCTAAATGTGAAAAATAAAATTCTCTCCGTCTTGTTAAAATGAATTTTTAAATGACCTTGGGCAGTCTTTTATCATTCATAAAAAATAATACACACCTGTTTCAGGCTGTCACAGTCTCTAAGGCCTTTCTGTTAATTGCTGCTGCTACTTCATCTTGTAAATTACTTCATTCTCCCTAGAAAGAAGCATCTGCTCTGGGTAAGCTTCCTACAAACCTGTGCCTTCCTCTCCCCTCCCACCACAATGACATCCTTCCAAAACTTTATGATTTGTTCTTTATAAAAATGTTACTTGCAATCTAAAATACTATTTTATTTATTGTCACATTTTGAAAGACAGAAATTAGTGCATTTTCAAGTAGTTTTAAATATTCTAATAATAGAAAAATAAGCATAATATATGAGAAAATACAAGATATTAAACTTTATGACACTTTCACAGTAACACCTTTAATTCATAACAATCTGAATGAGGCTGTTATAGACAATTAAATTAGGTAGAAATAAGCATTCGGACAGGTTAGGCCACCAAAGGAGTCACTGCTAAAGATAAGAACACATCACAACTGTGTCTGGAGATACATCTTTCAGGTTCCCTCCTATCTCTCAGGAGCTATCTCTCAATAAATTTTTTCTACTCTTAACCTCCATTGTTCATTTGAATGTATTTTTTTTTTAATTTCATACTTTTAGTAAAGTCTACATATCTGGCACTTGACACGTTGAGAGTTATATTTCCCCTATATCAATGTCCTGAAATTTTTCTATTTAAAGTCAGATATATTCAAAAACTATTATTGTGCCAGGAGAAGTTTAATTGGGTAGCTGTACAACTGATCTCTGGTAATACATAGGGAAATTCATAATTATAAGAAATTATAAAAAAAGATAAATCCACCAGAAATATATAATAAACAAGATTTGGTTTGATGATTCATTACAAAATCCTAACATTGGATTTAGGAATATGTGTGATTAGAGAATATGATAGTGACACACATCTGTGGCCTCAGCTATTTGGAGGCTGAGGCAGGTGGATCATTGGAACCAAAAGATTACTCAGTCTGCATAACATAGCAAGACCTCATCTCACACAGATACATAAAAAGAATTCACTTTGGAAAACCCACTGTGGACACCTTCTATCACTCAGGCAGACATTTCTTTCTCTCAATAAAGATTTTCTGTTCTTAAACTCCAGTGTTCCTAAAATTCATTCTTCAATTTTAGAAAACATGAACTCGTGCTGGCCATGTAGTAGGTTGGGAGTTTCCTTCCCCTGTAACTGTTGGAGGTCATCCACGGAGATCATTGGATGGATTGCATTTGTTTCATAGATTCTGGACTGAGACTTACTTAGATAACAAATTTTTGTGCTTCAAATTTTATTTCCACTTTATGCCCTCCTTGTGAGTTCCCATTTTGGATCTACTCTAAAAAAGGCAGAGTCTTTGGACACCTACTTGGGACACCTTCTGTCTCTCTCAGACAGAAGTTTTCTCTCTTTCTGAATAAATACATTGTGCTCTAAAAAATTTATATTATTAAGTAAAGTTAATTTACTTATTGGAAATAAGTAAATAAAAATATGAGAGAGCAAGTTGAGATCACTACTTAAATTCCACAGAAAGATAAAACTAGAAATTCTATTCAAGTCAGCTATTCCACTTCTGAATATCTTTCAAAAATTTTAAAACATCATATTACAGTGATACACGCATGCTTGTGTTTATAGCAGCCCAATTAAAAACAGCATACTCTTGAAAATGGCCTATATGTTCATCAACAGATAAATGGATAGAGATATATATTTATTCACAATAGAGTACTACTTTTCCATAAAGTAAGCTGAGTTTGATTTGTAAGAAAATGAATGCACCTTGAGATTATAATGTTAAATGGAATAAATCAGACACACAGATTAAGCATTGGGTGGTTTCTCTTTATGAGAAACCCAAAAATAAATAAAGAGAAAAGTAAAAGATAAGTAATGGGAAAAAAGATAGTTGGTCTTTTTCAGAAGGGAAGAGATATAAAGGATGCAAAGAAGGGGGGGGAGAGAGAATGAAAAAAGGATTAAGGTGTTGTAAACCTGCACCTGTAATCATTCTGCACTACAACAGGTACTAATAGAAAATATAAACCAAACGGAGTAAAAGTTATCTTTTCTAATAGTATTGTCTCTTTGTCAGAGCACCCAGTAAAAACAAAAACAACAACAACAACCAAGTATATGGCAATTATAAAAGAACTAAATTATCATGTATTGAAGCGGCTACACATCCCCTTAGCGATTGGGCTGCTGTAGCACATTTTACTTGCCCATGTAACAGAACTGGAAAATTGATTTTCAAATGTGTGATAATTTCAAACCACATTTTGCATTACTGAAATATTACCAAAAAAATTCCCCATGAAACAAGTATTAGTCAAATACATTAGACCAGGATGATATTGCTCTACATTATTTTATTCTTTCTTAAAATCATAAGATAATTGCATGAATTATATGACACTGTCAATTGTTATGCCAGGTACGGGTATATCCTCTGTATTGTTGCTCAACTAGACTCCTAAATGAGCTCCTCTGAAAATGGTGTCACAGAGTCATGTTTTGTTGGAAGCAGTAAGGTAAGCAGAAGTTAGGGAATTTTGCTGTATAAGGGAATCGGTAGAAAAGTAGGTATATGTTTAGTCTTCTGTTTTCTAGGAATAGATTCCTGTAAAAAAATTGATTAGTCAATTTAGTGAGAAAGAGAAGTAAGGTTGAAATTTGATTCCAGTATACAATTTAAATCTTTGATAATTTTCTGAAATTTCAAGTAACTTGCATAACTTGCAAGTCCAAGTTTCTCATTTTTTCAAGTGTAGTAGATAACATTTGCAAACTCTCAAAAGGACCTAGGAAGATTTAATGAGGTAACATGTCTAAAATGTTACCTAAAGGAAAATATTTTTATTATCTCTGCAAATAATACCTCAGCTTGACTGAAGAAAAAGAAAAGATACCTCAAGATATCATTGTAATATGATACAGCAATGAACTACCACCTACAGGAAATTGGCTTCATGAAAGGCAGCAACAAAGAGCACATCAGGATTACACAAAATCAATCAGAGGCAGGCAGGAAGAACACAAGCCAGATGAAGTAGAGTCTTTCATGACAGCCAGGAGAATATATCAAAGCCATCTTTGCTAATTTCAAAAAGCCCACTCTGTCCTCTAGAGGTGAGAACATTACTTCAGACAGGATGCTGGCTCGGCTGGATTTCTGTGAAGATGATAGAACTCCATTTGTGGGTTTCTTAAAAAATGACTTAGAAATGAAAAAGGCCAGCCAGCCTGAACATCGTGAAGTTAGATCCTCAGTGGGATGAAATTGAGTGCAGAAATTTCCACAGTAATTTCTCCATTTTATTTTTTAGCAGTTATATCCTCATTTTGTATTGTATTTCTGAACTAATATTTATTTAACACTACTTTGCAATTATGCCAAAAAGTTAAAGAAACACATCTTTATAAAACAATAAAGTGAATCAAAGCAGTTAGAAGTAGATGGCACCTAATATTGAAAGAAAAATAAAAAGTGGAATGAATGGTGCTCAAAATGATGGGTATGATGGGTCATAGATCATGGTAAGAGCTCCATCAACATGAACACTTTCCATAGAAAGATCTGAGGTTATAAGGAGATCTTTGCACTTTCTAGGATCTTTGGGCCAATTTGCATCTGGGGATGATGGAGTACACCAGAATTCCCAGCTGTTTAAGTGCTCAGGAGGCTGAGGCTGAAGAATGCCTTGACCCAGGAGGTTAGTATTAAACGGGGCAACAAAGTGGCATCGTACCTCACAAGCAAATATATATATATATATATATATATATATATATATATATATAACCCCTGAGAAATAAATGGAAAGAGCAATCTGAGAAACTCCACAGTGCTGAGTTTGAAACTTTGTACCAAACAAACCACAGCAACAAAAAGCAGCTCCATTGGTTAGTGTCCATGCACTAAGGACAATAAAGATCAGACCCACATAACAGTTAGAGACAGTGATATCAGACCCCATATAGTTGAAATTCTCACTGGCATAAAGATGTTTTAGGAATTTTCACCCTGTGATTTTGCTGGAAAGCTGATGTCAGGTTTTTACTTGAGAATTACCAAATCTCCTCTTTGAGTGAATTTAAACGGAGCACAACTTAACTAAATATAACAAATGCATTTTTGTCTTTGCCTTCTATAGATTTGAATCCTTTTTAATGGCAGATATACTTGGGATGAGCTGATGGATCAGTGGAATTGGAGGTAGTGGAAAACAATCACTACACCACTTTCATTTAAAGCTTTTTTGTCAGTAATACCATTCTGAAAGTGGGTAAGCAGATAATGGGATGTTTATATTTGTCAAGACAGAATTAATGTGGGTCTCATCCAGCATTCAAAACAAGAGCTATATTATGCCTTTCATGACAAAAGGTATAACAACTAAAGTTACATTTTAAGGAAGGGTGTCCACAAGAGGCAAAACCAAATTATGCTCTCAAGTCTTAGCTTGCAAACGGGCAAGTATAGTGGGGCATTTAGCATTTAGGGGCAGGTATGGTGATGCATACCTGTAATCTCAGCACTCAGGAGTAAGAAAATTGCTGGCCAGCCTGGGCTACAAAGTGAATTCAAGGTCAACTTGAATTGCATAGTGAAACTCTGTCTCAAAAAGACAAAAAAAAAAAAAAAAAAAAAACCACCAACAACAAAAAAACATACAAACAAAAAACCCTCTTCATTTAAGAGAGAGCTATGATCTGTCTTTAGATTTATCTTTTCTAAACTTCTTAACCTATGTTCTAAATTGTCCCTGAATTTCAATAAAATAGCTTAATTTCATTTCAAATAATAATGTTTTTAAAAGCATAAGACAAAACAAAGATAGTATAGAAATACTTTAAAATTTTAGTCATAGTTATTTTCTTAAGTACTAAAAATATTCTTCAACTAGTAATATTAGTTTTTATTTTATTTATGCTTTATTTTAAAGACCATAAATAAAACAGATTAAAGCCATTCAAAACCAAACAGTTTAAGTGATACAGGACTACCATAATACCTCTTTTTATTTTCAAAATTTTTTCCATGCTATCAGACATAACAAAACCAAACAAAAGACATAGAATAAAACCAATCAAAATAGAACATTGAGTAAAACTAGACAGTGAAACAAAAGAAAACAAAACAGCGCAGAGGAGGAGCTGGGCGGATCTGGAGTGCCTGCATCAGCCCCTTCCTTTGTCTGGGGGACTGTGAATATCTCTGCAAGCAGGGAGGGATCACAGGTTCCTGAGGCACCTTGGCCTGTGGTGAGTACTCAGCACACTCTGCCCAAATCTCAGACTGTTCCGGACCCCCAGGCTTCCGGGTGCAGTGAAGTGGAGCAGTGGGTTAGAGGCCACTACATCCGCCTCCCCATCCTGGCTACACTTGGAGGTCTGCTGAGCTTCCCATGGGTGGGCGGGCCTACACTATCCCCCGAGCCCAGCCGCGCCTAGCCATCGGTGTGCAGAGGAGGAGCTGGGCAGATCTGGGGTGACTGTATTCACCTCTCTGTGTGTCTGGAGAACTGTGGATATCTCTGCAAGCAGGGAGGGATCACAGGCTCCTGAGGCACCGCGCCTGTGGTGAGTACCCTAACCTGGCTGCTATAGAAGAGCTGTGGAGCTTCCAAGGGGCAGGTGGGCGCACAGTGTCCCTGAGGCCCAGCTTGTCTGGAAATGTGGAGCTCTGAGCAGGCAAAGGAGGGTCATTGGCTCTGCAGGCCCATTGGCTTGGGGTAGCGTGGTGCCAGAGTCTCAGTAGCTGCAAACATAGAAGTGGATTTTCAACGGATCCTGAGGAAGCTTTCAAATAACACTTGAAACACAGAAATATAGGAAAATGACAAAACGAAAGACCAAATTACAACCTCAAACCTCCAGCCCATCTCAAGAAACCCTAGGAGGAATGTATTTAGAAGAAAATATATCCCATCCACCTCATATATCAGACACAATAGCTACTGAAATTGACAAGCAACTCCAGGAAGCTTTAAAGAAATTCAAACTCGAAATAATCTCCCAGATAAAACAAGAAATGATAAAAGAAATGAAAGAGATTCTAAATATATCTAAAGAAAATACAGATAAAAAATTGGAGGAACTAAACAAAAAGATAGAATCCCTAGACGAGCAATATAAGAAACAAACAGAATACATAATGCAGATGCACAGAGATATACAGGAAATAAAAAACTCCACTGAAAGTTGTAAAAACCGCCTTAATGAAAGTGAAGATAGAATTTCAGACCTTGAAGACAGGATTGCAGCTAGTGAACAGGAAAGGAAAGATCTTTTAAAAATAACAAGGAATCAGGAAACAACAATTCAACAACTGCAAGACGATGCAAAGAAGAATAACATAAGAATGATAGGGATTAATGAAAAAGAAGGAGACAACATAAAGGGTATCAAGAGAATATTTAGAGAAATAATAGCTGAAAATTTCCCAAGCATGAGATCAGAAACTGACATCAGGATCAGTGAAGCATATAGAACTCCAAATAGTCATAACCAAAATAAAACTACACCCAGACATATAATAATCACCATCCCAGAAATCCAACACAAGAATAGATTATTAAAAACTGTCAGAGAGAAAAGACAGATCACTTATAAAGGAAAACCTATCAGAATCACAGCAGACTTCTCATCACAAACAATAAAGTCAAGAAGAGCATGGAGTGAAGTATTCCAGATCCTAAAGCAAAATGATTTCCAACCTAGACTGATATATCCTGCAAAACTATCATTCAAAATAGATGGTGAAATATGATACTTCCATGACAAAGAACAGCTGAAGAACTTCATGAACACCAAACCAACACTGCAAAAAATATTGAAAGACAGTTTAGATACACAAAGGAAAAAACCACTAAGCAAAGCAAATAATTAAACAGAACAGAAAGATAAAGATGCAACAGCAGAGAGATGATTCCTACAATTAACCAGCATTTAACAGTAATAACCATTAATGTAAATGGTCTCAATGCACCAATCAAAAGAAACAGACTAGCAGAATGGATCAAGAAACAAAATCCAACCATATGCTGTTTACAGGAAACCCATCTAACCCAGAAGGATACTCACAGACTGAAAGTCAAAGGATGGAAAACAATTCTTCATGCAACAGGAATCCAAAAAAGGCAGGAGTAGCCATTCTGTTTGCAGACAACGTGAACTTTAAACCAAAAATGACAATAAAGGACAAAGAAGGTCACTACATACTCATAAAGGGAAAACTCCAAGAGGAAGAGATAACTATCTTAAATATATATGCACCAAACTCCAGAGCACCCAGTTATATAAAACAATTATTAACAGAAATGAAAACTCAAATTATCAGTAACACAATTGTAACAGGAGACCTTAATACGCCATTGACACCAAGGGACAGATCAACCAGACAGAAAATGAGCAAAGAAATAACAGAACTGAATCATACCTGTGAGCAAATGGGTTTGATAGACATATACAGAATGTTCCACCCAACAACATCAGAATACACATTCTTCTCAGCAGTACATGGATCATTTTCTAAAATAGACCATGTATTAGCTCACAGAACATATTTAAACAAGTGCAAAAGAGCTGAAATCATCCCTTGCATGTTATCGGATCATAGTGCTCTGAAATTAGAAATTAATGATAAAAGATACTGCAAAAAATCCCGCAAACACATGGAAAATGAATAACACACTCTTGAGTAATCAGTGGGTCACAGAAGAAATTAAAGAAGAAATTAAACAATACCTAAAAGAAAATGAAAATGCAGATACAACTTACCGGAATCTGTGGGATGCAATGAAAGCCATCCTGAGATGAAAATTTATTGCACTGAGTTCCCACATCAGGAAAACAGAACGAATACAAATAAATAACTTGATGCTACACCTCAAACAGCTAGAAAAAGAAGAGCAAGTCAAGCCCAAAGCCAAAAGAAGAGAGGAAATTATAAAAATCAGAGCAGAAATCAATGCAATAGAGACTAAGAAAACAATCCAAAGAATCAACGAATCAAAGAGTTGGTTCTTTGAAAGAATAAATAAAATCGATAAGCCCCTAGCCAACCTTATTTAAAAAAGGGAAGAAAAAGCTCAAATTCATGCAATAAGAAATGAAAAAGGAGAAATCAGTACAGACCCAATAGAAATACAGAAGATCATCAACACCTATTTCGAAAACCTCTACTCTCAAAAGTTTGATAACACAGAAGAAATAGACAGATTCTTAGAAGCATATGAAGTGCCAAAGCTAGATCAAGAGGATGTAAAACTGTTGAATAACCCAATCTCTGTTAATGAAATTGAAAATATAATTAAGTCCTTACCCACCAAGAAGAGCCCAGGCCCAGATGGATTCACTGCAGAATTCTACAAGAAATACAAAGAAGACCTAATGCCGACACTCCTCAAACTATTCAATGAAATTGAAAGGGAAGCAATCCTTCCTAAGTCATTCCTGGAAGCAAATATTATTCTAGTACCAAAACCTGAGAAAGACCCAACTAAAAAAGAGAACTATAGACCGATCTCCCTAATGAACACAGATGCAAAAATCCTCAATAAAATATTGGCAAATAGGATGCAGCAAATCATCAAGAAGATTATACACCATGACCATGTGGGATTCATCCCAGGAATGCAAGGATGGTTCAACATATGCAAATCAATAAATGTAATCCACCATATCAATAAAGCCAAAAATAAGAATCACATGATCATTTCTATAGATGCAGAAAAAGCCTTCGATAAGGTCCAACATTTATTCATGATAAAAACTTTACAGAAAATTGGAATAGATGGTCTTTACCTCAATATAATAAAGGCCATTTATGACAAACCAACAGGCAGCATCATACTAAATGGCCAAAAATTGAAAGCCTTTACTTTAAAATCAGGCACAAGACAAGGATGTCCTTTATCACCACTCCTATTTAATATAGTACTGGAAGTACTAGCCAGAGCAATTAGACAAGAAAGAGAAATAAAAGGGGTAAAGATAGGAAAAGAAGAAGCTAAGTTATCATTGTTTGCAGATGACATGATACTCTACATAGAAGACCCCCTAAACTGCATTGAAAGACTCTTACTCTACATACAAGACCCCCTAAACTCCATTGAAAGACTCTTAGATACAATAAATAAATTCAGTAATGTCGCTGGATACAAAATCAATACTCAGAAATCAATAGCATTCCTATACACAAACAACAAAATCACAGAGAGGGAAATAAGAGAAACGGGACTATTCACATTAGCAAGCAAAAAAATGAAATATTTAGGAATTACTCTTATGAAAGAAGTGAAAGACTTATACAGTGAAAATCATAATACACTGAAAAAGGAAATTGAAGATGATCTCAGAAAATGGCAAGACATCCCTTGCTCATGGATAGGAAGAACAAATATTGTGAAGATGGCCATTCTCCCAAAACTGTTACACAGATTCAATGCAATCCCAATAGAAATACCATCAACATACCTTATAGATCTAGAGAAATCACTCCTAAATTTCATCTGGAACCAGAAAAGACCTAGAATCGCAAAGGCAATTCTAAGCAGCAAAGACAAAGCAGGAGGCATCACAATCCCTGACTTGAAGTTATACTACAAAGCAACAGTAGTAAAATCAACATTGTATTGGAATCAAAACAGAGCTGAAGATCAATGGAATAGATTAGAAGATAAAACCACAACTACAAACACACTCAACCACCTTATCTTTGATAAAGGAGCCAAGCAGGTTCACTGGAAGAATGACAGTCTCTTTAATAAATGGTGCTGGAAAAACTGGATCTCCATTTGCCAAAAACTAAAGCTAGACCCATGTCTATCACCATGTACTAAATTAAAATCTAAATGGGTCAAAGATCTGAATATTAAAACAGAAACACTAAATCTATTGGAAGACAAATTGGGTAGAAACCTTGGAGACATAGGAGTAGGTAGAGAATTCATGAACAGGACTCAAACCACACGGGAAATACTTCCCAGAATCAATAACTGGGACCCTTTCTTATTAAAAAGTTTCTGCATGTCAAAAGAAATCTCCAGCATAGTGAAAAGAAAACCCACAAACTGGGAAAAGATTTTAGTGAACTCTCTCTCAGACAAGGGACTCTTGTCTAAAACATATAAAGAATTAAAAATCTCTGACCTCCAAAATTCCAAGATCCAATCCAAAAATGGGCATCTGAGATGAATACGCAATTCTCAGATGAAGAAATGCAAATGGCAAATAAATACATGAAAAAATGCTCATTATCATTGGTCATTAGAGAAATGCAAATTAAAACCACACTGAGATACCATCTCACTCCTGAAAGAATGGCCAGGATCAAGAAAACCAACAACAAATGCTGGAGAGGCTGTGGGGAAAAAGGAACTCTCCTGCACTGCTGGTGGGAGTGTAGACTGGTACAGCCTTTGTGGAGGTCTGTCTGGAGATTTCTCAAAAAGTTGGGATTGGAAATCCCATTTATTCCAGCTATTCCACTTCTAGGCATATTCCCAGAAGAACTGAAAGCATCATACCACAGTGATATATGTGCACCTATGTTTATAGCAGCACAATTTGTAATCACCAGATCTTGGAAACAACCCAAGTGTCCATCAACTGAGGAATGGATAAAAAAGTTGTGGTATTTCTATACAATGGAGTATTATTCAGCTATAAAGAAGGATCACATTGAGATATTTATCAATAAATGGGCGCAGCTTGAGACCATACTCATAAGTGAAATAAATCAATCTCGCATGTATGAATACCGAATAGTTTCCCTAATGTAAGTAATGATTCAAATATATAAAAATATGTGGTAATCATGATTCCCCATTATGTGGCCTTGAAGCCTTATAAAGTTTTCACTCATTAATTAGAAAGGCTTTATTCTGGGCTTCTTGATATGGAAATATTTGAAGCTAGAGTATATGAAGTTTTATCCAAATATTTCAAGGAAAAAGACAGACACTATGGTAACTGCTATTAAATCGGGTTATTTGGTGGTGAAGCACGAGATTGCTGAAACAGTCATGCTTTGACTTCTATTGTTATATTGTTATGTCCTGTTTTAACTCAATCTCTCCCTTATTCTTTAAAAAAATTATTTAGTTATTTCTTATGTTTGTTTTAATTAAGGGGAAAAATTTTTAAAAATTAGGATATATAATAGTAACTCTTTTTGATTTCCTATTAACTTGTTTTGAAGTCCTGTAATACTCCCACGATCTTGTTTTGACTGATTAGACTCTGTTCCATTCTGTGCGATAGTATCAAGTTTGAGGGTATAGGCAACTACTTTGAAGGAAATAAGATTCACTAAGATGCCCATTCTGGTTTGACTATTGTCTCCTTTGGAAGTCCTGTAATGTTTACAATGCCTCAGTTTTATTGGTCTTGTTCTCTACTGTTTTGTCCAACTTTATAATATCTAATGAGATAGACAATTCTTTTTAAGGAAACAAGAGACAACGTTGATAACCATTGTTGATAACCTTGTACTCTGTTCTACATCATGTGCTATGTCTATCCTTGGCTTTGACTGACAGCTTTGTTTTGCCATATTTGACTTTATTCTCTCCCCCCCCCCAAAAAAGTAATAAGAACTAAGGAGTAATAAAATCCAAAATGTGTAAATTTTGTTGTAAAAAAGAGAGGGGAAAAAAATGAGCTCTAACGGATATAACAGCAAGTGTGTTTAGGGGTGTTAAATAGCTGACTATATTAATGTTTTTGGATCATTGAACACAGCTGTTTGCAGTCTACCTGTTTGAATGTCCACCTTGTATTCTTTGATACTGTGATTTGAGCAACTATTTCCAAGATGATAATATGTAATTTATTAACAGGTGATTTCTTACTGTTATGTTTTTTTTTTTTGTAGTTCTGTATTATGTGTACCCTTACACCACTTTGTTTTGTTTTGTGTTTTTCTCTTTTTCCTCTTAAGTAAAATTAAAAAAAAAAACAACAAAACAAAACAGTGAGAATAATATTGGATTTCAAAAACAAAACAGAAGGAAAATCCCTATATTTGCTATATTGTGTAATGTTATCCTCTTAAGATGTCCAGATTAATGAACTTAGACATGAAAATCAATCAAACAATACAAGCATTAACTTGTTTTTGTACCTTAGAAACCACCACCAGTCCTATGCAACTCGCAGATTCAGAGGAGAGTCTGAGTTGATAGCAACTAGTAATATTATATCAGGGCTGGGGATTTAGCTCAGCAGCGTAAGCGTTTGCTTTGCAAGCATGCAGTTGTGAGTTCGTTCCAGGTACCAAAAAAAAAAAAAAAAAAAAAAAATTAATGAATTCTGAGTAGTGAAATACTTTTTATGCCAAATTCAATACTTAATATTTTGATTATTTGAAGAGTTGCTTAGTTATGGTAGTGACTTAACTTGCTGATGAATATAAAATAAAATTACTTTTGATGTTCCAAAAGTTTATATTTATTAGGATTAAAAGAACTGTATGTTACAAACATGAATTCTCTTAGAATAAAACGTGATTTATTAAATAATAAAATGCATTCATTATTAAGGCAGTTTCACATTATGTGAGTAAGATTTGAATGTGGGGCTTACGTTAAGATTCTGTTTACTCACAGAGGTAGTAAGTAGCACAATATAATAAAATACTTACTCTAACTTTGAATTCAAAATCTGTCTTGTTTGATTAATTATGTGAATACCAAAGATCTGTTTTCATCAAAAATAGGAAGAGGAGAATTTCTCAACAAGAGAAGTGGGAACAAGTGTGAGGTTACATGACAGCTCGGCAATGCCCCAATGCTGGTTGGTTAAACATCATGCCCGTGTCTCTGGAAGGGAGTTTTTAGACCACTTAACCGAGAACATTAAGTTGCTTTTCTTCTGCAGTATGAACAGGCCTCAATCTGTCAGTTGATTATCTGATTACAACAGCAGGGTTGACTTTGCTCCAATTAAAGGAGATTTTTTTTTTTACCTGACTAATGCCATGGAATGGAGCATAAACAACTGGATTGAGCACTGTCACTGCACCTAGCTCACTGTTTTGAAACAGTCTCAGCATCATGCTTCAGGAAAGAGGGACCAGGTAGAATGAAGGGACCTCTGAGAACTCAGAAAGAACTGAGAATTAAAGGGGGTGATGGAAGCAGGTGCAGGCAGGAGAAAATCCTTGAAAGAAGAGAGCTGTGCAGAAAAGAATCCAGATATCAACCGCAATCAGTTTCAATTACTGAACAGAAGACACATCAATGAACACACAGGAGTAAGCAATAAAGGACACTGGAAAATAGGCATTTGAAGGCATTTAACAATATATGCAAAGTGGTACATCACCTGGCAGTAGAATATCATGTTAAAAATATATACTATGATACAAAAACCCACCATTAAAATAACAAGAACAAGTAACTAATAAGTCAAAAAGTCCTTGATTAATTCAAAGACAGTCAGATCAAAGAACAAATATGAGCAAACAATAGAGAAGAGAAGTGAAAACCAGCAGGGTCATACAAACCAAATAATTACATTAAGTGAAAACACAATTTTAAACAATACAGTGGTTAGATTGGATGTACAGAATGACTACCCTATGTGCTATCTAAAATGCCAAAAACATCACTTTAAGTATAAAGAATGGAAAATGTATGGTATGATAATTCTAATCAAAGAAAAGATGAAATGATAATATAGATAATAAGTTAAGTGAATTTCAAAGCAAAGGTCATTATCAAAAGTAAAAGGTCTTTCCATCATTACATAATGAATTTTAAAAGAACATATTTTAAAATTTAATGAATCTAAAATACAGCATCAAACACATGGAGAAAAAATAGTAGAAATTATAGGAGAAAGTAGACTAAAAACTATACTCAAAGATTTCAATATCCTTTCTGATAAAAAATCATAGAATATTAGTAATAATATAGAACTAAAACTACTATTAATCAATCTGATTCAATTAATATTTATAGAATACTATACACAACAAAAGAAGGTATTATGATACTTATTAAGATAAATAATTTTGGGGGGTCATAATATAATCCTCACAAAATTTAGATGTATCACATTCAATAAAATAGATTCTCTAGCAACAAGATAATTACATTGGTTAAAGAAAAATCACTTTATGATTCTTGGAAAATTTTCAAGAATTAAGAAATGAAATAAAACACTTCTAACTGACTTACTTGTAGGTTAACAAAGAAAAATTCAAATGTGTATTATAAAGAATGTTTAATTGAATGAATGTGAAAATAGTATATGTTAAAATGAACAGGAGCCTGGTAAGAAAGTACTAGACACATATATTAAAAGGGAAAAACTGAGTTTCCCACCTTAAGAAACTAGAAAAAAACTGAAAATTAGACATCAAGTAAGTAAAAGAAAGGGAGTAAATGTTATTGCAGAAATCAGTAAAATAGAAAACAGTAAAATAGACAACATCTACATGAAGAAATCCTATTGTTATAAAAATGACATAAGATCTCTAAATAATATAAGAGAAATATGCTAAGTATGTGATTCCCAAGATTGAAGCATGAATTCAAAGGAACAACACAGATTAAGAGTAAGAAATATTTTTGAAGGAAAGATAGCTTCCGCCTTAGAGAGTCAGAAGAGGACCTTAAGTAGCCTGTCCATTATCCCTCTTCTCAAATAAAGTTTTACACAGCAACATCACAAGGTGGCTACAAAATCATAAAGTGGATGTTAGGAGAGACAAAACAATGATTACCCAATAAAATTACAAGGCATTAGGTAATGCTGATCCACTGGGGAAGCAAGTCACACAGTAAGTTTGCATGGAAAGGACGACTTTTCCTGGAAGGCATCCGTCAAAGGCTTGGTCTCCCACCCAGGTGACTGAGATTTCATTTCGGCTATTTAGCCTAGTTAGGATACTGCTGTGTGTCCCTACAGAAGCAGGTGTATTCACTGCATCTTAGTCTTGGGGCTACTCTTCAGGGAATGCACCTCCAGCCACAGTTGTAATATGTTCTCATCTTCGGCACCCACTCCCTTGAAGGCCTGGTCCTGCCTGACTGTCTGCAATATTTCAGACTAAATTAGTTGTCTATAATAGAATGAAGTCTGCTAAGCCAGTAAATTTGATCATGTTAATGAAGATCAGTTTTTTTTCTAACATTTACTATCAAAGTTTACTTTTAAAAATTCTACAAATAGAACAATCACATAACTACTAAGGAAATGTAACTATTTATAGTTAAAATCCTGTTTATCAAGAAAGTTCATCACAAATAGATACTCTACTAAATCTAACAAACATTTTATGAAGATGTAAAATCAATTCTATACAAAATTTTCTTGAAAAACCACAAGGGCACACACTGAAGCCAGAATCTCCAAATCAAAACCAAAGACAATAGAAGGAGGAGGAGTTAGAGGAGAAAAGAAAGAAGGAGAGGTGGGGGGGGGGCAGAAGATTTCTTTTAAACATAATGGGAAATTTCTACAAAATTTGGCAAATTGAAACACAAAATATAAAAATACATAGTTGCCAAGTAGGAGTTATTGTATGAATGAAGATTGTTTGACTATCATAAAATTTATTAGTGTAAATTGCCACATTAGAAAGCAAAAATATTTCTAAAATAAACAGTAGACAAAATTCAAAACCTGTTTCTAATAAAAATTTCTGAAAATTGGAAAATTAACTCATGTAACCCAATAAAGAATTTCTATGAAAATTTATAGCTAATGTCATATTTCCCTCACTATATCAATATAAAAACAAATATAAGAGTATATATTCTGGGCACCATATTCAACATTTTTCCAGAAGTTGTAACTAGAGAAAGTAAAGTAGACCAGAAACTACAGTGATGGGAGCAGCAAGAGCAGCAGCTCCCAGGGCAGCAGGGGTGCAGGTGGGGTTGAGGGGAGAGAAAGGGGGGAAGAGGAGGTAACGGTTCAGGAGAAAAGGAATAAAGCCATCTAGACTGCACATGAAGAAGTAAAACTATCTTTTCTTGTGAAAAACATGACAATATACATGATGAAATATACAAAACAGCTAAGAAAACTAGTTTGTGAGATTCGCAAGGCTTCAAGCTTCATGAATAATATACAGAACGTCAGGTCTAATTCTAAGTATAGTGCTACCTGAGTCAGGAGAACTTTTGTTCGCAAAAATGCAATTTCCAAACACAAGTAGCTGGCAAGACCTTGTTTCCATTTGTGAATTCTGGATGAGGGACATGACGTCCACTTTTTCCTGTTTATGAACAGGATCTGTTCCACAATTGTGGAATGGATTAGGTTTCTGAACCAAGGCAATACCATACTAACAAAAATCAGATATGAAAATTTTAAAGTATCGTGATGGTCTAAAGATGCATATATTCACCTAACATATAAAACTCTTGTACACTTAAAATGATGAAACATTACAGAAAAAGGTAACTAAATAAATGAGAGCTAAGCCATGACTGTGGTAGAAATTCAGTATATTAAGATGAAGACTCCAGCTTGATTTAGAGATTTAATTCACTCTAATGAAGATTCCCATGAGAATGGGTTTGTGCTAAAAAATAATTATAAAATCCATATCAACATGTAAATGACTTAAATTAGACAAAAGCTGTTTGAAAGAGAAACAAAATTATTTTTGATTTAAACAGCTATTACAGAGCAATAATAATCAAAACAGTATGATACTATTGTAGGATGAATAGATAAACAGAAATAAGAATCCAGAAGTATATTGTGAACAATTGATTTTCTATGGTGGTACAAAGGAAATACATGTAATTAATGACATTCTTTTTCAACAAATGGTCCTAAAGAAGTGAATATCCACTGTACCACATTAAAAACAGTTCAAAATATTATAAAATGAACTTAAAACCTACAGGTATAAAAATTTAAAAGTAAACCGTATGAAAAAGTAATGTGAATTTAGGTTAGGCATATATATATATATATAATCAGTGTACAGTCTACAAAGAATTAAGTATAAGTGACAAGGTAGTTTTACCAGATGAAATTGTTTGAAAGACATTTTTAATAAAGTGGAAATCAAAATATAGGATGCAAATAAATGATCACAAATCATGCATTTCTGAAGAATTTTTTCTAGAAGTTGTAAAGAACACTCATAATTCAATCAGAAAACAATTAAAATGGGAAACATTTAAGCATTTTATCAAAATTATGTAAAAGCATTCAAAATAATTTTAGTGTTATTATTATCTATGAAATCCAAGTTAAAACCACAATGAGATACTACCAAGTATTTATTAGAATAGCTAAAATTGAGAAGACTGAACATATCTAGTGTTGGCAAGATCACAAAAGAACTGCAACTTTCATATACCACAGGTTGGAGGAAAACTGTACAACCACTTTGGAAAACAGATTCTTAATATTGTGAATGTGCAAATATTATATGATCCAACTGTTCACTCTCATATATTTGTCCAAGAAAAACACAATCATGTGACCGTAGCAGCGTTCTTCATATTATTAAAAAACCAGAAACCACCAAATACCTTCAACAAATTAACAGTAGTAGAGGTACATAAAGAGATAGTATTCAACATCGTAAACAAATAAATTAGTAATGATCACATCACAGATAAATTTTGAAAACTAACGCTAACTGAAAGAAGACAAAAGCAATACACATTGAATGTTTGTTTGTATACAAGGCCTTATGAATGTAAAACTAATTCATTGTTACAGAAAGCAAATGACATTACCTGGATATAAAATTTAGAAAGTGTTCTAAGCAGAAAGAAAGGATTACTAGCAGGCCCCTGGAATCCCTGGAGAGCGAAGAATGCTTACATTATTTTGTTGTGATGTCTTTAAAGTAGTATGGAAATATTTCTACTTACACAAATGTACTTTTAAATGCATTCACATTAAAATATGTCAATTTTACTTTAATGAATATGATCTTTAAAAGGAAAAAAAAAAAAAAAACTAAACTTAAGTATCTCCTTTGGAGACACAGTGTCCTGATTAAGATACCAGCTGTCCCCCTTACTAGTATCATGACCTTAAAAATTTGTATCTATTATCTCAGTGAGAAAAGTTTTAATGTTTGGATACCTCACAAAATGACTTTACAATATACTTTACAGTTCAACACAATATAAAGGCCCCTCATTTGCTATTATTATCAATAATGAAGGTTCTTTAAACAATTAAAAGATTGTATTACTATAGAATATAGCAGTTGTTTTATAAGAGATTCATAGAAAACGTCTTTAAAACTATCTGTAGACATATATTCACATACAACCACGTGTATTATTTTTATTTAAATATAAAATGCAGTAAAAAACGAGCCTTAAGGTTCTGGAGTTTTTTGCATAAATTAAGAAAACATAAGTACAGACTGATATTTTTAAAATCGTGTTTAGAATAATGATTTCAGAAGCACTTTTCAAATATTTCTTTAAAGATTTCTCAAAGAAGTAAAATAACTTGTGACAATGACTTTTTAAACCAATCAATAAATCATAAGTATATCCATAAACAATCTCAAAATCCACTAAAATAACTTCTTCATATGTTGGAAGTGACATAATTTCAAAAATAAGCTCTAATATTTGAATCAATAAAAATAATTTTAAAATGTTTTGTTATTGCCAGTTTTTAAGCTTGCATATTTTTTCTAAAATTTTAAAATTTCAGAATGGAGTCATGTCCATTTTCCTCCTCCTTTTGTTTCTGCACTCAGAGTTTTTGGATATCACAGGTTTTTATTTAAACATCATTTTCTCTAAGTATCACCTTAAGCATTTTTTTACGTTGTAGTGATTTTTCCTCCCTGTATGAAAGGAAACATGATGAAATTGTTGGTGACTCAGCACCACTAATCCTCAAGAGATTGATACACCTCATTTAGCACTGGGCATGCTAAATAATGCCACAGTAGATACTACACTGTTTTTTTTTCCCCCTTTACAAATTACATTTTGCCATTAGTTAATTCTATTTAGCATATATTCTTTAAGAGTTTTGAAGAGAATATGGAAAAACCATCTATTGCCTTTTTAGAATTTAGAAACACAAAGGGAAAAAGCCTCTGCTTCTAGCTCATGTTAACACTGAACAACACCACTGTATTCTCTTCCCCACCAGAGTCCTTAGATTGGCAATGCAATGCATTAGATGGATTCTAGAGTATTACGTGGCTACTACCTCACGTGTTTCAGTATGCGTCTATCCAAGAACATCCTCCTGAGAGTGCACTGACTTCATCTCCTACATGGTCAAATTATATAACGCTGAAATATTTCATATTAAAATTCTTTCTTTCAGAAAAGGCCTCATTAAGTCATAATGAAAAATGAGCTTTCTTCAGAATAGATCTTTATAGTGTTATTGAGCATTATTTTTTCTTCTCAAAATGGCTTTAGTCTGGTGTAGAGTAGATGTTGAATATGTGCTCATTGGCATATTAGGAGAAGGCTGAGTCATATTTATTTGAATGACTACTTTGAACATAAGCTATATTCTCAATGACATTTGCTGTATACCATAATAAGCATATGAAGTATTAGATAGTATTAGTGTATCTTGCACTATTACATTTTGATTCCTGAAAATCAATTTATATAGTGGAAGATTTATTTTGGAATTTTAAAAATGATAGATGATAGGTTAGATACATAGAATCTAAGATAGTAAATAGATAGATGAAAATTTTAAGTGAACTGATTTAGCCATATATATTCATGGCCTATTCACATATATATTCATGTGAATATATTCATATATATTCACATATAAATATATATATATATATATACACATACACATATTCATATATATTCACATATAAATAAATATATATATATATATATATATATATATATATGTACATACATCCATATACAAACAATGTTAATAGTTGACAAGTTCTCAGAAATATCAGGAATGAAGTCATTATTTTTCCACCCAATTGTACAGAACATAACAGATCATCATTCTCATAACAAACTGGTATTGACATTTCAATAGCTTCTGCAAACTTGAAAAATTGTCAAACATGTTAAGTTTCAAATAACAAGGAAGAATCACCTGTTATGTCTGGCTTACAATTCACAAAGTCTTTCTAACTAGTTTTGGCTAATGAGCACAACAGAGGATGGACGGGAAGTGTGCAGAGCAGGATAATGCGAACACCAGGCTCTGATTGTTCTATTAAAATTGGAGCAATTCATCACTTAGCATCATTAGGCACTGATAACGTGAATAGTAGAAAGAAGCTCTTTGAGAATTTTCAGTGTTCTTTAGTCAGCGTAGAATATGGCTTAATAAAAATGGCACATCCGTATTGAAATGTAGACACTGGTGGCTTAAGGGAATTAGCAATTTAATAATTGGCCACATTTTTAAAATCAGCAAAATAACATAACACGCAAAATTAAATTACAGTGAATAGACCATATGTATTTCTGTTTTGTGTATTTTATTATGACACTGATAAATGGCATATAATTCATAACACTGTCATTTAGTAATTAAGGCAGTTTTTATTATTTTGTTTACTGGTTTCTCATTTCTAAACACTGTAATTTTGTCTTGTGATTAGTAATGAATCTCACTCAGCAGAGCCTTCTAATAGAACTCAGCATGGACAATTTTCCACACAGATTCTATCCCTGCCTGAATCACACTAATCCCTTGATGGGGCTCAAAGAAGGACTCAGATCCCTGTAGACTTCCTAATGTACTGACTATTCATAAAAATAATAACAAGGCGGCAAGCAGGCAGAAACAGGCCTGCACCTGTTCTTTGCCCTGCTGAGAAAGGACGCAAGATGAGTCTTATTGTTGATTCTTCATTGGAACTAGGTTTATAATCTTAAGACTGAGACTTTTTCTAAATTGGGGGCCTAAAGTACTAGTTGAGAGAAACTTTTAATGGTCATTTAATTCATGATTGTCTCTTTAAAGTAGACATAGTGGAAGATTCCTCTCCAAGCACATCAAACACTTGTACACATGAACCCACATACAAAAAATAACTACAAATAAAAATGCTTGCATAATTTGCTTTTGGACAAACAATGAACATATTTTTGATAACACCAATTTTTTTATGATTTAATAAATAGTTGAAGGTATATTAGTAGTAACTCATCCCCAGGCAACCTAAAACTTTATTGACAGTCTCCATGGTGACCTTGAAGAATGCATCATTGATTTGTACAGCAGGCTTTTAAATGAGACAACCAAAGTTACACGTTCTCCCATATCTGAAATATTCATTTCTCTTAAATATCAACGTATTGAAACTTGAGTCTCATATTTTAGAGTAAGATTTAGTTGGATCATTAGAGCACTGATTTGTCACTGGTAAATGATACTCATGCAAATAATGGAGAAAAATATTTACTTTTGAAATTTCATTATTCATTCAGACAAATCTGCAAGGAGAGTTTAATTTAAAGTTATGAAAACAGACATAAGGTTGTAAAATGTAATGTCCACATATTCAGGATATATGGAATTGATCCAGGTTTATGTGTAAACCTTATACACAATTTTCCATAGGGAATAATTTACACACTTCCTTCAGGAAATACAAAAAATAATTATTTTTGCTAACCATAGAACACACTAGTGTTATACATTCACTCAATTCAAGAAAAATTTCTACACAGAATTGATTTTATTAGAACTTTTCAAAAATGACAGTGTTCATTTGTTTTACTGTAAGTTCATATTTTCTCTAATTATATGTTAAGTATTTGAAAGATTTATCTTCCAATCTTTAAGAATGAATTCAAGCAGGTAGTTATTAAATGACTTCCATTGAGACAAATGCTATTTTCACTGCTACAAATACGACATACAAGACTACATGAAAGGCAATTCCATATAGCAAACAGTGCCATTAAAATATTTTAAAACAATGTTAAAATCATATAGGAAGGCTAAGTTCTCTCTCTCTCTCTCTTTTTTTTTTTTTTTTTTTTTTTTTTTTTTGTCTTTTTCGTTTTTATCAGTACCAGGAATTGAACTCACGACTGCCTGCTTGCAAGGCAGGTGCTTATGCCGCTGAGCTAAATCCCCAACCCCAAGTTCTCTTCTTTTAAGGAGGTGCTAAGTATAGGAATCCTTCTAGACTTCTCCATTTCCTTTAACCCCTAATATTGGTGCTACCTGATGAAGATATACCTTGTTAGAAAATAAGCAAATATAAGCATTCATGAGTTTGCACGATGAATTCACATCAACTGTGAAATATTAACAGTTTCAAGTTTATATTTGAATTTAAAATGGTCCCAGAGAATGAATGAGCCCAAGAGAATGTGCATACAAATGTAAAACTTCTTTGAAGAAACTCAGCAACAGTGCAAGGAGAATCCAAAAGAAGTGAGCAATTCATGATCAAAGTTCACAAAACGCACACAAAAAATATATATCATAGAAAAGAGATACTAAATTGACCAAAAGCAGATTCAAATTCCTAAACACTGTGTCTTTATTACAAATAAAAAATAAGTAGAAGATTAAATTTGTAAAAAGCTTGAAAACAGGCTCAAGAATTATAGTATTCAAAACTAATTTTGAAAAAATAGCCAACATTAAAATGAGAAAAAGTTTTAAAATGCTCTCTATAATTAGTTCACAGTGAATTCAGGAACAAACAGCAGTGACAATCTTCAGATTACAGATGAGTCATGTAACAAAGCAACATATATCTAATACAATAATGATTGGGAAACAGGAGGATAGATGGATTAATGAATTCTAATGTATGAATTCTCAAAACTTAAATGAGATGATACAGACTACATAGAAGAGATTACTTCAGCATAAAGAGACATTTTCTGAAATTATGTCAACAAATGCAAGTTTGGAAAGCTCAATAGTTTTGACAGTGTACAAAATAAAACACACTGCACACATCTTAATTTAAAAATGTAACATTAAAAAAAGACTTCCTTTGCAAAGCACAGAAACAAGATCATGGATGCACAAGCAGCATCAGGTTGACTTGAAAGTAACAAAAACAGAAAACAAAAACAAACAAAAAGCTATCATAGGTTGCTTTCTTAAATATATTGATGAAAATAATTTCAGTGTAGTACCCACCCACAATGACACTGTTTTTCAGCAATGGCCAAGAAGTAAAAATATCATGAGATGAAAATGAAATAACCTTGTAATAGTACAAAATTTCTGATAAAGCTAAATCAAAATTATAGATAATTTAAAACTTTAAACTTCCTTGTTGACCAAGAAATTGAAAACACCCCCCCAAAAATACACAGCACCAATGAAAATTTTCAACTAGAAAAAACTTAGGGACTTCTAGAAAAATTGAATTGTCCCGTAGAGCATGTGAAAGTCATTTCTCAGAAGAGATGACAACTATTTAATTTTGAGAAATTCTTCCACATATTCCTATATGTGTATGTATACATACAAAACATGCATGAATGCATACATACTTATATTAACAGGGAAACATTATTCATAACAGCAAAATAATAAAGCTAAACAAAAAGTCCATGTAAAATATAGTCTTGGAATACCCATACAGGTCAACATTATGCAAGAGTGAATGAAATACAACTGAATACATCAGCATAAAGCTAAAAAACCAATGCTAAATAATTGGTGAGTCAGATATGAATGCTTGCAAGATATTTTCATAACTTAAGTTTCAAAACTAGGGCAATTAACATATTAAGTCATAAACACGTAAAGAGCAGATACTGATCAACACAAAGATTGGCTTAGTGGTTACTCGAGGGAGGGGTAAGTGGGAGGTGGCATAGAGAAAGACACGATTATTTAAGAATATGTGGAGACTTAAGATCAGTGAAATCTTGGTTGTGAGCATAATTCTTTCCAGAAACATGCTATAATCCAAAACGCTTATATATCAAAGTAAATTTCCCCCTGGGGAATAATGAAAACTCAGATAATTCTTTCCACAACCTCATAACATTCATATAAAAATGATTACAACACTTTGAAATGATAAAATAGTAAAAAAAATACAAAATATGTTTAAAAAGGAAACAAATTAACTTGAACTTATCTTTCAAAATCTTCATAGCAGGTGTGAGTGCGACAAGAGAGTAGAGGGCTAATGTGCAAAATGACTTTCACCGTCACTGATAGAATTAATAGTATATAGTCATTATTATTATTTTTGGCATCAGGCTTCAAACTCAGGACCTGGTGCTTACCAGGCAGGTGCTGTACCACTATGCTCTATCTCTGGCCCTATCAGTATATGTTGGCTTAATGGAATCTTTTTATTTTCATGCAACTGTAATAACAAAGCCCTTAACATTCACTTTTGTCTTCTTTTGAGAATTCTGTGGAAATATGACATTGTGTTTAACAGATTTATCACTTGCAATAATGCGTTCTTATTTGGGCCGTGTTTTCTAAAAAATTTGCACTGTTTCCCACATCTTACACATATCACTAATCTAATTTGAAGTGAGAAATTCCTCCATTTGTTTTCTCCTCCTCCTCTGCAGATAAGATCTCCTTCATAATCACATGTCATTGGGGTGTAATTGTCCCTGATCCTGTAGACAGAAAGAGAAACAGAGAGAAGAGAGAGAGAAAGAGAGAGAGAGAGAGAGAGAGAGAGAGAGAGAGAGAGAGAGAGAGAAAGAATGAATCACTGCCTTAGTTTTGATTATGTGATGCACAGCATTATGTACCACTTGGCATTGCAAAGCAGTTTTCAAAGATCAAGTTAAAATTTATTAGAAATGTTACCGGATTATCTTGAACACTCACAGAACAAGTAACTCACAATCCAAGGTTTTACTGTACATCTAATTTCTAATGCTTAAGATAAGTGATAGACGCACATCCTTTAAAAATGCTCTTTAAAATCTACCTATAGGGGTATAGGATATTGTTTCAGTAATGACAGTTTTCAAGACAAATACAAAAATTTATATAGAGTGAGTTCTCACTTATGAATATACTTCAAATATTTGTTCCAAATTCTATTTGCTTGGAAAAGTCACATTTCAAAACCAGAGTGAAAATACTACTACTTGGATCTCAACAAAATTGATCGACACTCCTTGTTGAAGAACCAGGAGTTTAGGATTATTATCTATAGAGGTGGAAAAAACAGAGGGAGTTTCACCAATTTAAGAATCTAATACTAGTGAAATTCACAGATTTGGAAATGCGCGGCAGTAATATGGCTGCTTAGAAGTTTCTAAATCAAAATAGCTGAATCTGAAGCCTCTCAAAACCTCTTCCAGATTTACTGATTCCATCACCCTACCAGTCTGGCCTTTAGTTAGAGCAACCAATTGCTTGTCACCTTGGTTTTAGGTGACTGAAGCCAGAATCCGGAAAACTATATAAGATCAAATCATGAAACTTTTAAATTTAAAAGAGACAGCATATGAGATAAAATTACATGCCTAAGGTATTGTGGGAGTTAAATGTCTGTAATCTCTCCTAGACAATATCTCACAGTGTTCAAATATTTGGGACTTGAATTCAGATTAATTTTATCCAATTTCCTACAACATGATTTACCAGCCATACATTCATCAGAAAACCTTTACTATCTAAGTTCCTTTATTTTTAAGAGAAAGTGTAAGTAAAATCCTTTGCAGTCTTCCTGTCACATAAAATTGACAAATGAATGTTTTCCACCTTAAAATGCCCTTAATCACATTTTTTGGCTAATGTGCATGTATATTGATAGCACTAAGAAAATCAATCAATATTCAACTAGGGGATCAAGACTGAAGAAGGGAAAATTTACTGCAGATGCTACAAACTTACTTCTCAGAGGCTGAGCTTAGCATTTTTGAGATCGTGTGTGTGTGTGTGTGTGTGTGTGTGTGTGTGGTACTGGGGATCAAACTCACAACCTCATGCTTGCCAGGCAGGCACTTATGCCACTGAGCTAAATCCCCAGCCACCAATTTTGATATATTTTGAAGTGCTTTTAAAATACAACTGTTATTTAAATGTTGAGAACCTTATATATTTTACACATATAGGTTTCTCTTACAACACTTGAAGAAATGCCCCCTCATTTTCTAATGATAATACTTTATTGAAGCTGAATAGCAACTGCACTTTTTATTGGCTTCACAATTTTTTTGATGTCCCAATATTCCAACCTTATTGCTTGCATGGTCTCTAGAAAAACATAAGTTGTAAACTTGGAGATATTGAGATGAAAGAGGAAAATAAGACTGATTTCACTATTGAAGGAGGACTTTTACAAGAAAAAAAGCAGCATTACATGCAGGGACCTCAGTGGAAAAAAGAAACAAATGTAAATTTACGTGTCAAATTCAAAAGATAAAACAAGACAAATGACTTTTAAAAGTTTATATTTTCTTAGGTCCCTGAGTGACATACAATCTGCTCATTTTATGTAAATATACTTAATTTTAAGCAATAGTATTACACATTATTTTAAATATTTTCTAATTGATTTGCCTATAACTATTAATCAGTTGCTCTTTGTGGTATGGAAGTACCATTGCTTTCTACAAATTTTCACTGTGAATGTAAATAATTCCTGACTATATCAATTTTATTATATGTGAGTAATTGCTTAAAATCTAAAAGCCCCTTATAATTCATGACATACCTTTACTTTCTTTAAAACCTGTTTTATCCCTCTTTGCTTCATTTCAGTAAATAAAATTTCTGATCTACTAATGATTCAAAATAAAACTCCTGGTCTCATTCTAGAGCCCTTTCTTTTCTCGCATCCGACAGCACATCCATTAGATCTAGTTTAAACACAATTGCACAAATACCTGCAGCCTTCACTATTCCCAGCACACCCCGAACCATGATTACCTTTACCTGCACTGTCACCAACAGTACAGTGCCAGAGCTGTTGACTTTAATCATTTAATCTTGCCCTTTGTGAGCTCTCTATTTAGGTCTTTCCATCAGAGAAGCTGTTTCTGATTTATATGACACTGCCCCAAGTTCCTGTTTCATTTTTGTGTGTGTGCTTATCACCAACTGATATTCGTTTATTTATATGTTTATATCTTATTGTCCTTCAACTTTTACTGCATTTTAAACTTCACATAGATTAAATGTGTCTAACACTTGATATAAATTTTATAAATTATTTATCAAAAGAATAAGTGAAATAATAAAATGCAAAGAAAATGTATTTAAATTTCAAGACTACAGTAACTATTGTAGACAATTTCTTAATGCTTTTTATTAATTCAACATGCATAAAATTGAAAATAAATATATATTCTTATATTAACCTAATTTATATCTGACATATCTTGTTTAAAGTAACGTCATATACAAAATAACTACTGAATTGAAGCTTTCTTTAATGGGTCAATATATTTCAGAAGAAAAGAAGGTGACATAAATGCTAACTTCTGTATCTCTTGGGATTTGCTTTCATTCTATAGATAAAATGGAAAAAATAGGTTGATATCAATTTTTTCAGAAATAGTTTGCACATAGATTTAGCACAAATTAGCGACTCTATATTTGTTCAAATGAACTGTAGCTACAGGAAGGAAATAAAGATTTTAAATAATATGAATTTTTGGGAAAAAGATGTATCCATTTCCTTTAATCTTTTTATTTATTTGTTTATTTATTTTGGTACCAGGAATGGAACTCACAACCTAATGTTTGCTAAGCAGGCACTTACACTGCTGAGAGAAAGCCCTGGCCCTCGTTTGGTCCTTTAAATGCACAGTCTGCTTGTGTGTAGTTTTATAAATGAGGAATAAACCAGGATTGTGATCCTTGATCTTATG
This sequence comes from Cavia porcellus, assembly GCF_034190915.1. Classification (NCBI taxonomy): domain Eukaryota; kingdom Metazoa; phylum Chordata; class Mammalia; order Rodentia; family Caviidae; genus Cavia; species Cavia porcellus. The sequence continues at coordinate 57,318,934 of NW_026947505.1, read as the reverse complement.
TTATAAAAAAAATTCCATCTCCTAGGAATTTTAAATGTTGGTAAAATAGTCTATTTTATTCTGTTATAGCTTCTTGAAAGACGTTAATCAGTGGAATATTCATTTTCTGCTTGTTATAGAAACAACAAATAAAATAATTTGTCTTACTGGGAGAGAGTAAAATAACTCAGGTAAGAGAGAAAGAGAAAAAAACAGAGACATTCATTTTCTCTGAGATTCTCCCTTTGCTGCTAAGAATCTTGACTATATTCCTATATTAAAATCCAGGAGTTACACCCATGGACATTTGATTTTAAAATGTGTAGCCTTTTCATACCATTGCCTTATCTATTTCCTCAAATCTATCATCGTTTCCAAAATTCTTGATTTTTATGTGAGATTCAAAATGAATACCTATCACCACTTAGCAATTTCACATAGCAAACTTCCATGTCTTAGCCAGAAAGTTAAAATAATCTCATTATCATTTCCTCTGCTCTGTGAACAACTGAGAGAACAAAATATATTTTCTGTCTTCCAAAAGTACTACTAGGAGGAGACATTTTTAAATATATAGAATGGTCACTTTCGTTTTTAAAGATTGAAACAAAACAAAACAACACAGAATAGAGCAAATTCAAGTGATACAGGTCTTCAAAACAAGACAATAGAAAATCAACAATGGCTACCATAATGTCTCTCATTTCTTCAAAATAGCTGCCCATACTATCACATATAATAAAATCAAAACAAAACATAATAAAACCAATAAAAACAAAATAATGACACCATTATAGGACTTTAAAACAAAATAACAAATCAACAATGGCTACCATAATGCTTCTTGTTTTCTTAAAAATAACTGTACATACCATCACATATAATAAAATCTAACACAAGACAGAATAAAACCAAACTTAACAAAATTATGAAGATGATATAAGAATTCAAAAAAAGACAGTCAGAATATAGTAGTGGTTACCACTTTCACTTTTTTAGACATTCCCTGCCCTAGCACTTTCTTAATATTTATTGTGCTTTTTGGATCCCCTTAACTCCATCAAGTTTTTTGCCAGGGAGATAACTTGGTGTTCACTTATATGAGCCATTTCACCCATGAGCATGGTCTCCAGTTGCATTCATTTACTTACAAGGGCCTTGTGATAATCCTACCTTATAGCTGGGTAGCGTTCCATTGTATGATAATACCATATCTTTACTATCCATTCTGCAGATGATGGGCAAGTTATCCTTGCTTTTTCTGATCTTCTGTCATGTGGAAAAATTGTTTTCTCTCCTTTGATTTTTCAGTCTATGAATTTTCTTTCCAGTTTAATGTGTTTCTTGCATACAGTATATTGATGGATCTTGTTTCTTGATCCACTATCTGTTTCTTTTTATTGGTGAATTGAGGCTGTCTGCATTGATGGATATAACCAGCATGCATTGGTTCATTTCTGCCATGCTGTCCTCCTGCTGTTGGTCCTCTACTTTTCACTTTTGTTCAGTTGCATGTCCCGTGTGACGATCCTCTTCTGCCGCTGTTCCTGAAATCATGATTGTCTTTCTCTAGAACATCCTTCAGCACTCTCTATAGGTTTGTTTGGTAGTCGTGAATTCTTTCAGTTGTTCTGCATCATGGGTGTATCTTGCTTTTCCATCAATTTTGAAAGATAGATTTGCAGAGTAGATCAATCTGGGTTGGGAGTTGTTTTCTTTCATGGTTTGAAACACTTCACTCCAAACTCTTCTTGACTTGAAGATTTGTGTTTAGAAGTCAGCTGTGATTCTGATTTGTTTTTTGTTTTTCTTTTTTATAGATATTCTGTTTCCTTTTTAACAGTTCTCAATATTCTGTTCTTGTGCTGAATTTCTGGGATCTTGATTATTATATGTCTGGGTGTTGATTTATTTTGGTTATGGCAAAGTGGAGTTCTATATGCCTCACTGATCTATATGCCAAACCTTTTCCCATGTTTGGGATGTTTTCGGCTATTACTTCTGTAAACAGTCTTTTTATTTCATTTGTGTTGACTCTTGCTCTTCAGTGATATCTGTCAACTCTTAAATTATTTTTCTTCAACTCATCTTGCAGCTGTTGAACTGTTATTTCTCTTTCCTTTTTTAAAAAGAGATTCTCCTTTTATGATCACTAGCTGAGATCTTGTCTTCAAGGTCTAAAAGACTATCTTTAGCCTCTTTCAAGCAATTTTACCAGCTTTTGATCACCTGTTTAATTGGCTGAATATCTCATTGAATCTGTGTCATGCATTGTATATCCTTCCTATGTTCATTCAATATTTCCATCATTTTGTTATGGTCTTCTTTTTTAACTGTTTTCTTTAGATATGAAATTATTTCATTGAGTTTGTGATTTCTTCTTTACCTGAGACATTATTTCTGATCTGATTACTTTTATAGTTTCATGAAGACATTTATTTACTTCAGTTGCTATCCTCTCAAAGATTTCAGGTGTGTGACTTCCATTTTCTTCCATGACTATAGCTCTCAGACTTGTTCTGTGTGGGCTGGAGCTCTAAAGTTTTCCTTTGCACCTTCATCTTGACTTTCTCCTGGGTTCCTCCCAACAGGCCAATTGTGAGGTCCCAAGCACTTACCATTTTGGCTCCCCCTTCACAGCGTAGGACAATGTGACAGGCACCTGGATTTTCTGACCACAGTTTCCCAGGAAGTTACGAGCATGAGATGGGCTTCTTCAGACCTGTGCAGCTACACTGAGGTTTCACTAATGGTGAGGACTGCATGATAGTTTGGCTGCTTCTTCATTCAGGATGGCTGTCTACTCCAGGACTCCTGTAGTGGTGGCAGGCACTCAGGGGTTTGTTTGATTTTCCTGGCTGCCTGAAGGAAGCAAGTATCTCTAATGGCAGCCTATGTACACACAAGGAACATCTGGCTGAATTTCCCTACATATGTGGGCTGCCCACAGGAAGCTTTCCAAAGGCAATGGCAGATCACAGGTGTGGGTCTGGCTGCAGCTCCCTGTCTGGCCTGGCTGCCTGATGAGAAGGGTCACTTTGACAATCCAGTGAAAAGTGTGGATAATAGTGACAAACTGATTTCAGCAAAAGTGTTCTTTACAACCATGACTTCTCACTGTACCACAGGACAAAAACATGAAATTATAAACAAAGTTGAAATTCTCTTGTAAGTACTTTTTGGATGTTTTGGTTCAAGGAGACATACATATTATTATAATTCATTCGCACTGAGAAGTCTAGCTCTTGGGTAGAAAAAGGGCAAATCAAAAGGGTAAACCCATTTGTAGGAGAAATGTCAGCCTTTCCAGAGACCTACAGCCTATGTAGTGTGGCTTGGAATTTATCAAAGGCATTAGGGCTTGTCATGGTTTATGTCTGTTGCCCCCAGGCCTCATGCATTTGCATTATGCAGCTATGGTTGGTTCATTGTATACTGCTTGGATTGCTGGTGTCAGTGCTACACCTACCTAGGGGTGGAGCCAGCATACAATGCAATGGCAGGAAGAAGGTGTGTCTCGCTTTTGCCAGTTTCTGCCTTGCTGTTTGCAGTCACCATGAACTGTGGTCCCACCAGGCCACCCTGCCTTGCAGCCAACTGAGTATGGGCTGAAACCTCCAAAAACTGAGAAATATACCTTTCCTTTTCCACTTTGTACATCAGGTATTTTGTCTCAGTGACGAGTAAAAAGTGACTAAAACAGAATTTGGTACCAAGATGGGTCATGTGCTGTGACTATTCATGACCATATTTTTTGAGAAGCTTTGGAAATGGCTTGTGGGCAGAGTTTGGAAAGGTTCAGACATGTCACCTGGATGCATAGAGATGGAGCAGCTTAAATGGTTCTATCGAGGAGATTCTGGTCAGAGTTCAGGAGACAAGAAGTCTGATAGAAAGCATGATGGTAAAGACCATTCTTTGGAGGTTTCTGCTAGGAAGAAGGACTGTGTTGGTTGTTGGACTCCCCATGATGTGATGTGTGTTATGGCTTGACAGAAAGTTTGTCTGCATTTTGCTCATCCTCAGAGACTTTGCCTGAGATTGAGACAAAGGGCAATGGACTGAATAATCTGGAAAAGGAAATTTCAATGCAGTGGAATGTTGAGGCTGTGGCATGGCTATTGTAGGGGGCTTTTAGCCAGCTTTATGTTGCAAGTCAAGAGCAAAAAGCCCAACAGGATAATTTACAATACTGTGAGTTTCACCAGAAGGAAAACTCCAATAAAGATGTGGATTGTAAAGTTCAAACTGAGACTTTGGTTGTTGAGAAGAAACAGAGAGATAAGAAAGATGGCCCTGGGGCATCTCAGGAAGCAAAGAGTCCTCACCCTTTGCATCCTCAAAACTGCAAAAGTGAAAGAATTTTCTCAGAGGAGAAAGCTGCAGAGCACCATGCTCCAGAATTGGGAGGGAGGACAAATGAGGTTCCAGAATGATGGCAACAGAGAATCCTTTCTTCACAATCAGGTTCACAAAGCCCAATGATCCAGGCAATGGATCCCTACAGACAAGAGAGAAGAAAGTCTAGCTACTGCTCCGGATGGCAGTACACATTGGCAGCATCCACATGGTGCTGATTTTAGGTGCAAGGAAAACACACTAATTCTGAGGGTAAGACGGCTTCCACCTCAATTGCAAAGGGCCTGGGAGACCAAGCAAGGTTCCCCTGAGAGGGCAGTTTCTAAAGATATAAGGGTGAAGTCAGAGGTGCAATGGAGACCCCAGAAGTTTGGAAAAGCCCGGAACATGGATCATCCACAGGAAGCTGCAAAAAGTGAGCAGAACGACTTTAAGAGAGAAGCTGCCAGAGATGAAATCCCTGAAAGTGCTGTGGGGGTGGGATCACCCAAGCCTTTTTGAGCTTGCAACTGATTGCTTCAGATGCTGAGCATGGAACTCCAGGACTTAACTTTCCACCTGCTGGATGTTGGAATTGCTTTGTTTCCAACGCTTTACATTCCCATTTGTAACTTTTGGATTGATAATGTTTAGCTTGTGCCTCTGCATTTCAGAAATGTTTAACCCTGTTTCATTTGTACAGGGGGTTACAGTTAAGAGTTTGCCATAGATCTTGGAAGAGACATGGGACTTGGACTTTCCAGCAAAGCTGAAATTGTTAGGACTTTAGCAACTCTTGGAGATGGACCAAATGTCTTTTGTATAAAAGATGTACGTGAGTCCTGGGGCCCAGGGATGGAATGTCATGGTTTATGTCTGTGACCTCCAGGCTTCATGCATTTGCATTGTGCATCTATGATTGGTTCATTGTATAGTGCTTGGATTAATGGTGTCAGTGCTACACCCACATAGAGGTGGAGCCAGCATACAGTGTAATGGCAGGAAGAAGGTGTCTCTCTCTCTTGCTGGTTTCTGCCTTACTGTTTGCAGCCACCCTGAACTGTGGTCCTGCCATGCCACTCTGCCTTGGAGCCAGCTGAGTATGGACTGAACCTTCAAAAACTGTAAGAAATAAACCTTTTCTTTGTCACTTTGTGCATCAGGTATTTTGTCTCAGCATTAACTAAAAAGTAACTAAGATAGGGCCCTGACTTTGTTTTCAGTTCTGATTTTTTTTCTCCAATGCCATTTTTGTGTAAAAATTTTTACACTGTTCTTAGTTGTTCACTCTGTTATTTAAAGGAATGTCATTCCACTTCCTTATATAATCAGAAACTGGACTTACAAGACGATTATGTCCTTTTCTTAACGACTTCACAATTTAAAATAATAAAGGAAGTAAAGGAAATTATGATAGAATTATCACAAAAACTTTTAAGTAGGATTTGGAAATGAAATTTTCCACCTTTATAACAAATAAACAAAATCCACCTATTTGACTGACAAACCAGCAATATTATATATTTCACTTATAAAATTACTGAAATGAAGCTGTCTTTTATGGGCAAGTGTGTTTCAGGAAAAACAAAGAACTTACCAGAATCCTGACGTCTATATCCCTGGAGTCTCTGTATGTCTGTATTTCTGGAGTTTCTGTATCATCTGTATCTCTTGTACAGGTTATAATACTATCAATTGTAGATAGTATTAAATAGTATTAAATTAGTATTAAATAACTGATATTTACAAGTTATTTATAAAGAGGTGTCTGTATTCAGATACACATTTCTTATTTGTCTTACCAGCAATGTCTAACTCAAGAATTGTGGCAACTTTCTGATACAAAATGTGATGTTTCTGTTCTGTGATTCTGTGGCCTCACTTGTGATTGCTACTTTTCCAAGAGCCAGATGATTGCATTATCTCCTTGGAGGCTGGAATGACACAGTATTTTTGTATGGAAATAAGACTTAAGGAGCCTATGCAACAGCCAACTGGGTCTTGAGAACTTTTCGATAAGTGCTACTTCTCATTAGGGACTCTGAGACTTTGGAGACATGCAGCATTTACATGTTTTTTTTTTTTTTTTTAAGATCCCAGAGAAAAGAATACAACCTTAATTGTTCATAAGCAGAAAGTTCTGTGAGTGTTTTAATTATTTAAAAAGTGTTTTGGCAAGAAAGCTAGCATGCATTCTAAAGTTTGTATCATTGGACTGGCAGAACATCCCTTGTGAAAACTTCTACTTTGCACTGTGGTTGCAGGGGGAGGAAAGTTTTCAATCTATTCTCCCTAAGAACTTCTTTCATATCTACTTTTTATCCTTATTTCTATATATTTGAAAATATCTCAGAATCAAGGAAATCAAGTCATTCAATACCTACCTCCTTGTATATCTGGACAGCAGGCCCACTCATGGCTCAAGTCACATCTGGAATCACTGGTTCTGGGAGAATGGCAGGGAACTGAAGTATTGTTTTGGGAATGAGCAACATACACAAGGAATCTTACAATATCTATAATTTATCAATGGATATTATTTGTTCCTAACACAAGGAATAAGAAAGTTAAGTAGTTTTTGGTGAGGTTTCTGAAACTTGAAGAACTACAACCTCTTAAACCGAGAAACAGTCTTCGTCATGATGTGAATTAGTCTTCGTCATGATGTGAATCCATCTGCCAAGTATGGGAACCAGCTGTCCAGAATAAAGGATGAGGGTAGGCTCGGGGCTCTGTGTGTGGGATGCTATCTTCTTCCAGGGATGCCAGTCTTCCCAGAGCCAAAATTAGCCCCTGAATCCATGATGGCAGGAAGCCATGGATCTGGGATGACAGCTGCAGCAGCATAAAGTGTCTGATTGCACTCTCGGATGAGCAGTGCTTCCTTGTTCTTAATGACACCAGATGGCACAACCTAACCGGAGATACTTCGGATGCTGGGTTTGCATGTGTGATGACCTTAGGAGGAAAGCTGGGAAGAGAGAGCAGACTGAGAATGTTTGGGAGAAGCCGGGGAGAGCGTTTGTAGTAGAAGGAGGGAAGTGATGGATGTTTCCATTATGGAGATAAAACTGGAGTCCATGTTCTCTTTCTTGAATTCTGAAGTTCGTTTAGTTCTACCACATGTTTCATATAATTATTAATACAAGTTTGTCTGTAATTACAAGCATACTAGTGCAAGAAAGAACAAACAACGTAAGACAGGCAGCGAGGCAAAGGTGCACATCCACTTCATTAACAACCCTGAAAAACGCTCAAGGTATGAATAGAGCAGGTTAGATAAAGTACAAAGAATTTAATCATTACATACTGTAAATATCTAATAATAAAAATAAAGTAAAAAAGGAACATTAAAAATGAAAATTCTGCACATGTGCTGATAGTAAATTCATAGTTCCTGTATTTTCCTCTCTTACTTTTAAACTACTTGGTTTCTTATTCTTCTCCATAGAATTTTATAAAAATATAAGAAAGAAGGAAAAATAAAAATTAAGGGATTGAGACCAAAACACAGCATTGTTTTCAGGCATTTAAGCACATGGGAATTTAAAGCCCTGCCTGGGAATTAATCCACCCTGTACCAGATGGTTTCGCTATTAACTTTGTCTTTGAATTCTCCTTTTAAGCACATTAATGAATAAAAGGACACTACAGATGATTATTTCCTAAGGAAATTTAATGAGAAAGAAGCCATTCACCTTAACACTGTCTCCACAATTGCAGGCACATGGAATGACAGTTCTTTAACAAACCTACCGTAGTCCCATTACATTTTCCATAAGACAGTACCTGGTACTAGATTAAACATGTTAAATAGGGTAATCAAAATCACTGTGTCTGAAATGTCTAATGGATAAAGTGCTGGATACCAAAGCTCCTCCCTGCAGTGGTGTGCACAGCTCATGCACATGATGGCAAAAACTACTTAACTTTCTTATTCCTTGTGTTATGAGCACATGATGGCCAGAAGTTCTATCTCCATTCTCTCCCATATTAAATACTTTCATAAAAGGAGAAAGATACAGCACACAATGTTTGTAACAATAAAGATGATACTAGCTACTTTTAGTGAATGGAGTTTTTTGTTTTCTTTTTTTTCAAATTTTCACTTTTTTTTTTTTTTTTTTTTTTGGTGCTGGGGATGGAACTCATGACCTCCCACTTGCCAGGCAGGCGCTATGCCATTGTGCTAAATCCCCAGCCCCTATATTTTCTTTTTAGCCTAATTTTAAATTGGAATTCTGTGGAAATAAAAAAAAAAGTAGTCGCATTTTAAGGCACTGTAAGGGAAATAATCTTTACTTGGATTACTTGGTATATAATAATATATTATAAAAGCACATACATATGAATAGTTTCATAGCTAAAGCATTCAGAACTGCAAAAGCTAGACTGAATATTTCAAATGGACCTGCATTGTAACCACTGGTTCTCAATCACTAGTAACATTTGAAAAATTGTCCCTGGAGCTAAAATTTTCACAATCTAACAAATAAAGGAAGGAACAATTAGTTTATGTAACAATGTAATATTTAAGGAAGAGGAAAATGTTTAGAATTGTGTGCTTACTTGTTCATAGTAGTATCTTTATTAAATATAAGAATCAAATATAAACTCTTCCAAATCCCTTTGGCTATATGGGAAAGTCCCCAGTGTAAGGTATGGCCATTAAGTGACAGCATCAAGTCCATCATCTGAATTATTCATAGACCTAGCATGCTATTAAGAAGACAGGTGTAATTTTCTCTGAACGATATGAATTGTTTATTGCTTAAGCAGTATAAATGTATAAGATAATTTTTAATCTTCCATTCCATTTCTCAATAGTGATTTAAAAGGTAGAAGTCAATTACAATCTTGAACAGAAGTGCATGTAGTTATTTGTGATATAACTTTCACTTGTAATATGCTATTTCTTTGACTTGAATTCCGTAGATTATTATTAGAATGTTATGCATGACTTACTAATCAACGTTTGCATGATTGAAAATTGGCTCTAAAATGTTTGATAAAACATGTAAATGTTAGGATTTACATGGAATTAGTTTTGAGTGCACAAAATCCTGACACTTTTATTATTTTTAAACTTTTCTAGAGAAAAGCATCAAAACGTATTCCAATTTCATTGAAAACCAGTTATGATTAGAGAAAAGTCACCATAATATAAACTAAAATTTTCTAATTTTAGAGTAAAATTGAAAATCTAATTATGATTATGACTATACATTTAAAGAAAGACAATTTTAGAAATAACAGTTAATAAATGAATAAGTTATTGATGTGAGGCAAAATGTTTATTCTTTTATCTAAATTTTTGATTTTTTCTTTTTACTAAAATTTGAAAGTGTATACATGATAATAGATATTTTCTTTGGTTTTCAAAAGAATACTAGAGAACTTACATGCGTACCTATAACATTTGATATGTGTGAAAAATTTATTTGAAAGTCTTTTTTGTATAAAAGTGATTACTATATCACATACTTACTGTATGAAGTACACCATATGTATGCGTGTGAAGAAATTTCACATGTGTCATTTACTTAAGCTTCTGGAACTTTCAACATCTTGCTATGATCATCTAACACACCAATTTTTAAATCCTTTATTTTCAAATGTAAAGACAATTTCCACTCAGTTGCAATTATTTTCTCTCATGATCACTTTCTCAGTAGAATCATTATCAGGGAACATTCTTGCCTTGGAGTAAATTAATTAATTAAGTAATGAATTAACTTAGACAGACTCTCACTATCTTGTCCAGTCATTTTATTTTAATTTTTATTTTAAGAGATTGAATAAAAATAAAACAATAAAAACAAAATAATAGAAATGAAACAGTATTTCAAAATAAGCCACTAGAAGATTAACAAAAATCATTATATTGCCTATTGTCACCTTCAAAATAGTTGCTCAGATTACAAGATCCTGGCATTCAAAACAAATCAAACAACACTAGCAATCACAGTTTCTTTACTGAACTAATAAGATCAGTAATACAATTATCTTAGCTATCTTGTGTATATACATATTTCTTTTATTCCCTTCCTTCTTTTTTTCTTTTTCCCCATCACAGTTGTTTGTTTCTTTTAAACAGTTTTATTCCCTTTCACAGTAGCTATTGTACCCTTTGGATCTCATTTACTTTTCCAGTTTCTTACACAAGGTAGATAATATGATATTTACACATGTGAATCTAATTTCACTTATGAGTATTGTCTCAAGTTGTGTCCATTTACCTATAAAAGCATGAAGTTTAGCCTTCCTTAAAGCTGAGTAGTAGTCAATTGTGTAATGATGCATTTTTTTTTATCAGTTCTGTTAGACCGGTGTCGCGAGGAAGACTCCAAGGGCCTCGCTCTCATGTAAAAACAATGGGGTTTTTATTATTCCGTGTACACGGGGTCTTCCAAACAGGTGGAAACGGAGAACCCTGAGTTGGGGCAAGGCTGGTGTTTTTAAGGATGAAAACCGCAAAGCAAGCAAGCATTGTTACAGAAGCCAATCATAGCAGTTAGAGCAGAACAGTTGGTGATTTGTCCATTTGTGATTGGTCAGATCATGAGGGGCGACCAGTGGGTCAGAGTTGATTAACTGTCTTGTTTTGCACAGCTTATTTTTAGGTCACCTAGCTCCTGTGTGGCTTGGTTCTGACATACTTCCCAATCTTGATTAGCATAGTCAGCAGACTTTATCTCTGAGTTTCCTGACATAATTACCTTACTTTAGCACCACAACCTTTCTATTTGTAGAGGGCAACAATGGTTAACATATCAATTGGGTAAGATTTTACAATTCTTTACAGAAGAGAGCATTGATTAACATATCAATCTTTTACCCAGGGGAAAAGGAAGACACACATTTACAGTTACAGGTATTACTATGATATAAACGAAGCTATTTCTGTGAAGAATGTACAATCTAATACAATCTGATGCAATTAACACAATTTGTGACGGGGCTACCGGATAGGGAAGACCCAGGATGTCAGGAGCTAGTACCTCAGGCCTTTGTTTTATGGCCTTTAGGAAGTTAAAACTTAACCTAGTTGGATTTGAAGGGAGAAGGGGAGGGGAAGCAGCAGATGGAACGAGCTTTCTTCGTCTCTTCAGTTCCTCAGTTGACAGGCATTTGCTTTGTTTCCAAGATTATCTATTACAAATTGTGTTGCTATAAACATAGGTGCACATATATTGCTGTGGTGTGGTGTTTCTAATGTTTCTTGAAAGACACCCAGAAGGAAAATAGCTGAGTTGAATGGGACCTCTAATCCTAATGTCTGACTCATTTCAAAGGACCTGTGCCTAGTGATCCTTCCTCCTCATCCTCCTGAGCAGTTGGGACAGGCCATTTCATGATATCTGCCTCTTGCTTTGATTTAGTAAATGGTATACATCCTGGTTTCACTAAATCCATTTATATTTATAGTCCTTACTATCACAATGAGTTCCCTGCGAAAACTGTATTTTTTATCTAATTTTTTTTAAATTATTTATCATCCCATCATTTGGCTACCAAACATCTTCAGACTAAGATACTCAGTGCAGTCATGTGAAACCACTTTTCAATAGACATCCCTCACATCTTTGCTTCCTTAATCTCCCATCACAATGGTCCTGCAAACTCAGAGTTCACAATCATCTCCCTTTCCCATCCTACCCAAAGAGTGCCACCCTAGAAAATCTTGTCACTCCTCAGATTACTCCTAACAATATGTCATTCAGGGTTCCAGCTGGGCCCTCATTCAGCACTCCTTACACCCACCCCTCAGCAGCTCCACAGCCCATTTCCTGGAGCTGCTGCTCCAAAACTTTCCTAATTTCTCATTATGCAGTCATTGCTATCCCAAGTCTCCTTCTCTTTGGCTTTTAAATTGACTTTCTCTTCATTACCATTATGAAAAGTAACTTTAATTATTAAAGATTTTATTCATATAAAATAAAATTTCATACATTGTAAAAAGAATCACAAAATTTAAATCTACCTTTTCATTATCCCAGCCCTTCACTTCAGGCTTAATTTATATCTCTTTTAAAATGTTTTATCAGGGCCAGGGATTTAGTTCAGTGGCGTAAGCACCTGCCTGGCAAGTGTGAGGTCATGAGTTCAATCCCCGGTACCAAAAATAAAAATAAAATAAAACATTTTATCACTACATTTTTGCAGTATATAATGATTACATTTATCATGGGGAGTTGGTAAATGTACATAAATATCTTAATGGGTCTTTTTTTTGTCTTTACCCCCCCCCCCCGCTCCTCGCAAATCATGGTCCTGTTCCTACCTGTAAAGGGTCTAATACACTGGTCCTGTCTATCGAAGAAGATGAAACATCTTTCCATTTCCTGGTGTCCTCTTACATCTCCCTTTCAAAGTGGTAATATTTTCATCATGGAGGCTTGTTACTTTCTTGGGTATACTACTTGACTATTTAATTATCTCAGTGCTTTATTGAATGGCCATTGCCTTCCTGATTTTTTTTTTTTCAGTTATTATTTGTATAGGGAACTGCTACTGATTTTTGTTTTGATTTTATATCCTTCTATATTACTAAATTTGGTTATTCTATGAGTATTTTTATGAAATTTTTAGTTCTTTAAGTGAAAGGTCATGTCATCTGCCATTAATCATACTTCGGCTTCCTTTTGTGGGCATGTTTTTCTTTCATTTCTCTTGTCTAATGATTCTGGTCAATATTTTGAAGACTATGTTGACAGGAATGGTGATAGTAAACATCCTTGTCTAGTTTCTGATTTAGAGGAAAGGTTTTCAGTTTTTCCTCATTTAATAAAATGTTGGCAATAGTTAGTCACAAATGGCTTTGACAGATTGACATAAGTTTTTTTTTTTTTTTTTCTAATTTTTAAGTAATTTTAAACAAACTACAAAATGATCAGAATACTTCCTCACGGAGGACTTTGACACACAAGATGTAAATGTCTTTAAAACCCTAAAACGGTGCTATAATTGAAAAAAAATGTTTAAATGGCAGTTTATTAACATTCTACTTTACTTAAATTTATCTTAATTGGTACATGAAATCGTAAAACATCCTTATGGAGTTCTATGTGATGTTTGGATATGTGTTAAATTATGTATTCTTTTAAATTCTATCTTATCAATTATAGAAAATCTTCCCTTTTTATGTTGTAAAATTTTAGGACCAGGTACAGATTTTTATTTAATCTTTAAAATCTGAATTTTCTTTTCTTTACTAAAACCTTTAAGATTGTTATACTGCTTATATAATTAAACAATTTTCTTTTGAAGATAACTGTCTTCTGATTTTAGTAAATGGTATGCATTCTCGTTTCACTAGATCCATTTATATTTATAGTCCTTACTATCAGATTTATATTTATAGTCCTTATTATCAGATGACAATTTCTCTGATTTGTTATAGAAGATACCCTATGGACATAATGCAGTTAACCTACTGATATTTCTTTCCTTTCTTTCACAATTACTTCCCTGCCTCTCACATTTTGGGTTCTGTTTCCCTTGGAGTTTGTTATGCATTGTTATTTTGGTATAGTTTTTTCTCAAGCTAATTCTTTTTAAAAATGTACAAACTTTAAAGTGCTAGGTGTTTTTCTTTATAAAATTATCTGACGTTGCATTTATTAATAGGTATGTGTTTTCTGCCAGGTCCCAGAAAACAGAGCTTACAGCAAGACTTCTACGCTTGAATACAATTCCAGGCAGTAAGAATGAGACAAGTCGAGCAAAAGCGCATCTGATTGCAACAAGTATACACGAACTTGCTTTGCAGGTGAATCCACTTGTGTCTCAAAACTGGTCCTTAGATGAAAGATCTCCCTCTTGTCTTCTTTCTACCATAAGCAAAGTTTGTCTTGAGAGACCACTCATCTATATTTCTGGACTCGATGTTTATTTCCTTAGGAAGCAACTGAAGAAATCTGATGTCCTGCCCTTAGCACAGTCTGGAAGTGACAGGCAGCCCTAACTTTAAGCACGCTGTGTGGATCTGTCTCAGTCTTGGATTCATGTGACCACTGTGTGGATCTCATGAACCTGGGACACCTTTAGGGTATGCCTGATACTATTAGAAATAAAACTTTGCACTTAGAATATTAAGAATTTTCTTGGCTTTGTTATTGTCTATCAACCATAATCACTGATTTACAAAAGCCGATGTCTACTAAATACTGGTTTTCTGGAAGTCTTTTAGGTTTCTTCATTGTATTTGAAGGTCTTCATTGTATTTCAAGATTATTCTTTATTGGACATATCAGGATATATCAAGATACATTATCTTTCTATCATCATGATGACAGAGTTTTTACATATTTGTGTATGTTATTTCTTATTTTTATTTGTTTTGTTACTCTTTATTTTATTTATGTTTTGTTACTCTTATTTTTTATTTATTTTGACTTTATTTTTTATTTTTTCTTATTTCATTTTTTGTTACTCTTATTTTTATTTTATTTAATTTGACTTTATTTTTTACTTAGTTCCTTTCTTTCAAATTATAAATATTGCATTCAATTTGGTTTATAATTCAACCATTCTATTAGATTTTGAAATTATTTTATGTATTATCTGAAAATGTTTCATGTTGTCTAATTCCCTTACTGTTTTCTATTAGATTGTATATGTTGAATAAAAGTAATACTATCTTTAATATCTCTTAGAGGTGCTAATTAGAATTGTTTTAGTATTTCTTCTGTTTGTTATAGTATTTCTACTTTTTCTTGTTTTAGCTTTTTTCTTTTTATTTATTCTTTTATAAAATAATTGAGTAGTCATAATTAACACTTCATCTTATTCAAACATCACTGACTGAGCTAATATAGAAAGGGTTTTTTTTTTTTTTTTTCCTTTGCTTTTATTCCTTATTTTAAAGCTCAGTCTGTTCTATGGGAGAGCTCTGTATGAATAAGTAGCTTCTCAGGGTGTTATTTTTTTCTTTCTTGAGCTCAACTAGTAAATGCCGTAAACTGAAAATTTATAAATAATTAAGAATCAGGAGATCTAAAAGCAAAGTGTCTATAGATTTGGTTTCTGATGAAGGTTCATTTCTTGGTTTGTAGATAGCTATGACCATCTATCTGTCATCTCATAGGGTGGCAGGAGCAAAAGACTTATCTAGGCATGTTTTATAAGGACTCTAATCTCATATATGAGGGCTTTATAGTCATGACCTAAATGCCTCTCAAAGACCCCACGTCCAATTTTCATCTCACTGAAGGTCATTCAATATGCAAATTTGACAGAAGAGGATAGAAAACTTTCAGGATATAGCTTGCAAGTCTTTTAACCAAAGTTGTGTTTCTATATGTTGTGATCAATAATCCATCATCCATTGATGGATAATACCACAAATGCCAAATTTAGCAAGGTGGAATGTTTTCCTCTGTTGGCAATACTGTGTTGACCGTATTGAGCCTATAGTGTAAACTCAAAACAAGTCCAAGCGAACCTATTATTTTTATTCCAGATACAACGTTGGGAGCTTTTGCTAGCCAAGTATTTAACTTTACTTTGAAAATGATTTTTATAGATTATAGGAGGCCACCATGGAGGGTAAACAACTTTTCATAAACCTGAAAATGCCCCATTCACATATGCTCCAGGTTTCTCTGGAAAAATGACTTTCATTCATTGCATCTTAAATCAATTAAATTTTTTTCTTACCAATATCTAATTTGCTTGTATTCAATGCTGCTAAAATTTTGTTTCTTTTGTCTTAGAAATAGTCAGTGAAATTTTGGATGGAAAGAAAATCAATGTTTATTCAGTTTATTATAGTTAATTGAAAATAAAGTTACCCTTCTGACAAATTTACTTAACTGATTAAGTTACTGTTTTCTTTAGAATTGCAGGCCACATATTTAAGTAATCATATCCTGCTTTTCCAGTCTCAATTCTTCCACATGCCTTCAATATATGCAGACCATGGCAGGTATAACACAGCTCTAGTAATGATGTAAATCTCCCCATCCTATGTAGGCATGTTTAAGCTAAAGCAGATGATATCATTAAGCTGACATGTTTTAGCATTTAAAATATTGATGACTCCAGAGAAATCAGTATCAAAACCAAAGGTTTGTATAAAGTCCATATCTATTAGAAATCGGAGAAAAATAGCTAAGAACAGGCAGCAGGGACACAGTGCATAGCATTTTCCTTTAGCAATGATCCTGCTGATCTCCTGAATTTTGAGAAAAACCACTTTTACAAAATTTACAAATATTTTTTTCCACACTAAAAGTTCATTTAATTTCAGTGTGGCAGTGTCTTAGCACCATATTATTTAACTCATTACTGTACCATTTTGAATTTAGATCCACATAGTTAAATTATTTATTCAAGGTGATGTACTTAGGAAAAATTGATAATGAGCTCATTAATATTACTGAAGTATATTTTGTTTTTGTTTGTTTGTTTTCATACTATCCAATTATCCTGATGAAAGTCAAGGCAAATGAAAAAGGAGACAATATTTCTCAATAGCATTTGAGCGTGATTTTTTAATAAATTTTATAATAGATATTCTTTCCTACTTACTGGTTCAGAATAACTAAAACATTGTCTGGTGAACTAGTAGTTATGTTGTCAGGACAAAAATTTTGAGATGCAAGCAATATATTATTAACAAAAATGTCTCCACCACCTTGAAATTTCCCTTGGACTTTATAGTTTAACTACAGAAAAGAATAAGAGTCATGCTGAAAGATAGGCTCACCTAGTTTTTATTGTTATTGTTTATTCTATCCATAGTGATTATTATATTAAATTGACTTATTTTGTTATTGGAAATGAATGCATTTTTAAAAAAATATTAATTAGAATATAATGATGTAAATTAATTTGTAAATACTGATTTTCTTTAATCTGCAATGATTGTGTTATGCTGTACTATTGTATTACTAAATGTAAATGTATTCAAAATTCTTGTTGAATTTGTTGTTTTTAATATTATTAATGAGTAATCATTTGACTATTCCCATCATAGAAGTTGTTAAGTATTGAAAACTACAAAGTGTAAACAAAAACTATGCTGATGGATTGGGACTCTCCAGTGAAATGCACATTCTGAAAGAGGTCTTCTCCTGCTTCTACTTCTTCTAATGCTTCCACTCTTTGTACTACCATGTCAAATATAAAAGTGAGCCCTTACTTTTTACCATAACAGCATCACTTTGCATCTGTTTAGTTGAATTGTTCAGTCTAGGAACAAGTAAGAAAGCTACAAGCTATTTGATGAATAAAAGTGGGGCTGGGGATTTAGCTCAGCGGCATAAGCACCTGCCTTGCAAGCAGGCAGTCGTGAGTTTGATCCCCAGTACCGATAAAAAGGAAAAGACCAAAAAAAAAAAATTTCAAAGATTATATAAAAAAACTATCTCTTAAAAGAAAACTTACAATTTATAAACTTAAGGAAATAGTTAAATGTACAAGGAAAAAACAAAGACGAAATTACAGATTTTGTAGCCTATTAGGAAGACAGTTTATCTGCCGTGTACATGTTTTGTTTGTACTAAAATTAAAGTTTTGGAAAATATTTTCCTTGTTCTCAAATGATGTATTTTGAGTTCATTCTGCCTTTCACCGATCTGTTAAAATCAAGGATTTGTCTCTCTTCTCATCCCACCGTTGATGCTTCTAACCAACATTGCCACCATGCCCTTCAAACGTTGTCAGGAACCAGCTGCATTGACCTCACTTTCTCTTCTGTGTTGTATTGTTTTCTCTCTGGTTATTCCACATAATATCTCAAGGTGCCCAAACTCTCACCTTTTTCACACATACTGACCCATCTTATTACTTTTCAAACTTAAATCTCCAATTTTTCACCTTCCATTCACTCTTTAATGTCTTGTAATCCATTGCTGTCTGTCAGTCTTCCACTGAGTCCACTCTTGAGGCCAGCACTGACCTCTGACACACTGAATTGAACTTTGGTCTTCCATCCAGACATACTTGGTCTTTGGGAACCCTATGACCCTGAGACACTGCGTCTTCCTTGAATTTTATTCTGCTCTTACTTTTTTGGACACCATTTACTTCTGATAGTCTTCCTACCTCTCTGGCCATCCTCAGATGCATTCATGGACTTTTTTTTCCTGTTTTGTTAATAAGTATCTGTGCTGCTTGGATTAATGCTTAAGCTTTCTACATTTTCAATGTTTATCTTTGATGTGAGTACCTCTGTGCCATCCGAAACAATGGATTACAAAGCAGAATAGCCCAATCAGACAGCTTCCCAAAGATGGTTTAACTTCTTTTATCTCTTCTATACATACATCCTCCTCCTACAAACTATTGTATTTTGCATGTATTAGGACTCTTGCCTTGTCTCTTTAAATTTCAGTGCTTAAATATAGAATAGGTCCACACTGTAATATAATAATTTAGATATCCTTATTTTATGTACTTAGATGATCCATGATTTCCAACCTCCAAATAACATTAGGTATTATTCTGTCTTTTTTGAAGATTGTAATATCTTGGAGGAAAGAAATCAAATCATAAAGTATCTTCTTTCTTAGTGCAATGATTAATATACAGTGAATTCTCAAGCAGGAGTCTAAATTGAAATAGAATTTTTATATTATTTTTTGCTTCTTTACTTGTGAGATAATTATTAACTTCAAATTTAGAGAAAACATGAGAAAAAGATTTTTCTCCAAATCTCCACTAAATAAATTTGTTAAGTTATATCCTAAATCTCATTTCGGATGCCCTTTTTGGGATAAAGGTCTTTAGATCTGGGGAGACTGATTTTTTTCAATTCTTTATATATTCTAAATAGAAATCCCTTGTCTGAGAGACAATTGAGCAAAATCTTTTCCTAGACTGTGGATTATCTTTTCACTCTGTTGGTGACTTCTTTTGATGTGAAAAACCTTTTAATAAGATGAGATACCAGTTGTTGATTCTTGAAAGTACTTTCCATGCACTTTGGTATTTGTTCATGAACTCTTGGCCTATCCCTACATTCCCAAGACTTCTGTCTACTATGTGTTCCAGTAGATGTAATGTTTCTGTCTTAATATTTAGATCTTTGATCCATTTTAACTTTAGTTTAGTGCATGGTGATAAGCATGGATCTAGTTCAAGTCTTCAGCATGTAGAAAACTCACCAACTCAGGAATGTATAAAAAGATATATCTTTATATAATGGAATATTACCTAGCCATAAATAATGATAAGCTCAAGGCTTTTGTAGGCAAATGAAAGCAACTAGAAGTCATACTCGTGAGCAAAATAAATTAGGCCTTAATTTATAAACACCTAATTATCTTGTAAGTGCAAACACTAAAATTAAGTAAGATCCAGAAGTTAAATAGATATGGTAAAAGGGAAAGAAACTGCTCAAAGGGAAATTTTATTGTTTGATCAGTTTTACAAGCCTGTATCTGGCAGCCCAAGCAATTAGTTTGAGGATAACAACATGCAACATAACAACTATTGTTAAATTCTTGTCATCTCTTTTGAAATCCTATATTGCCAATGTTTTTATTGTTGTCATCAATTTGCTTTTGCCGTTGTTTTTTATTGTTTGCTTCTTGAATTTTCTATTTTTTCTCTTTAAATTAAAAAAAAAACTCACTTCTTAGATGTTCCTGTTTAACATGTCTATTTTAAAATCCAATCAACACAGTTTCTGTTTCATGTAGCCTTGAAATTTCCTCTTACAAATGTGTTTGTGCAGATGTTCTTGCTTAAAATGCAGTTTGATTTGTGAATAACACAATTGTGCCTGTGACAAATTTACATTGTGTTTTATTTTTGCCACTGGAGATGCTCTCTTAATTTTTTAAGTTCATGAAAGATGAAAATTCTGTGAACACCTATTTCTATGCTCCATGTGTCAATCTGAATTAAAACTCTATGAAGATTTCTTTCTCTTCTTAAGGAATTGATCTTAGCAAACCAACTCCAGAACTAGGCTTAGTAAATCTAAACTCAGCAATTCTTTTATTGAAATACTACTATACATAGAGTAATGTCAAAACTAACCCCAGGCTCTAGGGTTCATTTCTCAATTACTATTGTTTTCTCCCACATCCCACTGTCTGTCTGAGCAGAGGACTTCCCAAGGTGACTGACTTCTCCAAAATAGCAAAGCACCAAAAATATATTCAGGCAATAAAATGCTATCAGTGAAGAATATCTTGAAGCCAGTCTATTTTTTATAGTCATTTATTATATCTATATCATATGTGTTTGACAGGTAATCGCAAGCATTGTGTTGCCATTAGTAAAACACAAGAGTGGATTGTTCTGTAGTTCGCGTCCTAAGAAGCCAAGGAACTTGGAGACACATTGAATTTGATGCAATAGGTGTACCCCATACCCTTGAGTGAAGATATAAAATACAATCACAAGGAAACTCATAAGAATCCTGATGAAAGTATGATGCTATAGCATGATGATGTTCAGATAACTATTTCCCTTTACAAGTAATGTAGACAAACTGATTTTTGAAAAAGTTATTGAATGTAATGAGTGCTGAGAACAGCTTCTATTTATCATATGTAATTTAAGCTACCTAACTTGCAGCTGAGCCATGAACCATTAATCTACTCATTTGTCTTAGCCTGAAATTTTGGAGGCAGCTTTTAAATCCTTTTTTGTATTTATGATTTAATTACATCAGTCTTAGGAAACTGGTACTACACATATCTCATCTTGCTCTTTTATTCAATCTTCCTTGCCCTTGCTTGTCTCTCCCTGGTTGAATTTACTTCAGTCTTTTGTTGTTGTAAAAAGTTGCCAAATGTTACTCTTTTATCTGCATTTGCTTGTGGGCCATCTTTCTCATCCTTCTCTGTTCTCATGCCAAAACTGTTAGATTTGTAAACAAGATTAGCAATAAGAACCAGAACAAAACCTTTGAAAATTCTTAAGCATCTTTCTAGGTTTAAATCATTGAGTTGCTGGGAAATATTTCCTCTGTGTCTACAAGAAACTCATTTTCTTCTTTTCTCTGTTTATTTCATCATATAATTATCATAATGTCCATCATTCAGGTCTCTTTCTTCTTAGCCCTAAATCGCTTCCCTGATTACTGTCACCAAACTAGACTGACATTCTCTCTGGATTGACTGTCCAGTGTCACATGTGTTTACTGTGTTTGGTCTCCTAGAATCTCAGGATATTCTATAGATAAGAGGTCTATTGTCTGTACACAATAATAGATCTGTTTGGTTGTTTCATTAAGGATTTTTAGCCTAAGACAAAAACTTGAAGATGTTTATGAAGCAGTACTGTGTTAAGTAAAGAATGGAACAGTGTGGGCTGTGGAGTATTTATGCTCAGAACTGTTATTTTCACAAAAATATTCACTTGTTTTTAACTTACGTTTCTACACCTGAGCTTCCTACCTTTATAGACATTATTTGGAGTGGTTTGACAGGATTTTCAGTGTACAGTTAGAAGACAGAATATAAGATAAAATGGCCCTTATTTTAAGGATGTGGAGAGAAACTCCATGACTGCTGGGGGCTGGCTTTTTCTGCTGGACACATGGCATGGGGACATACATATAGCTTTGATCTGGAGTGGTGCCTAAAGGAGCATTACTGATGCGCCAGCAGCTGATTGGAACTCATTTTGGGCCACAGGCAAATGGCCTAGGGGTGGGGAAAATGCCCTCAAGATAAACATCGCTTGGTCCTGCCTCTCACTGTTGTAGTGTCCTATCTAGGGCAAATCAGAGATAAAAAAATAACAATCTGATCTTTTAGCAGTGACACTTGGAGCTTTGAGACAGGTAACCCAACACAAGGTGGGTCTGCCGGATCCCCTCCTGAACCATGCTGCACAGGCAGCAAAAAGGACATTGGGCAAGAGAAGTCTCAATCCTGGCATTCCTTTGGGGTCTTGCTCCAGGGCCACTGCACTGTCCTAGCTGTGAGAGAGCAGGTAAGCTATGGTCTTAACTCCTTGCCCTCACAGGAAATGCCATCACCACCAGATCCATCGCTGACAGATCTCCTTGGTCTTGGTGCTGAAGATTAATGGGGCTCAGAGCCCACAGCCCCCATTAAGGTGTCCTTCTCAGAGCCCCAAGTCCCACTAGAGGCCTCAGGTAAGTCATTCTCTATACTTGTGGACATATAGATGGGCTTCTTCCTGAGTTTTCAGGCTGCTATATTAAGTCTTCAGGCCCTATAGTGTGTGTTGACAGCCAAGCTATGCAGCCTTTACAGAGACAGGGCCTGTTCCATGCAGGTTCCAGACTCGCTTCTTCTCTGATCGATCCCATAGTTTGAGACACCTCCAATCCCACCTGTGCTGCCCATGCTATGCCTATTTTAATTTGTCTTAGGGATCTTTCAATCTTTCCTTGTGTTCCACAATACCCCATGGCTCAAAAACATTAACAGGGACTTAAACCTATAATTAAGCACATTTTAGACAATGGTTTTCTTAAAACTACCCACTCACTCTGTAATACTCCCATTCTCGTGGTACTCCAGCCTGATGGGTCTTACCCTCTAGTACAGACCTTAGGGTAACTAATGGTGCTGTTACCCCAATCTACCCAGTGGTGCCAAACCCTTTATCATGCTGTCTCATATCCCTCCCTCCTCCACTCATTTTACAGTCATAGGTCTTAAAAATGCCTTTTATTACTTTGTGTTTTCACAGACTGACTCAGACACTGAGGTCTCAACAGCTTATACCTGTTTTCTCTAGTAAATTCTCTCCTCAGGGACACATAGCACCCCTTCCTTTCCTATTTATGAATTTCTCAGACACAACCTTGATCAAAACTGACAGATTTTACACACATGCCATGCCACAAAATTCTCAAATATCTTCTCACCTTTGTTTATACTTTTTCAGGATACATAAAAGCCTTTCTCACAACCAGGGTGACTGCTGATATACTTACTAAAGTCCTGTTACAGCAAATCATGCCAAGGACTACAACCAAGGTGGAACTGCCCTATCTGGTCTTCTTGGCAACCTCAACAGCAATCAAAGTTGCGAGACTGCCATCCTGGTATATCATTCAAGTGGTGCCCTCCCAGCCCTAAATCTAACCATCCTATCACCCACTCATCCCGGCCTCACCAAGGCCTCACAGCCACAACTCTCAGGCTAAGTCATGTTTTGTTATCCAATTTGGTTCCTAATTTCTTACATTCTATTAATTATCCTTTTTACAGCAGGACTCTCAAGAGTCTTTCCTAAAGACTCCCACATCATGCATAAGATCATCTTCTTGTTGTTCTATGTGACAGCTGTCTTAGTTCTCTCTACCCTCAACTGTTTGGTCAAATGTGACATCCCTGTAGGATGAGGCTCTTACCTTACTCATAGTGACACAGCCATAGCCATCCCCCCGCTCCTATTCTTTCCAGTTCAACTTCTGGACCAGAGAAAGTCTTACCTAGCTAACCTCTTAACTTTTACCCTTTCAGATGGGGGAATAATCACCTCTCATAACTTCACTCCTCCTCACCCCACACTTATTTTTTCAGAATTCTATCTCACCATAGTGTTGATTCTACCTCACCGTGAATGATTCTACATATCTAAATCAAAGGCACCTTTTCTTCTGCCTCACCTGAGTCCTTAAATATGATAGTGGCCTTCCTCCTCATAACACCTTGTCTATTTGTTTTTCCCATCTAAAGTGTGGGCATTTACCAATGATAAAGTTGTCCTGGCTGAAACACCTGGCACCAGCTTCTGCATAGGCATCACCGTCATCCCTCAGCCCTCCCAATATGGGGCCCACTTTCAGCAGGAAGAAATAAGAGAGGAAAAAACTTTGCCCTTTTCCTAACAATAAAAAAGGCAAAAATGAAATGATTTGCCCTATATAGGACACTACAGCAGTGAGAGGTGGGACCAAGGGACATTTACCATGAGGGCATTTTCCCCACCCCTAGGCAATTTACTCATGGCCCAAAATGAGTTCCAATCAGTAATGCTGTGCATCTGTAATACCCTTTTAGGCACCATCCCAGACCAAAGCTATATATATGCCCCCACACACCGCGTGTCCTGCAGAGAAAGCTAGGCTCCAGTGGTGGAATTTCTCTCCACATCCTTAAAATAAAGGCCACTTTACTTTATATTCTATCTTCTAATCACACACCGACAATCCTATCATGGTTATCCTTATCTCAAAATGCATTTAAAACACTTTTATCCATGTGCCCATCCCTACATTAGACACTGAAGACATCTTTCCTTTAATAGAATTGAATGCCACTTTAATATAATAAACATTTGCTAAAGGTACATCATTAGTCCTTAAAAAAAATCTAGGAGTGTCATTTAAAATGTAATCATCTTTAGCTTTTATTTTGATGTATTTGATTAAATTATATTTAATACTCAATACAGCAGTCAGGGTTTAAATAGCCATGTAGAAGATCCACTTTAAAATTTAGTAGCTATGGTTGAGATCTTAGACACAAAGAGATGAGAAAAGATAAACTGAAATGCTAAGTGGATTGGAATAATCTGGATTTGATGGTCCCTGAGAATTCTTGCTGGCATGTCTGAAAGGAGAAAAGCATTCAGGAGGAACTGATTTGGTAGAGATCTTGAATGATGCACAAATAGAATGGTGATAGCTTATCTACAGTGGCACTGTCAGAGATTCATTCCAGATTCACTCCTCTGAGGTTCTCACAACAGTCATCAAGAAAATTTAAATCATCACTCTGAGAGTGCTTTCTCAGAGACCATTTCACCGTCATTTTCAGGTGAGGTTCTTGTCCACTTCATGAGGGTCATATTAGACTTATTAGAACTCTGAAGCTATTACAAGAAATCACATAGGGTGATAGAATGTGTGAAGGAACTTATACTCTGGATTTCAAAGCCATGGGATTATGCATCTGAGATGGTAACAGTGGCAATGATAAGGCTTTAAGAAGTATCCATAGTTGATTTTCCCCATAGCAGAAGAAAAGCTGTAATCTCAGTAGTGTGCAGGAAGCTCGTGATCACTCAGTATGCATTCTCCATGTGTCTGGATAACAAGAGCTGCTGTGGCTGATTTCTAAGAACAAGTATAGAATAATAATAAAGAGAGGCTTAGATTGAATTTAAACTCACTCTGAATTGAAAGCAAACCAGCCAAAAAGAGATGTTGATTACTTATACTGGAAAACACAGATCACTAAATCATAGAGAATGGCAGGATAATAGAGTCTTTTCATTTTTAAAAGCTGAAAGTTAGGTAAGAAAGTAATTTGTCAGTAAACATCTTTAGAGCTAAAGTGGTTTGTAGCTTAGACTGCCAATAAAACTTTTTTAAATAGAGTTGATTTATTTTTAACAAAATGATTGATTTCTGGGTTTAGTTTCATAGTAATTAATCTGACCAGGATTATCAGTTTAGCCAGAGTCACCTTGCTTTCAAAATTTGAGTATTTTGGATAATTTTCAAAGGTGTTGCAATCGTAAGGAAAGTCTAAGGCTAAACAAAGGAACACCAAGTATTTCAATGAGTGCTATTATAAGATCTGGTTTCATTTCCCCTGACAAACATATTTTTGTTAATCTGATTATAACCAGTTTTGAGTGAAAATCTTTGCATAACTCAATTATTTAATCAGCAATGCCTTACATTTGTATGGAGATTTAAAATTTTAAAAGTGGAGAGTCCTATGTATTATTTCAACACTATTTCTTCTTTTTTAAGGAATTAAAATACTATCATTTTTTAAAAAGCGAAACAGTGGCAGGGTGCAGTGGCCCGCACCTGTAATTCCATTATTCAGCACACCGAGGGAGTTTACAGGGAGCTTGAGGCTAGTTTGAAATTGGTCTACAATACGTACTTCAGTGAATAATTTCTGAACAAAAGAGTGAATCTCAGCATTTTATGTTTTGTGGAACAATTGTAAATGTTAGGTGAGCGTTTTTTGTGATATTTACAAATTTCTTTTTGATTCTTGGGATATAGAAATTTGGGACTTTTTGCACTGAATTTATAATACTAGGTTAAGCATCCTGGCTTAGAAAAGAATTTCTTTTCAGTGACACTTTCTGTCACTGCCCTACCAGGATTCCTACAGTACATATTATAAATAGACACTGAGCTGAAGGCTTCTGTTCCTTTCCTGTCTGTTTACAGGTCCTAGAACAGAGAAGATGTGCACTACAGGCACTTTCAAATTAGTAGGTAATAAGTAAGCATTTTCAGAAAAATCACTAATGACAAATTCAACATTTGTGTTCCATTGTATGTGCAATTTATTTTTCTGTGGGCAAAATCAACAAAACAATGAAAATGCAGGAGTGTGTGTTGTATTGCTATGATAGATTTTTTTTTTTTCATGAAAGTGTAGGGCTAGGTTCTGGTTGGCATTGATCAAAATTTTCTATAGTAAGAACAGAACACTGCTGTTGTCATCAAGACTCAGGCACAAAACATTGCAGTGATGGCTGCTCTCCTGTTAGACCTACCTACAAGAGAAAGAGTAGGAAAGAATGCCATTATAAGAAATTTGGTCCATATTTGTGTAGTGATTCATTCCTTATAGATCACCTTTATTTATAGTCCCACGGAATCTCTCAGCAGCAATAGATGATCTTATGGCTCCCACCATACAGAAGTAAGAAGAAACGAGAGAATTTGTAAGATCCAGGCTTATGACACTTGAGTGGATTTCTGGGTAGGGGTTTTGCTTTGCTGTTTTGAACAAGTGAGTTCTCAAAAGAATTAGGCAGTATGTTTAGCTTTTCTGTGATAGAAAATTAAAGACTATGTGGCTTATTGACAGGAAAGAAGGAATAATATCTCTTAAGAAGAACATTTATTATATTCTGTTATTTGCCTCACTTCAAGTACCTCTTCAATTAAATTAACTTTTTGTTTGCTTGCAGAAGATAAGCATTTAACTAATTTGTTAGGAGGGTATGTATTGTAATATCATCTATTTCAATGTAGAGAAAACCTCAAGAAATGGGACACAGAATGATCTACTTCAATTGTCTAAAATAATTTCTAAGTAGCAGACAAATCATTTAAAATAGCTTTGAAGCCAATGGCTAGAACATAATTCTACTTGGTAACAAGACAAAAATCTAGGAGAAGGAGAGAAGGACATGACATTTGTTACCAGTAATTCTTAGGTTGTAATGTACCAGATCTGCAAATCCTATGTTCAGTGAATAGTGTAAGGATAATTTCAGAATCAAACTTGAATACTGGTATTTATTTATAAACATGCAGCATATTACAATCATCTTATGTCATGGAAATAACTCATAGTTCAAGCAATTCTTCTATGTAATTCATTTATGACAGAGAAAAACACCCAGAAACCAAACTTGTGATTTTGCATGAACTTGTCTGTGAGCAAAAATTCAGTAACTTATTCTAATTAAAATGTTACTTGTGTAGCAAAAACAAAACATAAAGTTTATAGAGCTGTTAGCAAGATGGAGGATTAGGAAACTACAGTTACTCCTTCTAGAACAATGCAAAGATAAAAAAATGTATGGACCAAAACTTTGTTTCCTTTTTTTCTTTTTTTCTTTTTTTTCTCATGCGTTTTTTTTTTCTTTTCTGTTTCTTCCTTACAAATAAAATTAAATAATAAAAATAATGTATGGACCAAAGTACATCTTTGATATTTGTAGTGTTTAGTTAAGAAAATGTAACACGAGGCCCTAATGAAACTTAGAAGAAACCCTTCAAAAACAGTAGAAAATTCAGACACTTGTTTTACCCAGTTGTGCTCTCCAATGCAGCATTATAGACAACATTTCTCTTGCATGGTGTTCCTCAGGTTGGAAATGAAATAAATATCCAATGTCAGTACTACTTTGAAGACTGACTGAAGCATATGTGCTTCTTTTAAAGACCTTGTAAAAACAGGCCAAGAATCTGCAAGTTGCTGAAAACTGGGTGACCAATACCTTAGAGCTGTGGCTCAGAGTCAGGTGCCAGAGGGATAAAGAGCTCAGGCAAGGCTAGATAAGGCTCCTAGTTGGGTAGACTGATAAACCTTCACCTCCATGAAGCCAGTACATCCAGACTTAGCACGAATTACAACCAGAAAAAAGGACAGAGATAAAAGGGAGACAGAAACGTGGCACACTGAGAGAACAAATTAAAACTTGAAGAATGAATGTAGATAATGTCATTATTCACTTTTAAAATAATATGAGAAATATGCTCAATAAAATAAACACATAGATCAACAAATGAGATCAGAAAATATGAGAAGATCAACAAAAACAAAGGAACTAGGAAACATTGCACAGAAATAAAAATTTTAATGCTGAAAACTGTAACAGCTGAATTTTAAAAATTCATTCAAGGGATCCAACAGTAATGGTTGACACAGTGTGCCAACTTGAGGAATTTAGAAGTTCAATGAAGTGACTCAACAGGAGAGCAGGGTCTTCATTTGTAAACATTCTCGTATTGTGCGAGAGGCAGGCATGGAGATATGTGAGTGCTACACCTCCTCTAGGACGTGGTGGCCTCCTTCCAATATAAGGGAGGAAAAGAGGCTTGCTCTCATCAACTTTTGCTCTTGTTTTTCTGTCTTCTGCTTCGTTGGACTGTTATCCCTGTCCCATGCTACCCTGTCATGGAGCTGGCTGATTATGGACTGAAACCTTCACAGTCTGCAGAATCTTTCCTTCCTTAATTTTAGGTTTTGGGCATTTTGTCTCAGTAATGAGAGGAAAGTAAGTAACACAGAATTTGTTACCAGAAAACTGGAGTCATTGTTGTGACTATGCCTAAACATGTGGTTCAAGAATTCTTGGCAATGATTTGTGAGGCAAAGTTGGAAAGATTTGGATGTTGTTTGAAAGAATAATGCTGCAATGCCATAGGCTGTTCTGTATGGTAGATTCAGGTTAGAGTTGAGAAGACCAAGCCTTACAGAAGTCTTATAAGTAAAGAGGAGTTATGGGAGGTTTCTGCTGGGAATAAAACTGCATTATTTGTTGAACTCTAGACAAGGTGTGTTATGTATGGCAGACCATCAGCAGAAAAAAATTTCTAGACAGTTGAACATTTGGTCTGGGGCATGGCTATTGTTGGGGGCTTTTAGCTATGTTGAGAATCAAGAGCAAATGTCCTAGCAGGATGATTTAAAATACGAGTTTGGCCAGGAAGGAAACTCCATTAAACCTATGGACTACAAAGGTATAGCTGAGGAGATTTGCATTAATGAGAAGGAGCAGGAGAATACAAAAGCTAGTTCAAGGGCATCACAATAAGCAACAAGTCTCTACCCTTTGCAACCTCAAAACTGCAAAAGTAGAAGGCTTTGCTTCAAGGGTAAAGTCCCAGATTATCAAATTCCAGAATGGCAAAAGTATAGAAAATGTGTTCCTCAGAATTAGATTCAGAATGCCCAGCTATCAATTCACTGAACTCCTATGGCTATGAGAGAGGAAAGCCTGGCTATCACACCAGCCATCAGCAAGACCTCAGCATCATTTACAATGGTGCTGGTTTTAAGCACCTGCACACTGCAGGACTTAAGGGGTTAAGAAAGCTTCTACCCAAATTTCAGAAGGCCTGGAAGGACACACAATGTGCCCCTAATAGGGCAGTGTGTGAAGCTGTCAACGTGAATCCTGAGGAAGCAGTGGAGACTTCAGAAGTGTTGAAAACTCAGGAATGTGGATCATCTAAGGAATGTGGAAAATTCAAGGAGAGAGCAAGCCAATCCAAGAAAGAAGCCACAGATGGCACAACCACTGGAAGTGCCATAGGGATGGAGCCACCCAACCTGTTTGGAGCTCACATCTTGCCACACCTTGCCTCAAATAGTGCACACAGGACTACAGGACTTAATGTTTTCCCAACTGAATTTTGGGCTTGTTTTGGTCCCAATCTTTGTACTCCCCTGTTTGTAACTTTTGGAATGATAATGTTTATATTGTCCAATTGAATGTTGGAAGCTTTTAACTTGTCATTTGCACAGGGATTCACAGCTAAGAGTTTGACTTACATCCAAAAAGAGACTTAATACTTGGACTTTTAAGCAATGCTGAAAATGTTAGGACTTTGGCAATACATCTAAATGGACTAAAACCCATTTGCCCAAGTAGGTGCATATGAATCTTTGAGGGGTCACTGGAAGAATGTTATGTTTCGTAAGCAATATAATGGTGATAAACTTAATGCTTGTTCTTAATGATTGTTACACCTGTGTTATAATTTTCAAGTATCTAGAAATCTGTTTAAAGAAGTGTGTCTGGTTGCCAAACAGATAAGGAGTGGTACAGTGTGTCATCTTGAGAAATTTAGAAGTTTAGTAAAACAAGTCAGCAGGGGGCTGGGGTCCTCACTTTGTAATCATCCTCACTATGTGTAAGAGGAAGGAATGGAGATGTTATGAGTGCTGCATATACCTTAGGAATTGGATGCCTGCTTATGATATAAGGAAGAAAAAGAGGCTTGCTCTCACCTTCTTTTAACCTTGTTGTTTTTGTTGTATTCTGTGTTTTGAGCTGCCTTGGAGCCAGCTAATCATAGACTGAAACTTCCACAATCTTTGAGTTAAATAAACCTTTTGTCCTTCATTTTGAATTTCACCTACTTGGCAATGAGAGAAAAGCAACTAAGACAATAAGCAAAAAATAGTAATAATTGTAAGCTTGAGTACAAGAAATTTTACATCAAGTCTGAAAAAAGAAATAAATGAAATCATATATATATATATATATATATATATATACACACATACACACACACACTAGAGAGAGAGAGAAAGAGAGAGAGAGAGAGAGAGAGAGAGAGAGAGAGGAAAAGAAGGAGGAGGAGGAGAATGAGAAACATAATTTATTTTTTATTTATTTTTTATTTTTGTTTTGGTACCAGGGATTGAACTTACTAGCTCATGCTTTCCAGGTAGGTGCTGTGCTACTGATCTATAACCCTGGCCCAGAAGACTATTTAAAGAATAATATTTGAAGAAATAATTTGCCAAGAATTCCAGAATCAGAGAGAACAATTAAATGAGGGGTTATACAGACACAAGAAGCTTCAAAAAATCACATTAATTAGAATAAATCCAAAAAAGAACTATATCAGAACCTATTATAACCAAACTATATAAAGACAGAGTGGAACATAAACATAATTTTTTTAAAAAAATAAAGATTTAAAAAGCACTTTGTCACCTCCAAGAAAATATCCTTGTAAAAGGAAGGAGAATTTAACAGGAAACACTGAATTCAAATAGTGAAATAAATAAGATATATTTATTCATTTACTCTTTTCAAACTAAGATACAAGACAGGCTGGAATATAAGAACATGAATGCTGGACACAGACTATCTAACTTTAAACACTATCACAGCCATTAATTGTGATCTTTAAAACATTCTTTAATCTCTGCATTGCTTTACTCTTGTGCATAAAGCAGAACCAGGGTCTTCATTTGAAAGGATCGTACATATATGTTTCTGCTATAAGACTTTGAGGTATGTATGATGCAATTGGTGAGGGTCACTTATTATTACTGGAGTGGATATGTTCTAATGAAATTCTGGTTTGTTATGGTATTTTACTCAAACAAACAGGAAGTGAAATTTTTACTTACTAGAGATTCTGTGTTCTTGAGGATCCCACAGTTGAGAAGAGAGGTGGATAGAGATAGCACATATAAAAAACAGAAAATCCTGAACAGCTAACAGACCATCAAACTGGGTGTTGGAAAAAGAAGGTAAAACACTGCTTTTGGGGAAATAAGGAAGCATTTATATGCAGGTTGACATCTGAACTGACTCTAAAGACAGATTTGATTCTAGACAATCCTGGGGAAAGCATTTCAACCACCATCAAACAGAATAACAGTTGTACCCAAGGAACAGTTTGCAGTTACACTGGTATACTATCTAGAAAGAAATAAACTATCAATTTTAAACTCTAAAAGTGGATTTAAAAATATTAGCATCAACACTGCACACCAGAATAAAAACTTTCTAAGAGCAGGAGGGAGAAAGGTTAGTTTTCTATGAGTGGCTCTCAGAATTATCACAATATATGCTTTCTGAATTATTCTTCTTAATGCAACACAGATTCAGTTTCAAGGAAACCATGTCTAGTCTCTGCCCTGGCAGAATTTCCATCTGTTGGAATACTAAAGCGGGGAAGGACGTGAGTTGAGATGCATGAACTGTTTTCTTAATTGCATCGTGCCTCCTCCAGGTGATTTTGTGAAGGAGGAAAGGATCTAATGGCACACTATCTGTATTTACTCCACTTAGTTTCCTTGAAAGACTAATATGATCAGCAGGTGTACTGCTCAGACATTGGCAAGACAAGCCAAACACTGTTTAGAAGTCCTGTGAAGCAGCCTTTGATTAGAACAGTTAATAACTATTGTTGTGTTGTGTGCATCTGTTCAACACTATCCAGCTTTGAAGGGATTCAGAAGCTGTTTTATTCCTTGAAAAATTCAGCTTTGCATTTCAGACGACAAAAACTTGGAGTAATTTCTACAAGAAACCCTAGAGAAAGAGGTTTTCTTCACTCATATTTTCAAATGTCCCTTAGGGAAAGAACAATTGGTCTCTGAGAAGGAGATAAAGGATTTAAACCTTAGAAGAATTAAAAATTGTGAAGGATATGCTTTAGTATTTTCAGAAAAACATTAATGCTTAACTTTTCAGCTTTGATGAAAAATGATCATCTCATTCTTGTACTCAATTTGCATCTATCTATGTATCTATCTAAATCCTTCATTTATTTCCCAGAACTCTTTTCAATTTTCTCTCACTTTTGGTA
The DNA here is from genome assembly GCF_034190915.1 of Cavia porcellus. Taxonomy (NCBI): domain Eukaryota; kingdom Metazoa; phylum Chordata; class Mammalia; order Rodentia; family Caviidae; genus Cavia; species Cavia porcellus. The sequence goes on along the minus strand of NW_026947505.1, from coordinate 57,285,897 downwards.
CTTGTTCATATAAGATCAGCAACTTGAGAAAGTGATTTTTTCACTTAAATACTAGTACTATTTGTTATCATTTGTATATCCAGAAGCCTAGTTTCCTTGGTAAAATATTTCTTAGGCATAATCCTCAATTGAATTATTATCTAACGTCCTTTCAATAATCTATAAAGACAAAACTACATAGTAAAATTCACCATTTTGTTAGTTTCTCCTATTAGTATATTTTCTGCTTTCAATGTCTTGATTCTTTAACTTAAAGACTCAGAAAAAATTATCATTTATTTTCCTTTGCCTTCCACATTTAAGAATAATGTAAATGTTTTAATGGCAAAGTTGGAAGAAACCTTACCACAAGTGATCATCAAAATCTCACGAGATGAACCCAATCATATGCTTCTAAATTTCCTCACCTTTGCATTCTCTGCTAAATGGGTTGTTTTTATAAAAGTTTTGTGAGTCTGATACACCAAGAGCAGTATCACAGTAATGCACTGTAAGAACAGAGGTTAGTGTTAGGACAATTTTTATTGTTTTGTTGATTGATTAATACATATAACATACTTACAAATATACAACTCTAATTAACAGACAGAAAGAAGCCAGACATCATCTCTTTCCTGTTTTCGTTACCCACAATTATTAATTATTATTATTATTATTATTCCATATATCAAAGAAAAATACCCTAATTCAGATACTGAACTGTGTGGAGGTGATGAAAGTTTATGGAGCACCTGGATAACTTTGACCAGTTTCTTAAGTTATGGCAAGCTGGATTTTGCCCTTTTAAAAGAACATTAAGTACTGAGGAAATCTCTGGGGGTAGTCTCAGCAAAAATCTGAATAAGGCACATTTTAAAAGTTTATTTAAAAATTTAAATAGAAGAAAAATGTGACTTAACAACAAAGGTACACTTAGGTTGTTTTGCTGTCACGGAGATTTATAAAATGGAGAGGAAAAATAAGAGCTTATTATATATATTTTTACTGTGTTCTTAACTGACTAATTAGAATAGATTATTTGTTTCATATTATATAACCACTTTACATTTATCCTGGTTTATTTTAGCATGTCTCACTTTTTTCCCACTTGGATTCATTCCAAAGGAGAAATATTTAAGTTTTCAACTTGTTGCCTGCTCTTTAAAATCATGCCTTTGTGATCAGCCTTGATATTCCAAATCAACAGTGCTATTTGTTCCCTTGCCTTTACATCTAAGTTTTCTTCTATTTGCCCACATTTATACCTTCAGGTTCTTCATGTTACTCTAAGACATGTCAGTCATATTTCCTCAAGGAACAGCAAACATTTCCTTTTGAAATCCTGCATTTCCCCCTTTGGTTTATAGGTTTTCTTCTTAGCTGTGGCTCTAATCATGTGTATCATCACATTCTTAGGAAAACTTTATTTCCACAAAGTAGCCTTAATTAGAGAGAACTGCATTTGACAGTAGACTGAGAAAGCTTCAATTGAGAGCCCTGAATTGATTGCAGTGAATAGGGCTCTGGTACAGAATCAGATGCTTCTTCATATATTTCTGATCACCCCAACTCTGCCTCTCCATGCCCTTACACTGATTGAAACAAACTTGAGTGCAAAAAGACACATGGAATGGTATTTACAGAGTGCAGTCATGTATGTCTATATACACATAGGTATTATGCATTGACACAGTATTATGAACCTTAAAATTCATATGGAAAGCAATGTATAAACACTGTCATTCTAACATTCATGTTTAAACAATGCCAAATTTTGTGAGTATGCTTAAGCCTTTTATTCAATGAAATCAAACATACAGAAAGCAAAAGGTCCCTGCATGTTCTATTTTTCTACCTTTTCTCAGTTAACAATCTGAAATACCCCTGTATAGTATTTTCCTGAATATACCTGTAGTGACAAGTAGTACACATGTTAGATTTATTTTTTTCTCTATAAACAAGTATCAAAAGAAAAATTAAAACACAACAAATTGAGTAATATTTGCAATAGAATTAGGCAAAAAATTATACTTTAAATGCAAAATAAGTTTATAGACTTAGGAAAAGAGAACTAAGTAAAAAAATGTTTTCAATGTTCTGTGTAGGAACTCTGTGCACATACTGTGTGTATGTTGGACACACGTGCACCAGAGTGGGCATCCATTCAGATTCTCCATTAATAGGTACTTGACAAAGTGCTAGTTCTGGCATTTAATCATTCAGTCTACCCATCAGCATTATGAGTCCTGTTTGTGCAGAAAGGAACTAAATTCTGATGAACAAATATACAGATTTTAAATTGAGGAACCACTAATCTATAAATTTACCCAAGATTTTTGTCATGGGATGTCTTTTCTAAGTCAGTTCCTGTTGCCAGGTGATTGTGATTTTTAACCTCTTAGGTATGTACATTCAAACAATTAAAATGTTAAGAAGGACAAAGCACATGTTTAGAAAAATGAAATGGAAATAAATTTGAAATCCTGTAGGTGCTTTAAAGGACTTCATGAGTTTATTATTATATATGTTATGGATAATTGGATGTATCGATAACATCATAAACATATTCTTCTAACAACTGTGCAATCCAAACTTTGTATACATCTGTGCAGAAATACTACATTGTATGGCAGTCTGTTTTATGGATACTCCTCCATGTAAAATTGAAACAAGAAAAAAATTGTTTACCTCTTTCTGTTTCAATTTCTCCTTACTCAGTAGTCCAACAACTAAGTGAAAGGTGGAAAATTATTAATTGGATGCACAAGCTATGTTTCCTCCAAATGAATGGATGCATATATAAAAATGTATAAAATAAAATAAGAGTCAATAGCAAATATTTTTCTTCCTTTTGTAACTTTTTACATTGCTGATCATCACTCTACCATATTCTTAATCGTTATTTTCATAAGACTGTTTTTGAATTATATATCTATGTTAGTTCTGTTTTTATAAAATGTAAGTGCCAAGAAATGTAAGAAAGTTGAGAGATAGCACATGTGAATATTTGTGGTAGATAAGGCAAAATAGCAATAGTAATCATAGAGGGATTCAGACAATGATGCAGTTCTGACCTCTAACTAGAAAAAATAAAAATACTTAAAAGAAATTAGAGCACAAATAGTGCAACACAGCACAAAAACTTTTTCAGCCTGATGGTCAAGAGACCCCTTAGTAGAGTCACAAAACATGACCGTCAGCTCTGTACTTTTGGTGTTGATACTGGATGATTCCACAGAGCAGGCAACGGGAGTATTTGTGGAAAAGACAATGTGCTTTCGGACACCAAATCTGGCCAATAGTAAATCTGCTTCATACCAGGAGATCGTATAGCTATTATAGGCACACTCTAAATATTTACCTCGTTTTCATCTTCCTCCCGGTACTCATGTCTTTCTTTGGGTTCAGACATCACCCATGACTTGCTTCAGCTATAGAGTGCAGTAATGGTGATGAAGCATTAATTCTTTTGCAAGGTGAGAATATAATAACATCTGCATTCCTAACACACACTCTCCTTCGTCGACTTTCACAAAGTTTCCAGTGGGAGGTCCACATGAGACTGAGGGTGGCTTCACTCAGGGTTAGAAATTTAAGCACCCAATTCAACAACACTTGAGGAATTGAAATTCTTCCAGCAACCACTTGCGCTCAGAAATGGATAAGTACTCAATCAAACCTTTACATGAGATCATATAAAGAAAAATGTGTAAGACAGTTTAGTTGGTTAGCTGATGGATACGTAGTCAGAAAGGGTAAAGTATAAGGGACAGTAAGCTAGAGTCAAAGAAAGTAATATATACACTGATTGAGGTGCTATTTCAAGTCATCTTGTAGTTAATATGAGAAATACAGGAGCAAATGCAGTGAAAAATATAAATCCAGGCAGATATGAATCTTTCCTCCCAATAAGATACTTGATAGGCAGAATGCGTTTTTAGTTAACAGCTCCTTCCCACCTTTGAACTGGATTTTGAGGAACTAAAAATTCACAGTAGGCAGTTTCCTTGAACTCAGTCAGCCAAGGAACTAATTCTTTTAGACATTAAACCCACAGAAACACCAATTCAAAACAAGCCCTTATGTTCCACTTTTCTATATAAGATCAAAACAAAGAAAGCACCTCAGAAACCTACACTTCAGAGTCTCCTCTTAGAACCCAGGGCCAACTTCTTGTCTTGTTCTTGTCGTCGTCGTCGTCGACGTCGTCGTCCTCCTCCTCCTCCTCCTTCCCTTCTCCTTCCTTCTCCTTCTCCTTCTCCTTCTCCTTCTCCTTCTCCTTCTCCTTCTCCTTCTCCTTCTCCTTCTCCTTCTCCTCCTTTCTTCTTCTTCTTCTACTTCTTTCTTCTTTTTTGCAGTAGACACTCCTCAGGTTCCTCCTTTGGCCATTATTCCATTCTTCTATTCTGTGAGACAGTGAGCTATAGTTTATGAGGTTTGTACAGTTAAATGTTTCAGTAGTCCAGTAGCCCTGGCTAGCAACTCAATTTTAACCCTGAATAATCCTGACTCAAAGAATAGAACAAAGGATGATCAGATGTTTGACCTACAGAAATGTTTTTAATAATAAGTATATCTTGTTTTAAACAATGGGGCTTCTGGTAATTTGTTGTTAAATAAGAATACAAATGGAGTGTTCAAAAAAATGAAAGGGAAATGTGTATCCAATATATGTGGAAAATAGGCATTTCAAAACTGTAATTAATTTCTATGGACTTTGTAATATGTGACTTTCTTCTATCTTTTAGAATTTTTAAGTTTGTTTTTTTTTTTTAATTTTGTATTTACTCCAAAACTCAATTAAGTATCTATATAGTAGCTAACCTCGAAACAAAGTTCATGGTAATGGTGAGTTGTTAGAGACAGTATCTGTCACTTCACCATGGGAAAAATATTCAAAATTATGCTTATATACAACAAATTAGTAGTGGTGTACTCTTTTTGTTTTCCTGTAGCTCTCTTTGATGTAATGTAATGTTATCTCTTGTCCCTTAATTGCCCTTATGTTCTACAATAAATTGAATTTAGCAGCATGAAAATCTTAGATGTACCAGTAATCTGAATGAGTATGTAGTAAAAATTTTACATATATAAGTTATCGTTGGACAATAAAAATTATCTACTCTCTGAAGAGATTTAAACATAATTTGAAGCAAATATACAGAGACATAACTTATGAATTCTGTGTTAAATTATATACTGTTAATTTTATTTTTGAAAATTCAAATTTGACCAAATATACTGCATAAACATGCTGCCTCTAGTTCAGCATCGTATCGTACAATTTAGAGAAATGAGCCACTGTTATAGGAGAATTTGGCATTCTCCTTGCAGGGCAAAAATCCATTCTTTCATCTCCAAGAGCAGGTGTTAATGTAAATTCACTGCACACTTTGGAAAGGAGGAATAAGCTAAAGGTCTGGGCTGTTTGCAAATCGCCTGTTATTGTACCGCTTTAAACTCCTCTCTTTGACTGCATGAGGCTTTGATAGCTCATCTAGTTGCAATAGCATGAGCGTAATGCTGCAGGCATAAGGCGATTGGGGGCAGCATGTTATTGACAGAATCCCTTGAATGATGATTTATTATAAACATCAAGGAGAACAACATTTGTTCTTTCTAAAAAGCCTGTTCCTCTTGCTTCACCTGGGAGGAGCACACTGACCGGACTGAGACATTGTTTGTACTGTTATGCGGACTTCTCTATAACTGATGCATTTTACATGGCTTTCTGTTTCATTCCTAGCTTCTATTTTGATGACTTCCCAGTCATTTAGAATTGTTACATGTCCAAAAATATCTGAAAGCAAGGCAATTTGGCAAGAAATAAATAAAATAAGAAATTGTCTCTGTGATGAAAAAACAGTTTGCCGTTGGCTCATTGTTGGTTTCCCAAAAACAACGGGAGATGCTTATACAATGAGAGTGTTCATACAAATTTTATTCCAGAAAGCAAAGAATCTTATATATCATGTGTATTACAGGCGAGTTAAAACCTAAAACTGAGGATTGTATACTAAATAGTACTGACTGCAACTACCTCTCTTGACTATTTTCTGAGCATTTAGAACACCAGTTCATTTTGTATCTGCCCTTGTCAATGTATAGGTTTTAATTTCACCTTAAATAAGGTAAATAAATCAAGGAGGGACAACCTCTTGCCCTTAAGTGCAGATGCAGGTTTTCAGTTCTAAGTAAGCTGTTATTAACTTGATTATAAATATGAAAACAGAGCTTAATATGTAAGATTACAAAAAATATTTATTTTGAACCAATGAGAGAGATGGTTTTAATAAAGTCTTTAAACTATTAAAAAAAATACTGTACGTTGTAGGCCAGATTCTGTATCAAGTTGACTTATAAATACACACACACACACACACATACATTCCCACCCACACTCACAATCCATTTCTTCATGTTTTGGTTTTATGTTTACCTTAAATTTCATCCAATTTATAACATTATTCATTATATTTTTGTTCAACAAAAATAACTACTGGCAACAGATGTTTTCTTGAAAAGAGTGTTGATAAGTCAGAGTGAATATTAACTGGGAATTGAAGAACAATTTTTTTATTTAAACTACTTAGATGATTCTATCAGCAATTAGTTACAAGGAACAGCACATTAAAAGATTGAAAACTCATGAATTATAATCATGAAACAACCTGAAGTCCAATCCTGGGTAGATATCAGCTCTAAAATATGTCTTCCTATTCCACCAATATCAGAATACGACTTTTGAAAATGTTCTCTGCATGCAACATGATAGGTGGTAGATAGTCAAACTCTATAGGTACATACAGATATAGATATAGATATAGATATAGATAACTATCTATAAATCTATGTATCTTATAGGCACAAAATAGATGATAAAGACAAAGATACTGATATAGATACTGGCAGATACAGATTGATATATCACAGATATTTTGTCTAGACATTTAAAATCAGATAAAGCAATTTTAATAACATCAGCTTATCATAAGAAACTTTTTTTATACCAAGAATAACTCAGTAAATAAAATCAGATTTAGATTTCTTAACACAAACACTTTTAAACCACATGGACAATGCTCAGTGTTTATTTGAACATGAAGTATCGATTTGGTGCAAAGTGTCCTCGTCTGTAAAACAAGTTACAAGTAAATCGGCCCTGAAGAGCAAGCTTTTCTATTTATAAGTCAAAGCATTTTCCCTTTGCTTTTATAGTGTGTGTTCCATTACTTCATATTTCTCACACAATTCACCTTTTTCCTCTCTCACAGATATTCAGACGAGAAAGAAAGAGAAACTACATCATGGTTGAGACAGTGGTGCTTGTAGGAAACTTAAAAGACGTACACAGAAGAGCAACTATTTGGAAATAGGCAGAAAACAAACAAATTTGGAAAGGCAACTTGAAGGAGAAGCCCATTATATGAATTTTAGTATCAGGCATATGATGAGTATTAGAAAGTCAGTAGAGTTAGCCTTTGATGTTGGCAGTGACCATCCTCCAGTACCAGTATATACACAATATCGGGGAATGATATAACCATTAGAAAGAACAAGTCATATAGTACAGCAGTGGCCAGCTTAGCCAGTACTGTCCAGCACTCCCCTGACCTAATTCTCCTCTTATTGAGAGAGAGATCCCAGTCAAAAGATTGTTGCAGATCAGAATGCTAAATTGAGCCAGGAGTACTATTTGGAAGGCATTGATTGAATTAAGACCATCAAGTCCTTGGGAGAGAATTAAACAAAGGCGTGGTCCTATTTAGGGACCAGAAATCAGATATTGAGAGAACTGTGGCTCAGTGAGTCATAGACATGAAAAATAGTTGCAAAGGAATAATTTGGATGATCCATGTCCCCGTTTCCCTTTGTGTATCTTTAATATTTTAAACTATTTATACTTAGACATTCTTATGTCAGAGAATTTATGCAATATTTAAACTTGTGTGTCTGAATTATTTCACAGAATATTATGGCCTCAAGTGTATCCATTTTCCTAAAAGTAACTCAAGCTTATTGCCCTTTGTGAAAGAGAAATTCTCCATTGGGCATAAACATCAATTCATTCATACATTAATAGATAGGCTCCTCCCAAGTTTTGACTATCATAAACTGTGTGGCTATAAACATGGCCTTGTGCATATCATTGTGGAATAATATCTCTACCTCTTTTGGGAAGATAACCACACAGAGAATATTTAGGTGGAATGGAATTTCTAGGTTTAGTTTTGTGAGAAATCTTCACACCTAGTTTCATAATTTACTAATTTACATTCTCAATAACAATATAGAACGGTGCCGTTTCCCTTGCAAACTTATCTACATTGTTAATCATCTGATTTTTTGATGATAGCTATTCTTTTTTGCTGGGCTATTAATGTCACTTTAATTTGCATTTCTGTAATAGTCAGCAATATCAAACTTTTCTTTATATAATTAGTGGTCATTTGGACTTCTTCAGAGTGTTTATTCTTTCTATTTGCTCATTTTCAATTGAGTTTTTTTTTTTTTTGGGGGGGGGAGTTTGAAGCTTTTTAAATTAATTCTAAATTTACATACTAATCACACAAAGGTAATATTTGCATTCACTTTCTCACATCCAAGTTGAATAGCATACCTAAGTACTACTAAAACCGGAGAAATGATTTTGATTATCAGAGATGGATAACACTTCAGGCTGTAATACTGGGGAAAGAACATTCATCTTACTCCTCCCTGAATCCATTGCTTGGCATCCAGTGTACCAAAAAGGTACAACATGTCCAGAGCAACACTGAATATATGACACGTTTTCCTGCCCAATGGTTAGGATAAAACTCTACCTGTTTCCACCAAAAGCATATCTGAAATTTTGACAATGGCAAAAATTGGCAAGTGAGCAGCTGAAGTTATATGCCAAAACAGGATTTAAAGAATAATCACTCTGTTTTAAATGTAAGTCAAAGAGGCAGAAGTGAAAAGTTTAAGGCCCAACATGTATTATGTAGAATAATGAAATAAAAGCTGCTGTTTTGATCTTTTGAATTTTTTTTACATAATTTCATTTCTCTTACACTTACCTTCCTCTATTTTATCTTCTGGCAAATATAATAGAAAATCAACTATCAAAATATAAAACATGGATACACTGCGCAAGTACATTTCCTACAAAACTTGACATAGCCCTTTCACAAATTAAATTCTAAAGGTTAAAAGAAATTCAACACTGAAAGGGAGGAAGAAAGATAGAGAAAAGATGTGACAGGCAGAACTCTGAGCATCTGCTCTTACTATACGTGATTTCCTAATTCATGTTTCTATTCATTACAGTGGCTTGTAAAAATATCTGGGTTTTGGATTAAACAAGTTAATATAATTAAAATTGTGTTGATTAATTTTAATGACTCTATTAAACTGTAATATCTCCATTCAAAAATGGACCAAATAAAATGTATTCTTTGGATAGTTAAAAAGCATGAAAACAAGACAAGGCAGAACATTCATTTTTGGTGAGTATGACTATAGACAGGTGTTTTCAGAGAGGTGTTTTTTTTTTTTTTTAATTTCTCTATGTTTTTTCATGAAAAAAAGGCCAAAGGATTTCCATCAATGAATGAATTTGGAATCTTTAGATTTATGTTTTCCAAAGGTGGGGGGGGTGGCAACAAAATACATCTCTATCAGAAGTAATTGCTGCCCAAGAAAATTCACTTCAGGAGATAGGTATTTCAGAAGGGAATACATTGGATGAATGAGAGCCAGAGTTGCTAGGCTCAATTGGAAACAGATGAGAGCACAGGATGGCTAGACGGAATGGTAAAAAATATCAGCAGAGAAGTATCTGTCATTTTCTCTTACAAAATCATCAAAGACAGAGAAGTATTTAAATTTTAGAAGAAAAACCCAGACAAAAAAGAGCAAAGAATAGAAAGAAACTGAATTTCTAGATTGTGTATCAGCTACCTTTGCTCTCTGATTCCACTGTCATTTTCATGGAAATTAACACCAACTAAGGAAACTTCTTTCATTTTAAATTAAATGATGAGCCAAGGAATGCATAGCATTTTAAAACAAAATTAAAATCAATACGATAACTGTAACATCTAATCTACATTTTAACTAAAAGTTTAAGTTTTTTTTTTTTTTTTTTTGTTTGTTTTTTAAGGTATTAACCTTCTTTTGCTTTCTTTGGCCTCAATTGTTTTTGGAGAAAGGTGTTTCAAAAAAATAAAATCTGTAGCAAGGAGACTGTCTTGTTATATTATATCGCTGATCAGTACACTCATGTGGGTGCTCAATAAATGAGTGCATAATGACAATATTATTCCAATCAAAGAGTAAAAAGAAAAACATCAGTGCAAATACAGAGTAGTTGATGTTGTGGTTTATGCAGAAGTCTTCTATGCATAACAACGGAAACTGAAACATCTGCTGAGAACTGCTGTCACAGTACAGAGACAACAAAGATAATAAACCAAGTGCTTTGTCTAAGCTGGACTGCTGTTAGATTTTCTCTTAGCTAGTAGAGGAATTATACTGGCAAATATTATCTGACCACTGGAATAGTCAATAAATAGACTTGAACTTTTGTTTTCAATCCATGAGAGAAAGCTTCATTATTCATGATGCTGAAGGAAGGCAACATGTTGCTATCACCTTACTAGTTATTTTTGTATTCTCCATCGATAGCATTTATTCTTTTGAGTTTTGAAACTGAATTCATGCCTCTTTTCTATTCTTTGATACTGAGAGATTTTTTTTACTATTCAGTAACACCTTTCTCCAAAAACAATTGAGGCCAAAGAAAAAAACTCAAATTAAACAGGTGACTAAGAAATGTTTAATTTATTTTAGTCTTCCATGGTTACCTATTTTACAAAATTAGATTAATTTTAATGACTCTATTAAACTGTAATATCTCCATTCAAAAAATGGACCAAATAAAATGTATTCTTTGGATAGTTAAAAAGCATGAAAACAAGACAAGGCAGAACATTCATTTTTGGTGAGTATGACTATAGACAGAACATTAAATGTGTGTAGTTAACATTTGAACATTAGCATTTTTTGAGAAAATGTTTATCTTCCTGGGCAACACAATTTTAAGTTAAAAATAAAAAAACTCTTCAAAAACAAATATACTTGTGAACATTGTTGGAAATCATTTTGTCATATAAACAACAAAAAAACCACAGCCTATACGAAAATTACAGCAGACTTTCATTGTATGATTGAAGTTCTCATTGTTACTATTTATTAAAAAACAGAAATCTCATATTATTTCTGTCTCAGCCATCATTCATGTGATCAGTGCAATCGGTAAAACTTTAACTTCTGAGTTTACTTCTTGTCTATGCAGAAGAAGACAAGTTCCATTTGTTTGAAATTTTAGAATGGGAAATTTTGTATTTCCAGTTATCAGACACTTTGATACTCTTGACAAGAAGGTAAATAATCAAAACTTTTAGTCATGAATTCTAAAAGTTTAAATGCATTTCAAAATGTTCATATTATTTAACCAAAGACAAAGCATCAATTGTTTGATGCTCAATAAATTTCCAGATACAAGTAAAAATTAAGTATAATATATTAAGAAATATAGTATGTCTATCTTCATGAACTTTTATGCCAGTAAAAAAGATAGACATTATATTAAAAATACAGACACATATATACACACAGCAGGAAGTAAAGATTGAAAAGAGAGAAAGGAGAAAAAATACAAGATCTTTGAGACTCTAGTTCTGTGTGGTAATTGGGCTTTTCCTAGACTTTCCCTATAACCTCCTCTGGTTCTAGTTCTTTGACTATGATCTCATTAGATTTAATTAGTGTTTATTTCATTCCCAATTCACCAGTCTCTTTTTTTTTTTTTTCACTTCCTAATTTTTCTGCTTACATTTCTTGATGAGATCTTCCAATATCCTTCTGGCCAACACTTTAAATATCTATTTTTCTATCATTTTATTGCTCCAATTTCAAATTCTACTTAGGATGGCATTATCCTTCTTCACTGGTCTGCATGGGAGATCCGACTTCTTCTGGGTGAAGAAGTCACTGAAGACTGGCTCCACATTTACAAAACTCAAATGAACTTTCTAAAATCCCTTGGGATCAGTCAACATGTTTTAGAAATCTATCCATTGGCTGCCTAGAAGGCTCATTATACTCAACAGTCCAAAACTTAGATCCCTCTCTTCCACTTCTAAAACTTGCTGGGTGATCTCTAAATATTCTTTTACACTGAACAATGTTGTTGTCTATCTAATTTTACTGCTCAAAGTTTTCAGAATCAATCAGACAGAGAGATACATATACAAATATACAGATAGAAGACATATTCAAGGAATAGCATTGCAGAATTATGGTGAATGAGAAGCCACATAACACACTGAAAATTCAAGACCCAGAGCACTGTTGTGGAGACTCAGTCCAAGTCTGAAGCTGCCAGAAAAGCTGAGCAGGACTGAGAACAAAGTGGGCCACGTGTGTAGCTCCTGGTGTCCAAAGGCCAGAAAAGCTGAAGTTCTGTCATTTAGGGGAAGAAGAAGAGTGGTGTCATCTCTGAGGAAAGGGCTGGGACAGGTAGGAGAGAAATGGAGAGGGGAAGAAAAGGACAGAATTTAGCCTTTCCTTACCTCTTTGTTCTGTCTAGGCCCTCAGGTAATCCAGCGGTGCTCAATCACATGGGGTGAAGGTGTATCTTCCTTACTCAGACGACAGTCTTGCCTGGAAAGCTCCTCAGAGACATACTGGAAACCCCTCGCAGACTGACTTAGACATAATGCTATATAATCCACATAATCTAGTGAGGAACTTTTAACCCAATCAGACTGACACTAAAAATTAACCATTTCATTGCTCAAAACAGATTTGTAGGAACCAATTTGTCTCAGTTGATGGATTCCCAACTCCAATCTGGTACGAAGTCTTATCAGTTTAATCTTAGTATTTCATATGTCTATGTTTTCCATCTCTATCACCACTACTCTAGTCCAAAGTATCATTATTTCTTATTCCAAATTCTTTAACAGGTTCATCACTATTCAAACTACAAAATCCTCACAATCTGCTATTCATATTCATGCAGAATTATATTTTTTACATTTAAATCTCAGTATGTCTTGTCCCTACTGGAAAATCTTCAGAAATTTTCCTCTGTCTGTTGGGAACAAGCTGCCTCATATGGTCTGAATGATTCCACATAATAATCTCCAACTGTCCTCAGGGGTCCACGTTGTAAAGTGTGCCCACTACTCTCACTGTGTTACCTTGATATTGTCTAAGTCTCACACACAAAATATTATGGAGTCTTCAACTTATGAACCTTCGAGTTGAGAACTACCACAGATACAAAATGGACCTTACTTCACAAACATTCAAAATTGCAGAACTAGCTCACATGTCTGCAAGACAATGTCACAGGTATGCTGTTGTGTGCTTACTGTACAGTGTAACAGTTTACAGTAGTACAGTGCTTAATTAAAGCCTGGGATGTTTGTGTGTGATTTTTGTTTTTATTAAGTCTTACACCATGTGTTTGTGTTAGATGTGTATAAGATTCACTTTATCTGACTTAGCAATGAATGCAACTTACAAATGTTCTCCCTGCATCATTTTAAATTGAGGTATTAATGTAACAGTGAAAAAATTAGAGAATACTTGTAATCATGATAAAGAGTCACTACTATCACCTCAGTGCCACTCAAAGCATTTAATGAGTCACTCATATAATACTTTAGCATCATTCTGTGTCTGGAGCTTGCACATGCAAATTCTAGTGAAACTCCATCCTAGGCATGTTCATATTCTATTACATTGTTAATAAATCACTTCTATTTCTTATTTGTCATTTATATAGGAAGTAGCACTATGGTCTGAACATTGGTGTCCCTACTCCAATGTATTGAAACCTACTAGTCAATGTGACAGCATTACTGCTGAGGAGTGATTAGACATTACAGTCTGCATCCTCATGATTGGGATTAGAAATGTTGCCACCTTACCCTGAGGGAATACTGGAAGAAGGAGAAAGTGGCCCTTACTTTACATTAATCTGCTAGTGTGTCTTGATCATTTAATTTCCATTTTCCATAACTGTGAATAATAAATTTCTTCTGTTTATAGGTGATCCATTCTGAAGTACTTTGTTATGGAAGCCCAAATGCGCTAAGATAGATAGCTTAAGTCATTTACAGTTTCCAAATAGTCATAGCAATATTACAAAGTATTCATTATCTAAAAGAGAGATTTTGACTGATGAAATTGAACAGTAGAGGAAATGAAGGTGGGAAAAGTGAACAGAGAGGGACTACGCTTTTCCTTCTCACAGGTTAGTACCTAAAACATGGTCAAGCAACAGGAAGGTCAAGGGTTGAGCCTGTATCATTCTTACATGATATGATAATATTAGGCATCAGCTTGGCTAAATCATAGCCTTCAGTCACTCAAACATAATGCAGGTGTCATTGTGGAGATAACTGTAGATGTAATTAACATATACCAATAGCTGACTTTAAGCAAAGAAGATGGTACTTTACACCTGGGTGGGCTTGATCTAATCAGTTGAGATAATTAAGGAGTAGCACTGAGATTTCTCAAGGAAGACAAAATTCCAGCCTATGGACAAGAGTGGCAATTCCTAACCAAGAATTTCAAATTTGCTCTTTCTGAAAAACTTACCTGCCTTGTCAAAAGCACGATATTCAGTGACATAAGCCAGACTGTGTGCTAAATCTCTTATTGTGTATATCCTGCTGATTCTGCTTCTCTTGCAGGACACACAGAATAGCACATTTTAAAATAAGACAATTTCTATTACAAAAATAAGTAAAAAAAAAAAAAAAACATTCAGTATCTGACTGACCAGCAAATGTTAACCCTTGAATATATCTACATTTTAGGAAGAGAAACACTATCTCCATTTAATAAAATATAAATAAACAAGGGGAAGAAAATAGAAAAGTTACATTTTTATGCAAAAAAAAAAAAAACCTGGAATCAGACTGGCTGAAAATATAAATACTACTACTATGACAATCTCTCTTCTATTTTTTTACTCTTGGTCATCTCTCTTTTCATGGCAGAAAAGCTATGAATGTTTAGTACCCCCCACCAAAATCTTATATATGATCAATAAGTAGAAGGTCAAAGGGCAAAGGGAACTGCTTAGCTTAAACTCTCAGAGGCAGGGGAGCCAGACTACACAATAATGCCTTGACCACAACTAGAATTTTACATTTGGTTAGGGGGTAATGAAAGTAACCAAAGTCAAAAAGCAAAAACAAAACAGAACAAACAAACAAAAAAGATGCAAATTATATTTTAAAACATCAAATTGTGTGATGTAGAAAAGAGAGATGATCACAGGTTATTATTACACTTTTGGTAAAATAAGATTTTAGAAGGCTATCTCTCAAAAATAATCATGAGGACTTTCTGGAGAACATGGTGGATAGATAACAGTGGCTATGGAGGCTCTCTGAGATAGCCAGCTTAGAATCCAGGAATGGTGCAGTGTGAGGAGTTCTAAGTAAGGGTAGATATACCCTGCCGACCCAGGAACAAACTAAGCTGAGAGAAACCAACTAGAAATGCAATCCCGGTGCTATAACAGGAAGAGATACAACCTCAGCACTGAAGCTGGAACCTGCCCCTCTGGAAACTGTGATTGGAATTTCCTGCCCCTGCTGCTGTGTCTGAATCAGCAGGGCAGGGACAGAGATGTGAAAGCTCTGAGAGCGGGAATCTGCGATCGGAGTTGAGAGTGAGACTGGTGGGGAGCCCTGTATCAACCTGCAGTGAGAGAGGAACAGGGACCCTTCCATAGACTAGAAGGCTCCAACAGAGGACATTCTGGGACTGGCAGACTAGCCAGAACAGAACGCTTCAGTGACTTTAGTTGCATATTCCCCTCTCAAGCGGGATTGGTGGGGAGTTCTTGGCCTGGGTGACACCACGGACTATAACCCAGTAGGCTAGCCCAAACCAGGTCACAGCACCTGGCAGTGCACCCTAGCAGTGAAGCCTTCAGTAAGTTGACCTGGAGGGGCAGGCCCAGCAGAGGCTGTCCAGATCTGTGTCTCCCTAGTACACTGCAGTGGGCGGGAACACCTATCTGGCAGATTCAAACAAACTATAAACCACAAAGAAATAAATTGGGCCTGCTATATACACCTGTATGAAAGGAACAAAAAATGAGAAGAGGAGGCAACAAGAAAGGATCCTCAGCCCCCAATCTTGAGAACACTGATCCAGGAAAGGTAAATGCAAAAGAGAATGAGGACAGAAAACATGCAATATCAGACACGGCACCAATAGACATAAAGCGATATCTCTGGAGCCTCATAGAGGAGTTCAAAAGTGAAGCATTTAACGAAGTAAAGCAAGATATAAGTAGAATAGTTAGAGAAATGCTAAGCTCCACCCAAGAAAAAACAGGTGGTGGAATGGAAGAACAGAAAAAAAGGGGAGAATCGTTTGATGGAGAAAATACAGAAAACACAGAATACGTGAAGCAGGTTCAAAGAGATTACCAGGAAACTAAAAACTCTATTGAAAGCTGGTATAACAGCTTGAAAGAAACTAAGGATAGATTATCTGAATTGGAGGACAGATTTGTAATGTGGGAGCATGAAATGAAAAACTTCTTAAAAACAACAAGGAAACAAACAGCAATAATACAAAGGCTAGAAGATGATAAGAGGATCTATAACTTAAGAATTAAGAACCTAAAAGAAGAAGTAGGGACACAAACAAATGAACTACAAAGGCTATTCACAGAAATAATCCAGGAGAATTTCCGTAATTTAAAAAAAGGTAAAGATACCCAGATGTATGAGGCATACAGGACCTCAGCCACCTACAACCCAAATAGAGCTACACCCAAGCATATAATAATCAAAATTCCAGAAATCCAACATAAGAACAGAATATTAAAAGCCATCAGAGACAAGAAATAGATCACTTACAAGGGAACACCCATCAGAATTACAGCAGACTTCTCAGCACACACCATCAAATCACGAAGAGCATGGGGGAAAATAATTCAGGCTTTGAAAGATAATAACCTCCAGCCAAGATTGATATATCATGCACAACTGTCACTAGAAATTGATGGAAAAACAAGGTGCTTCCAGGATAAAGAGGAACTAGGAGAATTTGCAACCACCAATTCAACTCTACAGAGAATAGGACATTCTAAAAACGAAAAATACCAAGATTCCAGAAACAGTGGCCGAGAGGCCACAATGAATGGAACAGAAAGTGAAATGAAGAAAACAAACTGACAACTAATGACAGAAAAAAGCTCAACAGAAATGAAGCAGAGAAATTTGGGTGGTAGGAACAGCTATTTTGGAGAAAACAAGACATCATAATAGCTAGTGCTGATTTAATATCCTCTTGTTTTAAGTCCCATCAAGCTTTTGTTCTTCTGTCTCCATCGATTTTAATATATTGTATCTTACTGGATTTTATTATATATGATAATGTAAACAAAAACTTTTATAAACAAGGATATTATACAGAAATCATTGTTCATTCTCTGTTAGTTGATTCTAAATACCCTGCAATACTGTCATTCTCTTGAATGATTTTACATTGTCTTGATATGTTTGATGATACAGTATACAAAGAAGGAAAGAGACACTATGGTAACTACTTTTATGTCGGGATATCTTGTGGTGAAACACTATTTTGCTTAAATGGTTCTGTTTTGACCTGTGTTCTTTTGTTGTTATGTCCTCTTTTATCACAATCTCCTTTTTTTATTTACTTTTTTATTTTTATCCTTTTAACTAAGGGAAAAATAAATAAAAAATAGCAGTATATATTATTGTAACCCACTTTGATTTCCTGTTAACTATATTTGAAACCTGTATTTCTCTGACCATCTTGTTTTGTCTGATTTTCCTCTATTCTGTTTTGCTTGATAGTACCAAGTTCGAGAATATTGGCAACAACTGTGAAGACAATAGGATTCATTATGATGCCCCTTCTGGTTTGACTATTATCTTCTTTTGAAGTCCTATAATGTCTCCAATGTTTTGGTTTTAATGGTTTTGTTCTTTACTGTTTTGTTCAATTTTATTATAACTGATGACATAGGCAATTCTTTTTAGGATAGCAAGAGGCATTATGCTAACCATTGTTGTCAACCTTGTATTTTGTTTTTACAGTATGTATTATGTCCATCCTTTTGATTTGACTTATTCTGTTTTGTTATGTCATATTTGGTTTTATTCTCTTCAAAAAAAGTAATAAAAATCGTGGGAGTAATAAAACACAAAAGGTGTAATTGTCATTGTACAAAAGAGAGGAAAAGAAAGTGCTCTAAAGGATATAACTGCATGTATATTTAAGTGTGTAAGATAGATAGCCATATTACTGAGTTTTGTTGGATCACTGAACACAACTGTTTGCTGTTTCACTGTTTGAATGTCCACTTTATATGCTTTAATTTTGTAACTTGAACAACTATTTCTAAGATGACAATATGTAATATATTAACTAGTGATTTCCAACTGTTTATTTTTTCTGAAATTCTGTATAACGTGTACCCTTTTTCTGTTTTTTTTTTTTTTTCTTTCCTCCTTAAATAAAGTTTAAAAAAGAAAAAAAAAAGTGCAGGAGCAAAATTCCTTCAGCTGCAGTCTCTATTTACTTAATTGGTGTTGGAGCCAAGGTGTCTTCAACTGTGGCCTTATCTTGCCCTTTGAGGTATCTCTGACCTCACAGGCCACTACAGGCATCAGCCAGGACCAGTGATTCATAGAGGTTCACGTACTGTGAATCAGCTCCCATTGCCAGGAAAGGGGCCAAAGTTTAGGAAAGACTCACAGATAAATATAGAAAACCAATTAATAAAATTTAAATCCTGCTCAGAGTAGCCACATAGTGGTTTCCAGCAGAATTCCATTAAGTAGCAGACATTTTTGTGTGGTGCCAGAGGTATGGCAATAGACATCAAGATTTATATTTTTATGGAATGTATATGTAAGAGGGAAAGAAAACAAACTAAAAAGAAAATGATCACTGTAAGTTCATATATTGCTATGTTCCATCAGGGAAAAATAAGTAGAAGATGAGAAGGTGAGAAGGAACTCGTATCAGTTACATGGACAAAAAAACTCTGTTTTGGAAAATAACGAAACTGGGCTCAGAATGAGGAGGTGGAGCATTAAAGAAGATAAATTATTAATTTAAATTTTCTAGTAGGAAAATGACTTTGACTTTTTCTAGGTGTCAAAATGACAGAGGATATATGAAAGTCAGATGAGATGGAAGCTGAGACTCACTCACATGTGATTTTGGAGGCATTAATATAGAATTTAGATAATTTAAGTCTCTAACATAATACCAAAATTCAATACAGTATAAGTGAAAATATAACTTGCATACTTCTAAGACATCAGCAAGGACACAAGAATGATTTTTTTAAGAGTGACTTTCATACATGATCTTCTTCAGCAGGAGTAAGATCTATAGATATACTCCATTGATTGATAAAGATCTGAATAGGTAAAAAGAAGTTGTATATATGTCTGTCTGTACTATGAGACTAGAACTGAGTACCAGAATTTCATCAAGATTTAACAAATGTTTGATGGAAAGTAGTTGTTATCTACCAGTGTGGTTAATGGTTTCGATAAAATTATGTCAGATAATAGATTCTACAAGAGCAACAAATGGGTTGCATGCAATAAAATAAACCAAACCGTTGACTTACGGATGTTTCTGCCCAGGAGTGGATTTATTTCCAGTATTACATGTTCAAACTTCATGCATAAGTATGTGAAATGTATCAATTAACTACTTCTTAGAAATTCATCTATTTTTAAAGAGCTGTGAATCAGATAACTACTTTTTGTAGATTTCCCACAAAACTACATTTGAATTGAAAAAAGTCTACTCCTTTACACTTACAGCCTTTCATGAAATGACGAATGGCAATGTTTACTATATTCTTCCATTTTTCCTGGTGCTCTTTATTTCCACTTTGTAACTATAGGCAACAAATGACCAGTGGTCATAGTAACTGATGGGAATAGTGTAAGAAAATAAGGCAAGGTAAAAGGATAAAACTGCTCACTTCTCATATTCATGTCTTGGAACATATTAAAGATACTTCATTACTCATGCCATAAATGTGGACCGTTTCTTTGCAACTGGTTCTAGATTAATGGACTGTTCTGTTTTAAAAGGAAATATTTATAAAAGTTATAGTGAATTTCACACATTGAAATATCAAATTTTTGATAGGCATATCTAACATGTATAATTTTTAAAGACAGACAAATTTGAAAAGGACTAATTATTTTCTACACTATCTCTTGTTGATACAGTATCAATGATTGACTTTGAATGACAAGAAAGTCTCCTTAAAAATACCACCACTAGGAAATGACAGTTTAAAATCAAACCAGTGTTGTGAGATTATGACTTTTACAGGTAAAAAGAGACTGCTGCTTGGGCTATTGTAAGAACACTCGTAACTTATTTAAAGGTATGAATAAAATCACATAACTTAAAAAAGGAAACAGGATTATGTGGATTTCAAGATACCATTAACTCTATAGCACTATAAAATCCAATACAATGAATGACCAAACCACTACAATACTTAAGAAATTATGAAATAATTAACATTTATTCTCTCTTCATGGATGATTATGAGAGACTCACAGGAGCAATAGGCAACTTACCGTATTCCTGGCTGTATTTGAGTCAGTACATATGTGAGCTTGTCCTACCATTGCCAGAAATTATTTGTGTGGCCTTGAATATTTCATTTCATTTATCTTTACAGTAGTTGACTCATGTATGAAGCGAGAAGTTTGGAGTTGATGATACTCAAGGTTTTCTCAAGATAAGCTGCCATGGGATATTACTATTTCCTCCTTTAAAAAACACTCAAAATGCAGAGTATATCATTTAGAGTGATAACTCTCAACTTAGAAGTGCATTTGTATTTATCTGCTCGAGCTGCCATGAAGTACCACACACTGAGTGGCTTAAACAGGTACTTACACCTCACAGTTCTGTAGGAAACGGGGTAAGATGATGATGTCCAAAAGTTCAATTTCCGAAGCCTCTCTCTTTGGCCTTATCATAGTTTTCTCTTAGAGTCCTTTCTCTATTCACACATCCCTGGTGTCTCTTTCTGTCTTGTAAGAATATTGGATAACAGTTCTACTGTTATGTTACAATTTAACATTAATTACCTTTTAAAGACCCTATCTGAAAAATAATCACATTGGGCTTTTGGACTCAACATCTGAATTTTTGGTGACACAACTCAGTCCATTATAAGAATATAAAGATAAAATGAATAAGAATTTTAAGCTTGTATATATAAAGTGGTTCTGAGAAACAAAATGTATTATAATTCTATATTTATGTATGCATATATATGTGTACCCATTTTCATTTTATAATGCTATATTTATATATACACATTTGTTCATATTTTATTTTTTGTAATTATATACTCATGTGTGAATATATATGTATACACACATATTTTAATTAATTTCTAGAATCAAATTACAATGTCCTAGTTGATCATGCCAAGATTCTAGAAATTTTATCTCCTTCTTAGCAAACATAGTATATTGTTCTTGATTTTATTATTTCAAATTTTTGTTATGAAAAAATTGAAAAATCAAATGAAAAAAGTCAACAATATGCAATTCCTTCCTAAGGTTTCTTATTTGCATAATTTATTTTTATATAATAGTAGGAGAGGAAGCTTACCAGTGCAGAGTGTACTGTGAAAACATAGTAGAAGCAAGTATTTCTCTATGTGAAAGCAATCTATATGGGCCCATCATGGCTTTGTATCTTCTGGACGTTTTGGGCTGGGTCTCACTGTTCTGCTCACAGCATTATCACTGTTGGCATCTCCTCTGACTTGGATTCCCCTCTTACTTTTGTCATTTTGAGAGAGGCCACAGCTGGCAACTGTGTGAGTATCTACTAGAACCTTCTTCATGGATCGCCTAGATCTGTGGCTTCATCAGTGCACATGAGATGTTATCACTGGCTTTGCAGCACAGTGGCACAGACAGTGGACATTGTTACCCCAAACAAGTTCCAAAGTCCTGTGAATTGTCCTCAAACCACCTGTGAATGCAATCTCTCATTTACAAATCTCTCATTTACAAATTCTTCTGAGGGATCTGATCTGGGGTCACAGGAAACTTCTATTGTCAACCACAGTGTTATGTTTCCAGCTGATGTACAATGATATTTGTATTAAAAGAAAAGTTGAATGCAGTTTTCTTGGTTTTTAAACTTGTACAGTGTCAGGGTTTCCAAACTTATATGATCACAATCAAAGGAATTTGTCTTTCTATGTAGCATGAGTATCATAGTAGACTAGAGTAGCAGTAACACAAAAGAGAAAGTAGAAAAAACAGATACTACCAAAGTATAAGCAAAATTACAGATCCTCTCCAAATAAAGCTAACTCTCTGGGGAGATTTTCAATTCTAGGAAGTAAGGTTGGCTAATGAGTAATTATATTTCCAATTTCATACTTTCATTATAATTTACACATTAAATGTGACCCACATTATGTAAATTGCCCTTGAAACATGTCTAATCTGAAAGTTAAAAAAAATTATAACATTGTCCACAAGCTGTGATTTAATGTGGTGATCACAGAGTTGTATTTGCAAATTAGAACTATTCAGATTACACTACAACCATAAGGCAAAAAAGGTACCTATAATTTGGGAGTCATGGTTTGTATTGTTGAGTTCAAATTGGGCACCCTGATTGAACATGAGTTTCATTAGATGACTTAGTTTGTTAGTTTCTCTTTTCTAGTCTGTTAAAAGGAAATAATCACTTTGACCATCTCTGGTTGTTGTCAGTAATCTCAGATAAAAGGGAATACAAAATACCCTTACTTTAGTTCCTAATGCAGAGTTAGCTTGCAATAGATATGAGCTACAATTGTCCTTTTGTTGAATGCAGTGTTATTGTGTTCCACTCTAGAGAACTGGGTATACATTAAGGAAATAACTAAAAAGGTAAGTATAAATAAAAGGCCCAAGGTCATTTGTAAGTGTAATTTAAATGATGAGGATTATACATGAAAACTGTGAATAAATACAAACAAGCACTTCTGAATCAGAGGTCTTACAGTGTGTTTAGACTTTGTTTATATAGATGCAAGTTCACAAATAGACACTTTCAAGTTGAAAAAATAAATCACTGTTTTATTTCAGACAGAGAGTGTTTGCTAACTTAATAATAAATATCAATTATCAGATGCTCTGTTTTCTCTTTTTATTCAAAATCATTGATTCACTGAGTTCAATTCCCAGTACTCCCACCCAAAAAAAAAAAAAAAAAAAAAAAAAAAAAAAAAACCCTGAAGCAAACTAAAACTGAATAGCAATTACAATACTGTCTGTGTCAAGAAATTAAAAATCAAGATTAAATTTCCAATTAGTAAAACACTGTATGGTACTGACAAATTTGACTATCAGGTGATCCTAACTAGAAATACTAAATACATGTATTTAGAGTTTCAAAGTTGTAGAAGATACTGCTGATCACTATGGCATGCCCCTCCTGTTTCCTCTTGCTATAAAAATCCCTTCTCTATGGAAGCTGAGAATAGCAGCCATCCACTTCCTGTGACTTAAGGATAACTCCCTTTAATGGTAAAAGGATAAGGAAGAACTTCTTCCTTGATGAAAGAGGACGGCATTGGAAAAAGAATAAAATGTATCTTTCCCTGGTTAACATGTTTTGCAATTTATTTATTTATTTTCCTTTAATCTCTTTAAAATAAAATAGAATTTAAAAAAATAAAAAGTACCTTTGACTTACTTTTGGAGATTTTTTTCCTATATATGAAAAAGCTGGAAATAAAGTAGCTACTTTAGGATCATAGAGCTAAACTAGGTAAGTTTTTAAATAGCTCAGTGCAGATGTTCATGGGTAATGTGTTTGCCTTCAAAATTCCTATAAGATGAAACAATGAGTTAAAATGGTTCAATACTGTCATGTATTCTGAGAGCTGCAATTTATATAAAATTTCTTAAAATGTAGAGATATGGTGAATAATGGATAATTTTATAGCCCTATAAAATAACCATAAAAGCATTATATTTAATTAAAATAAATGATTTCATATTAAATATTGAGAAGTAACTTTAAAATCAATCCTACCAACTATGAGAACAAATGAATACATCAAAAGATTGTATATCTTACATGACAATATATTTAAAACAAATTTAATAGAGTTCTGTTTGATCAACACACAGAAGAGAAAGTCAGAAGAATACTTACCAGAATCTTAACACAGGTTACTTTGAGTATGTTATTTTTTTTCTTTTTGAACAAAAATATTCTAAATTTATTTTTATTTTTTCTATATTATTAAACTTTATTATATCAAAATAAAGTCATAGCGTTTTATTTTGAAAATTGATAAAAAACAAGAATAACTTATGTTTGCTAGCTGTATGCAGTATAGACAGTAATAAAATGTATTCTCATACATTAATATGGTGGGAATATAATTTATATGTTTTCTTGTGGATAATTTAATAATGTGTAATATAATATATAGAAATGGCATGACTGAAATTTTTAGTATGTCTGTATGTTTTTTCTACCACTTCTCAGAAATGTATACAGGCATGTGTGTTCAGGAAAAAATATTCTAAATAAATAATTACTGATCTGTAGCAGTGTTGCTTTCTTTGTTTTTGTTTGTTTGTTTGTTTTGTTGTTTTTTTTTGTTTTTTTGTACCAGGGATCAAACTCACAACGTCACTCTTGCGAGGCAGGCGCTTATGCCACTGAGATAAATCCCTGGCCACTGTAATGGTGGTTTTAATCAAGATAAGTTGTTATAGAAAAGTACAAAGCTTTTACTTTTTGATTTTGCATGTGTTTACTATTTGCCTTTGTTATTGTAAGCTTACAGTGTCCATATTTCTTTAAAATGTAAAACAAAACAGGAAAATCAAGTATTTGTCTATACACCTTCCAAATATTTTGAACATTATTAAGAGACTGGCTGATTTTGACTGTGCAAACATACAGTAAATTCTGTTATGAAGAATCAGCCAGCAGTTGTCAGGATAATTCCAGAGCATATGTTTTGTAAGTATCTTGCAAAAGATCTGAGTACAGAACACTTACTGGTGCTTAATTATTCAAAATTATAGTAGGTAGAATTCTTTGATTTTGACTCATTTAATGACTTAATGGAAATCTAGCTTACATGTACAGTGAATTATAATAAAACATAATTTCATCTTATAATTCTGTTTACTAAAGGTTTACCCTTCTCAATGGTTATTTATATGTGTCCTTTCATTTTCTATGAGTTTTCAGCTCAATCTATTAAAGTGGAAAAAAATCAACATACCTAACACTTTTCTCTATATATGTGCCTGTACCTTTTATAATAACTACTTTGCCCTTTTTTTCTAAACTTTTTGACTCTTGGTTTCCTCCCAAATGATTTTGAATTGAAAATTTCATGAGGACATAGACTTAGATTGCAGCTAACATCTTTCAACAAACATGTACTCATAGATACATCTGATTCAACAACTATCCATGCATCAAACTGTCTTTGTGATAGCCAAAGAAGTTGGAAAAAAAGAGCATGCCTGGTTTTCAAATATAAATTTAAAAAGACACTTGAAGCAGAAGTCAAGAAAGAATTGTTCGTGTCACCCCTCTTTCAACTCCAACAAACAAGAAAAATGCCTTTCATGTGGTAGAAGGATAGTGAACAATGTCCAAGATATAAATGTGAAAGTCAGTATGACGCACATCACGGTGGATCCAGGTGCCTAGCTGAGCCCTGTGACTTCTGACACCTGGTCAGTCTTCTCAGGTTCGGTCATTAGACATACGTGAGGAAAATGGCAAATAAATTGCTTCCACCACTGCTCCAAATGCAAGTGACAAAAAAGAAGATTCCACCCTCAGAATCAAAGCAAGAATGGTAGACTAGGACTCATTTTGGAAATTAATCCTTATCACACTACAAAGAGATATAGGACTGGGAAGAAACCAAAGACCTCATACACAGGTGGATTCTCTAGACTTGCCTTGAAATCAGTAGACACTGACAAGAAAGACTAATAGGCCAACATCATTGATAGCCTTGTGTGAATATGGGGCACCCCCACTTCCAAGAAGGTACAATCCTCTACAGCTATGAAATTCAGGTGTTACCATGTTTCCTCTGCAAATATGCTAATTTTGCTCTAAAGAAGCAATAAGTCTTATTTTGAGAGGAAATACAGTGATTCTTGACTATCACCCTGCAAAACAACCCATAATTATTCATATATAATAATTTGCATCTATTCATTTATTCATGTACAGAAACCTACATTTATTCAAATGCAGATGTATCATTTTTAACAACATCATCATAACTTTCCAAACCCTGAATTTCTTGCAACTCCCTTTTTGGTGCAATCATTAGCCCCAATTTCTTTTTTTTTTTTTTTAATTTTATTTTATTTAAGAGGAAAAAGAGAAAAACACAAAACAAAATAAAGCGGTATAAGGGTACACGTAATACAGAACTAAAAAAAAACAAAAAACAAAAAAACATAACAGTAAGAAATCACCTGTTAATAGATTACATATTATCATCTTGAAAATAGTTGCTCAAATCACAGTATCAAAGAATACAAGGTGGACATTCAAACAGGGAGACTGCAAACAGCTGTGTTCAATGATCCAAAAACATTGATATAGTCAGCTATTTAACACCCCTAAACACACTTGCTGTTATATCTGTTAGAGCTCTTTTTTTTTCCCTCCCTTTTTTACAACAAAATTTACACATTTTGGATTTTATTATTCCTTAGTGCTTATTACTTTTTTGGGGGAGCGGGGGAGAATACAGTCAAATATGGCAAAACAAAGCTGTCAGTCAAAACCAAGGATAGACATAGCACATGGTGTAGAACAGAATACAAGGTTATCAACAATGGTTATCAACGTTGTCTTTTGTTTCCTTAAAAAGAATTGTCTATCTCATTAGATATTATAAAGTTGGACAAAACAGTAGAGAACAAGACCAATAAAACTTAGGCATTGTAAACATTACAGGACTTCCAAAGAAGACAATAGTCAAACCAGAGTGGGCATCTTAGTGAATCTTATTGCCTTCAAAGTAGTTGCCTATATCCTCAAACTTGATACTATCATACAGAATGGAACAGAGTCTAATCAGTCAAAACAAGATTGTGGGAGTATTACAGGACTTCAAAACAAGTTAATAGGAAATCAAAAAGAGTTACTATTTATATACCCTAAATTTTTTTATTTTTTTCCCTTAATTAAGACAAATATAAGAAATGACTAAATAATTTTTTTAAAAGAATAAGGGGGAGATTGAGATAAAACAGGACATAACAATATAACAATAGAGGTCAAAGCATGACTGTTTCAGCAACCTAGTACTTCACCACCATATAACCCGACTTAATAGTAGTTACCATAGTGTCTGTCTTTTTCCTTGAAATATTTGGATAAAACTTCATATACTCTAGCTTCAAATATTTCCATATCAAGAAGCCCAGAATAAAGCCTTTCTAATTAATGAGTGAAAACTTTATAAGGCTTCAAGGCCACCTAATGGGGAATCATGATTACCACATATTTTTATATATTTGAATCATTACTTACATTAGGGAAACTATTCGGTATTCACACATGTGAGATTGATTTATTTCACTTATGACTATGGTCTCAAGCTGCGCCCATTTATTGATAAATATCTCAATGTGATCCTTCTTTATAGCTGAATAATACTCCATTGTATAGAAATACCACAACTTTTTTATCCATTCCTCAGTTGATGGGCACTTGGGTTGTTTCCAAGATCTGGTGATTACAAATTGTGCTGCTATAAACATAGGTGCACATATATCACTGTGGTATGATGTTTTCAGTTCTTCTGGGAATATGCCTAGAAGTGGAATAGCTGGAATAAATGGGATTTCCAATCCCAACTTTTTGAGAAATCTCCAGACAGATCTCCACAGAGGCTGTACCAGTCTACACTCCCACCAACAGTGCAGGAGAGTTCCTTTTCCCCCACAGCCTCTCCAGCATTTGTTGTTGGTTTTCTTGATCCTGGCCATTCTTTCAGGAGTGAGATGGTATCTCAGTGTGGTTTTAATTTGCATTTCTCTAATGACCAATGATGATGAGCATTTTTTCATGTATTTATTTGCCATTTGCATTCTTCATCTGAGAATTGCATATTCATCTCAGATGCCCATTTTTGGATTGGATCTTTGAATTTTGGAGGTCTGAGGTTTTTTTTTTTTAATTCTTTATATGTTTTAGACAAGAGGCCCTTGTCTGAGAGAGAGTTCACTAAAATCTTTTCCCAGTTTGTGGGTTTTCTTTTCACTATGCTGGAGATTTCTTTTGACATGCAGAAACTTTTTAATAAGAAATGGTCCCAGTTATTGATTCTGGGAAGTATTTCCTGTGCGGTTTGAGTCCTGTTCATGAATTCTTTACCTACTCCTATGTCTCCAAGGTTTCTACCTAATTTTTCTTCCAATAGATTTAGTGTTTCTGTTTTAATATTCAGATCTTTGACCCATTTAGATTTTAATTTAGTACATGGTGATAGGCATGGGTCTAGCTTTAGTTTTTGGCAAATGGAGAGCCAGTTTTTCCAGCACCATTTATTAAAGAGACTGTCGTTCTTCCAGTGAACCTGCTTGGCTCCTTTATCAAAGATAAGGTGGTTGAGTGTGTTTGTAGTTGTGGTTGTATCTTCTAATCTATTCCATTGATCTTCGGTTCTGTTTTGATTCCAATACCATGTTGATTTTACTACTGTTGCTTTGTAGTATAACTTCAAGTCAGGGATTGTGATGCCTCCTGCTTTGTCTTTGCTGCTTAGAATTGCCTTTGCGATTCTAGGTTTCTTCTAGTTCCAGATGAAATTTAGGAGTGATTTCTCTAGATCTATAAGGTATGTTGATGGTATTTCTATTGGGATTGCATTGAATCTGTATAACAGTTTTGGGAGAATGGCCATTTTCACAAGGTTTGTTCTTCCTATCCATGAGCAAGGGATATCTTTCCATTTTCTGAGATCATCATCAATTTCCTTTTTCAGTGTATTATAATTTTCACTGTATAAGTCTTTCACTTCTTTCGTAAGAGTAATTCCTAAATATTTCATTTTTTTGCTTGCTAATGTGAATAGTCCAGTTTCTCTTATTTCCCTCTCTGTGATTTTGTTGTTCGTGTATAGGAATGCTATTGATTTCTGAGTATTGATTTTGTATCCAGCCACATTACTGAATTTATTTATTGTATCTAAGAGTCTTTCAATGGAGTTTAGGGGGTCTTCTATGTAGAATATCATGTCATCTGCAATCAATGATAATTTAACTTCTTCTTTTCCTATCTTTACCCCTTTTATTTCTCTTTCTTGCCTAATTGCTCTGGCTAGTACTTCCAGTACTATATTAAATAGGAGTGGTGATAAAGGACATCCTTGTCCTGTCCCTGATTTTAAAGTAAAGGCTTTCAATTTTTGATTGGCCTCAATTTCTTACATCCTGCCAAAGATCTCCCACTAAAGGATCCCATCTTGTCCATGTAACCTGCTCATAGTGTATCATTACAACACATGATGTATTGATTGTGAAAATTTATACTACACATAACCTTTTTAATCAAGTGCACACACTATTTTTCTCCTATGTCTGTGCTCTGACTGTTCATTTGCCAGTGAGTCTTAAATTCATCTTTTAAAGAGGAGTTTACTCTCTTTCAAAGGCACCCACTTGGGTATTCACAAATATTTAGTTATAATTTACATTATCATTTTTAAAATATCAATGTGATTAATCTTATCATTTATTTTAAATTTCAATTTTATTAATGTCATTTATTTATATTTAATTATATAACTCAATACATCTGTTATGTGTTACAAATGGACCTACTAAATGCATCCATCTAGTTGATGATCTTAACTGGGGTTTATTTTGAGGGTAGGATTTATGTTACAAGCATCCTAAAAAAATCATGCTACAGATTATTTTCTAGTTATGTCTTATTTTGGGGAAAGAATATACTGAGCACCAGCCTAGGGAGCCAAAGGAGTGTTTTATCACCCATCCCCCACGTGTTAAGGATTCCCAGATGGAACCTGTAGTTCTGCTCTGGCACCAAGCAGAGATGTGTGAAGACAGACCCATATTTCAGGCAACATCATTCCCAGCTGTGGTGTGGGCCTCGGTACATCCATAAAATTGGCAAAGTCCCCATGGGCAACAATTTGCCTTCATCTACTTCAACCTTGAACAATACAGCACAGAGCACCATTTCATTTGTGGAGTGTCAGGGTAGCAAGCAAACAAGGTTGCCTTGGAATTCACTGCCACAGTAGTGAAATCTAACACTGGACAGCTCCTAACAACCCCATCTCTAGGCCAATACTGATTGAGGGAGTCTCTAAAAAAGGCCAAGTGCTGGCAGGAATATACAAACCTAAAACTACTACTCTGGGTAGCATTACATGTGAATGGTTCTAATGGACATGAACCACAGGTCCACCTCACTGGAGTCACAAGTCCACAGCTGTATGGAGCTTGATACTAGCTAGTTCTGTGTTGGGCTGGGAGGTGCTGTACACTAGCAAAAAAGAGCTTCGTCATCCTGTGTTATGTTTGCCAATGCCCAAGTTATATGACCAAATTACCTGTAATTCCTTTTGCAAACACAACTATTTTCTACAACCGGACACCCTGGGGCACCGATCACATTGTTGTAAAATAACTGTATCACTGTCATACTATTCTGTATGCGCCATCTTCCTGGGTGACCTGATTGATATGTTAACCATTGTTCCCCTCTGCAAAGGACAGATGCCATCTAAAATTAAGTGCTAAGATTAGCTGACAAAGGACTGTAAATTCCTGGGAATCTTCTCTGTCCTCAAGCAAAGAGAAACAAAGGTCTTCTTAATTGTATATTCTATCAAAGTCTGTCAAAATTTTAAGCGAGTTACACAGTTTTGCAAACTCCAATTGCACTGTGTCACTAGTGCCAGGATAAATAAACAGCACTTTTTTTTCTTTAAAATACACATCTTGCCCCAATTTTTGGACACCATTTTGGGGGCTCATTTTTGGGGTACAACAGAAGGCAAGTTCAAGTTGTGACATGGCTTTGTGGTATAAATGTTTACAGTTGTGGGATAAGATTTTGAGGTTTGTCTCTGAAGTGTGATTTGTCCAAATCTTGGTAATGCCTCCCAGTGCCTAATGGAATGGACATCCTTTTATCATATGTGACAGATATTAAATCAAAAGCAGTAATAAGAAGTGTGTTTGTTACTTTTCTCTCATTACTGTGACAAAATATCCCACCCTCAAAATTAAGGAACAGAAGGTTTATTTAGCTCACAGTTCTTGGTTTCAGCCCGTAATCAGCTGCCTCCAGGCAGTGCAGTGTGGCACAAGGGCAATACTTTAAGGTGGCAGAAGACAGC
Source organism: Cavia porcellus (assembly GCF_034190915.1). Taxonomy (NCBI): domain Eukaryota; kingdom Metazoa; phylum Chordata; class Mammalia; order Rodentia; family Caviidae; genus Cavia; species Cavia porcellus. The sequence goes on along the minus strand of NW_026947505.1, from coordinate 57,254,399 downwards.
AAAAGCAACAAGAGCAAAATGGAAGAACAAGTCTCTTTTCCTCTCTTATGCTGTATGCAGGTCACCCATCTCCTCAGGCGGATGAGTTCTCACACCATCTCCACGTCCTCCTGTGCACAGGCTGAGGATGTTTACAGAGTAAAGACCCTGGCCTCCTACTGAGTCACTCAGTTAAACTTATAAACACAGTGAGCAACATCCTAGAGCAGTAAGGACACGCCCTCTACACTTTAGGATGTAGAACTGCTCAGTGACTTAGTCAACTTCTAGCTTCTCAAATTGACCTCGTGTATCAATCATTACCAGAAGGAAAGAATTTCATTATGTAATTGTAAAAGGGTCAATTTAGCCAGAAGAGATAACAGTTTTAAATATATATGTACCCAATGTTGGATATATAAAACAAATACTAATAGATCTAAACGGAATGTGTTAGCCTCATGTCACAATTTTAAAAACCGATAAAATCAATATGAGTAATATTTTGGCTCATACGTTTAAAGATTTTCATTCATTATCTATTGGTTTTGTTGCTTTGGACCTGTGGGAAGACAACAAATCATGGCAAGTGACAGATTGCAGACTAAAATTGCCTCCATCCTGGCCAGAGAATAAAAGCAATAGAAGAAGAAGTTAGGGTCCCACAATCTCCTTCAAAACCTCACTTCCCATAAACTAAAGATCTTCTTTCTTCCACTCTTATTAAAGTTTCTAACACTTCCAAGCAGTGCTAGGGGATGGGGAATAAGCTTTTCATACATAGATTTCTAGGGGATAATTGAGATTTCAAAACATGGTAATCTGATTGTAGTTCAGTGTCCACATCACAATGAAAAAGATTCTCAGTTCCTCTGCCAAGATTTTACAACTGTTTTATTCCAACACTGCTCATCAGTCCATTTTGAGGCTTCTGAAGGACTGAAGGCAGATCATTCCATGCACAGTTCAGTAAAACTCAAGAAAATGTGTTATATATTTCCAAAATGCTTTGGTGGGACATGTATGCACATTCCTAGTTTAAAAAAAAAAAAAAAAAGGAAGAAGACTAGTGGAATACAAAGGAGGATCAGAACAAAACAAGACTGAAACCTCACACGGCAAGCCTACCCGTCAGGTCTCTGAGCAGCATCAGGCGATGCTGTGATAGTTTGGAATTCCCCAAGGGATTAGAGGGCCCGTCTCTGTGCTTTGCTTTTCCCAACAGGATAGTTACTCTCTTTGCAGGCTGCAGCGTCCCTGGAAGACACTATGTAACACTGGCATCTCTAACTTCCCATGGCTTCCACTGTAGGTTCAGCTTCACTCTCATGGCTTCACTATGAATTGCCCCAGTAAGAGCTCCTTACTGGAACTCGGAGCACAAGCATTCTGCGTGTTTCCCAGATTTTACTTTGAAGCCACTTAAGCATCCAAAACTCTTAAATTCTGCATAATTCTTGCATTCTCTATGTGTGTAATACCACATTACACAGGCAATGCCAAGGATTACTGCTGAAACATGGATTTAGTGCCTCAGTGCCTCTCCCTAGCTGAACATGGTGAGGTGTGTAACTAGGAACTTTTGAGTGCATAAGGTGTCTGATGAAAGTCTTTACTCAGATGAAAGTCTTTGAAACAAATAAAGACTTACCTGTACGTCTTTACCCTGAAATAGGCAATTGGTCTCATGAAATGCCATTATGTTATTTTTCCTGTCATCCTGGTAAAAAGCATTTGGATTCTTTTCATTCTTTTTAAGCCAAATATTTTTTTCAAACTTTCCATTTTGCTCCTTATAAATCTGACTATGAGTAGTTAGTAATAATCTTACTGCTATTTTAATGCTATATTACATTGAAATTTTCTCTACCACATAAAATATTCTGTCATCTTGAAATCCAGCCTCCACAAAATTTTAGGGAATGGAAAAATCTAGGAAAATTCTTTGCTCAACATCATTAATCATGAGGGGAATGCAAATAAAAACCAAAATGAGATCTCACCTCACTTCAGGAAGAATGGCTGCTATCAAAAAGGCAATGATTAACAGATAGTAATGAGAATGTTGAGAACAAGCAATGTTTGAATGCTATTGATGGAAATGTAAGATTCTTGCAGCCATTATGGGAAGCAGCATGGTGACTCTTCAGAAATATGTACATATATTTTGGAGACTATTGTATCATTAAGTGTTAAATACAACGGGAAAGTTTCAGTTCTCTGTGTTTTCTTCTAGATCTTTACTAAAGAGCAGTTCTGTGAAATGAACAAATGAATAAATTAACACATGAAAATCTTGCATAATCAAGGTTAGATACCAGCCTTACTGTTTAGAGATTAGAACATGTGGCTAAATATTCTTCTAATTTGTTCATCCTTTTCAAGGAAATATGCATACTAGCAAATCAGTTCATTTTGGAGCACACATACAGATTTTATATTTCCTGATAGAAGTCAGTGCCTAACCCAGACAATATAAACTTCTTTCAGGCTTTATAAAGATGTTTTTTTTGTTTGTTTGTTTTGCTCTGATTAGTATATTCAGGGATCTAATGTGCGAAGTTTAGGACCAGGACATATTCTTGAAGAAATGCTAAGAATGCATTTTCTACAGAGTGTCAGTTATTATTTTTTTTTCTTTTTTGTCTTTTTCTTTTATCGGTACCGGGGATCGAACTCACGACCGCCTGCTTGCAAAGCAGGTGCTTATGCCGCTGAGCTAAATTCCCAGCCCCAAAGTGTCAGTTATTAATAAATGCTTCATAGATAATACAAGTGCCATCTTTTTTCATTCATTTAAAGTGTATTCATTTTATTGATATCCATTTTTATTTTACCATAATGATATAAAAGAGCATTTATTGAATTTCTATTAAATTTATATTTGGCATGTTATTGTGTTTATAATAAAGTGCTTATTTTTAATGCTCTTTTTTCTTCTAAGATTTGGAATACAGAGTTTTAATTGTATTAGTTTATCTATGTAACATTTAGTAAATTCTCTTTGTACTCAGATCACAGTGTGGGTAAAGAAAAACTAGAGAATCTAGATCGGATGAGATGGAATAAAAGTTTATTATGATAATTATTTAAAAAAAAAAAAAACTAGACAGCCAGAGAATCTTCTTTGCATGTAGAACCACAAAGTTAGTGAAAATATGACAAGCACATAAAATGCTTTATTTTTCTGCCCAAAGTCTTAAAATCCATATTAACTAACCTGCCTTGCTTCACTGTGTTCAATGCCCTTAAAAGGTCTCATTTTCTTTACCAGTTACAAGGACTAACGCAAGCATATGAAATTGCAGTAACCCTGAGAGGAGACACTGGTAGGAGATTTGTTGTAAATCTTGTGCGAAAGCTCAGTGCTCATTAAAGTGGAGGGTTAATAAGACTCTCTACTAGAGCTGAGTACAGTGCAGGCCGGGGTGCAGGTGTCACAGGGCTCTTCAAATCCTCCTTCATCTTGCCCTGCTCCCGCGCTGTTACTCCAGGCTCAGCTCTCTGAAAAGAAAGTCCTAATCATACCAAATCACCCAGTGAACTGTTTACCATGTAGTTATTTTTTCCAAGGGGAGCAAAAGAATAGAGCAAAACCTTAGTTTCTTATCTGACATTAAAAGGGAAAAAAAAGTAGCGTGATTTGGTCTTAAATATTAAGGGACATAAGTTTTTTTAATTAGTTGAATGCAAATATTTACCTGAGCTTATCCATATAAGAGAAACTCTTAGGCTAACTTTTTCTTTTAAATTCCAGATGCAAAATATATGTATTACCAAAGAAATCAGTTTATTTAGTTTCAGAGATAGATTTCCAGAGATCATCTGAACATCAGCTGAAGCACAGAGTTAGGCATAACTATTTAAAATTGAAAGGTTTTTAAACCTGAGAGTATTTTAAACATATTTTCCGACTATGGATTCTTATGGCAGCCTTCACATTTTACTTAAAAAATTTCTTCTTCAGTAATATTTTTATATTTATATTGTGTACAAAAGCTCTACTCTACTACATTCTTATTTATTCATCTTACAAGAAAAAGAAAGACATAAAAAGAAGAAAGAAAGAAGCTAGACTCATCCTTGTTTAATTCATGACTGAGGATTGAAAATCATATTCTAGAAATTTAAGCCCACCTCTCCTAAGCACACATACGACTCAAGCACGGTAGTGTTGCTTTTGCTAGATGAGAAACACAAATGATCTTATCTGTTAAACACTGCAAGTTGCATAAATAAATAGTAAAAGTAGTCATTAATAGTGCTTAACCATAAAGAAGTAACTTACAAAAAATTAAAAGTATGAAATTCAGAAATACATTGAATGCTTTCTATAATAAGAGAGGTTCAGAAGATATAATAGATGCTATATTTAGATCTTTTCACTAAAGGAAATCTTAAAATCAGTAGAAAGAAAATAAGAGCTTTAATCAATCACTTTAATACAAATGGTGCACTACAAAATTTGAATTTACTTTAGAATATAGGACAACTCAAATATTAAAATTTCAATTTCAATCCAGTTAAAGATTAAAAATTTTGTAAACATGAAGTCTACTTAGAAAAATAATATCCCATTATTTTTCTGTCCTTGATAACAAAAATAAAAGGAGTCGAACAACAGAGGATTAAGCTAGATCAATACAGGCAATCACCGTGGTAAGCACCCTGAGTGACAGCAGAAGTCGTTTTGTGTGTGAGCGTCCCCTCCCCTTCCGTGTGTGCCTCTTTTTTCTCTGGGGCCCGTTTTCTCCTCTCTCTGCTCTGTAACATGTTGCTGCTTGTGTTGGTTTTATGCAGCTCTCTTTTCTCTTTACTTTGCCTCTATCACTGAGTCCCATAAAATGCAGCCCTGACTATAAAATATAAAATATTGTTGAATACCTTTTTGACTTCATTAAATTTTCTTTTTTTTAATCTCGCACTTTATCTTTCTTGTCCAGTATCCTCAAAATAGACTTTAAAATAATTCAATAAAAGTGATTTATCAAAACCAGCATACCTTGATCAATATTAGTTTCTGCTTTCATATAAATCCTGAAGTAGCTAAAAAGGAATATGTGATTCTTTTTAGTCAAATCAGCTCTAGGAATGAGAAAATGTTTGTTCTCTTTTTTTGAAAATGTTGTTTTTATTTCACTAGTTTTCCTCAGCTACTGAATTTCTTGGATTACTTCTAACAGTGGGGATTAAAAAAATACTTTCATTTCTGGTTTTTAAGAAAGAGCTAATTTGTTTGGAAAATGAAATTTTCTTTATTTTTGAAAAAAATATATGGTAATTTAGAAAAAAAACTGAGGTTTTACAAAAATAAAAGACCACAAATAATGAGAAATCATAAAACTGGCACCTTTAGGGTAAATAGGATGTGTCCTGAGCACAAGGTAGCCACAAGCCAGCTGGATAACCATGGCCAGGCCCCTGCCTGCTATAAAACTGCCTTTCCTCTTTCACATGAGACATGTGGGCTAAATTCCTTCCTGCATCACAGAGACAAGATCACAACATTAACATTATGATTCATTTGACCATATTTCCAATTTCAAATTGCCAGTGGGTTTCTTTGGCCATCCAGATCAAGGTCACAGAGTTGCAGTTCTGTTCATCTCTCTGATACCAACAACACAGAGAACGATAGCAAGGTTTCATCTTCTACTCTGGTCTGTCCCATATTAAACCCCATCTGCCTTAATAGAAGTCAATCAGGAAATCCCTTAATGGTCCACCTACATATTTATTGCCAGTTCTAATCACTTTTTTATGTGAACTAAAATCTCTGATGTAAGTTCTTTCATCTGTGCCTCCCAGTAGACGGTAATATAACTCAATTCAACAAATAAATGGGTAATCCAAATGTGCTATAAGTGCAATGCTCTTCTAGAAGTGGCAAGATTTTCACCAACAACATCCAAGCATAATATAGTTACATTTTTCTAATAGCGTTGATATTTTTTTTAACAACTCTGTAAGGCAGAATCATCACTTACCTCATTTTAGCAGTTAAGAAGATGAGCTGAAAAATACATGAAGTCATCAGAATTAGAAAGTAAGGCTCCCTGACTTCTAAGTCAGCAATAACTTTTTCACTTCAAAATATTTGTATCAATTCCAAATATGAAGCTGAATTTCAAATTTCCATTCTTAATAATTGGACTCATGAAAAATTTGCATTTTTATTTGATCCTGAGTGTGACATTTTATACGTTTAATTTTTGCAATAAGTTTGAGTGAAATAAACATAGAATTTGTCTACTTTTCCTCAGAGCTTAAATATGTATATAACAAAACACATTTTCTAAAGTAAATTATCAGCAAAGGTAGGAAGAAGTGGCATTTATTACAGTCCCTCTGCCACACAGATAGTATCTGTTAATGTGTGTTCGCTAAGGATAATCAAATTTACAACAGCTTTTAGTTCAATCCCCTCCTTTACTAACATGCTAAATTCTGCCAATGATTGCAAATATTATTAGTGCCTGGGACAGCTTCTGTTCTGTCTTGTAGTATATATAGAATGCTGGTGATGCAACTAACTCTGTGTACTTAGTCTAGAACACTAAAGAATAATACTTATATGTGATTTATGTTTTATGCTAGAGTGCTTGATTGCATTGATTTTTTTTCTAAAAACATTTTGCCTACAATAAAAACGTTTCAGACAAGACATTTTAGGATTTACACTTCTGATATTATGTGAAAGACACTATATTACTTTTTTTCAGTGGGTTGTCTCATATTATAGAATGACTGATGTCTTTTAGAGAGAGATTAGAAGCACATGTGAACTTCTAATTTTAGGATACCTCATGAAGGCCCATTGTGATATTTTCAATGATATTATAGCTGAAAACAGTCTATTGTTAGCTTTGAAGTTTTCATTTACTAAAAGAGCTGCTAGGTTGTGATAGATAATTTATCTCTCAAATTCTTTTCTTTCCACATGTTGTATGTTTGTAGACTTAAATATGGATAATATCAATATTTTGAGGGGTGAAAAAACAGTTGAATTCAGAAAGAATAGAGTTTATACATCCAAACTAGGACAGAAAATGGCTCCCAACCCACCTTTCTAAATCACAAATCGCACAGCTATGGCATCCATCATGCTGAGTATACTGTCTGAAATCTTTCATTTTGGTAAATGTTTGTCCTAAAGTTCTTGTGGTCTCTTACCTATTTCATATCTATGAAAGTCAAATTTTTTTTTCATCTTTGCACAAATAGTACACTGAACAGACAATTTTGCAACTTTTAATTGTTTTCTGCTTATTGTCAGTCTATTTCACTGATGTACCCTTGGCTGTTATAATACAATTTAAAATAACTTTGTGATGCAGAACAATATTATTAATGAATATAAAGGTGTAATGCTCTTCAAATCAGTCCTGCTAAAGCATTCAGCCACTTCATCTTTCTAAATTAAGTTTAGAGAATGTTGAATGAAGAAATCTTATTCTGACTTTTTATACTGAGTTGGTTTATCAGTCAGAGAAAAAAAAACAGGTGTAAACACATGATTGTAACAAAACACATAAGTAGTAGATATTTTCTCATTTCTTCACTTTTTTCTCTGTTAATATGGTTCTGCTCTTTCTCTCTTCTCTTACAAGAAGAGCAAGCAAACACTTATGCCACTGTTTGTGAACTACACTTTGATGTAAAAAGGAGCTGGGATATCATTTCCCTGTTGCTGAAAATTCTCATCCTTCAATACCTTGAAAAAAACTGAGTCACTTAGTATCCTTAGTCCAACTATTGAAATTACGAATACTTTGTCACAGAAGAAATTACTGGACTAGGAAGAGTTTTTCAATATTGTTTACATACTAAAGATTTTCAAGGGCTCAAGAAAATGTGAATGAAATCTTTAAAAAGTCTTCTTTGCTGGGTGGGCATTTAGTTGTGGATCTTTCAAACTACTTGCAAAATTCTTTTAACATTGTTTTGTTTGGTTTGGTTTGGTTTGGTTTGGTTTGGTTTGGTTTGGTTTGGTTTGGTTTGGTTTGGTTTGGTTTGGTTTGGTTTTGGAGATCCAACTCAGGATCAGCCAAGCAGATGCCTTGCGGCTGACTTAAATCCCTTGCCCTAAAAGGATCCTTTGAATCAAAGAAGCAAACTCTGAAGGAAGAAACAGTACTGCTTTGATGACCTGATCCCTGCTTTGGGTTTCACTAGATGGTGTGATATAAACTGTGGACCTAGAATACCGCGAAACTAGCAACAACCTAGTAGTCACTTAGGATGAAGTGGTGACATTTTTTTTCTTTTTAAATTCTGTAGCAGAAACTCTTCTGTTGCTTCAGCTTTGGTGGCTGCTCACAAAAGAGCCTTCTCTCCCCTGTTCCTGGCTCCTGTTACTGTGAGTGTATGTTGCCTTTCTGTTTGTTTTAGTCCTCTGACTACTCTGGTTAACCACATAATGGACACAAATTTGAAGTAAGGAATCTCCATTCCACCTAATCAACATTCATTTTGGTATCAAAGAACTGTATAAGGCATCATGAAATTTATTTCATAAGTGGATGGTTTGACACAATCAAAAACTAAAATTCCAAAGACAAAGCTCCAACTATAACCTAATAGTCCTGAGTCACGACTGCTCATGTAGCTTGCCCAAAATAATATCAAAATATTTTGTTCTCTATAGTAACTATAATTTAATAACCTATACTCTAAATTTATAACTGGTTTTATATACATTTTCTTTTCATTTATCCCTTATCTCAAATTTATTTTTGTGAATTTATGTGGGTTTCTATAATAGTGATAGTCAAAAAGGACAAGACCTGCTGATCTAAGGAACTCATAACGGCACCTTAGATTTAGAAAAGGTCACCATTACTAGTGATGGTCTGATGCCTGAAAAACAGATGATGTGCAGGAAGGCACTGGAGTCCTAATAGGAAGCTGCTTATCAGAATAAAAGATAACTTATTTCCTCTAAGACCAAAGAGCAAGGGATAAGTGTTGTTGTATCTCTCAAAACAAACAGGAGTGGATATGTTAAGGTGTCAGGGAGGTACAAAGCTGAAAAGAAGTAGGCTGAGGCTTATTTGAGAAATTAGGCATACGTTTAAGGTCATGAAGTCCGCTTACACTATGGGTCACTGTGAGCTCCACAGTTCAGTGTACGATCTCCAAAAGAGTCTCAAGGACTTGTTCATTCAGAAGCAAATGATAATGCATTGCAGTTGTGAAATCCACAAGGAACACGTAATTTCCCACAATTTGTAACTACTGTTTAACCACTGAATGTATCTTGAGAAATAACTTTACAGAAGTCATTTGTTGCATGAATCTTTTTTTTTTTTATTTCTTTTATTTTTTTCTGTACTAGGATTCGAATTCACCTCCTCACGCCTGCCAGGCAGATATTGCATCGCTGAGCTACATCCACAGTTCCTGAGTCTATTATCCCACTGTAAGATATTGTTCTCCACAAGATGTCATTTGTTACTTGACACTACCAGTCAGGGAAAATAAAATAAAATGCATATTTCCATTGATTTTAATTACAAATATTAATTTCTACCTTTCGTGGTGCCTGTGGAATTATTCACACCAAGAAACATTTAAGGAAAACTAGTTTAATCCTTGGCATGGGGATCTGATAAAAACTTGATTGCTTGAAAAGGGCATTTTCGGTAACATTTCTTTAACCTGTTTTGCATGGATAATGTCCCTTGCGATAGTGAACAAAACTTGACTAGTTACCAGGTGATGAATCCAGATTCTAATAGTGAAATAGCCGGGCATGTTTAATTCCTGGTGAGAAGTCAGTAATGAAGCTCCAGCATCTCAGTCCACGGAGCTACTATATTAACCACTGTGGTCAAATTCCTATTTATTACGGTGTTTGAGACAGGAAAATATTGCAGTGTCAAATGATTATTTTCTAAGAGAGAAAATAGCCAGGCAGCACAATTTTGGACTCCTTATTTTTACTTTGTGTCACAAAGCCATACCATTAAACCCCTTAATGGAAATACCACTCCCTCCAGCTTTCATCAGCAATCCAAAGTGTCATGCAATGAGAATTTAATTGGACTTAAGTGACTACTTGACATGCAGAACTGAGCCATGTCATCAAGACTCCACAGGTAGTGAACACTTGATGACGGATGGGTGGATGGGAATGCACATTCTAATAAGGGGTCAAGGGACTTCAGGGGCTCTACTATGTAATTACTTGAAGCAGCACATGACATGGTGCATGTCAAATAAGAAAATTACAGTTCTATCACTGAAGAACACAAGAATAACACACACACACACACACACACACACACACACAAATAAAACTAAGAGCTAACACCAAAGTTTTCTAAAACTTTTATTTTGTGATTTAAAAAATTATCTTCAGATGAACCAATCAGTATAAACTTTTGTCACACTGATGTTGCATGACAGGATGTATATCTCATTGACATATCTAGTCATACCAGATTTTGTTCAAAATAGTTATTTGTAGGGGAAAGAATTTATTTTAATAAGTTTAATTGTATACACTAGTAGAATAAGTGATACTTTGGTTTATGAGTACTTTTCTTTGTGAACAGTTTGGTTCACAACCAAAACATTCGGTGAAATTTTGTTTGGTTTGTGAACTTTGCACCAGGTGACGATCAGAACCCCGACCATCTTTCCCACATAAATGAGAATGTGGCTATCTTTTCCAGAATCATAGAACCAAGGTATCACTGTGTATGTTTCATGAAATTCCAAATAAATACTTAAATTTTCTTGGACAATTTAATAAATACAGTTAGAATTTATTTGGTATGACTCTTCGAATAAAAGATGAAAGATTGAAATTAATAAGAATTTTCGAGCAAACTGAACACTAGGTCTACTTAAGATAGTTGAATATTAATGTATTTCTATTGGAGTGCTAGGGATAAGCAGCTTCTGCCTTGACATATCATTGCTAGAATGTGCAGTTGCTGTTGCTTGTCTGTGAAGAGTATACCATTAATTTTACAAAATCTATAGTTTACTAACATCAGTGTTTCAATTTAATAAACAATCAGACATATTGTTAACTGGATTGTCTAAGGCTTATAAATTGATTCATCTTTAATTATTCCTTTAAAAGTTTACTTTTCAAAAATTAAATTTATATTTTAATATAATTAACATATATTGCCATTAAATTTTAAAGTACATCCACCTGATCCTTATTAAGGAATTATGAAGTCCAGAAAAAAATACATTAGCTATCATATTAGCTTCCGTGTAGATCAGCACACTAATGAAATATTCACTGAAGGATTCAAGTTGGCCTAACAAGATCAGTGCTCCTCTTGCTGAATCCCTCCATGGGTGCAAATGGTCACAAAACCCAGAATCTGTAATGTTTACATTCTTCATGAATGAAAAGCTTCCTAATAACTCTGTTCTCCTAATATGAATGAAACTATGAGATGAGAAAAACAGACGTAGGATTGGGAGCAGTTCTAGTGGGGAGTCATGATGGAAGGCAGGAAGCAGGAAGGGTAACTGAACTCCAAACTGGAGCTGGTCCAGCATTCTTCCTGGCCAGTGCCAGACTCTGAGCAGGAGCTGATTCTCAGACAAAAAGAAGGAAAGTTTGGAGAGCTGCACGGGTTGGTAGCTATGTGCATAAACACTTCCAAGCACTAAAATTGAGTAAAAGAACAATAAAATACATTCTCAAGATAAGTGCTCAGGACAACATTTTACCTGGGAATAAATAATAAATACAAAAGTGACCCCACAAAGAGAGGAAAAACATTACAAAATCATAGCAGTGCAGACTCACAATCACACACAGTATTTTGAAGAATCTATTCAAAAGGAGCGAAGATTTCCGTACCAGTAAAGCACAGGATTTTCAGTACTGAAAGCTGTATGGTAAGTGCGTAACTGAGCAAGGACTTCTGCAGTAAGACAGTCAGAAACAAGTGGAGGCCCCACAAGAAGTTAGTGTTTGGACAGAACTGCTTCTTGGATACAATAAACAGGAGCACCAAACTGTGTTTTGTATGACTCTATTGTATCCTTGAAATATATTAGCATATTTATCTTCTTGAATCCAATCTTCATGAGTCTGTAGCAGTCTAATAATAATGATCAAATAAAAACACATAAAACAATTTTAAAAAACAATAGAGGAGACAATATGGTGCAGGGGTGTTTGCTCTGACTTTTCACACTACAGATAAAAACTAACACACTTGCACACACACGGTATGCAGACTCTGACAGGGTTTAAAGGAAGGCTGGCTAGAGATTTCAGGACTCAAGGAAGGATTCTGTGGTAATTTTTATGTGTTTGTGTGTTTGTTTTCTTTACACTAGACTGAATATAGAAAAAAGCCAAATAATTTGAAGGTATCTGATGTTTTTGTAATGAATTTACAGTTAATACTTAAAACAATCATTTTAGATGGAGACTAACAGAGAAATGTTAGTCCATTTTCAATGCTATAACAAAATGCCCTGCACTAATAATTTATAAGGAACAAGGAGTTAATTCTGGCATTTCAACAGGATGGGAAGTTGCAAAGCAAGATGTGTACATTTCTCCAGAGCCTTATTGTTGCATGATATTATAGCAGAAGGCATCACATGGTGAAGAGGCACGTGCAAGACAGGAAAATTAGCCTGACATCAAACTGCTATCAGGAAGTTCATTCCCTCAGTAATGGTCTTCATTGGTTTTAATCACCACTTTAAAGTTCTACCTCTAATTCCCTGATTCTGTTGTAATGGCAATTAAATTTCAGTCCTGAGTTTCAAAGAGAACATGCAGTCCCTAACAGCAAATAAAGTTTCCCCGTTTCACTTGAAGTAGTACAGAATGAAAAATCTGTGATAAATTGTGTACGTGTTATGTAATTACTAGAGCAACTGCAAAAGTTCCATACAAAGGCGTACACAATAAAATCACAATAGATAGATCGAAATAACTCATATTAGAATGGAATGATCTGCCATTCTGTCTTTATCATAACACCCACCCCCCCCAGCAGAAGTGAAATTCCATTTCAACCTTTTCATTCATTTGACACTTTGTAGGGACCAGTTGACTCTCATCCAGAGCTCAAGAGCTGCATTACTGTGAACAGCAGTGCAAGCTGATCTGCAGGGTCATCATCACGACTTTTATAGAGCTATGGATATAAACACAATGCATGTCCAACTTTCTCTAAGAGAAGCTGAGACAAAAGGGATTTTACATCTAGATGGTTTGCTACCTTAAACATATAAGCAAGGTCATTCTGATAGGAACAGAAGGGGCAGTATCCATTTTCATTTAACATCCTTTTGGAGATATAATAGATGTATAGTATACTGAACATAATTTTTTAAAATACATACTAAATCGTTCAATTTATAGGGCATTTTAAAAGTGGAAATACCTGTATATGTTAGATAAAGTGATACATATTATTTATCAGATATAATAAAATAACACAGAACAATATATAAACATTACATTAATGGAAATTTTTGATTTTTGGCATTGTACTATAGTTAGGTAAGATGCCACACTTTTAAAGAAATAATACTTTGTGGTAATATCTTCACATTTTTGATGATATAAATATTCCAAAGTAAAATACAAAAATTACATTGAAAGATACCAATGGTCATTTATTGCCTGATTCCATCTACATAAAACTCTAGAAAATGCAAATCTAAAATGACAAGGAAGAGAGTAGGTACTGACCACAGCTAGAAAAGTACAATAGCAGGAGGGTTTGATTGCAAAAGGGCCTGAGCGTGTTTTTCAGGGGAAATGGACGCATTCTAAACTCAAGGTCGTACAACTACTTGAATTTGCTAAAATTTATTGAATTTTATACTTTTAGTGGATGTATTTTATGGTAAGTCGAGTATGGCTCAATGAAGTTGCCACAGTAATCTGCAAAAAGGTGTGGGCATGTTGAATATTTCACAACTCTTAGAAATGTGTATGATCTACATTTTGAATTACACAGTGTTTCAACAGCAGCAGAGAGAGGACATCAACAATTCATTCATGACTTATAGTCCTGAGGTCTTATCCTAACACTGGTATGCTCGTGTCAAGGCAGGTCACACTGGGGGGAATCATCAGGGACTCAGTGAAGGGAATCTTTTATCCCTGTAATTGCCTTGGTTAAGAATTATTATGTGTTCTTTACTGAGAGAGGAGATGCTGGCATCAGAATCTATTCTGTGTCCTTTACTGGATTTTGTCTGTGAAAACATATTTTTATACATACAGGAAGTTGTAAAATAGTTGTCATTAGAAATTGTGTGCTCATTCATTGTAAACAAATCATTTTGTCATCTTTACAAATCCCTAAAGGAAAAAGACAAACGTTCACAAAAACAAGCAAAAACCATCTAACCTCTATAATCAAAATAACTCTCCGTGACTGATATCAAGATTCCAGTACCCAGCGTAAGCAAATAAGGACAGTGTCACACTTTACAGACTTTGAGCTGAACAGATTTATTTCTAAACAGACACTATCCACTTAAAATTGAAACAAATTTATACTTTTATCATTTGTCTATTACCCTGCATTTTCTGTGGTCATTATATCTGTGAGAGAATTCAGAATTTATTATGAAAATTACATAATATATGTTCTAATAGCTAGTAGTTTTTGATCTTGTGCAGCTTTATTGAAAAACAAAGTTAAGTATATGAAATACACTTACTAAGTTATACATTCACTATCAACAAGATTTGAATCTTATGTATTTTCTGTTTATTGGGTTTTTCACTTAAAGTTTAGTTTTCCTACTATTAACTACTTGGGAAAAATAGGTAAATGATGAATAAACATTTTTGTGTGTAATTATTTTATTTTCCAGACTCATCCTATTTTTAATTAATTTTAACTTTTACATGTATACAATACATAATTTTTACATTCCTTGTGTGAGTTTTATACACATATGTAAAACATTTCAATTATAATTTTGTCCAATTTTACCAATCTAATTATTGATTCCTTTTGCATCTGAGAAAGATCTAGCTCACTACTTTCTATTCTTTCTTTTTTTCACCCTTTATTTGTAATTTGAGTTTCTCAATAAGAGAAACCATGTGACATTTAATTTGTGTGTCTAATTTATTTCACTTAACACTATGATTTCAAAATGTATCCATTTTCTTAAAAACAACTGAAGTTTATCTTTCTTTATAGCAGAATATGTGTAAACATGTGTAAATATGTGTAAATATCACATTTCCTTTACCCATTCATCTGTTGATGAACATAGAGAGGACTTTCCATATTGATTTCCACAGTGGGTTTATCAGTGTACATTCTCACTAACAATGTAGAAGTGTCCCTTTTCCCTCACACTCTCACCAGCATTTGCTATTATTTGATTTTAAGTGGTCCTTTATTTTTCTGTTAATATGCTCCATAACTTTTCAAAGAATCTTTGAGTTTAGCTATAGCCAGACTGAAAAGTTGTCATGTAAGCCAGCGCACAGTTCTCTTACTTCTCTGCTCTGCTCCTTGAGGTCCTTTATCTAGCAGTGCGGGGACTGGTTGAGCCCAAACAGGACATGGCTTATTTATAGGAAGGACTTATCCTTGCAGGTACAACGATCAGAAAAGACTCCTACAAATCTTGGGTAATATTGTCTCTACCAACACATTCCAAGAAGGCTCCACAAGACTCTTCAGAAGGTCCCAGTTGTATCGAGCCAGAGTTAGAAGTTAAGTTTTCATTATCACTCCATGTACTGCAGCAATTTGTCCTTATTACCTCCTAAACATTACCTGCACTCAAATCCTGATCTAGGAATCTGCTCTCAGAAAGCCAGAAACATTCCCTAGATCATAACCTCCTTCTTTGCTCACCCCCAATCCACAGTAATTTCTACATTATTACCACAAACCTCATCACTCTTGGAAAAATACATCCATTTTATAATAATCATTTACAAAATGGCATTGCATTAGATTGGAGACTTGGAGAGAAGTTAGAATGAAAGATATATGAGTTTAATCCATGACAGTGCCAGTGAAAAATAGTTTTATTCTGCCTCATCATCATTCCACTAATTAAAGTATGATTCTGTAACTTCTTTTATTATGTCATGAATGTCCTTTTCAATTTCATCTCTGAAAAGTGAATTATAATCTGAATCATTATCAACCTATTTACATCTCTAAAAGATATTATTAGCTTCCCATTGCTATCATATGTATTCTCTCATTTAAAACTAATAGTTACGAGTTAAATAGGACAGATAATATTATATCATGATTTTGATCACGAGGAAATAAAAGATTAGTTGTAACTATGTCATATTCAGCTATTCTATTATGTTTCTCATATAAACACAGATATTAAGATTCATGACCCATCTTCTAGTTTTTCTGAAGGATTTTCTATCTTGTTTATAATAATACATCTTTTAAAATATTTTGCAGGGACTTTGAAATAATTGCATATTTCCTGTATGCTATAATGATAATTCATTTTACTGCTTCTAGTGACAGAGACTGTTAAAGTAAATCCAATCTTCTCAGCCTGAATCTATTGCTCTTTTCAGGAGTAGAGTCAATATTGTTTTTATTTTGTATTTCTTTTTATATTGTTTTTTAATAACAACTAGCTTCTCTGAGATACTAAATATTGTACTTAGAATACTTCATTTTTCAATAGGAACTGCATCAGTGCATGGACACACACACACACACACACACACACACACACACACTCACACTCACTCACACAAGAGTCTCTTCTGTCTTGACCAGGGGTCTTGCTCACCCTTTTGCTTCAGTTTTTCTATAAAGCCTCCAACTCTTTCCATATATGACAGCTGTCCTGAGACAGCTACCTCTTTTCCTGTCAATAGATCTCTGCTGCAAGCATCGTCACTTGCCCCACCAATCGTGAAGCATCTTTGCTGCAGCTTTGTTCTTTCCATAATTCTGGGGCTGACAGCTGTAGTTGTTTGTCCCCCAACACTGAACTAACAGAATCAAAATATTTGCCTAATTCATGAACTGAAGTATTACTGGCACACTACAATTTTAATCGAGACTTTAGTTTAAATAGCACTGGGTTACAAAAGTGTCTTCAGCTTGAAAATTATTTTTATATTTAACCAAACTTTTCAGTGTAGCATAGTTTATTTTAGTTTGGAAAGCTTTTATGAATCTAATTTCTTTTTTTAAACTACTAAGATATATTATTAGGCATATATAACAAAATAGAAGTAAAGTTGAAACTTTGGTTACTGTTTGCCTACTTCTTTTTGCAATTTCACAACAAATAAAGATTTAAGAGTTATCAAGCATCAGAACTTCAGTCCTTTCTACTGCTACTTAGGACTTTAGGGTTCACCAAGAAATTTGCTGGTATGATCACCTGAAATGGACACAATGGCACATTAGTAAAAAACTAAGAGATAAAATGAAGGGCTTCCATACTTTAGGCCAAAAGCCTGAAATAAGATTGCATGGTCTGCTAAACAAAAAGACACATAATGTTAATGAACACATCTCTGTACATGTTAGTATTTTACATGTGGTGAAATTCTCAAGTAAATTCAACTGTAATCATTTTGTAAATAGTTTATAATTGTAAACTTTCATAAATTATCATCATGTCTGCTTTTGTTTTCATTTATGATACTCATGGAGAATAATAATTTCTTTTGTATGTTTTTAAAATTGATTTAATGTTGTGTAATATTTTGGGTTGGGTACCATTTTAATTCAGAAGATTTTGAAATACTTCTAGGCTTAAATGAACAAGAGTTCTGCCTAATTCTTATATGAATTTGAAAAGAGAATATTTATACTTTCAGCTTTTAAATTCCTAAAATCTTTATAAGTGTAGATACCTTTATAAATTAGCAGACTATTATAATAGGACTTGTTTATAAATTAATAAATTCACAAGATCTTCTCAAGAATATAAACCTATCAATGGAATTGAAAATTCTCTATTAATAGTACAGAAGAACTAAAATATTTTTCATGCTTTAGTATTTAAAAGTATTTTTTGGATATTTTTCTGTTTGAATGACCTTGACCAATGTAAAAAAATGACAAAAATCCAACAAATTTTTTAAAAAGTGATCTGACCATTAAAATTACATGGTTGACATTTTATTATGTGTCTGTACAAATATACACATGGTTGATACTATTCCATGTATGAATGTTTTGGAAACACTGTAAATGGCTTAAATATTTATCATGTCAGTATTCATTCAAATTCATTTAAATATTTCTTAATTAAAATGACTTTCCATTTCTGACTTCATATCGAATGTTGTTATTATTGTCTTTGTACATAAAACTTGATTTAAATTTCTGACAGTTCCTTGGAGAAAAATTTAATAAAATTCACAGGACAAATGATGTGAAATTCCAGTGCTTATAATCCATATTGATGAATTATTTTTATGACAGTACGAAAAGCGTTCTAAAATCATATATACACTGAATTCTGCCAACCCTTCTATATAGTGCACAAAATTGCAAACTGTTTTTGGCTTGGTATTCCTCCATTATTTTGGTTTTCTAAGCACTCCAGTTGGGAAAGAGACAATTTGCTACAATGAAAAACATGACAAAATCTGTGTGTAATCACTTGTCTATGTATGATGATGAAGCTAATCATTTTATATTAAGCAGAAATACGATGTTCTAATATTAAAATGATATTCAACATATAGATCAATTTAAAAGGCAGCTAAACTTCAAAATATTTTTGAATCAAATCTCTAAGTGCATAATAAAATTTACTAGTGAATCATGACGGAGTTCTGGAAGACAATAGATCTAGAAGCTGTAATGAGTTGCAATATTCTTATTGTTTGATTATCAGTTTGCATATGATTAGGGACCTATGTCAATCTGAAACAATTCAAGAAAAAGCCAAAAACCATTGCTGAAAACAGTGAAACACATCTTCAATTAAATTTTGCTGCCTCCAAAACAACCTGTCAAATGATGTACAAATAGACAAGGGACTATAAAGCATACCAAGAAATACTGACCATCTGTTGGTATATTATCAAACTGAGGTTGTTGCCAGTAAGTCAGTAAATATAACTTCAAGGTCAGCATTTAAAATATTATTGTGCATTATCTTTAAGAACTGATATATGGACTCATGCACAAACACTGGTCTTGTGTTTAAAGCATTTTTAGCTGTATTTCTCCTTTACACTCAGTATCAAATATAGAAAGAGATGGCCATCTCTCCTAAGTAATATGTTACACAGTTTATTTTCATTGCCTGCCATGGAAAAAACTTGTGTCATGAGTCCGTCTCATATTTCCCTCATTCTCTGCTGCTCTTGAGTCATAGTTATAGGGTAGAATACACAAAATGTATAAAACCTACTCTCTTATTGAAGGTAATGTTTAGCTCAAACTCCATATTAGCTCTTCATAATAAATATCTCTACTGTAAGAACCAGTAAATTGGGTTTGATGTATTGCCACACCATTTTCAAAGATAAGTTAAAATAAATCCTAGTATAAACTGTAGATTTTATGTGTCAATTAGGCCCAGACACAGGACAGAGTGTCATTTGGCTAACACTCTTTTGGATGCACGAGATTGGTTCCGCATGAGATTAACAGTTGAATCCATAAACTGAGTAAAACAGATTTCCCTCTCTAATGGAGATGTATCTCATTAAATCAACTGCAATTTGAACACAGCCAAAAGGAGTAAGAGGGAGCTCTTTCTGTCGCATTGCCTTGAGCTGAACATTGGTCTGCTCTGATCTTTAGATTTTGATTGAAACATCGACTATTCTTTGGTATTGAACTTGCCAGACTTTGGACTGGAATTTACACCACTGGTTTTCCTGATCCTCAAACCTGCAGTCAGACAGAAATTACACTTTGTCATGTTCTGTGAAAATGAATGGAATTATGAACATTGACCTGCCGCAGTATAAAGCTGCGGAAACCGACATTTTAAATACTGATTTTTTGTTGTTGTCTCCACTCTCAAGATGATAGGTGTTTTTGCCTGTTGTGCAGGAGCCTCCAAGCCCTTTCATAGAGGACTAAGCCTGTGTTTCCAGAGGAAACTAGTCAGCAGTCCTCTGAGGTGAAAGCCATATAAGACCAGGCTGTGTCTCCTGGAGACACCCGGACACTTTTCTCTTTACTTGTAGATCTATATAAGTAGAGTGAGCTATAGTGAGCCCTAAAGATGAAGTAACATGTGTGTGCCCTGAGGGGCTGCAGTATGCTCCAAAAGAACTATTTAGGTGTTCTATCTTCTATAGAAAGTTAGTTTTATCCATATAAGCTCATTAAGCAGAAATTCTACATGGGATGCTTCAGTTCAAGAAACTGAAAAGGTTGCCTCAGTTGTTTAGTGTGTGTGCTGCCGAAGCCAGCACTGCAACAGTTTTTAATTGGCTGAAACTGAACCAAGAGGTGATAGAAAGTAATTGAGCTGCCAATCATAAATCTGTGAGGTTTTAAAATACAGGAATTATTGAGGGGCTCCGGGATATTAGAATGTTTGAGGGAACTTTTCATTTATGACCTACTCGCTCACACGGAAGGGTCTGGAAGACTTCTTGCCTTCCTCTCTTCTCTCCCCTTGCTCACTTCTCCCGCTGCTGTCCCCTGATTGGACTGACTGCGCTCATACTATGATTTGACTTGTTCCTTGTTTATTATTTCTCTTTGCTCTGAGATACAATTTTCATGAGGCAGATATTTTTGTGGTTTCGTGCAGTGCTCTCTGCTAAACAGTCCCTTGCACCTTGTGGATGTACAGTAAATACTTGCCGTGTGAATAATTACAAGATAGAAATGCTGTGCTAATGTTAATTTAAGGTGACTCTAGTTCACAAGCCTTAGAGAATATTATATCATGACTCAAATTTCTTTTTTCACTCTGTTCTAGAGCCTTAATTTTATCGTACCATATAAAATGTAACTGGCAGAAAGATATTTAAAATATATCTTCTTAAACAACTGCAAAACCAGGATTCTTCTTTTCTTTTTTTTCCTTTTTTTTTCTTTCCTTTCCTTTCCTTTTCTTTTCTTTTTTTTCTTTTCTTTTCCTTCCTTCCTTCCTTCCTTCCTTCCTTCCTTCCTTCCTTCCTTCTTCCTTCCTTCCTTCCTTCCTTCCTTCCTTCCTTCCTTCCTCCTTCCTCCTTTCTTCTTTCTTTCTTTCTTTCTTTCTTTCTTTCTTTCTTTCTTTCTTTCTGTTCTTGGTATTTTTGAGACAGGATCTCACTATGCAGTTCAGGCTGGTCTTCAGCTCACTTTGTAGCCTAGGCTGCTTTTGAACTTGCAACAGTCCTCCTGCCTCAGCCTCCCCAGCCCTGAAATTACAGGCATGTGGTACCACACCCAACCCTAAAACCGGGACTCTTGACAAGGTATGAATTTCTAATTCTACCAGATGGTAGGCTCAATCTTTTCTATTTCTTCTTTTTGATTTGAAAGATAAAGAAAAGAGAGGTAGCACATCAGAACACCACCAGATTTATTTGCATTCCATGTCTCAAAAAAGCTACATCTCCTCCCATGTAAACACACGAGCCTTCCTTAAAATGAGACGGTATTTGGTGTCATAAGTTTGTGCATAGCAAGATTTTTCTACCTTTAGAGACCATGTGCTATAGATTAAAAGCTCAGTACCCAAAGATCTGGAAAAACTTTACATCTTAAGACAAATAAGTTTTCATACTACTGCTTTCCTTGGCTATTTCTCTTTTTTTATTCTTTTTCTCTGCCTTGTGTCAACCAAGTCCAATCAATTCTAACTCATCATCCTTCTCAAACACGTCTCTTTCTTTTGAATCCCATAGTTTTTCATATATGTCAGGCACATCACTTCTCACTTGAGTCACTGTGATTAGGCTACTGGGTTCACTTGGCCTCTGGTAGTTTCTATATTCTACTACTCACAGATAAATTAAAAATTCAAACCTCCTAAAAACCTGAAATGTTGCTTTTTTACTGCCTGCAATCCTTTTGTGGCTCACCACTGCCTTTAGGATAACATTCAAACCCTAAAACACAGCCAAGTCTGCTCATGGTCTGATGCCCGCCAACCTCCACGCATTCCACTTTTCTGATTCATGAATTTTTTATTCAGTCAAGCTTAACTCTTGTTAACGTCAGTAGTATCTTCATGAATATTTGGTGTGGACGATTTATCTTTTCTATTCAACCTGTGGAAGGAAAATTGTTTTTTACTTTTTGAAACTCATTTGAAATGTCAGATCCATAAGAACTCATATCTGATCATCTTTGCCTCCATCCTAACTGAACTTACATTTGTGGCACAGAAATTGTCATGCTTTTATGCACATTGTAATTACATGGAGTCTTCATACTTCATTTCCTATTTAAATTGCAAAACCTTGAGGATTTAACTAAAGCTCACTTCTCACCATCCATCTGCATCTCAAGGTCTGTTGTTGATCCTGGCAATGGCTTACCTTCTCTCCCTAGGATAAGCATTGTATGTCTTAAACTTACCATTACATAGGCAAAACAGCTAGCATGTCTCTGTAATTTTATTTCGGAAAGTTAATCCTGTCAGGCAAAAATGCTGAAACTTTTTCATCTATTTTGTCATTTTGTAAAAGAATTTTTCATATATTTTGTTATTTAGAAAAATTTCTTTCCTTGGCCATCTTAATTGATGGTCAAGAGAAGAGACTGATTTGACTACTAAGGATGTGGAATGTGTTTAGAATTTTGTGTAATTCTGTAGAAAAGTAATTCAACGTTCACATATATTTTCATGATGATATAACATGCTCACTTTTAAGCCTCCAATTTCCCACTAGATCCAGGGTCTCTTGTTTTCTACAGAGTCTGTAGTGTTGACCCTTCTTGTCCCCAGTCAACACAAAGAAGAGCTTGTTGACGGCTATTGGAGATGCCCTATTCTCTCTTCACTCCCACTCTGTGTATCCTTAGCTCTCTCTTATTTTTTCTTCTTGCTACCCTATATGCAAAGCTGGAGTAGAACTACCATTAGCCTGATTGCTTCTCTTTCGTGTATATTAAAACTTACCATGAAGATCCATTCCTTTTACCACTGATGAGTGCGGTGGCTTCAAATGTTTTCCTGAGCAAGCCACCAGGGCACTTTAAAATGATTCTCCTAGAACTCTCCTCTTCATCAGTTGATAGTTTATTTTCTGAGTAGACAGAGGGAAAAACTGTGGCGCTCTGATAGGGCAATAGAGCATGATTTTAGATTGCATATGGCAATTAAAATGAGTGCATAGTATGAACAACACAAACTTCAGGATTTCAAAGCCTCCCACTGCAAAGTGTAACTTTATGAAAATTGACCAATATTAATTTTGTTTAGAACTATATAAAAGCACAGAGTTTAAATTAAAAAATCTTTGACATGGAGAAAGCTCAATCAAAATATAAAAGATGGAGTGGTCAATATATAGTGATAAAAGGAGATGAAGAAATATCTATCAATTTTGTATCACTAGTCAAAATTATTGAGCCTGCTGAGAGTAACACAAAAGTGTTTAAATAACCCTTGCTGGTTGAGAGTAAAGTTTGTAGTCAGGCTGCTTTGCCCAAAGCTGTATCCTGCCTGTACCTAAACCTGGCAAGTTACTTTTTGTCTGATTTGCTCATCTGCAACAAGGGGAAAAGCATACAGTTAAGTTATAAAGACATAACACAAATAAAGTCTCATAATATATGGACCATATGCATGAACTACTCATTAATTTCAATATTACTATTATTGACTATACTATTCAGAAATGTGTGATAACATGGATAAAGAAGCACAAACACTGCACCACAAATTATAGTTAATTGGAGAATTTTGAAAATCTCTCACAGATTATAGTGTTTCTGAATAAATCTGAGAAGCTGTGGCGACTCAGGGTCTATTGTTGATAGAACTCATTTTCCTGAGCCATCCAAATCTGTCCTACTTTATATGCTCATATACGGTATTCTCCTAATTACAAATGTTGTTAAGGTAAAAAAAAAAAAAAAAAAAAAAGGAAACCATGTTTCTTTAGTGTCATTTAATAAAATTAAACCAATCAATCAATAGATCTCATCTTCAGCTGTATATTACTTTGCAAAACAGCAGATTGCCATTGTGAAGCGAGTCCTGGGACTATAATGAGTACATGGTCTCTCCAGGTTACATCATCTGACTTCCTAAGCTGTTTAGTCCCTAAAATCTAAAACATGGTGAAATGTTTTTATTAACCATACTTTTGGTCAGGGAAAGAAAGAATAAAGGCTTCTCCTTTGTGAGTTTGACTTGAGTGTTTTTGAATTGCTGTCTTATGAACACTGATAATGCAGTTGGCTCATAAGCTCATCTTATATGGTCCCTTGTTTAGGTTGCAACTCTGAGCTCTTTAGTTGCTATGGTGACTATACCAATAACGGCATCCTAGAAAACAATAACATCTTATTTGGGGTTTTTTCATTGAAATGGATGAAAAGTTTCCATAATGCTTTATTAGACAAGATATTGGGTTACATCCATTTTGATTAACATGGCTCACTTTATTTTTTAACTGCAGATTGTGTTGGTATGGCACTATATAACTAAGCTCCTAAAATTTGACTCAGAATTTATCAAGTTTAAGATAAACTAATCTCTATCTGATGGGATTTTTCTGAAAGTAGATTCTCACTATTGTATTTGTTATAAAAGAAGTAATAAATTGAACTTAGTACTAGAAAGCCAACCTCAGAATTACAACTTACAATGTACCTTTTCCATTGGTGTAATAATTTAATAAAAATCCATTAATAGTCAGGAAATGATAGGAACTCCAGCAATAAGTAAATTATGGAGGCTTATTTCCTTTTAATTCTCTTATCCCAGCTGGAATAAGGTGTGATTGGAGAATGGTTTAATTGTTCATGGGTCTATGTCTTTGGAGTCAATTGAAAAATAATATCCTGCACATAATGTGGCCTCCATAATTTTTGACATTTTTATATCTTTCATAATCAAGGCATTGTCAGAAAGTCAAGTGGTGAAACTCCTAAAAACTTATGGATATACTTAGAGTTGAAGGGAATACAAACCTGGTAATATATCAGTATGCACAGCTGGAAAGCAGATGTTCAATTGAGTGATCTCAGTAGGTAGAGAGAAAGCTATTAAACCTGATACTTACTCAAATGAGAAATTCCCATAATTTATTGTCCTCATATTTGGCTTTTTTACTCCTTTAAATTACCTCTAGAAATATTATTTCTATTACTATTATTGTTGTTGAAGCCAATTATCATGGAATTTTGACTCCATACAATACAGTACATGAGTGCTAAGAAGTGCCTAAGGCTGCTGTCAATCAAATTAAGTGGTAAGTTATGAGATGTTTACTGTTACAGGGAAATGAAGTGATTGATGTGTGCCAATGAGTAAAACGTGACATTTAGTATTGGATATACTAACTTTAAATAGGTTTTATTTTCATCTACAAGAGTGCCTTAACAGTTTTAACTAAATTTTCGCTTTAAAATGAAGCATATAGTATGCAGATATTCAAGTAGTAAGGATAGTTAATCTCTAAACTTTGGAAGAGTGTGCACATAGGAGGAGCTGGTGTTTCCATCAAGGTAGACTTTTTATGGTAACTGGTCCATCACTCTACACTTATACTCTATCTTTTGATTCAGAAAAATTATTTAGAAGAATCATTGCCGGCATGTGAAGTTATTAATTTAGTGAGCCTGAAAGCCAGTATACTTCACGGGGGGTGGGGGGTAAGAATTCTTACAAAATTAAGATTGTTTCATGATAGCCCTACTTTATGTTACACAGTTACTTTAGGTTCACATTACATGACTTTCTAACCTGTGGTTTTCTAATGGGGTTTGTCAAAGGTCATATTATATGACAAAACTGACCCTTAGAGCTAGAAACAATGAGATGCCCAAAAGAGCTGGCAAAGAAAATTCCAATTCTGAAAGTACCACCTAAATGTGAATACTGTGTTCAGTCTCCAGAGGGAGTAAGATTTTTTTCATAGTCTCTTATTAAAAACAAGAATTAAATGCTTATGAATTGGTGCTCTATGAGTCTAGCTATGTCATCTCCCAGAACACATAATTAGATAATTACATTTTAAACAAAAGAATATTATGGTAATTCACAGAACAAATTCCAACTAGGGGATAGAAATTGATACGTGAAATATGTATCAATACAAATATAAATGCATGCATATGTGTTCTGTGCAGACTTGAGCCATTAAGGGGCATTAAAATCACTGGAGCAAATAGCTCCTGAGGATTGAGCTGTAAGAGGCCTCTTTGTAATCAGCAGACAGCTAATCCCTGCTCACCTATTTGAATACTTAGCCTTCCCAACATAACATTAAACTGTTATTTTTGTGATGTCGCATGAGCGTGCAAATATTGGCAAAAAATCCATAACCCAAAGACGTTGGAAAGCTTTCAGATTTAATAAAAGTTGAAGTAAACAATGGAGATTGCTTTGAGAATTTTTAAAAAGGTTAACTCTAAGTTAAATTCATTAACTCATTTGTAACAGCCATCCCTGACATTTTGTTTTTTAACTCCTTTTTCATGCTTCCTGTCCCCCCTCAGAGCTCCAGAAGTACATTTTGAAAGTTAATCTTTAACTTTTTCTCCTATAAATTCTTTTACAGAACCCAGAGACTTTAGGCTTCTTCACAGGATTTGCATATCTTATGTATCAACTAAAACATAATGCACAAGAAAAAACCCACAAAGATGCCATCTTCTATCTGCTTTTATCAGAACTATTGGTAGAAGAAGACTGTTATAAGTTCTACTAGGTAAAGAGTTTGTGGCCATTACTGGGTGTTTCTCTTTTACACGCATACACTACTGACATGAAAACATGACAAATACCACAAGATTAGATACTGACCACTATAATCCTACTAGATTTCAAAGAGAAATTATTCTTAGTATCTTGCTTTTAATCCTTCTGAGTACAGCTACTTTTTGAATAGCACTTAAGAAATTATATATGTAGATGTGTGTATAATTCATATATATTATGTATTACGTATGTAATATTATATAATATAGTATAGATATATAATTTATATACAGTGCAATATATAATTATATATATATATATATATATATATATATATATATATCCCCTCACATTCTATTATCATCTATCTATCTATCTATCTATCTATCTATCTATCTAGGTACATGTATTCTCAAAATAGCAACCAAATACAAAATTAGAAGAATTGATTATAGTTTTTTTCCAAATGCACCAATCAAATTCTCTGTATCTTTTCTGCTTCCTTACATGTTTTCATAAGAATTATTTTCTTTCCTTAATATATTTCCCCTTCATTACTTAGTTTCTAAGTAAGATGCTCAAGATTTTCTAACTTTACAACTTTCTAATATTGTTTCTCCTAAAATGCTTCTGTAAAAAGAAATACATTTCATATCATAGTTTATATATGTGCTTCTGTAGACATACATCTTCATATGTATCTGTATTCAGCCACATACTGCTTGAATACACTAAAATCTACATTTGCTTCAGAAAGATAATCCAATTACTATGAACTTTTATATTGATATAGTACCACTATTGATCCTGGAAAGCGATCCATTTGTCCTCCTGTGCTCTTTGGGGATCATGGTGCAAACTCATGGCAGATAAATATATTGGAGACTAAGGGTGCCTTGACTGCCCAGAGTTTATCTGTCAGCTCTGGAGCACAGAGTGACCTGTGACTCAATATGCCTACTCCTGTCACTAATGCTTTACTGACCTGAAAAATACAGTTGCATATCTTCTGACCTATTTCTTCCAAATAAAGAGGACCATATTTGAATATAGTGAAGAGTTGTGGCTTATATCCCGTCCCAGTTTAGAAATGTATGATATTTCAGAGGTCAGGCTGAATTTGATTTTCAGATGTGCTTAGGTAAGAGATTTAAATTAATTAACTTGTCAAATTCTTTCCACAGGTAGCAGCAATGCAAGAGATACTTACATGACAAACTTCTGTTTCCCAGTTGTGCTGAGTGGCTGCTTTCTTGTGTCTTTCCACTTTCCAATTCATGGTTCCAGAACACTAAACAATTTAGTACATCACACACATCACAGCTCAGAAATATTTTGCAATGTTAAACAATACTGATTACTTTTGAATTTGTATGTATATTGTTGTCAGTTTGATATATATGAAATGTAAGACCAGATTGTAAGACTAGAGGAATGTTAGAACTGTGAGCAATTCTATTTTTATAAATATATCATATAATTAATAAAAAATAATTTTATCTTTATTGGTAAAATTAGGAATTCAAAATTTTTACATTACATTTTGCATATATATGTTAACTGTTTAAAGGAGAAATTACTTACAAAGTAAATTTTTAAATTTCCTATACTTACTTTAATTTATAGTCGATAAAATAAGTTCTAAATGTGTTTATTTGAAATATAGCTGCTTTTGCTGTCTCATTTTTAGATAATTACTATCCATAGAACAAAAACTTAAAAATTCTCTAATAATATTATATTACTGAATAAAGGAAGCAAAGTAAATTTTATAGAATAATATATATTTCTGGGATTATCTATACATTTTATTAATTATTTAAATGCCAGCAACACATTGGTGGTTTTTAGTCATTAGAAAATGTTAGTTCAATTGTCTGCATTTGCTTACATTTGGTCACATTAGCAGCACAACTGAACTAATATTTATGAAGCTGGTATTGCAAAAATTCATTTTTAAGGACAAAACACATTAAACTTTGATTCCAATTTTTAAAATATTTAGACATAGAATCATATTCTTCAGTTTGTTTTGATTCCAAGAGAACTTTTTTTTTTCTTTATTAAGGTTTTCAAACATGTCTTTAGAAGTATTTTCAAAGCAAATTCTCAAATTTCACTGGATTTCTGTGTAATAGTTGCTGTAACCATTTTCCATACTTTGGTTAATCTTCCTGCTGGAGAAGCTTGTAGATTATGGTCCCAGTTAAACCAGCACAAAATATCAGGCCCTCCAGCACATAGCCAGCACATAACCAGATAAAAATGTAACCGACCTGAAGGCACCCACAATTGCAGAAATACTGATAAATTAGAGTCTCCAAAAACCATAACATGGATTCTTGTGAAACATGGAAGGTTGCATGAGCAAAAAGTGAGCAGGACTTGAGGTCAATAGGCAGAAACTCCAGCCTGACTTCAAGCTAGAGCCATTATTTTTATAATACTGTAGGTTGCTAGCCTTGCTTCCATATTTCACAGATTTAATTCTTTTATTCATTTCATTTTGAGTTGCTGGCTGTTAATCATATGTCTTTTGTTCTAATGCAGGTATGTATAAACAAAGTTTGAAAAATTAGAGACTAGTACTTGATCTGTTATTATAAAGATTATTATAATTGTCTCTTACACATTTTAGGATATAGATCCTAAAGATTATTGTTATTTATTCCCATTTTTTAAGCAATGAAGAGAGAGTACTAGATGTTTCAGGGAATAGTCTATATCAATTAATTTTTTTATAATTTTATACTGAAATACTTAAATCATATTTGAGATGCTTCATATATTACTTTTTTCTTTCAATATTTATTTTGTTATCAGGAATATGATCTATTCCTTATGGGGAGTTGGTACACATACATAATATATCTTAATTAATTTTAATCCCCTTCCCCACTTCCTTAATTCTCCATCCCCTCTCTGTTCCTCATTTGTTGAACATCAAGTCATTTTAAGTTAAATATCTTGTAAATGTTTGCTAATAAAAACAGCCACATGCAGCATGATCTTGTCAATATTATGGTACCCTGGAGTTACACAATTTGTGAAGATTTTCCAACTATTCTTTAATGTGCATAGCCATACAAAAATTAGAATATTTGTCTAACCATATGAGAAATAAAGTTTATTTCCAAATTACCAAGGAGGATTATTTTGATTTGTTTTCAAAAAGTTTATTTAATCTTCACTTCAAGCTAACATTTTATAAAAATGTTAAATTTCTTCAGTAAAAAAGAATAACCAACTTGCATATTATTTCCCACATAAATATCATAATTACATATATATATGCATGTATCTACATATATATATATATATATATATAATAGGCAACTATTCAATCCAATAGAATAGTACATATTATATATATATATATATACACACACACACACACAAACACACACAAGTTAGATACAAGAAAAATGCGTGTATATATACAAGATAGACAACCATACTACTAATCTCTGTTAGTTCATAAAAAAAATAAGTTCCTGCTTTCATTGTTCAATTGGTTTTTTCATGTCTATATCTTGTAATCTGAGAAGCTAATTTGAAGATAACAATGTATAATATATTAAATGTGTTCTTCTATTTTGTGTTTAAATTCTGCATCATCATCTTTATTCTTTTATCATTTTCATGATAAAAAATTAAGGTATGTTACTTTCATTAAAGTGAACACAATAACTAAAAACATAAACAAAAAAAAGAAAATTAATGAATACTGTTGTAGTCAAGGGTTATGCAGAGAACAATTAGAATTAGGAAATGTAATTTATAATTTTTTTTTTATGATGGTCACCCAGAGTTAGCACAAAGTGCCTGAAATCTATCCACAACACCAAAGACATAGAATATTCAGCCAAGGGCCTGAATCCCATAGCAATGTCCCACGACTCCAGATGAAGACCTAGAACTCATGACACTTCCTCCCATGAGCACAAGTGGAGGTCTAGAGCCCACGAGAAGGACTCACACCAGTCTCTTTTACCGATCTGTGCTGGGAAGGCCCAAAGGTAAGCAGTGGAAGCTAAAGTCTATGCCAGCAAGGTGAAGGAGCTGTGCTGGTAGGTTGAGGATTCTATGCTGGAGCCGAGAAGTCACGCTCAAAATAAACATCAGGGCTGTCCTGAAAAGCACCACAGCCATGCTCATCAATATGGAGGCCCCAAGCTCCTCCAACAAGCACAGTGGAGTACATGCCAGAAAGCCAGCATGAATAGTTCATCCTGGAGACCAAACGGCACATGTCTTCCTCTCCGAAGCTGGGAAGCAATTAAGGACTAGAATTTCTCCAAGAGAAGCAACGGCTCAAACAACACATAGGAGAACCCACACTGCCTCAATGCCTCAACCTCTCCCTTCTCCTTCTCCACAACTCAATTTATGCTGGCAACTTTCCTGAGGTGGAGCATCTACACTCAGCACCATGCTAATAGAATCCAGCTGGCGTTATGTTGACCATCAGTTTTTAATCCATAAGAAATACTGACTGTTGACTTATTTCCTACCATTACATTTATCTCTTTCTTCATAGCTTTATTCAGAAAACATTTCTGTCATGTTAGAAATGTGACTTATATGAATTAATTTAACGCAAAGTATTTACATAAAGATTAATCTTTCATTTGCTGCAATGAAAGTATTGTTAGGGGTCACGAGAGATAAGATGTACAAAAATAAACTTCTGATTTTTTTTCCACTCATAAGAATCTCTCCAATTGCCAAAGACTAAAAATCACTTTATTATTGATAAAAGATCCTCTTTACTCTAGGCCAACATTTTATCCTATTTCCTAATAACATAGCTTTTCCATTTCAAACAACTAATGTCCACTCTTTTGTTGAAAATATATTAAAACAGCATAAAATACTTACCTCAGGATAAGAATATCGCATAAATAAAATGTAAATGTTATGACAATGTTAATTCTACAAAATACGATTTGTCCCTGAGGCCATATTTCATTTGAATGTGATATATTTGTTTTTGCAGCATTAATTCTATGATGATTATTTAGTTCTTCTGCTAAAACTTTAGCACTGCTTATAAATTACTGACAGAGCAATAGCAAGGCAGAATTAAGGAAAGAAAGAGAAAGAAAAAGAAAGAAGGGAAGGAAGAAAGAAAGTAAGAAAGAGAAAAAAAGAAAACAAAAGAAAAGAAAAAATGTGAATGAGTGGAGGAGAAAGGAAACAAGGAAAGAGAAAAGGAGACAAAGAACAAAAAGAGAAAAAAGAAGGGGAAGGAAGGATGGAAGGTCAGAAACAAGGAAGCAAGAAAGCAGGACATGAAGGTAAGGAAGAAGAAAGGAAGAAATCAAAGAGGGAAAGAAGGGATAGAGGAGGATAGGATGGCAGGGGAGAAGGGGAGGCTTCGGGACTACTAAGTAGATGAACGTAAGCTGAAAGAAGCAAAGTGGCATTTCAAAGCTCTGGAACTAGCAGTTCTATGGAGTGATATTTTGCACAGACACTGCCTGAATCAAATCAATTTCTACTTAATTTGTTACAGATAAACACATCAATTTGGCTACTTTACATCAACACGTCAAATTATCACAACATGCTGGAAAGTATCTTAGTTCATTTAAAGTCACCCGTAGCCCTTGTGTGTGAATGTCAGGACAAAATCTTCTTTTCCAACTGATCTCTGTACAAACCAGAAGGAAAACAAAACTCTCAGTTGTAAGACTCCTGTACTTTATGTTTTATTACCCTTTATTACTGGGACCCTAAAAGAAAATGCAATGACAAGTGCTTACAGGGCAATTCCTTTTATCGCATGAATTTTTGTTTATTTTTTAAGCACATTGTGCTTTGTAAAATATATAGAAAGTAGGTTACATTTAACTAAAACATCAGCTTCTCTAGTATGTAATTTTCTTTTCTCTGTTTTCAAATGTCCATCACGAATTTTTGCATTAATGCCAACAACACTTAAGTGAAATAAGTTGATATTATTAGAGGACCAACAAAATGAATGTGACAAAGAAAGTGTACTGCTCACATATGTAGCCATTCAATGAGCACGGCGTTAGGTGCAGGGGACTGTATACAGAACTTTGGATAAAATACAGCAACATCATTCAGGCTGTTTTTACACTTTTAAATGTGTGTACACAGAGGGAACACATTAGGATTAAAACTTTGAGAACAGAAATTGTTTCTAAAAATAGATATAGAATATGACTCATATTTGTTAATACATGTTACTTAAATCTTGTGATGATAGTAGCATTTTTCCCATTTGACAATATAAAAATTCACAACTTCATAATAATGTGCATTAACATTTTAATTTTTATCATTCTACAATACCCTAAAACATGTCTGATATTAACTTCGTAATATGCAGGAGCAGCGCTTTATAGTTTTCTCTTCAAAGATCTTTTACAAAAGATTCCTGTAACATCTACTAGAGTAAGATTTTGATATCTACTAGTTAACTACTTCAAACGTCATGTAAGCCACAGTGAAAACATACTGTAATTGCATTTCCTAAAATATTACATTATTTATAAATCAATGTTATAAAATCTCTTTATATTTACACAAATTTTTACTAAAGGACATGATGCAAAACATTTCACAAATAAAGTATATTTTGGTACAGCAATCCAAAGTAAATTTGAATTTTGTATTCTAACTCACAAAATTTAGGGAGATAGTTAAGATATTTAGCCTGATGACTAATGTATTTTATTACCTTGAAAATATTTTATTTGTACAATTTATTTTTCAAAACTTACTTAGTAAAACTATGTTACCATTTACTATTAGAACAACATAAACCAAAAATACTAGAAACATTGAAAATTTGAGTAAAATAAAAATAAATTAAATTCTCTCATAGTAAAATGGAATGCACATATTCCAAATGTTTTGACCTCGAAATTCTTTAGTCCCCAAATATATGTGTTTTTCTAAACAAAACACTTTATAGAATATTCATTAATAACTCAATGAATAACACTTACTTGATTTTTTATTGTCTCTTTTTTTTACATAATGGACTATGAACATGATGGGGTAGCTTCATTTTTATCTACAATACCATTTTTTAAAATGTGTCAAGATAACATTTATCTTAATAAATATGTTTTTAGAAGTATATAAAATGGAAAATAATTCTAAATTGCCTTTTGTCAAATAAATTCATTGATTTCCTAGGTTATTTACAATCTATGAAATAAATATTCATTTTCCAAGACAGAATGATCAGGTCTTTGTTGTTGTTGTTGCTATTGTTTGGGGTTTTTTTTAGAATAGAAAAACTTATTGGAGAAAAGAAACAGGGCAGTGGGGAATAAGAACAGCTCCCGAGAGACAGAAGTATTTCAGGTGGCTTGTCCAGAATGGTCTTTAAGAAGTGAAACTAACACACATTTTAATTTAGGGAACTGTAACATAAAATAAATATGAAGTTGATATGTATCTATCATGCCATTTGTAATTCATGTTTTTTAATGTTATAAGACTTGCTATTTTTTTTCTTTTGAAGCCCATTTGACAGATTTGATGACTGAACCAGGATATTATGGTGAGTTTCACGGGCTATGTATTTGGTCTTACAGATACTTTGTGCCTAGTTAAAAAAATAAATAAATAAAAATAATTAAACACTAAATTTCAAATAAGAATAATGTAGAATTAGATGAAATAGATTAATTGTTCACATTTACATAGTTGTATCCTGCTCTTTTGAACAACACCAAGGAATTCACATTACTACTTACAATAGCTAAATTTAATGATTTCACATTTAACAATTGGAATTTAACTTGTTAATATTTTGGGTTAGATGTTACCTATGTTTATTTTTAGTGCTTTTATTCTGTTAAAAATAGATCTTCTGGGGCTGGGGATCTAGTTCAGCGGCATAAGCACCTGCCTTGCAAGCAGGCGGTCGTGAGTTCGATCCCTGGTACCGATAAAAAGGAAAAAGACAAAAAAAAAAAAAAAAAAAAAAAACAGATCTTCTTTAGGACAAAATGCTTTAAAATCAAAAAGAAAACATTAGGGAAATGTTTTCTTAAAGAATTGCTATACTTTTGATGAGCAAAGATAAAAAAACAATTTTTTATTTCTTTAAACTATTAAGCAATTTTAGGAATAATGATATACTTTCCCCCAATGTTTAACAGAAATTTAAATTAATAACAGGATAAGAGCCAAGTACCTGTAAAAGTGGCAGATATTTTCAGTTGTAGAATTCTAACATATAAACACTTTGTTTTTATGATTAAAATGATGAAAGAGGCATAGTATCTCATTACATGCTAAGCATTTAAATTATAAAACATTCCCATAGAGAATTTTATAGCCCCTTAACCCTGCCACATCTCTGTGGAATCCTTCAAAATTCCTTCCATTAAGAGGTAGAGTGAATCTGAACTTCCATACATTGAATCTGAGTTGGCCTTGTGCATCGTCCTGGTGTGTCAGAATGGTGACCATGTTCAAATTATGCTCAAAAGGATATTGAACACACCAATAAAGTCATAAGAGACATTAAACTTTACATGTGGGGAAGCCTGAACTAGCTCAGTGGTCAATAAGGAGACACCTGGAAGAGGACCTGGGCATTGTCATCCATTGTCAGTCGAAGAACCAGCTTCATCTAGCATCTGCCAGAGTATGCAGAAATGCTCCCTAAGTAACAGTGTCAGAATCACCCATTTGAGTCCCACGTAGATGGTCAATTTATTTAATGATAAGTTAAACTTTAATAGGTTTTAATTCACTAAATGTTGATGTAGTAGTTGTTATTCATCAGTGTTAACTGATATTTAATCTACTGTTTATTCTGTAAGCCTAGATATATCTCCTATAACACATCCTAAGAAAAATATTAATAGGCATACAAGGCTTACCTCTTTTCTACAACATATTTATCTGAGTAACTAAGGCCCAATTGAAAAGACCTTAGAGAGATCCAGATGAACTGCACAGAGAGCAGGCTTCCCACTGCTGCTGAGGTGAGTGATGTGAGAAGGCCCGGACACCAGAGGAAACACCAGTGACACAGTAAGGTCCCAACCAGTCCACAGCATGGGCAATGGGTCTAACAGCATGGAAAATTTTGAAGCAACAGTAACAATATGAGTCAACAGCTGATAAATTAGGTGAGCCAGTATTGTGCTTGGGGACAAAGACACTGAGAATACAAGTGGGTAGGTGGGACTTTTCCATTCTTTCTTTCTTTTTACTTTTCTTTTCTCTTAACATTTTTTTTTGTCTTTTCTAAAAGGTTGGGAAGAACTTGAGCCACAGAAAACTAATTGCAAACCCAGAAACGAAGTTCAGATAACCCTTTGCTTACTCTGTTCTTTCTCGTCTGCTCCCTTCTCCATTTTCCAAAAGCTAGCGTGACCATCCTTTGTCCCAGAACATTGCTTCTGCTTCCTTTCCAGTTATACTTACCCACTATCCTTCTTAAATTTCCCCATCACAGGGTAAAACCGCTTTATCAAGGGAAAACACTTTGCATATAAGCTCTCAATTTACAATTGGTTCTGTTATTTAATTGTAGATTCTGTTCCTATAGTTTAAGGTACAAAAGTCATAGTTACCACTGTTTGTCAGTTTCTAAGCTGTGCTTAATGCTATTTTTATTTGCTAATAGCACTACTTTAGCTATGATTTCGTTTCTGTTGCAATCAGTTGTTTTCCCTTCTGTAGCAATGTGTGGTAGTTCTGGGGCAATAATCTCTCCATAGGCCAGCACCAAAGAACTGGGAACCGAACCAAAGAGATACCAATATCTCACTCTTAAGTAACTAACAAAGCAGGAACTCTGGGCAGACACAAAACAAGAACCTCCTTCAAACAGAAGACATTCTTGAAGAACAGATTTTTTTCTCAAGACGAACTGATAACTAGTGATACAGTTACCTACCACAAAAACTTATAAGGATCAACACAGAATACAAAATAAAAGTTTTGAAACAGAAAATGACAAGACACAGAAGCAAAATGCAATCTCAGACTTTCAGCCCACCCAGAACAACTCCAGGAGACAACAATATGCAGGAAAATGGAAGTGACACACCTGAAATTTCTGAAACAATAGCAAATGAAGTAAGAAACAAATGCATGAGACTATAGAGGAAACAGATCATAAGTAATGTCTCAGGTTAAAAAAGAAATGACATCATAAAATGCTCAGTAAATCTAGAGAAGACATAGACCAAAGACACACACACACACACACACACACACACACACACACACACACACCAAAAGAAACAGAAAATGATATGAAAATGGAGAAAACTGTGAAAGACCAATATTGGAAAGAAACAAGTTGCGTGAAACACATTCAAAAGATATCCAGGAAGTTAAAAGTTCCATTGAAAGCTGGCATAACCGTGTGAAGCTGAAGATACACTTTCAGACTTGAATACTTGAATACAAGATAACAGCTAACAATCATGAAAGGAAATATCTCTTAAAAATCATAAGGGATCAAGAAATAAAAATTCAACAATAGCCAGACGATGAAAAGAAAACAATATTAAGTTGATAGGTGTCAATGAAAAAGCAAGAATCAACACAAATGACTTGAAAAGTCTATTTTCTGACACAATAGCAGAAAATTTCCCAAGAATGGAAACTGAATCTGACATTCAAATAAATGTGACATGTAGAACTATAAGTACCTATGACCAAAATAAATCTATGCCCAGATATATAATAAAGATCTCAGAAAATCAGCACAAGCACAGAATATTAAACTCTGCTAGAGAAAAAAAAAAAAAAAAAAAAAAAAAAAAAAAGATCACCTATAAAAGAAAGCCCATGAAAATCATGGGACATTTCTCAACACAAACCCTCAAATCCAGAAGAGCATGGAGTGAAGTACATTAAGTCCTGAAGGATACCTAGTTCAACTCAGATTGATACACCTTATAAAATTGTCTTTCAAAATTAATGGAGAAGTAAGATACTTCCATGACTAAGAAAAACTGAAGAAATTCAGATTACCAAACTGACGCTACAAAGAGTACTGAAAGATATTCTAGACAGAGATAAAAATGACCATAATTCAAGTAATAACACAGAAAGAAACCACCAGCAAGGTAAGTAATTAAGCAGAGGAAAGAAACAGGGAGTCAACAGTGGAAAATATCATGACAAAGATAAGCTGATACATGTCAGTTATAACTATCAACGTAAATGACCTGGATTCACCAATCAAAAGAAATACATTGAGAGAATGGTTCAAGAAACAAAATCTAATACACTGTATACAAGAAACACATTTAATTCAAAATAAATTTATAGTGTGAAAATCAAAGGATGGAAAACATTAAATCATGCAACAGGAACCCAAAATAAAAGCTGGGGTAGCTATTCTGTTGGTAGGCAATGTGAACTTCAAATCAGAGTGATCAGAAAAGATAAAGAAGATCACTACATACTAGTTAGGGGAAAACATCAAGAGGACCAGATAACAATCATAAATATGTGTGCGCCAAATATGGGAGCACCCAACTACAAAGACAACTGTTAGACATGAAAAATCAAATAATAACAAAATTGTAATAGGGTACCTTAATACCCTGTTGTCACAAAGAGATCAACTAGACAGAAACACAGTAAAGAAATATCAGAACTAAATCAAACTTGTGAACAAATGAAATGGACTTAGGAGACGTTTGCAGAATGTTCCACCCAACAACTTCACAATGCACATTGTTCTCAGTTGCACATGGGATATTCTCTAAGGTGGACCATGTACTAACCCATGCAACTTGCTTAAGTAAATGCAAAGAAATTGAAATTATTCCATGATATCATCTGACCATAATGCAATGAAATTACAGATTAATGGCAAAGAAACCACAGAGACTTCATAAACATTTGCAAGTTGAATAACTCCCTCCTGAACCACCAATGGTGTTTTTTTTTTTTTTTTTTTTTTTTTACTTTTCTTTAATGGAGCATGAAACAAAATATATATTTTAGAGATTTTGATTAGTTGGAAATATTGTAAGCAACATTTAGTTCCTTGCTCTAAGATTTAATCTCAACATCCTCCACTTAAAAGGAAGCACGTAGCATCGAACATGATGGTAAGAGGGTTTGGGGGAACTTTAAATTCAAGTGATGATGGCTGCTCAAACTATCCTAAGCAAAATACAAATTCTAAAAATTCTGATAGTTTTTTATACTAAAAAACTGTTTTTATACTAAAAAACAGGCCAGCTGATGGTTAAATGAATTTATCAATTTCTTAAACATTGTTGAATTTCATTTAAAAATCACTTATTACCAAATTTCATATAGTTTCTATATTTTCATGAAAAACAAAAAGACACTGATAGCAAGCCTAATTGATTGTAAATTAAACTGACCATAATTCAACCACTATTTTTCCTCTATTTCTAAGGTGAAGATTCACTCCAGCGAAGTCCAGTGATATGGAGCTAAATGTGTTAGTGAGCTGAAGCTTATAAAAACTTCATAAAAATACAAACCACAACAAAAATCCCTGCAAAAAGCATTAAGTGTTTATGGCTACGTTGATAATAGCTAGAGCTAGGAACAGCTATGAAGAGCAGTAATAGTGTCTAAGGATGAAGCATATTGAGTAAGCATGTGCTCTTTACAAGTGAAAAAATACATTCGTGTTTTCTGAAGCTTTATACAGTCAGACAGTTATGAAAATATCTTATATAGCATTCATCCTCAGGGGCAACAAACACAGTTGATGAAAAATTAATGCAAAGGCTGAATGGTGAGTACAGAAAGCGTGTATATCTAAGTAAAATGTTTTTGTTCTCAAGTTTTCTAAGCGTGAGAAGAATATTTAACTTTAGTACCGAGCCTTTGCAGTTTTGGGTTAACATACTATAGTTATAGGGCTTATAATATATTTTCTAAAGAAGAAAATTAAATGCTTTTAAATGAGATGATAATAATACTAATGAAAACCAAAGGCAAGGTCCTTTAAAAAATGAATTTCTAATAGCTATATACTAAAATGTGTGATCATTTAAGTATTTGTTTAATACTTTAGTAGTTTCTTATGGGTCTTTCTACATTGCTCATAAATTAAAGAAATCTCACTAGAGACTCTACATTTTTTTTTTACTTTCTTACGAAGAAATTTAAATTAACAATTTTCATTTGGTTGAAGTTAATTTCTCTCACTCCAAATTGCATGGATCTTCCCAAAGAAAATTCTGACTAATTTTTTTCATTTTTCATTATATTTAATATTTCAGCAGGTTGAGCAATTGAGGTACAACTATTCAAAGTGGGGCTCCTGGTGAGATGAGGATCACCCTGAGAACAGGAAGAAGAGCAGCAACCACTAACTTAACAGCCCTCAGTGCGTCAGAAAAAAAAATAACCACAATGAGAAAACACTGCAGTTACCGATAATTTTTACAAAAGGTTAAAATTATTACTGTCAGAAATTCAAGAGTTATTTTATAAGATAAATTATTTAATATTCACAATAACATCATTAATATGTATTACTTAAGAATTAACCTAAGCAACAAACGGAAAAACCTCTATATCATAAATGAATACTCTAATAAAAGATATTAAAGAAGACATTAAAAATGGAATAATATCCTTTGTGCTGGAGAGAAAGAATCACTCTGTCAAGAAGTCCAAATTTCCAAAAATGATACATAGACTTAAGGAAATTGAAATAAATCAAAAACACAAACATTCTCACAGGTCTAAAGAAAGCAATCCTAAAATTTATATAGAATAAAAGAGACCCAGAGTGGCAAAAGCAATCCTAAGCAACAAGGGCAAAGGAAAAGGCAACACAGTGCAAGAGTTGAAGTTATACTACAAAGCTAGTGACAAAAACAGAATTGTAGTGACACAAAAACAGACATGTGGATCAATGCAATGAAATAGAGTAGGCAGAAACAGCATCAGGTGAATTCATCCATCTGTTCTTTGACAAAGGGACCAAAAACATATGCTGGAGCAAGGATAGCCTCGTTAATGAATGGTGGTGGTAAAACTGGCTAGCTCCATATGCAAGATTAAATCTAAACTTAGGTCTCTCATCATCTACTAAACTAAACTGAAACTGTACCAAAGATCCAAATATTAAAACAGAAACATTTAATCTGTTGGAGGATAAGCTAGGTAAAACTCTTGAAGTCATAAGCACAGGCAGAGACTGTCTGAACAGAACATCAACTGCAAAAGAAATAACATCAGAAATCAATAAATTATATCAGCTTAAAAAGCTGCCGCAATACAAGTGAAACAGCTCACAAAGTGAAGAGGATATCCATAAAATTAGGAAAAAAAATGTTTGTCAGCTACACCTCAGTCAGAGGACCAATATCTGAAACATATAAAGAATTCCTCAAAATTATTCCTACCAAAATAAAAGATCCAATCAAAAGTGAATTACTGAAATGTGTAGACACTATTCAGAAAAAGAAGTATAAAATGGTGAAGTAATAGATGAAAATGTGTTCAACATCACTGGATACAAGAAAAATACAAATTAAAACAATGGTGAGAGTCCATCTTACTTCAAAAAGAATGGCCATCATCAAGAAATCAAATAATAATAAATGCTAACAAGGCTGCAGATGAAAGGAACATTTGTACATTGTTGGTAGGAATGAATACTGGTACAACCACTAAAGAAATCTGTGTGGAGATTCCTCAGAAAGCTAAATCTAGAGATTTTGATTTAGTCATTACCCTTCTAAGTATCTTCCCAAAAGTTACGACGTCATACTACAATGAAAGATGCACACCGTGTTTATAAAAACACAGCTCATGATAGCCAGATGAAGAGGCCTACATGTCCACCAAGACATGAATGGGTGAAGACACTATAGTGTTTATGTAAAACGGAGTACTACTCTGCTATAGTCAAAGGTAAACGAGTTATTTGTAGGAAAATGGATGCATTCTAAGAACATAATATTAAGTGAAATGAACCAGGTACACAAGCTTAGCTATCACATTTTCTCTTATAAGAAAAACCCTAAGGATAAAAAATTGAAGTTCCAAATAACAGATAAATAATATAAAACAGGGTTATTTATATGTTTTATATATATATATATATATTAACAGTGTTAATATTTGCAAATGTCCATATTTGCAGTGAGATAAAGACAAGGGAGAAAGAGAGAGGAAGGGGCATAAAAAGACTTAAGATGTGTTATATACATGTACCAACACTTTATGATGAATGTCATAACTATATACTAAAAACACACATAATAAAAATGTTTTTTTAATTGTTTACACTAAAAATTCTAAGTGTGAAGGTAACACTATTTCAACATTTAATAATTCTCTTTTGTTATTAGTGGTACATACAACTACGATGTATTCTGGAAATAGAAAAATGCAGCATATAAGAATTTTTGCAATGACTTTGCTTGTGATTAAAAAGCGATACCTTGGGAAACTCATTTGGAATGTGTTTTTGTCCTCAATGGGACTAGATGATAGTACCTATTGTGCCAAATCAGAAGAGGGTTAAAGTACCATAGTGACAATTCTAGTAATAATGATACTTAGTCCAGAGTGTGCACTTGTCAGGGAGTGTTCTGAGATATTAATAAATAAATATAAAATACAAAATAACTACACTGTTTTAGAGAGTAAAAAAGCAACTAACATTTTTAACCATTTTAAAAATGGACAAATTCATATAAAACATCAAATGTTCTTTAGATATACATAAAATCACTTTGTGATAGTAGATTATGAAATAAATGGGTTTATTTTCTGTAAAACAATACATTTAATAATAAAATACCTGATTTTAAAAATTATCCGGTTCATATTGTCCAAGAAATAACTTTGCAACTATATTTTTGTATTAGAAAAGTTTGAAAAGTAGACCTTTAGGGGCTGGGGATTTAGCTCAGCGGCATAAGTGCCTGCCTTGCAAGCAGGCAGTCGTGAGTTCGATCCCCCGGTACCGATAAAAATGAAAAAGACAAAAAAAAAAAAAAAAAAAAAAAAAAAAAGAAAAGTAGACCTTTACCAAATATTCAAATTTATCATAACTAAGCAAAGTTCAAGTTAACATTATGCATGCCATAAAATAATGAAATATAGTGTATATATGAATATGTTTGATCTGAACCTAATTAAGATTTTATACTTAACTTCTGGTGAGCAAGATAAAAAGGGAATTGAAAAACAAATTAAACACAAAGACTAAATAGAAAAATAATACCCAAACGAAGTACATTCTTCAATGCAATAAGCTTAGACAATTTTATGGGAAAGACGATAGTCTAGTAAAAAACGTGAAAAGATAGTTGTGTAGGAGAAGTTAAATTAGATTTAACAGACAAAGGCAAATGCAACATGTGAACCTATTCATGCTTGAGACAAAAAAAAACTTAAAATGCGGAAGAAATGGAGAATTACTATATGTTTTGATATTAGATGACATTAAAGAATCATTGTTAATTTCTCTAAAATTCACATTGCCATTTGGGTTATGTAAAATATGTATTTACTCTAAGGCCATGCAGGGTGAAGTAGTCAGGAGTGTTAGGCTTAATTTTAGATCCCTTAAAATTCCTCTTTTGAACCTAAAAAAAGTTATAATATTAAGGGAAAGAACATTTATGGATTGATTTATCATTATGGGATGTTTAAATCATGAGAATTCAGGACGGAATTTAGCTCAGTGGCACAATTGCCTACCTGTCAAACGCGAGGTCACGAGTTCGATCCCCAGTACCAAAAAGACAAAAAACAAAACAAAATAATTCATGAGAATTCTGTCCTTAGGAGTAAAGTGTGTCCTAACTAGACCATCTGGTCCTTTGATCCTTTCTGCCTCCTGAGAATACACTGTGCATCCTTCTTAGAGAATCATGCCGCTCTCATCCAGAACCAGAGCGTATGGCTTATTCTTCAAGCTCAGAGAATCCTGTAGGTGCAAGACTTTCATCATGGCATGGAGTTTTGCCAAATGACAGCATGCAACCAATTTTCGATACACTGACTGCATCCATGCATTTGGAGTGAGGTTAAGAAGAGGTTTTTGTTTGTTTGTTTTCTATTTCACAGTTTGTACACCAATAACAAATGTGGTTTTCTTGGCTATCTACCCAATAAGCACATCTCTCCTGTTTTGATACAGAAGATATTTTTTATTGGAACTCAGTGTGTCATGGAAGAGATTAATTTTATTCCCAGACCTACTAAGATCAAATTCTATAACTATAACTCAATTCTCTTCATCAATAATTTATTTAGGCATGGGAAACAGGACTTAATACAACCAATGATTCAATAGCAGTGCCTTCTGAGAGTCTTCTCAGAGAAAGTTTCTCATGAATAAAAATAGTAATAAAATTAAAATACCTGAATTTCTTATGTTGATGTCATTGTCATATCTAAAATTGCGACAGCCAACATGTAAACATAAGAAATCCTCCAATGTGTGGAT
The DNA here is from genome assembly GCF_034190915.1 of Cavia porcellus. Taxonomy (NCBI): domain Eukaryota; kingdom Metazoa; phylum Chordata; class Mammalia; order Rodentia; family Caviidae; genus Cavia; species Cavia porcellus. The sequence continues at coordinate 57,210,214 of NW_026947505.1, read as the reverse complement.
AAGAGAGCAAGCCAGGAGCATGAAAGTGCACAGTTTTCAGACATCACAGACTTAAGAATTTATCACATTTTGAAATATTTTACCTCTAGGCTTGTATCACGTGAAATAATATATTTTCGCTATGTAAGCCAGCCAGGTGAAAGTGTGTTTGCTCTTGAAGGTATCCTAGCAGACAATGTAATAAACATATTACAGCTCAAAAATTTTCATTTTAGGATGTTGACATCACATTATGGTAAGCTGTTTTCAAGCAAGTAGAAAATGGAAATAGTTTGTACTAAGAACACTACCCATACGTGAGGAATAAACAACTGGTTTATTCATGAGTCATCTGAAGAAATAGATCTGAGCACCAAATCACAATGTCAGTACAGAACACTGGTCTGTCAAAATTGAATTCAAGTTTAACACCAATATCAAGTTACGATATCAAGATATCAAGTTACAGTTATGATCTATGAAGGGGAGAGATCAGAAGGATGTAAAGGTGTCTATAATTAGAAAATATGCAGATGCTCACCAACACTCCTTAGTCCATTCCATGTGTTATTATATGGATACAAACTCAGTATACCTGGTTCTCAGAATGCCAATATTTGAGATGGAATCTTTAAGGGTGAGGCCTTTTGGAATCTCCCTAAATTATAGGAGAATACTCTTGAAAATGATTAAGATAGTTCTCATGCAACTACTTGATACTCCTCATGTAAAGACAGTTACAAAAGGAGCAATCTTGGTCTCCCATTCTCTGTTTTCTGTCTTAAGAGGCGAGGTGATGCTCCCTATTGCATGTTTTCTTGTTATTAGAGCTTGGCATGAGGTATTGAAACCAAAGAGGAGCTCTTGTAAGAACATGGGTCCTGCCCTGTGGACTTTCAGCCATTAAACCAGGAACTAGACACATCTCTTGCTTTAAGTTAGCCCGTCTTAGGTAATTTTGTTACAGTAATGAAAAGCTGACTCATACACTGAGATTTTACACAGTTTAAAGAAATGAGGGGAAAACATCAACATAGAAGATAAGTGAGGAGATACCACTAATACGGGTCATGCTTTACTGAGAATGAGAAACTCTGTACTCAAAATTCTGACCAGAGCTGATCAGATCTGAAGATGTCCGTGGTGGCTGACTGAGAAGCAATAAAGAGATTGAAAAAAAGTACCAGTACTGGACATGGTGTATCTATCTGTAGCACACACTGTCACAATAAGCTAAAATCCTATGACACCAAGCTTTGAAACTCCACCTAAGGGGGAAGTCTGGAAATAAGGTCAATTGCTGTTTCAGGATTATTACTATTTAAGCGTGCATATTATTGACCTACAACAATAGGTATCTAGCCTAATTGATAATAAAGGTGAAAGTGGTAACCACACAGGAGCCCCACAACCTTCAATAAGCTCCTGAGCATAGCCTACGAGGCAGTAGGAGGCGTGATGCCCAAGATCTGTGATCCATTATCTGAGTTTATTTAAAGTCAGTGCTCAGTCAAGATCAGGACCAGCTGTGGAGGGAAGCCCCAGACAATGGGGAGGTCAGTGCAGGCAGCAATGAAGCATTGAGTCACACTCAGGTTGGCAGCACAGGAACCTGTCTCGAGGCCTTGAGTTCACCCAAGACTGTCTGGCACACAGCAGGTGCACCATAAATAATTGTTGGATAAGTGGTCCAATTAATAGAGAGTGTTTGATAGCAGTTATGGTCTAAGAGTCATATTTCACAGTGAGAGGATGTGATTATTGCTGTGTTCCGCAAGATAACTCAGAAATTCCTGGCTCTGGGTTTTGCACATTTTAAACTGGCCATATTTTTACTTTATAAAATGAAATAAATGCTAATGTGCTAGCAAGGGAATGTAAACAAGTGTTGTTAGACATATTCAATGTGACTAAAAAGGAACTGTGGCAGGTGGATGAAAGTGCCCAATTAAGATATATTTGCTTTTGTGCCACAGAATCTATGCTTTTCCAAATAGAACTGTTAGATGCTAAGGAAATGAAGCCTATTTTTGACTCACCCATTTTTTGTTAATCTGTGTGACATGTATTCTCTCATTGATATTTTATGCTGATCTCTTTTCCTACTTTGCTTTTGTGATGTTTCCTTTAAAGATGCATTGTTCCCTTTTATTTTGTGCCATTGTTTATGCTGAATATGTTTTTGTTGATTTTGCATTTACATTCCACAGAGAAATGATATTTAACAACATAAAATCCCAGAACTGCATCAGGATAAAAGAGGTGATTTATAAACACATAATAGTCGTTTTTGATACTTTTCATCATTAGTCAAGCTGAGAGAACAAATTAGAATTTGAGTTTCTGGTGGGCTTTCTGAAGGAATCCTTAGATAAATGTGGCGAAAGATAGAAGATAATTCCAATTAAAAATAATGGATATTATACACAATTACGGCTTTGGCCAAGTAAAAGCATTTTGAAATTAAGTGACAATTGTGAGAAACTAATATTAAATAAAATGTTCCACAGGAATTTATTTCTATTTTCTGCTCTCAATCTCCACATATATTCATTTTCTATTTTGTTAAGAAGTTAAAATCATTTTAATCTAAAATGAAACTAAAATTTTGGAGCCTGAAATTTAAGCTAGAACTTCAACTAATATGATATGAAGATTTTCATAATATATCATTTGATTATTTTTCTTTCCACTTAATCTTGGTAATTTAAAATTCCAAATCAGAATGTCTGGATAGTGCATGGTACATGCCCTCGATGATGTGACATGCATGAGTTTTCCATGTGCAGTGTACCTTAGCTAATCATCTGATTTCTGATGAACTATAACACAGTGTACTATAGAACAGATTATGGAGTTCTCACTTTAAATGATATGCTGTCATGCACCCGTTAGTAGGTCTATAACTGGATGCAAAGATTGTGGCAAAGAGAAGGCAGCAGGATTAAAACAATAAAATGAAAGTGTACCATTAAGTCAGGCAATTTGTTGTTTCAGCGCATAGTTTCATCAGAAAAGAGAATGCAAGGCAAATATCTAGATGAAATAAAATCAGAGATTATTTTAAATTATTATTGCAAGTGGATTCAGTTTGAAACCCCGCAATCAAACTCTACAATCTTTTCAATCTCTAAAACAATCTAATCCTTTGTTCCACAGATTTTCTCTATGTACCAGAGAAATTTTTATCCCCGAGGCTTTGTGGCTAGTAGCTACAGCTCATCCAAAGTTGTCACTGGAGAAAAATACATCACTTGGCATGGTTTATTTTGTACTATTAGTGCTCTGGCAGACCAGGTAAATAATAGCTGCTGCATCTCTTCAGAAACTGGCTATGTGGAAATATGCTTATTAATTCGGTTCCTTTGTTTTTGGCCCATTCCTTCAATTTCAAAACACATAGAATAATAGGGAGGATTTGGAATTACAGCTGGCTATCAAGATACTCCCCCAATTGGACTTGGGGGACATTTTGAGAAAGGGTACAATAGGGCCCCTAATGTTTATTGTTCCCACTGCAAAGAACACAATTAAGGCCCCTTAATGTTTATTGCTTCAGCTTGGGGAGAATACCATTAAGTCAGACGCATCACCTGATGACATTCCCATCAAGCCACAGTCCATGAGCACAGATGGGACATTAGGTAACAAAGAGAGCAGGGCTGCTCACCCGGCTGCATCTGGAGAACCATGTCAGGAACCTTTCTTTAAACAAATCCAATAACGTGTAATGTGGCAGCCTACCTTTTCCTCCATCATCATCTTTTAAACGCCTTGGCAATATGAATAGTACTACGTTACTGTCCGTGAGAGGGAGAGACAGAGACAGAGACAGAGACACAGAGACAGAGAGACAGAGACAGAGAAAGAAAGAGAGAGACAAAGACAGAGACAGGCCACTGCTGTATGCTTTCCTGTACTGGCATCCCTAGTGAGAATAAATTACAACCCAGCTGAGGCATGACCCGAACCTTTGCTTCCTCTTAAGTGTCAGTTTGTCTCTCTGTATAAGTGATCAACTGCATTCTAAGTGGACGTTAACACTGGTTCAACTTTCTCTTCATGCAAGTAAAGCAATGGAAATTGCCGGAAACTCAGTGCTGATAGAATCTGGTAACGCAGCACCATCCCTAATCTGTGTCTTCTGCTTTGTGCAGATCCAATTTCAGTTCTTTATGACATAGGTTTTAATAAAGATTTTACCTTCCTTTCCCCTCCTTCTGCCAAGTATTCTTTGTGGTGTCATTGCTAAGATCTCATATAATGCGGCACTATTTCTTTAAGAAATTCCCATTAGAGGTCTTTAACAGCAGCTTAATGGGCTGTTAAATCTCAAATTTTCCAGAAGTCTTACTTCCTCCCATTTCCAGTGTGGTCAATAAGAGACTTGCTTAGAGGTGCTTCATGTTCCACACACTAAGGGAATTGTGCTTCAAATCAGCCAAAGTAGAGACACTTTCTATTTCCCTATGATATTAATATTATTGTAAGAGAAGGTCTGCCAGGGTCTCATTTGTTATTCCTACATAAATCAATAAGGCTCTGAAAGATAAAAAGGGTTTTGCCAACTGAGTGCTTACAAATACTAGATGCGTGGGTTCACAGACAGCATCATACATAAGCTAACCCTCAAACCTGTGTTGTCATATGCTTCATGACTTGTCTCATTATCTGCCATGGTTACTTTATGTTGGCTATTTCTTTCTGAACCTCTCATAAACAAAATCCTTAATGATATATAGCCCAAGTAAATCCCCTTAGCAAAAAGTGCAGTACCAGATTATTTATACACCAGACTCCGGCGCCTTGCTGAAGAACTACTGTGGGAGAAAATAGCCTGCTAGAGTTTTTCATAATTTTTAAATGGATAAGAACCATACACAGTCAGAAGTACAACCAATGAAGATTTCAGATATGTTTTCTCAATGATTTTTAAGAAGGGTAGGTAACTATTAGAGCCATAACAATTACAGTGGGTGGAAAGAATAAATGATATTTGGCTATCTTAGTTACTTTCCCATTGCTGAATCAAAATACCTCACACCTATAAGTTAAAGGCAGAAAGGTTTATTTTAACTGACAGTTTTCAGAAGTTTCAGTCCATGAGTCCGCTGGCTCCAAGGAAAGGCAGCCTCACAGAGGGAACCAGTCCACGCAGGGCAGGCAGGAGGCAGCGGACAGTGAATCTCTCTTTCCCTCTGTACTTCATTCAGGCTACAACCCTGCTGGTTGTTGACACTATATATGCCAAGCAGAGTAGGTATAGTAAGTCTCCAATTTATGAATATTTGAGTTGCAAACTTTCACAAGTGCACTGTATAAGTATTTAGGAACAAATCTAACTTACATTCACCCAGAATGAAACTCATTCGTGAATCAGAGATTTACCAAACTCTGAGTGCAGCTAGATGGATATTCTTCCAAAAATACATCTAGCCACACTTAGAACCACAATAATGCCACCAGCGGACTAAGCCAGTTGTCAGATGCCTATAATTCATATTCTCACTCCCTGGATGCAGGCTTCTCTGAAAAGCCCACCTATGAGCACCTGAGGCTTTGCAGGGATGTGTACATAGAAGCAAGACATAGCCCCAGGTTCAGAGTTCTTAGATCTGACACTATTTATCAATATTACCTTATCCTAAAAACACTTATCACTGAGGGTTCAAGACAAATGTTATAATTTGCCAGTTTTTAATATATACTTAATATATTGCCTTTGTACACATTTTTACACGTAATATTTTTTAATGCTATTAGAGTATGATATATCCATCTATCATTTTCTTAGGGTTGAAAAGGATATAAAAATCTAATCAGTGGGCTAAGAAATTTAAACTCTAATATGAGGAATTTTTGCAAATGTGAATGTTGCTTAGAGTAGGAAATAAATATTTTTAAATTTTGAGTTACTTTTTCCTCACTTTTAGAGAGATTTTAATAAATGAGGCCTTACTTAAGGTTTGCTTATATTCAGATATGGTCATAGAAATATGACAGAAGCATAATAGAAGATAATTCCTTTGTATAACAGTTAAAATGAGTATCTTGTATATGAGAATCCATTATCTTTATCCTATGTACTCACAATTCCCTAAATACATATTGTTATTTGGATCCTGCAGATGAAGAAAGTGAAATGCAGTGGGCACCCCTAACCTTAGAAGCCTTGCAACAACATAGCACACATCATTTCCTAGCATATTCTACTCATTAGAGGTCAATAACAAAGGCACCAGTAATTGCAAGAGTGAACGAGGAATACATTCTTATGATTTACAAACAGAATAGCATAAATTTTAATGAAGAGCTAGTAAATACTTTCATTTATGGTTAAAATATTACAAAATTTGAAAATTCATTGGATCATTTCTTATTGCCTTCTGAATAAGACTCCTTGAAATAAGAATTTAAAATTTTCTTAAAAGTGAGAGATAAAAAATTCCTATGGAAAACAAACGTGAGGTTGAAATCTGAAAGCATAAATAATAACTGTACATAATCATATTAGATGGACTCTAGAATGGAGTATGAGTAGGAAAATTGGAAACTGGAAAATATATAATGTTGAGTTATCTGATTGTGAATGGCACAAAGGCAAAAAGTAGCAAGGTCAGAAGATACTAGTCAAAAATAAATAAATGATATGACTGAGAAGTGCTCCCAGTTAGAATCACTCTCCACAATCTGTTCAGATCATAGGGATTTTTTCTTGCGTACATACCCAACTTTTCCATTCTGAATTGTTTTTGAGGTCAAAAGCTCTTTCTACAGTTTCAGAAATTTATTTTCATACTGGCCCAATCTAAGTACCAAAATCTGTATTATGCTCTCTCCATCTATGAATGTGAAGCCATTTATTACAGGAATTATCTGTGGTCAAAGGCAGAGACATTCTACAATGTATCATAGCACGTTGGAGAGCTGGGATGATGTAATGTACTTATGTCTGAGTCTAAAAGCCTGAAACCTAGGAGCTTACTGAAAACCCCAGTTTGTGTTCAAAAGCCCTTGATAACTTGGAATGCTGATGCCCAAAGACAACACAATTTTCTCACTTCAAGCAGAAAAAAGTAAATCTACTCTCTTCCATCGTTTTTGTTTTGTTTTGCCATTGGATTATGCCCAGCCACATAAGGAAAATGCGTGTGCTTTACTAAGTTGACCAAACAGTTATTAAATGCTTAATCTTCATAGACCAACTAAGAAAATCTGTTTTCCCTGCTACTGATGATCTTCATAGTTCTCAAAGTAACACATTAAACTAACCATCACATATATGGAAAACTAATTTCAAGACAAAATACTAGAAAAGGTGTCATTTTTTTTCAATACCAGTTGCAAGATATGTTTTTCCAGCAGGAAACTGAATAGAGATAATAGATCATGGGAAGACATGACACCAGCAACCTGGGAACCCAGGAAGTTTAAAAGTGGACATATAAACACGGAAGAACCAAATGACGATGGAAAAAGAGGAATGTCCAGGAGAGATTGGTGCCACTATCATGGCAATGGAGAGCAAGAAGAAATTTAGCCTCTCTTTTAAAATTGTGAGTTGAAAATATATATAACCTATTGGTGATAGTTTAAAGAACAAAGACTTGATAGTAGCAATAATTAGCCATATTACTAAAAATAGCTTGGAAAATAAATTTAGAATTTGTAACACTGAAGTTTCATATCTCTGTAGGCCAAAGTACCAAATAAATAACCAAAAGCAGAACAGGCATTTTAAATTGGATGTAAGATGAAACACCTTAGCTCCTTTCCCTAAAAGCTCAAGCATGGAATCTTATTAATTGGGGTGTCATTCGGTTTAGAGATGAGCATCACAATGAAAATGGAAAATATAATTCATAAGGGATTCTTTTGTTTAAAAATCATAATTTTAGTATATTTAATTGAGTTAAAAGAAATTTTTGAATTAATTACTGCAAAATGATGATGGGAAATATAAACATGTTTATTTAATAAAGGCATAATAAAACAGTTGTTGGTTATTTTTAGAAGCCTTAAAATTATAAGAATAAGAGCAATATAATAAATTATTTAGCTAAGTAATCTCTGTTTCTGTAAACCTCCAGTGGATAATTATAGTTTTAGGGATGACGCATGGAAGGCTCAGAGGGGCTATCTTCTATTAGCACAATATTTGGTGATAGTAAAATGAATGGCAGAGGTTGAACAGTCTGGATCTACTGTGATGTGTAATGTGTAAGCCTTATTTGCGAAATAGATGCCTTTAAATCTGTGACTTACAGGGCATACATAGGAATAAAAATTTTAATCTAAATCTGCATAACAATAGAAGCACAGTGAAACATTTTTACAAATATTTTCCAATATTTGCATTCAAGAAAAAGTATTAAAGATTATGAAGAAAAATAAAGGAAAGAGAATATAATCTTTATCAGAAAAAACTCTGTCATACTTTGCATAATGTTATACAAAATTATAAGTGAAAGCCTCACTAGTTTTCACAGATAGCAATTTGGTTTTCCAGAGGACAGTAAAGTTTAGAGTATGCAATGGTTATAATATAGCTTTTGTAACCTAGAATAAATATTCACTACCAGAAATTTGCAAATCATGTATAAATTCTATATCAAATATACACTTGCTAACTACATTTTTAGTGAATAAATGGATGATAGGTAAAACTTTATTTCAGAAAATAAACAAGACAGCAGTGACAGTAAGCACGCTACCTGACACTTCATTGCTGTGTCTTTATTAATTTTCAGAAAGTATTTCACCGAACTTCCCATGTCAAAGAAGAAATTAGATTCATCAGTTTTCTGAAATTTGTAAAAACACAGTAAGAAATGCTATGAGAAGAAAAAAATAGGAACAGATTCGTTTTAAGTATTATCAATTTGGGTTCAAAATAATGAACACCCACATTCACCTGATGTATGAAGACACAGGCTAAATTATATAAAAGCTGCCTATGAAACTCCACAGAGATCCAGGAAAGTGGAGGCCACTTCTTTTACTGCAGGAAATCAGTGAAGGACATAAAGACTCAACGTTTCTAAAATCATGGAGCAGCATAAGAAGAAGAAAGCAGTGTCACAAGCAGACAGGTGGTCCCTGGACATTGCTCTGGTGTAAGGAGGTCAGCTGAAACCGAGACTGGACACTGGACCTTCAGTAAGGCTCTCAGGATGATGCTTGGCATCTCAGGATGGTGTGTAGGAATTCATTGTCTTTCTCATAAAAGGGTATAATTTGGTATATTTCGTCTTTTTTTTTTTCAGTGCCTCTGCTCCTTTCTGCACATCTAAGTTTGTTTCTTTTTCCCTTTTCTACATTTTAAATGTCATTTCTGTCCCACTTCCTCTCAGCCCAGAGCTGTAGACTGTACCATCTTGTCTTGCTCATCACTTATTCCCAAGTTCTTCAGGAGGAAAATAAGCAGATTTTCACATACCAGTTTAAAGGTTTTGCTCTGTTTAAACATTTACTAAAGTTTCCTTTGAAAATGTGTATTTGTTAGCTGCCGGTAGTCTTTGGCAGTCTTATTACACATGTCATTAAGGCATCATAATATTTGGAAGAATTGCCCTGCTTCAAGACACTCAGGTTCATTAGCGAACATTATCCATCTGACACATGCGGTAAACACCAGAGCTTCAGAGAAAAGCTCATCAGGGAGAAGTGCGGCCCTCTAGGCTCACTTGGAGAAACTCATGAACTCACTACCGTTCACCTTCATTAGGTTTGAGACGCACAGGGAAAAACAAAAACAAGAACAAACTAAAAATTGCCTTTTTCTAATTCTATTTTCTCATGAAGATCAGTAGACAACACACAATGAAATGTTAGGAAAAAGCAGAATTTTGTTGTTCTTTGAAAAATGCCCATAAATGAAAAATAAAATAAATTAAAAAATGAATAACTTTCTCACTAGTATCTTGGTTTTATTAAAAACTCAGGAGTATCTTTGAGGAAATAAGTCTTACTGAGAAAAGTCCTTAAAAATATAAATGTGTTCTTTTCAAAATGATATTTTCTTTAAAACATTGGCCTACAGAGCAGGAATTATGGGTCGTTATTCATGTGCCATTTCCCATAAAAATATCCAGTAACACTGAATTCTAGAAAATTCCCCAAATCAACTTGATCTGTAGCATTTGGACACCTCAAATTAGTTTTTCCAGCAAGCACAAAGTATGTTTTTCTTTTTCTATATGCAAATTATAGATGAAATACATTTAAATACACAGGTGATTTTCCTACATGCCAAATACGAACATTATCTTCAGCTTTTCACTTTTCTCATCATTTTAAACTTTATGTCACTTTATTTTAGAATCTCATGGAGTATGTTATTTTTTCTTTACTATCAAAAAAATGTTATACGTGTGAATTCAGTAAGGTTGACCTTATACCGATAGGGAGACATTCAGCCTCTTAAATTCCCTGAAATTGCCACATTTCAATAGTGTGTCCACTGAGGTTCTTCATATATTTGGTCCAGACTGTGAAAATAGGAATCTATTCTGATTTCCCAGAAAATTTTCTAACAACCATAAAAATTTTTAAAAAGCTGTAGTAACTGATAAAGATGTAATTAATTTAGTGTGCTAAACTCAGCCAAGAGAACTTTTATCATATCAAGGTCAATAATTTCATTCACCAAGTATGAGTATTCTTTATCTTCTCTTATTTTAATTTGAACACATAATAAAATAAAAATAAGCAAGTTGATATAATAGGCTTTTATATATATTAAACATACATTAGATACACTCCTTTATTCTTGCTATAATAACTTAAGAGTATTCCATAAATTTAAAGGGAACATCTTAAAATTAGCACTCATAAAAATGTTATGGTCATTTGTATTCACCACACAGCAGCAGCAATTTTGAATCACTCAATGCTTGTATTCCAAGATGTGGCTGAAGGAAACAGTTTTTTGCTTTCTTAGTTCAGCTTTCATACTGTAAAACAGTATCCTTTGTGAGATGTATATAGTGCCAATATTTTGCATACTTTTGTACCTTTCATTGCTGATCTTGATACTTTAATGACCTCCAAGCCTGGCACTGAGGTGCTGCTTAGTGATTTTAGGCCCAAGAATCCCTTCATATTCCTTATGAGAAAATAAGTGTTGGTTCATTGCATTTAGCTGTGAATGCAATAGTAATAGCTCAACACAGTATAATGAGGAAAGCATCTTTAAGCAAGATATATGTAAAACAAAGTTATTGATGAGTTGATAAAAATGTTGTGATGAAAGGGAGGCAGGAATCTAAACCTTTATGTCCCTTATGTCCCCTAAGAGCAATGGTTCAATATTCACTAATTCAGTATTTGCAGATACTTTACAGAGCATACTTACCATAAAGACTAACAAATAAATAGGTGGATGGTTAGATAGATAGATAGATAGATAGATACATAGATAGAGCATTCAGTATTGCAAGACAGATTTACTTTGTTACTGCCCAAAATATTGTGCTACTATATGTGCTACACTTGCTCTAGAAACAGATGCAGTGTAATAAACATTATTTGAACTTTGATTAGCTGTGTATTCCAAAGATTGTCTATGCAAATTAATGAGAACTATGGCTTCATAAGTATGTTTGTTTTGTTTTAGCAAGTCACATTTAAATGTGGTCATCGTGTTATCTTGCGCTACTAAGGGTTTTCCATAATTGTCATGTTAAATAGTAAAAAATAAAATATTTGTTGCATGTAACTATACTGAATCCAGCATTAAACACATGCACATATAATTTACATTTAGGAATTATATTTTTGATTTTGAAAATAAAATAGTTGTATATACTATGCATACCTATGACTATTTTCAATATACAGCATGATAATCTCAGTTAAATCTGAAGAGAACTATGAATTTATTACAGAAATAATAAAGAATAGTAAAGAAAATCATATTAGTGATAATAGCTTAACTAGTACTGAAATTGAATTAAAACTGACCAAAGAACTATTTATGAAATTCCCTAATAATTATCAATTCTCAGGTTCATTGGTTAGAATAAAATTAAAAATTACCATTTTAAGACTCTAATCCAAATTGCAAAGAAAATTCTGAAATTTCCAGAATCTGATTATTAATTTCAATTGTCAGCTGGAAATCGTCATGCACCTGGACTTATTTTTGACTTTAATGATGTGCTTCCTCACTCTCTAAAGAGTAACTCAGGAGTAAATAGCAGGATATGTACTCACAGAAACACAGACACACAAATATGGACACATGCATTTAAAAAATGACACTAAAGTACTAAATTTGGAAACTCAAGTTCATTAACAAACATAACAACAAAATCCAGAAGTTGAGGAGTTAGGAGAAAAAGAAGTGGAATATGAAAAACATAATAAAACAAAACAAAACAAAATAAAAACTTGAAGTTCTTGGGGTTGAGTCTCAGACTGACTTGACCAGGTTGGATATGGAGCACGGCTGAGGGTTTAGAATGGAAATAATAACTTGGACACAGAATTCTAATCTGGGATGTCTGGAGATGTCAGGGAATGTTTTCCTCCGAGAGGTAATGTGTCACCCACACTCTTGCCTGGCTTCTTACTTTAATTTTTCAAACATAGCTGACTACACAGCAAGCAATGGAGCTTAAAATGTAGCTCTTGTCGTTTCAAGAAGGTTTCAGGATAGTTATACCACCAGACCTGTCATGAAGACCTAGAGCCCTGATTTAAATTCTTCGGTGTGTTACTTAATTACCTTTTTAATTAGGATCAAACGTCTTTTCACCCTCTCCTATTTGAATACCCCCATCACTTCTTTCAGGGCCAAGTTATAAATACACTGCAATGAATAGCTCTCAGCGCCTGCCTGTTTTCCCCACTGAGCCAGCTGCTCCTGTGAGTTGAACTGTCAGGATCAGTGCTACTGAGATGCTCCAAGGGTTTCCTAATAACGCGGGGAATCAGTGCAGCTCGTCGTGAAAGCTGACAGCTGAATACAATTCAAGGGAACTGAATGTGCAAGAGGAACAGAAAGAAGAAGCTAGATTAATTCTTTGAGATATAAGGATAAAACGCCAATGAAAATAGCGCACTGCTGGGTTGGGTAACCTGTGTAAGGGCCAAGAAATGTGTTAGTTTAATCAAGAAAGGGGAAAATAACACTCCAGCATAAAACTAGAGGTAAAGATCAATTACAAGGAGAGTTGGATTATTTTTTTTTCCTATTGAAACATGTAGCCTGTGTGAAGAGAATTAGAAGTCTATTTTGTTGTTTCAGACATAGAACAGGGAGACACTGATGACTGCAGGGGCCAGACTTTCCTTTAGAGGAAAAAATCGCCTGGCTGAGTGTCAGCCTGCAAATAGATCTTTTCAATTAACTTCTAGAATTGCGAAACGTATCGAAAAGAAGCTTCAGACACATTTAAATTTATTTTTACTTACAACAAATATACATTATTCAATATTTACCTTGATATCTATTTTTAAATATACAGTTCAGAGACATCAAATACACTTATAATGTTGTGGAATCATCCTCACCATCCATGTTCAGACTTCTTATTTAACTTACCAAATTGAAACTCAAATCCCATTGAATGCCATCAGCCTATTACATTTGCCCAGTTCTGATGGTATAACCACCCTTGAGACCTGGGAAAACACAATTTTAATTTGTCTTGATGAATTTGACTACTCTAGAACTTTATAGAAGTGAAATCAGAAAGTCTCGTTTTTGAGTATCTCTTTTCACTTAGAGAAATAGTCTCAAACGTCATCTGTGTGGTGGCTGGTATCTATTTTCTTTAAAGAATGAATAATATCTTATTATGTGTGCATGCCACATGTTTATTCACTCATCTGCGGATGCATATTTGCATTGCTTCCACTTTTGGTGAATAATGTTTCTATTAATATGGATGTACAAATGGCTCTTCAAGACTTCAGGTTCTTTGTTTTAAGGGTATTGCTCTAAAAATAGGGTGGCTAGATCATGTAATGATTCTTTTTAAATATTCTTGAGGCACTATCTTGTTATTTTCTACATTGGCAGCACTGTTTTATATTTCCACCATCGGTGCAAAAAGGTTCCTATTTCTCCACATTCTTGCCAGAAATTGTTATTTTGGTTTTTTTTTTAAATATTAACTATTCTTATAGATTTGACGCACATCACATATAATGATTCTTATTTCCTTACTGTTCAGAAGAAAAATTATTAGAGTACAAATGTTTCTGTCTGCATAATTAATAACAGAGATGAAATAATAATGCATCTCTTGGTCAACAACTTGAACTCAGTCTCCCAAAAGGAATGCAACTGGTATTTTGTTTTGAAAACTTATAGTCAATAGTGCATTCTACCGGAGTAAAACTACCCCTTCACTCATCCTCACTGTATAATGTACATATTTTTAAACCATGGCTCTGACCCCCTCAAAATCTTTACCTAAAAGGGAAACGAGTGTATGTGAAAAAAGCTTTAAAAAAAACTGCAGTTTAAAACAAGTCAATTACAAATATTCACAGTGTATACAAGTGCTGAGAAAGTGTAGAATAATATGGGCAGAAGCAATAAAAGAATCGGACAACTCTGTGTAGCAGTGAAACAACCGGACACTGCCTTGCTTACAATGTAGTACAGAGTAATTGAGGAAATCAACTTGAAAACTGTAAGAAATAATGTTCCCAGAAAATTCACACTGTAAAATTTTCATATTCATTATTGCTCGTGTGAATGTTTATCTATAGAAAAGGTTACATGTATATGCTAAATGTTAATTCAGACTTTGAGATCCATTTGTTCAATCAATATTAATTGAATGCATGCTTTGGTCCAGATGTTGAAGAAATACCAGAGATCAAGACAAATAAAGCTTCTGCTGTTTTTTCCAATGGGAGATAACTTTCAAAGAAGAAGAAAATAAACATAATAGGTATTGATTGTGATGTCAGAAGCCTAAGACAAATCACCACTCATTGAAAAATGACCAAGAGAAGAAGCTCAGCTTTTCTTGTTTTGTTTTGTTTTTGTTACCGGGGATCAAACTCACGACCATGCACTTGGGAGGCAAGCGCTTATGCCACTGAGCTAAATCTGAAGCTTAAGAAGCTCAGTTTTGTTTGGTCTGCATAGTTTTCATTTTTTAGTGCATGTGTGCAGTATATAACATTTACATTCTTGTGTGAGTAGACATATGTACATAACACATTTAATTCTTTTTTTCATCTTCCCCTCACTTTATTTCCCTCTCCTTTTCATCCCTTGAACCCCTCTCCACCCAAGGGAGTACTATCTCTCTACTTCCTGTTATCAATCTTTTATTTATTTTTTTGTTCATTTATCATTTGGATTTCCTATAAAGAACAAATCATGTGATTTAACTTGTGTGTCTGGTTTATTTCATTTAACCTTATGGTTGCAAGGTGATTTTATTTCCCTACAAATGAGTATTTGGTTTATGGTGGAGTAGTACTCCATTGTATATAGATAATTCATTTTTAATCCATTCATATGTTGAAATAGAGGCTGCCTATATAAATCAGATGATATCAAAGATCTGGCAATCTTCACATAGTAATTCATATTTCTATCTGTTGCTGAGAATTGGGAAATACAACAAAATTCAGACATAATAGTCAAAAGGATGGCTGGAGAAGTCATATGGGTAATTTTTTTTTAAATTAAAACCTCAAATATGACTATTAATGAAACCTATTCAATTATGGAGAGAAAAAAGATCGATAGAAGAAAGAATGTAGGTCTGGTTCCAGAAAATTGTGAAGCTGGTACATGATGCACTTTCAAGTTGGAAGATCATATAAAGGACTGACATAGACACAAGACTTGACCAGAAGTTCAGTACTACCATCATGGTAAAGGTAAAGGTCCTTAGTCCAGAAAGACACACAGCTTGCTTTTATCTTGCTTTTACAGTTTAAAATATATCTTTAACCAGATACTTACCACTTTTATTGTAAAACTAGAAGTATTTTAAAATATACAGCCATGCACATAAAAATATAAAAAGACAACTACCTTTTTGATAAATATGTATTTTATACAAGATTTGGTAATTACTAATCCACAAACTTTTTAAATTTTTATTTTAAGGCAAATCTTCAGTAAATCACTAAATTACTCAGGTTGAGGTCAAACTTATGATCCTTGTATCTCGGACTTTGTAATCCTCCTGCCTCAACTTCTCAAAGCACTGGAATATAAATTTGTAACACAATTCCTATATCACTACAAAATTCTTATTGAATGCAATTATCACTCCTAAATTGAAACTCACTGATTTTCTTTTTATAGAAGACATTAGAATGTAAAGATTGGACCTGATGTGGGGGACTACCTGGCAAACTGGAAAGGGTTAATAATAAACTAAATATCATCCATCTGTAGGTAGATCATATTTACCTGTTCTAGAAGGATAAAACCTAGTATTGCCTTAAATTATAAAATAAGTATGCATTCAGTAGTTCTTTGGGGACACGTTGTTTTGATTAAATTTAAAAATGGGCTTACAACCTTCAAAGATGTGTTTTTTAAAGATATGGAAAGAATGGAAACAAAAGAATGAAAAACTTGCAATGTAGAGTACAGTGATTAAAAGAATCCAAGGAAATAACCAATATTCAAATAAAATTGAAGCTTTTTCAGGTCAAATTTTACAGTGAAAATCAGTTGTATAACTGATGTATGTGAGGGGAGAGTCATCAAAGCCCTGAGGCCATCACTGAAATCTCTCATGCTCTTACAGAACTCTATAATGCTCATTATTTATACTTCACTGTCTACTGCACTCGTCTATGCAGTTAGCCCAAAATCATCTCAAAGAGAAAAGCCTGCAAAACCACATTGTGAGAAAACGCTAAAAACAGAGTCAAAGGTAGCATTAAACCACTTGGGATTGTGCAGCTGTTACAGATTAAAATATTGTCTCATGAATCCATGGGTTGCTTCATGTTTTTGATTATTTTTACAATGCTTTCTTACAATTTTAAAAAAAAGAGAAGGGGGGCTGAAATATAAATAGAGAGAATATATAAAATATTGTGTGTACACAGGACCTCAGAAGAGTACCCTTGGCCTGAGGCCCTAGCAATGAATTGCTAAAATATTCTTTTTGGTGAGAAATAGAAGCATTAGAATCTTTGCAAAAATATGGACTTGAAATATGATCCAAGTGGGGCTGTGGGGTTGTTTAAAGTGACACGCACTCAGTTTAAAATGCGTATTTAAAGTCGCATGCACTCTTTATTTTTGTGGTTGGTTCCAGTTTTATTTTTTATTAGTCCATTTGTATTAACTGGAATTTAATAAGACATTAAAGATTTTACCTAGATTGGTAAAGAGTCTTCATTTTAAGGAGATACGCAGTCATCAATGTTTAACTTTTGAAAACAATTATAAGAATAAGATTGTAAATATTCAATAATTTATGATTAAAAATCATTTTCTAAAGTTTTCCCTTCTCATCTTCAAAAGAAATTCATGAAGTACAATCAGGTCTACATTTTAAAAATACCTGTTTGCGTCTCCACTGTTTTATCTATCTCAATACATTTTGCATGTTAAAAAGTAGATGAGTCTTTTGAGGGCAGGGGTAAAATAATATGGTTAAGACCTAAAATGTCCTTCAGAACTTTCATGTGTTCCGAGGTTGGGAGTTTGGAAGATACTGGATTATGGGGCCACTGTACTCATAGAGGACTGAAGAATCTGTACAAAATGTACAGTTAGGAGGTGGACTCTGAGCAGAAGAGCTGGCTCACTGGGGCTGTGACTTGAAAGGGTTTATGCTCCTACTCAACCCCTGCCTGCCTTGTTCTTCTGCTTCCTGGCCACCATGACAAACAAATATTCTCTGTACCACACTCTTCTGGAACCACGCCTGCCTGTCTTGGAGCTAGATAACTTTGGAATGGATGAATCCTTTAAAACCTGAGTTGAAATAACCTTGTCCTCCTTTAAATTGTGGGTGTCAAGCATTGTGTCTCAATGAAAGAATGTGATCTAAAACGAATAATAGTGATAAGAAACGCAAAAATGAAGAAATCTTACCTGACATTCTAAAACAAAACAAAAAACATGAAGAGAGATGAAAAAGTGGTTTCTGATTGCTAATGTGTCTTTCATCACATCTAGCTTTTTGAAATGTTATATATATATTTTAGTACTAGGGATCAAACTCATGATCTTGCACTTGCCAGCCAGGCACTTAAGCCACTGAGCTAAATCCCCAGCCCCTAGGTACAGTTTATTGTCATTATTTATAATCACCTTACCACGCAATAGCTCATCACAACCTCCCATACCTATTTATTGATAGTTTAGGACACACTGATGGAGCCGTTTGCTTCCCTCCACCTAATTCCTCACAGCCTCCAGTAATCACTGTGTAGTTCCCAACTTTTATGTGATCAATACTTCTATTTTTATTTTTTTAGAGGACAATCTTCTCTTTGTTCTTTTAAAATTATTTTTTTATTTTATGGAAAAAGTCAAACATAATTTTGTAGCAAAATAATAGGAGAGTAACAATAATTAATACATTATGTATTGTTGTCTTCACAGTAGTTACTCAGAGTAAAAGACATGCAAGTGATGTTACTTGCCTTTACACACCTAATTCCATTTAACGTGATGATTTCCATTCTAGTCATGTTATTGCAAATGGCACGATTTCTTCCTTCCTTATTACTGTGTGTATGTAACACAATTTCTTTATTTGATCACTAGTTGCTAAATATTTAAGTTTCCATCTCTTGACTAATTTTACAAGTGCTGTAAAAACATGGGAAATGTACTCTGCATTGCTTTCCTTTGGATATAAACTCAAGAATGGGATTTCTGGACAATGTGATAATGTTTTTTTTTTTTTGTTTTTTTTTTTTGAGGAGCCACCATTTTCCCTAATGGCTATTCCGATTTATTACATGTGTATGAAATGTATGCTGAATGTTTAAAGTCATTTTTTTTTAAATTACGGTAAAATCACAGTGCCATTATTTTACTCCAGATTACTCCTCCTTGCTTTGAAATGCACTTATAATATTATTTAAAATTTCCATACGAGTTGTGAAAGTCCTCTTTCCAGTCTTCAAGTGTTGTAATTAAAAGAAAAGAAAACAAAACAAAACTGCAACAACAACAACAAAACAGTGAATACTACTGGCTAGTGCCAGGCAACAGAAAGGCAGGCTCATTGCACCCTGAAGGGGAGCCCTTACCCTCCTTATTCACTGAATCTGGCACCTATTGCCCATATGACCATGAAAGGTAAGCATTTTGAGTCAATTCAGAACATTGAGGCAGCTACAGCAACACAACTAATGACAGAAAAGCAAACTTACAGAACTTCTTCAGAATGTGCCTAGAATCACTGGATAAGGATATGTGAAGTTCATGTGACTAGTTTGAAGGCAGACAATGATAATTATAAGTTTTTCTGTAAAATTTTAAATTTATTAACCATTTTTAACACACCTCATACATTCTTACCAATAATGTCCCAGAGTTCCCTTTTGCCCACATTCTTACTACTAATTTTTCCAATTTTGTCCTTTTGGTAACATCTATTCTGTTGAGTGAGGTGAGATCTCATGGTTTTGGTTTGAATTTCTCTGGTCATTAGTGATATGGGGATTTTTAGACATTTTTGTTGGTCAGTTATATGTTCTCTTTTAGATATATGCTCAATTTAAAATGAGTTGCTCTTTTTCCCCTGAGAGTAGTCTGGGTTATCTTCCTAATCTACACAACAGGTTTATAGTTTTCAACTATTTTCTTCCATTCTGTACGCTGTTTATGCACTCTGATAATCGTTTGCTTTGCTGTGTAGAATCTTTTTAGTGGTATGTAATCTCATTTGCCTGTTTTTTCACTTGTTCTATGTATTTTGGGGCTGTTTCAAGTCTTTTACATTACTTTTTATGAGAATTTTTATATAGGTATATATGTATAGAATTTTAAACATTGATATTGAAATGTATTTTCTGTATGACATAAATGATATTTAAAGTCCCAGCACTTTGCACAAATATCATCATCTTCAAGACTAATTTACCATTTCTCCAACCTTCAACTCATTTTTGAGTCACTAATATTTAAAAACACGATGCATAGCAAATTATTAATGCAAGACATACAAAATCAATGAATATTGGTCTTGTGAATCTTATTATATCTATTTATTGACTAAGTTTTTCTCATATTTGCAATTACAGTTCAAAATACAATTTGATAATCTTGGTTTAAAAAAACTCTTAAATTTTCTTACTACATAAGGTCTGAATATTTTGCTTTCTTATTATTTTATAGTTTAAATTATTCTGTGTAAAAATAAATAAATAAACAGATCCCGAAGACATTTTTCTGAGTTGTGGAGCCACACGGTTGTGGGTGCTAGACAGACCTAGTTATTTACACAGAGAAGAACCTGCTTGGGCACCTTTTCTCATAAATTTATGTGAACCAAAGTAATCAAAAGCATCATAAGATTTATTTATTTCATGCTTTCTACAATGGAAACCATTTTTTATGCAACAACCCTACAAGGGGCTACCAATTTCTGACTTTCTTTAGTTCCTTCATAACAACAGTTAATAAAAGGCATCAGCAGCATAGCTAAGGTTGGCTATAGTTCACTTTCATTCCTCTTTTGGTCCTCCAACATTCTTTTCTACTATAAGAAATGGACTATCAGTAATATCTGTTCTGCGTTCCAGTGTCTTACTACACTTCCTGTGATGGCCACCCTCAAGCTTCATCCAAAACTACCTCATCATAGAGTATGTAGGTAACAGCTACTTTCAAGTGACTAGGTGTCTTTACGGTTTGCATCTAGATGTCCTTCCAAATGCTCATAAGCTTATAGGTGGAGCTTTTGGGAGGTGACTGCATCTTGCTATGTGACAGTGGATTAGTCCATTAATGAGTCTATAGCCAGGTGTGATATTGGCAAGGGAAGCCTGGTGGGAGAGGTGGGTCACTGGCAGTGACCTGAAAGAATGTACCCTTTCCACTCCCTTGACCGCGCTCTGCTTCCTGCCGCCCGTGGCATGAATTTTCTCTTCTGCGATGCCCCATTGCCAAGTCATCCTGCCATGGAACCAGCTGACTATAGACTGAAAATAAACCTCTACACCCATAAGCTGTGGGTTTCAGATATTTTGCCCCAGCAAAAAAAAAAAAAAAAAAAAAAAAAAAAAAAAAAAAAAAAAAAGAAGGAAACAGGTGTCCTAATTAAAAATTCACTTAAAAGTCAGCAAATATCTAATGAAGGCAATATTCAGGGCTGTGTATAGTGGCACATGCTTGTAATCCAGCATTTTGGAGGAATCACTGACAATCTGAAACCAGTCTAGAGTATATAATGAGTCCAAGGTCAGCCTGAATTACATAGGGAGAATGTGTCTCAAAATGAAAAAAAAAAAAAAATTAAAAGAAAGGATACATTTTCACATACCATTTTCATTGAGCAAACAAGTTCAAATACTGTCAGCTTCTTATGACTTAAACTGATAAAGCAACTTCAATTATTCATACTTTTGCTCAACATAGAGACCTTGCTATTTACATTAATACATTTTGAAAATGTGTTTCATTGGTAAGATTTAGAGAAAAATATTCACAGATAAAATTATTGCTATTAGACTACAGTCATTATTTCAGGAACAATCTGTTACCACATTTTCATGAGCAAAGCGTAAAATTAGCAAACCCTTTAGGCTCTATCCTTTGTCTTGTGTTCAGTCCTTGGCCTCTGGAATACTGTCATATCTGTTTCAAATGACACTCACATATTAAACATGATAGTACCTACCTACAAAGCTAGGAAACTAGAGTTTAGTTTACCTTTTTTTTTTTTTCTCTCCTTTATGTCAGGGTTAATTCTCCCTACAGAGGTCTAGCATAACTAGCATTGGCTGACGTATGCAGGCCGTTCTTTGCACTGTGTAAGTTGGATGACCCTCACATTCATACGTTTACGTGTCTTTAAAAAAGATAAACCTTGTGATAGAATGAAACAGAGATCTGCTTACTTTATTATTTTTGGGGGGAGAGTGAGTTAGTTAATCTAACATTTTCTTAAATTTATTTTATTACATGTTTGGAGTACATAATGATTACATTCTCCATGAGGAGCCTGCATGTGAACACATTTAATTCTTTTTCCATTCCTTTTCTCTGTCACCCCTCTCTTTTTCCATTTATTGGTCCTTTTCCTTTACCAAAAGCTGTCTCTACTTCCTATTATCTATCTTTCCTTTTGTTCTTAAAAGCCAATTTATTCTGTATGTCCATTCTCTAAACTCTATTTTACAAAGCGGCAAGAATAAGGTACTGTGAGCCATTACATACAGTACATTCTATCATTACACCTGCGTTTTTGGATCACACATTGTGGAATTTGATGTCTATAGAAAATGGACATGCTGGCCATTGGATGTGAGTTGGTTCCTCCAAAAAGGTGCAGATTATAGGGATAAGGAACATTTCTGCTAAGAACAATTCCTAGAGAGAAATCTGATGATTAATCAGCAGCAGTGTTTTGGAAAAATCAAAAGTAAGTACCACAGTTCTGAATGAGAACCAGTGTGGCCCCATCACATCACATTCAGGTTTGGACTGTTCTAAGCAGTAATTTAGTCTGCATTTAACTCACTTTTTTCCTCCATTGTGTCCGTTTCCCAACCTGTCCTCATAAACATTGGTAACCCAGGGGACACTTCTCATCACAAGGATTACAGATTGTTTCCTCCCAACCCAAAGGCTTTACCTAATAACCAGCTGGAACAAATATACGAAGGAACACTACCAAAAATGAATGAGTTCTTATTTTTATTTATTGCTTGTTTATTCATTTGTTGAATAGTAATTCCATAGCTTTCAAAATAAAGAGCCAAAAAATAAAAAGAGAGAATTCCAATATGTTTCTGTAACACAGGAGAGGCTAAACAAGAAAGAATAGTGATAGGCAAATATTTAAATGATTTGGCAAATGAAAGACTGATTTAACCACTGAGCAAAAATTCTTAAAAATAAGTTAGCAACCAAGATATTAGACTTGTGCCACAGCAATGAGTGGAAAGCACGATGGGAAAGTGGTGTTAAATAAAATTTTAAGTTAAATAGAATATTTGTGGGTAAACAGAAACAATAAGGAAGAAGTTTCTGAACAGACCAAGGAACAGAGAGAGTTGCTTTCTGTTACACAGAGGTAAGCAAAGATCATGGATCTTGAGATGGTTTCCAGCCGTCTTTAGGATAAGCCTATTTCCACGTTATATAACTTCATGGTCAGGGACAGCAAGAATGTGATTAAGCACACTGTGAAAACTCCCAGTAAAATGAAATGCTTTAAGTACATTTTTCCAAAATTTCTGGGCAACATTTCTACTTTTGACATTTTATGTAAATATCTGAGTATCTAGCCAAATTCTTAATCAAACTTTCCTTTTGTTCAAATTGCTATTAAAATGTAACTTCCATCATAAAGTCTTCCTTAGATACAGAGAGATATAGACAGATAGATATATAGATATATAGATGGAGATGATATAGATATAGATACAAATATAGATATAGTTATGGGTATTATAGTATAGATGAAATAGAATATAAATGTAGGTACAGATATAGATGATAGATATAGATATATGGGTATAGCTGCATAATTTGCAGTTCTGTCTAACTTGACATGCAAGTACAATATTTTTACATATCTTGCCTCGATTCCCTACATCCTATTGAATTATGCAATTGTGCATGTATTGACTCTATAGCCTAGTTCCACTCACTTTTTAGGCAAGGTTCAAGCCAATGCACAATTGCACAGTAAGGAAGATGTGATTGACACCCCAAATGATAAGTATTTTACTTCATTATGATCATACTCTATTCAAAATACTATGAATTATACAAAAGTCAAAATACTGTATACACTCTGAAGGATCACTAGTCAGGTATCAAATCTCGTTGAATTAATTCATATCTATACCTAACAGTGTGAATATCTACAACTGATTTAGAAGCATAATATGTGCACCTGTGTCTATAGATGTAAAGAAAAATGAAGGAGTTAGGTTTGCCTATCAACTTTAAATACAGAAGCAACGATCTTTACAAATTTCTCAATGCGGAGGAATGTCCCCATGGAGAATTCCATAAACAGAATGACACCGCTGTCATAACATTTTATTCAAAGACATCGAGATTTAAACAAAAGGAACTCTCTCAAAACCCATGAGTTTCCTCTTAAACACAGACAGACTTCACCTACCCTATGTGGAAGCTGTAAAAATTTTTCATAGCACTCTAGATCATTTCAAAGAATAAAACACAAAGAAGGCCTGCTTTTACAAACACAAATTTTATGGCACTCATGGACTGACGGGTTTAGAAATTCTCTCAAGGGGAGAAAATTTAAGTGAAGCTGCACTTAAGTTCAGTTTGCTCAATTACTATCAGTACAGCTGAATCAGGAGCAGTGGCAGAATTCCTGAGATATCCTTTTTTAAAAAACTAAAATGAAAAAAGTGCCACTGCGGATGAAGAGAAAAAAGTCTTGATACAGAAGAGACAAAGTCCTTGGAGGAACGGAGCTGCGGAAACGAAATGAGGGGAATCTTGAAACACTCAACAGTATAAGCACATTATAATCTTTATATTTTCTATTGTTTAGAATTGCATATATTTGATGTGATTTTGCTTGATTTAAATTACAGATATATGGTGATTAATATCACAAAGGAAAGAAATAATCAGTTAGTATAACATATTTAGTAATTGTCCTTCTTGTGTGATTAGAAAATTCTCCCCAGCAATGTACCTCAGGCATCACAGAGAGGTAGTATCCTGCATCATGGCTTACTGTGTAAGCATGCTCCTGGGGGACAGTATATCAGCATTTAATGGCTCAAAATAATAAGATACGTTTATAATACAAAGAACAGGATTCTTGATTCTCTACAAATAGTATGTAGATCATTGCTTGGGTTTAAAGTTTCAATAAGGGAAGGACATCTTGACTAAAATTGTAAAACACAGTTTCAGAGAGCTGTTCTGGATTTAAATAATCACTAGAAAGAGCTCACCATAAGATAATAGTATATATCTAGTATATACTATACATACAATGGTTTCTATAAATGTTAAAATGTTATAGTCAAAACAAAGTAATTAAATGTGATGACGTTCACCTTGTATACCTTCAACATTTAACTGACTTCCACAGTTTTTGCTATATAACAGTCAACTGTTTTCCAGAAACTATAAATTCCATGTGAAGGGTTTTTAAATACCACTAGGATACACATGGGAGCATCATTAAAGTTTCCCAGAACATTCTTCTTGATGCATTATCTCTGGCCTAATAGCTCTGCACTACAAAATACTTTCTGGTTCTCATGTGCTTGTGTGTGTGTGTGTGTGTGTGTGTGTGTGTGTGTGTGTGTGTGTACGCACACACTCATGTACCAGAATCACTGAAGATTCCTGCTCTTGACTCAAGGTATCATTAGGCAGTCTGATTTGTGTCTAAATAGTAAGGATCTGAATCTACTAGATACTAGAACCAAGTTTGTCTGATTACAAAAGATTTTTGTTTGCAATTAAATAACCACATAAAAAAGTTCAGTTTTGTCCACATTTTATAAGTTGATCCAAAAATGAGTATCAGACTTGTGATACAGTAAAAGTACTCTTGTCACTTATGAATATACACATGGAAATGGCCAGGGCTCCAAGAATCACATTATCATATAGAGATACACAAAGTTTTGTGGAACTCAGAAGTGCCACTTACAAATTTGGTTGAATTTTCATGAGTCGCACCTGAAGTTGAGACTCTGTTCTGCAGATTGCTAGCTGAGTAACTTTAGGCAGATTACTCCATCACCATGAAGACTAGTTTCTTAGTTTATAAAATAGAATTGACTCAGAAGCCTGCCTCATGGTATCATTTTGAGTTTAAAAAATGTAATTTTGTTATTCACTAAACATAGTGTTTGCTTGCAATCAACGTTCAATTAGTGTTGCTTAAAAGATATTTTATACAATATTTTTTGTTTCATTTTCTGGAAAAAAATTAGGTTTGAATTCCCCAGTATATAACCATCACGAAGGCCCTAGTGAAAGTGAAAACCATGGGGTGAGGTGGTGACTATTTTAAGTGCCTCGCCAACCCGGCCCCTTTAAGTCCTACTTCATAGGGCTGTTCAAGAAGATAATAACTGGCCACAAACACAACCGCCCTTCAATACATGAAGGTGAGCTGCATGGAGGTGGGCAGAAGGACTACAAAGGCGCAGTGAAGCACAATGGGGAAAAACATAAAATAGCTGTTGATCACTGGGAAGTAGTAACAGCAAACAGGCAGTGCTGGCGGGAACCAGTCAGAGAAGAGGTGCCTCACAGGACCCGAGACAACGGAGCTCACCACCAGGCAAATTTGCTGAGTTCCAAACAGCAGGAAGCCAGGCAAGTCAACTGAAGGCTTTCCCCTTGTACTCTGGCCTGGGGTATGGTACAAGTCAGGCAGGCCTCTCTCTGTCTCTGTGGTTGGTATATAGATCCAGACAACATGTCCTAAAGACAGCCGAGGACAGAGAAAAGAGTAGAAGCTGTGTGCTTTTTCACGTGGCTCCACCACCCACCAGCTCGGTGAACTTGGGCAAGTCACTTGACCTCACCAACTCAGAAGCTCGGTCTCTGAATCGGCGTTATCAGCCCGTGAGCGCTCAGTGTTAGTTCCATTCTCTGCTTCCCTTTTCACCCCACATTATCTAACATTTTGCTTATTTATGTTTTTACTTTAGAACAGAATTCAGTGCCTAAAGCACCTGGGTATTACTAGAGTAAATCTGTTGCCTTTTGGCACAGGGGAGCTGATTTCTCCCTCTCCGCAACAATGGGGAAATCATCACCACTCATCATCCTGCAGCAATCATTTGAGCTGCAGCAGAAATTGTCTTATTCTTTGCAGCAGAAATTGTTCCCATTCTTTATCTTGGGATTACTTTTGCTCTGGGAAGCTCTCTAGAGCTTCAAAATTCTTGGTGCATTGGACGAATTTTGCTTTCAATCCGGATCCCAGATGCACACATGCATTTATTATTTATTTATTTATAAAGCCCTGGCAACCAAACTTTACCCCCTCAGAACCTTGAGGAAAGCCTTATGTTATTGGTTTTGCCCTTATCCCAAGCTGCATGTACTTTTTTTCCCCTACAAATTAGGTCACAGATAAGTTTGGGGCTGCCAATCAGCTCTGGATTCATCAAGCATTTTAAACTGCTGGTGCTGCAGTACAGATGCCAGTGTGTGCAGGCAGATAACTGTATCATTTGCATAGTTACAATCAGTTAGTGATAGAATGCCTGAGAGGCAGAGGGGATGCATGACAAATGCAAAGTCACTTTCAGATTTGCATTCATTTCGGTTTTCAGTGGAGAACACAGGGCCTGACTGAAAGGGGCATCGCCTCCTGTTTAGCTTGATTTGTGATGCTGCGCCCAGAGAGCATTTCCACGCTTTGAAAGTGCTTTGTGATCTTCCGGTGAGCTATTCTTCTCAACAATGTATGACATAGCTAGTGGGCATTATTATCCATAATTTAGTGAAAGGGAAGTGAATCAAAAACAGGTTGAATGACTTTTTCAGCACGGCAGGAAGTCACAGTCGAGGCAGAGGATGAACCTAAGCTTTGTACTGTCTCTCCATCTGTTGCTAAGCCCCATTAACTGTGTTTCCTACCTGTACCCAGTAATTAGCCCGACTAAACGCTGCCAAACACGGACATTGCATTGATTTTTTTTATAGCATTTCCTCTCTTTTGAACTTACTCATTTGACTTGCAAAACATTACAAATCTAGCTTACCAATACTCCACTTCTCCTGAAGCCAGGGAAAGTAAAATGTAGAATGAAGCAGAATGTGTTTATTCTAAGGACTTAGAGCACAGGAGTTAATGTTATCAAATGCTGTGGCTGTTGCTGTCAGAGAAACTGATAAGCCTTCAGAGAACTGTGTTCTATTTAAATGACAAGTACCAGGATCTGATTGATTTCTCTGTAAAATTTTCCCCAGTTACATGGTTTCTCTTTGGCACCTATGATTTATGGAATATACCTGTATTAATTAGGCATACGCCAGTATTTTGGAGGGAGAAGTGATAAGATAACTCTGGCATTTCATTGCATAATATATGCAATTTATTGAAAAGGCAAGATTTTAGAAAGTGGAAGAAAAGGTTAAACTTTCTCCTGATACTATAGTGGAAAATGCTGTCATGAGTGGACAGCAGTTTCCTAAATATAGAAAACAAAAAAGTAACTTCTTTAGTAGGAAAAAAAAAGTCAAAATCCATAGCAATCCCTGAGTCAGCAACATAAGCAGTTGACAAATGCACCTGCTACCCTGTCTACAGCTGATGTAGCCTTTTCAGGGTGGCCTTATCAAGTTAAGATCTTGTTGGAGAGTAATGAACACGAACAAAGATGCTGCTGCTCAATTTCTCATCATTAGAGCTCCACACAAGGTTTGAGGGAGAGCAAGGACTGGGATAAATCAGTGCTTTGAACCTTCTGATAATTGGTGCCCCAATCTCAGAAAGTGGATATTATTCTTGGATAAAGTATCTGCCACATGGCTAAACGGCATTAATATATTGAAGGCAAAGTGGCATAGGTTTTCATCCTTGCAAAGGGAATTAGCAGAATTGGAGTACCTGTGAGTGTAATCCAGTGCACCCCACCAAGTATCTCTTTAATTCTCCATTTTATCCTGGTGTAATGAGAGTGACAGTCCCTTCTGCAGAATGAAGTTCAGTTATACAAGAGAGGAGTTTACATTTATAAGGAAAGTTGTATGTGAGTGTAAAAGCAAACCTTCAGTTTTTGAAAGTTAGCTACGTGAATTAAACACTTGGTGAATGTTTATTTTATACATCTAGGCATGTTATAAAAGATATATCTAAACATCACCAGAACCCTGAAGAAAAAGTAGCTCAGCATATGCTGCAGATGTATCTGAAGCTGGGAATGATGGAGCTTCTTATTCTGGAGTGAGAAGACATAGTTTCACACATTTGCTTCATGTCATTTAGTAATTCATTAGACATCCAAAAAAAGACTGCTTTTCTTTCATGTGCAACTTATTAGTTTTGCCTTGCCCTCACTCAACCCTTCCCTCTCCTACCGAGGGGACTGAATATGGGGCGTTTGAACTAAGCCAATTCTGAGCCTTTTTTTAATGCAACAGAGGGTTTCACTAAGTCTTCTGTGCTGCACAGACGACACTTGAACTTCTGATCTTCCTGCCTCAGTCTCTCAGATTGCTAGGATTACAGGTATGCATGATTGCCCCCAGCTCTTAAATCACTCTTAAAGGCACAACTGCTTCTCTAACTCCCTTTTAAATGTACCACTTTTAAGATTGACCATTTCAAAGACCTTGACATCATGGGCTTAATATTCACTTGATGTCCATATCAAAGTATACTCATGAGTTGAGAGACCTGGTGTTGTGTACCTCCTGCCACAATGTGCTATGAACATCAGTGCCAAATGCAATATGGCCACCCTTGCTGCCCTGTGAAGCAATTCTGAAAGTCCTCCTTTGTGAGTGTCTTTAGTGCATTTTTATGGCTTCTTCAGTATCTAAATGGATCCAAAATATTTGCATTTCATGGTCATTTGGACTTTGGAAAAGAGCTAGAAATCACAACGTACCAGATCCTATAAGTAAGGTAAATGAGGACACGTTTTAGTTGTTTTGTTATCCTGGCTTTCTGGTGAATGACACTCGGCAGCAGCATTCACCGTACATGCCATCATACCTCAAAGGGAAGCTAAAGCAAATATCTAGAACTCCTTTAGTAAATGACAAGAGTGATGGCAGAATGTCCTCAAGGTAAAGAGAAGTATTTTGAGAGAAATTAATGGCCATGTGCCTTCTGGTGTTATATTTTTTGTGACTCAAATTTTTAAACTGGAGCATGAAACACAATTTTTGATCACATCATATAAGCCTTTTATATCGATACATTAATTGCTTTTGGTCTTTTGTTATGGGGCAGAAGCCTAATATAGGATGCTGACCCCAAGGAATGCAGCCATTGACCGCAATTATATACTTGATGATGTAAAGGAGACTTTGGGACTTATTTACCTGAGAAGTTTAGAATTACAGAGGGACATGATAAAGATTTTAAAATGCACAAGCGGCACTCTGGTAGGGGTTCAGAAGACCAGAATGCTGTTGAAAATGTGGTCTGTAAAAAACTGTGGACAGCAATGTCAAGTACATTGGCAAATGTGTGTAACTCCAGGAGGATCACTAGTTGAAGTCCGTGCTGCGCAAATTAGTGATTTACTGAAACCATCTTTTAATATAAAAAAATAACAAAGGTCTGGAGATATAGCTCAGTATTAAAACCTGCCTTCTATCCCAAATTCTGTCAATGCCCACATAAAAGAAAACCTATGGAAAATAAAGGCCAGGCTGATGAGTAAAGAGGATACTATTGTATCCTTTCACATAGTAAAGAGGAAACTATTGTAATCATCCTTGTTACATTATGGCAAAGAATTTGAATGCATTTTGTACATGGCTCGGTACTTTGTGAGACACTTAGCTTAAATATGATAGACTGGTTTATCTGGAACAGAAAATTTCAAGGCAGTGAAGCATTCATCCTGTAGCACAGATATTACTGGCTGCTTTTTACCAAATCTACAGTTAGAATCAGATGCCTAAGGGAACAGAGTGAAAGGATTTGGAAAATATAGAGCATATATAAACATATGACCTAGGAATCAGAAGATGCTGAGCCACTGAAAAGAAGCCAAGTGTTTTCTAGTGCTATAGAACATGCTTCATGAGTACCTCAAACTACCTCACCCATCATTGGCTTAAAAATTGAGAAATGAACATATGTTTCAAGGACTTTCCAAAGAAGAATACATCCAGGAAAGAGCCTGTGCCCCCAGTTTTGTATCTGTACTTTTTGCTCCATGGTCTGCTAGGAGGTCAAGCAAAGGCCAGTATGGTCCAGATTCAAGTGGACAACTCACTCCAGTGGCAGATCTTAGTTTATTGTAATTCATATGAGAGGAGTTTTCCTTGGATGCATAATGCAGAAGTTATGAAGTTGTAGTAGCATTCACTGAGATTTCTAAAGAAACACTGTTTGATGAAGCACCAGTTACGGGCTCAGAGTCCCTGCAAGTGCACCCAAGAGGGTTATGCTAAGTGGAGTTGGGGGACTTAAGGGTAAAACCAGAACTTTAGTTGAGATCTGAGGAAAATAGAGGTTTCAGTAACATGATTCACTGTTTAGGGAAAACTACAGGCAGCATGAAAACGAGCTCACAAAAGGGATGTATCTGCTGCCATCAGCAAAGACATATAAGTAAGGGCATCCCAAACCCTGAAGAGGCCACCTGATGGCATAATGTGCTTCAGAAGCCAGAGCTAAAGCTCTAATATTAATGTTTGCCCTTCTCGGTTCTGGTCTTGCTTGGCATTGATCTCTATTGGTTGTCAATTCCTTTTCCTTTTGATTTGGGAATATATAACTGGTACCTGTCATACGATTGTGTCTTCATGAAAAGTGCGTTCAAATTAATTGTTTTCCATCCTTCCCCCATTCTTCATAACTATTCATCCCTAATTATCCCAAAGTACAGCCGTGCACAGTCAGTTCCTGCCACCTGATTCTTACTCTGGGAACGGTATCCTCTCATGAGTCTAAATTGATGATACATTCAGGAAGAAACATGGACTGTGGAAGTTTGTAATCTTAAAGAACATTCTAAAGATCAAAATATATTATATCTAGAAGAATAAGTTATAATGACAAAACTCAGTTATCAGGCCACACAAGAAATTATACACTGGAACATTGAAGTAGGTTCATAATCAACATGGAAATTCAAATAGCCACATTGAGAAATTTTGGGATTTTGTTAGCTGAGCTCAGCAGCCACCCACATAGACCCCTGTTTCAGATTCAAAACCTAGTGGCCATAAACTGAAGGGTTACATGGCATTTAAAGCAGAAAACCACAAACCAAGACATCCTGTTGGAAACAATTTAGCTAGAATCTTACATTAATTTTGGTTGACATCTGTTTCCTGCTTCTTTGTTAAGCAGGTTAATGTTTCTCTTGTAGTAGCAGCTCATTTTTGCTTTTCTCATGGCACTTATACCCTGAGTAATTTTTCACTCTTCTGTGTCAAATAGAGGGCACAACCCAGAATTTAGCTCAGCGGCATAAGCACAGGTCCTGAGTTCGAACCCCGGTACAAAAAAAAAAAAAAAAAAAATACAGGACACAAGATGGCATCAGTTATGTCAAGCTACAACAGAATGAAGACAGTGAAGTTTTATTTTGCACTAGTAACTCTTTTAAGATGCCAAAATCTTTCCCTTTTCTGGAGACTGCTTGATCCACGCAACAATTCCCTACTCATTGTTCATTTTAGTTTTTGTTTTCTGCCTTTGTAAAGTGTTACAGAAGAGAGGTTCAAATATTACTAGAGTCATATAGGAGGAAATCAACTACTCTATGACTTTTAATATACAAAATAAATTTTTAAAAATTAAGCATTATATGTCAGAATTCTGTTTTTACCCCACAAAACTTTGTAATATCTTTTAAAAAATGATTTCTTGTTTATAACAATATCAAAATTAGATAAACTTTTAAAAGATATTTTTATAAGTAAAAAGTAAATTTAAAAAGATAGGGCTTAGAAGTTATAATTTAATGAGGATGACTATAATCCATATATCAATATGAATTAAGAGTACAACCTTTAAAAGAATCATAAACCTTACAAATCTGGATCTGAGTTAAAAGTGAACCTGGTTAACAGCAGAGCAGGTGTCCATGTTCTCCTGGAATAAATACCCTGTATACCAGGATATGTCTTCTATTGTGTCTTAGTTACTTTCTTCTTTGCTTGGAAAAAGTATCCAACACCTACACTTTAAGGAAAGAAAAGAGTATTTTTTTCTCACCGTCTGTAGGGTTTTCAGCCTATAATTCACTAGCTCCAAGGCCAGGAGCTATTATGACAGGTGATCATTGCAGGGGAGAAGGAGTATATCTTAGTTATTTTTCTCTTGTTACTGACCCAAAGTTAAAGGAGGAAAGATGTATTTTGGTTTGTAGTTTGTAGGGATTTCAGTCCACAGCTGATTGACTGCAAGGCATGGTGATATGAAAAGGAGCATCACAGAGGAAAAACAATTCACAGAAGGCAGAAAGCAGAAGGTAGCATATGACTAGCACTTATTTTTTGCCCCTTTTAGTTCTTGTTTGGCTGGCTGGCTTAGGACAGGTGCAAAATCAATCAGTAGGCTTATTTACTATCACACACCCTTATTCTCAGGACCCTTAATCCTAGCACTGCACCATGGATCAATCCCAGTGTCACTTCTGAAAAGCTCCACCTATGATCACTTGAGGTTATGAGGGGACTTCTAAGCACAGACCTTAGTAGAGTTCATTCCACGGCAATGGCAATGGTAAACAAAGAGACAGGGATTCTGGCTGGGGGAGAGACACTGCCGGGCCATTTCCCCATGACTCACCTCCTGCAACAAGGCTTCACCTGCTAGAGTCACATTTACCTTTAAACTCACCGGGGGGTGGGGGGTAATCCCCTCATAAACATCACAGTATCATGATCCAATCACCTCACCAAAGCCTCATTTATAAGCACATGAGATGTTGGAAGACATCTGTATATATGCTAAAATATAGTCTTAGTTCCACCAATAAGACCTAGGAGCTTCAACAAGTTTACAAATCACCTTGTGACTCATCTTCACATTTGAAGGCAAATTGAAGGGTAATTTCTGCTTCCTCAACTTGACATAGGACCAAATGAAACAATTCAAATAATAATTTTAAATCATCTATTGTAATATTTAATATTTAATATAGTATTGTGTGTTATTAATAATGCTGTTCTGGTTAGGTACATGAGTGTCATGTTGTGACCTCAAAGAGGGACCAAATCCATGCAATTTGAAGATGATTTTGTAATGATATTTTCTATAATAAGATTTTTAAAGTTACTATAAAATTCTATGCTATAACATACAGGAAAAATTGGATCTTCAGTGTGAACCTGACAGATAATTATTGTTGTCAAAATACAAATTTATTCAAACTACCTTAAGAGGGACTATTGTAATTTCTCACAGACATTTAAACTCAGGAAACAGCTGCATTACAAGCATGTCTTCCTTTATTGGCTTCATTCCCACATCTCCTAACAAATTTTTCTACTATAAGTGGCTGGACACTCCTATCAATTAGGATTCTTTACTGTGATTTTCAAATTACATGTCACCATGAGCATTCATTAATCACGTTTTCCAAGCATATTCTAGTTGTTTTTTAGTCATCTAATGAAATGAGGCTTATGACCTATAGTCAGAGTAAAGCATTGAGAGAAGGATGCTACTTCCAGAACCTGTAGAAAACCAGGTAATAGAATGTCCTAAAACAAAAATGAGTATTGAAAGAATGTTTGTAAACTTTAGGAATTTTTCAAAGGCCTGTTTTTATTTAGCCATTTTGATTAACTACTTTTCCCTAAATATCATATATATATATATATATATATATATATATATATATATAACATAAATTTCAAAAAGAAATAAAGTTGCCCTTGCTCTCTCACTTTGTATAGATCTGTATCATCCTTATTGACTTTACTTAATGAAAAATTGGTTTCCGTGTGCCACCAGTATTGATTTTGATAAGAGTGAACTGTTAACTTTCAAAATCATCAGTAAATTTTAGTCCTTCCCAATGATACTGTGAGGAATAGATTAAATGTTCATTTCCCTTTCCATAGTAATAACATTTGATTGAACTAATAAAAGAAATCCTTATCTTCATGGTTAAAAATAAAATAAAAGCTATAAACCATAAATTTCAACAAAATAAGACACAGTAATCTAAAAATACCTCTCTGTCCCAAGTTGTATCTGTACTAATAATAGTTATCCACAAATATCTACAAGAAGCTTTGTTGAACATTATTGCTGCTGGGCAATATCTTTAGCACTTCCTTTTGTCTGGAAAGATGCCCCTTAAAGTCAGATGTGGCCCCAGAAATTGGGTATTTTCCTTCTTCAAATGTTACCAAAAGTAAATATTCAGCTGCAGAGAATATAGTTCCCAGTGTTGAATTTGTAGTTTTTTTTTTCCTTTCCTTCGATATCGAATGCAGAAACCTGACATTGAGCTGTTGCAGAAAAGGAGCTACAGTAACTTCTTTTCATTATTGATTTATTATTTAGAATCATTTTGGTGCATTTTAGATACATGTAATGATCACATACATCAGAGGGAGTCTGTCCCATACAGGATACATCGTGGTTGTTCTTTGCCCCCCAATCCCTTCTCTTCCCTCAATTCCCTCATTCACAAAGCTTTACTTCTATTTTCTTCCTTCTATTCTCTTGTTTCCTTTTTCCTTACTTACTTCCCCCTTCTCCCATCCCTTGACATTTGAATATCCATATAATTTGAATATCTATATTTCTATATCTATCTATCTATATATATATATATATATATATATATATCTGTATCTGTATCTGTGTCTGTGTCTATGTCTATGTCTATGTCTATGTCTATATCTATATCTATATCTATATCTATATCTATATCTGTATCTATATCTGTATCTATATCTATATCTATTTGTAGACGGAATCTCAGTCAGGACCTTGCACTGGTCAGGCAGTCCTTGAGCTGCCTGGCTCTTCTTAAACATTTTGGTCCTTATTTATCCTTTCAGTTTCTCACACCAGAGAAGCAATGTGATATTTAAACCTGTGTGTCTGGTTTATTTCACTTAAACTTGTGGCCTCTTTTTTTTTCTCTTTCTTTCCTCCCTCCTCCCTAGTTCCTCTTTGTTTTGAAAAATTTCTACCTATTTCACAATACCTTTATACACGTTGGCTTATTTACACATTTGGTATCCCATATCAGAGAAATGATGCAATATTTGCACGTGTCTGGTTCCTTTCACCTGAGTATGGCCTTCAGGTGCATCCATTTACCTAAAGATATCTCCAGTTTTTCCATTTTATGGCTGTAGAATTGTCAATTATATTTGTAACCTGAACCTGTGACTCTACAGTAACACTCTTTTTTTTTTCTCCTTCCCACTTATTTTCTGAGATCTTTTCCCTTCCCAATGTTAGAATACACAAAACTTAGATCTTACTTTCTTAAACATAGTTAAATGTATAGTTCATTAGCACTGAATGCACTTATATTGTGGTGTACTATCATTACAAGACATCTCCAAAACTTTTTAATCTTCAAAAAATAAAACTAAAAATCATCAAAAAATAATTCCTCATCGCTCCCTTCAGCCTCTCGAAATTATCACTCTACTTTCTCTTTCTGTAATTTTAGTTATTCCAACATCTAATGGCTTGTTGAGATTGACATATTCTGTTTAACATAATGTTCACAAGATTAATTGATACAGTAGCATGTGTCAGAATTTGTTTCCTTCTTAAAGCTCAGTATTGTATCATAGTTTGCTACTCACTTATTTGTGGACACTTGAGTTGTTTCATATTTTATTTATTATGAACAATCCTTCTGTGGTGAGTGGACAAAAATCTCTTCAAGTCATTGTTTTCAGTTCTTTTGACTGTACATGCATAAGTTAAATTGATGGATCATATGGCAATTCCAATTTAACTTTTTGTTTTTTAGAAAGCATATTTTTTAAACAGCAGCTGTATTATTGTATACACTTTCCTTTCCATAGTTTTGCCAACATTTATTTTCTGATTTTCTCAGTTTACATCCTAAAGAGTGTTAGTTGATATCTCATAGTTTTGATTTGCAGTAGCTTAGTAATGTATGATATTATGCATCTTCTTACGTCTGGATTGGCCATTTTTATATCTTCTATAGGTAAATATCTATCTTTTTTAGGTTATTTTTGAGTCAGATTATATTTTTCTAAGTAAATTTTAAGAATTCTGTGTACATCTTTTTTATTTATTACCACATATGTTATTTACATATAACTTCTCCTTTTCCATGAGTTGCCTTTTCTATTGTTGATATTGTCTCATGATACACAATTTAAATATTTTCATTAATTCAAATTTCTATTTTTCTTTGTACATGTGTCCCATCTGTGTTGTAATCTCCAAGAAATCTTTGCCAAATCAAAAGCCATGAAGATCTTGTTCAATGTGATTTATTAAAAATTTTGCAACTCAGTTTGCTTTTATGTCTGTCTCTGAAATATTTTGAATTAAGTTTTTTTGTATACACTCTAGTTCACTGAAAAGATGGATTGGTACTAGTATTATCTGGACATTATTTCATACCTGTATCTTGTACTCTTAGTAAAAACTCAGTAACCTGAGTACTCTCAGTAATACACAATGTATTGATCAATGCTACTCTCCTATTAGCATGATCTGTAATTTTTCAGAGTTTCTATTTTCCTTCTTCCTCTCCTTAGAGAGAGAGAGAGAGAGAGAGAGAGAGAGAGAGAGAGAGAGAGAGACAGACAGACAGACAGAGAGAGAGATTGTGATAGGATACTATTTATATGTAACTTTTTTTTCTGGTTTCCTGTTCACAGTCGATTTGAATCTTTGGATTGAAATTGAGTTTTATACATAGCATATAACTGCAACGTTTTTCCTCATTTAATGAATCTATTTTTAAAAGATTTTAACCAATTTACATTTAAAGTGATTACAGAATGGTGAAAAGAATTGTTTTGTATTTTGCTAGCTGTTTCTCACACACCTCATGGATTTGTAACTTATTCTTGGACCACAATTTTCCATGTTTATTTAATTATTTGTGGAAAATATTTAATTTTTTCATTTCCTCTTGTGTCTATTCTTTAGTTATTTTCTTTTTGGTTATCATAGAAGTTATATTTAATGGCCAGAAGTTATAAAATTCTTTTCTAAATACATATTAATTAACTCAGAACATGTACAGCTCTGCTCCTTTAACAGCTTCTTCTACATTTTTCACTCGCTGTCAGTTATATATTTACATATTTTGTATTCAGAACATAAACTAATGAGTTTAATGCATTTGGCTAAAATTGGGTAGGAAAACATAATTACAAAACAAAGTTTTAAAAATTGTAACTTTTAAACTATTATCAGCCACTTAAATCAGGATTTTTAAATGTTGACTTAATTAGTATTACATAATAATATTATAGCTTTGTAATTATGCATACTTTTACCAATATGTTTATTTCTTTATACAACTTCATTAACCCTTTCTGTTCTTGCTGTCTTCTGACCTTTCATTCCAACCCAAAGGATTCCCTTTTGCATTTCCTGTTAGGCAGTGTGGTTGTATTTCTGTACTTTATAAATTTGGAAATGATTTAATTTCTTCTTTGCTTTGAAGAATCATTTTGTTAAGTGCATGATGGTTGGTTGAAGTTTTATATGTCTTTACCACTTGAAATATACTTACCCATGGCCTTCTGTTTTCCAAAGGTTCTGATAAAAGATACAGCGACAGTTTTTGAGAATTGCTTATATGTGACAGAATATTTCTCCTGATATTTGCCAAATGCTGTGTTTGAATTTGTCCTTTAATAGTTTGACTAGATGTGTCTTGGTGAATGAGTTTTTTTTTTTTAATCTAATTTGAAGTACATTGAACATTTCCACATTTATCGTTAATATCTCTCATAAATCTTGGGAAGTTTTGGACAATATATTTAAGTCTCTCTCTCTCTCTCTCTCTCTCTCTCTCTCTCTCTCTCTCCCTCTCTCTCTCTTCTTACAAGAATAACAAAATGTTCATGGTGATTCACTTGATCGTACTCCATAGGTCTTTAGGTTTTATTTAGTCTCCATTTTTATTTTTTTCTCAATTAGCCTCAATAATTTCTATTATTCTGTCTTCAGTTTCACAGAATTCTTTTTTATTCCTGGTTAAATATGGACTTTTCTGTTACAGAATTTTTCTTCAGTTTCTAGTTTACATTTACTTAGTAGTTATTTTTCTTCTGAATTTTCCACATTTCTGTCATTCATTGGGCATTTTTTAAAATCACTATTTCAAAATATTTGTCTAGTAGAACTATTATCAGGTTTTATTGGGACAGTATCAATTGGTTTATTTTTTCAATTAAATGAGTCATGCTTTTTTATTCTT
This sequence comes from Cavia porcellus, assembly GCF_034190915.1. Taxonomy (NCBI): domain Eukaryota; kingdom Metazoa; phylum Chordata; class Mammalia; order Rodentia; family Caviidae; genus Cavia; species Cavia porcellus. Next base: position 57,171,034 of record NW_026947505.1, on the reverse strand, counting down.
CATACCTTTGAAATTTCTGGCTATTCAAATTTAATATTGTAAAAAATCCATAGATAAGATTCACTTTCACTGTTGTAAGTTGTCTCTCTGCCAAGCAGCAGCTTGACACTTAAATTTAAAATCTCCTGTGGTCTTTAGTGAGCTCTGGTTTACCCTGGGGATGTGTATTTACTTTCTAATTTTCCTTGTATATGTCATTGTTTCTGAGTATCTTAATCTTTGATATGGTTGTAATCAGGGTTTTCAAGGAAATAGATTTAATACAGGACACATAACTTGTAAAGTTGTTTTATACTGCTTACCCAAAAAATCAAACGCAGCAGGGTGCAAGAGATCTGTCCATACACTAGAGATCCAGAAAATCCAGATGGGTGCCTGGATCTCATGGTAATGTCTTGCAGGAGCCCAGCTGACGACCTAGAGCTCATAGTAATGTCCTTTATAAGCCTAGCCGGAGGCCTAGAGGCCACAACAATGTCTCATACAAGTCTGGTGTCAAGAATCTGCACTGTAAAGGCCCAAATATCAGTTGTGAAAGCTATAAAGTCTGTACCAGTGGGATGAAGGATCTCTGTGAGCAAGCTGAGGGATCTGTCCCAGCACCAGGAAGAAACACTCTAGGTAAGAACGAGAGCTTCCCTGAAAAGAATTGCAGCTATCCTCAACCATAGTGAGGACCTGAGTTCCTCCAATGATGAGAACAGCTACATTCACATCAGGAAAGCCAGTGTGACAAGCCTCCCCAGGAGAATCAACTTCACATTATCTTTTCCTCCACTTCTCTTTTTATGCTATTGGAAGCAATGATCACATGGGGCTTTCACACCCAGAACCACACGGATTCAGTTCAGCTGGGTATCGCAAATTGATCAACCACAGATATATAACTCCCAAAAAGAAAAGAGAAGAAAAAAATGAATAGTAAAGTATAATGAAATAAAATATCTTACCATCATTTTAATTAGAGAAAAGAGCCTTACGGCAGTGGAAAGAGTGGCGATACAATATCTGAGTCCTCTTTCTCTAAAACACTCTGCTCATTCAGATCCCTGACATTAAAGTTTAGACCTGAAATGTGTCTGAAAACTCTCATGTGTTCATTGGTGGGGCTTTTAGAAAATGAGCAGATCGTGAGTGTCCCTGCCCATGGGTAAGTCAATGGGGATGCTAGAGAGGGGCGGGGATGGAAAGAGATGAGAGACATGAAGAATGGGGAAATGATAGTGCTCTGATCAAGTCTCATTTATTCAAAGAAAGAGTAACGAATACATAGGGTATTGGGGAGGAAGAAGTCGGGTTCTGAGACGTCAGCAGGTAACTTAGCAACAGTGGCGAGACAGAGGGTTATAGGGTAATTCAAATCTCCCATCTGTGGGCTCATAAGGCTCATAAGGCTGATTAGCATAATCCCTGAATGGGCCAAACCACAGGGACCTGTGACCTAAGGAGAAACAGGCTAGCCAAGGAGAGAAGCTTAACTACCAAATGGAAACTTAACTCCTAGAGAAGGTTAAGGTGGCTGCTGCCTGTCGATATAAGGTGGCAGCCAATTACAGGGCTTCCCATACATGAGGACTTTATATTCATCGGTGTATTAAACCATTGATGACTTTATAGCTAACAGAGGATGGGATAAGGTAGGACAAGGAAAGTTTTTGGGGACAGAATCTAGAAGGCAGTATGTTTAGCCCAAGCTCCTCTCCTCTCCGGACTTTTCTGGCTGCCATGGTATATTAGTTAGGGTTCAAAAGAGGAAATTTTCTATATAAAAGTAAATATATAGATACAGTGGGTAAGTATTTAAAGTAAATATAAATATACAGTGGATTTATTAGGTAGGCTAACAGGATCAGAAGGGGAGGAATCCCGATGACTCTGCATAGAATGTAAGTACTCCAAGATGCTGTCTGCACTGCTCACTGAAGTTATCAGTGTGAATCTGAATTGGAAATTCAATTAGTGTATGTTGGAAAGCTGATGAACCTGTACTGGAAGCCTCAAGGGACTTCATAAAAATGTCCAAAGGCAATAATGAGTATTGGAGTTCCTCTAAAGAAAAATAAGAAATGTTTCCTTCTCCTTCTCCTTTCTTTTTCTCTTTCTTTCTTTCTTTCTTTCTTTCTTTCTTTCTTTCTTTCTTTCTTTCTTTCTTTCTTCCTTTTTTTAGATGTCTGTTTGTTGGTGCCACTCACATCCTGGAGGTGTCTTCCCCCCTCAGTTTGAGGCCTACATGTCAGCTATCCACAGACACTCTCAGTGCTTTTCTAATCTACTAGCTGTTTCTTACTCAAGTCAGGTTGACATACCCAAACTAATACACAAAGGTCAAGCAACTCCTGCTATTCCGTTCTACCATGATATTGATGACTTGGAGCCAAACGACTATGAACTAAACCCTCTGAAACCATGAGCCTAAATAACCTTTCCTTCTTAAAGTTGCAGGTGTTGGCTATTTTGCCCCAGCAGTGGGAAAGTGATCAGTACATATGATACTCAGAAGACAGCATCCTTTAGTCCAAATCCTGTTCATACAAGCTATAGGAAAGGTAGTCATGCACAATAGCCAACCTGGGACTGAAGGAAGTTTGCTGCTACTGTGCGAAAATGTGATGTTCACCACAGTTATCCACAATTCACTGTTCAAGGCACCCTCTGGAACATCTCCTGACTTCGTAAGATTCCACAGATTTCAAATATATAAAAGAGTTTCATTATACAGAGTCAATTAATTGTTAGGTATGTTGTTAGATTTTTGGTGTTTGTACTTCATTACCTTCACAGAAATCTGATATTACTCTTGAAATGAATAGAAAAAAAAAACTTACAATTCAGTAAACCAAACATACATAGAGGATGAGGTTACACAAAATAACATCTATTGAAGTAACATTAGTACTAGTATAAGTTTATATCATCAAAATTTATAGCTAAATCAAATGTCTATTAAATAATGTCTTGTTAGCCCACACAATATGTTGAAAATTTTGCTTTACTTTGGTCTGTTAATGGGCATTTTTGATAAGAGGTAAAATAGCCCTTTGATTTCAGTATTTCAGGAAATTTTACTCTGAAGTGAATGATGATTAAAATTGAGTCTTCCAAATAATAAATATATCTACACCAACCTTTCAAAACATTATTTTTGCCTTTTGTATTATATTAAATAGTTGGTCTACCCTATTGGCAGCAACAATCATTAACCTGAAAAGAAAATCCCCAGTGCTTTACACTGAATTTTCAATTTAGATTATAACATTTACACAATGTCATTTAACTTTTAGAGTTTTTTCCCCAAAGACAACTGGTTATGTATTTTTAAATTGTCAGGACAGATTGTAAAATTTGAAAACTTGGGAATAAATCTATTCAAAGAATAATAGTATTTTTCTGTGGATCAATTTTCTTAGACAAATAATCCTTCATGACTATTAATTCAGCAGATTCCTTAGATGCATTATTACCATTCTAGATCAATTAGCTATTTGAGTAGTTTTTGAAGATCTGAGAAAGTTATACTTTTAATAAAATTTTACTTGATATTTTCTCAAATATAGTTCAAAATTTTGGTAGCTATTCAATACTACAGATGTGATTTTTAAATTCTGAGTTTGAAGCATATGTTTTATCTATCTGGGACAGAAAATGTTGACAAAAAAAGCCTGGGAATAGAAAATACAATAACACTATTCTTAAGAAGGATATACATTTTAACACCTCACACTACTATCAAATTAATAACACTAAAGGTTTAAATAAAATGTGGTGTGATCTTCAGAACACTCACCTCAAGATAGCAATGGAAGAATTAAAAATTCCCACTGTGCTAGAAGGTAATCGTGGATAAGTGAAACTCTGCATAATTCTATGTAAAAAGTGAAAATTTCAAGAGGAGACCATAGTTCTAGAATTCCAAGGGAATAGAATCAGAGTTGACTTCAGCCAAAGGAGCAAAAAGGGAGCCCCAGTATTATCTGTCTAGGGTGTGCTGTCAGGATTTACAGTTGGCTGTTCTCTGGAATGACTCAGGTCAATTACTGCTGGATTTATTGAAGGATTAAATATGAAGCAGGAATCCGGTCCCTCAGTGATCATGCACAATACTGAAAAGTCTTTCTTCATTATTTTCTTACTTCTTTCTTTACTCTCTTTTCTTCCATCAGTTATTTTTTTTTTATATGTCATGGCAGAGACAAAGATACTGAATTGTCACTCCGTCCATTCCCCTGGCAGGTTAGATGGGTACAGTGACAGGTAATGCATGACACAAGAAGTAATAGGCATCTTTTTGTGGTGGGATCAAGGAAGAAGAGACAGTGTCTAGATCCTGCATCAGCAATAGCAGAGGTCTTGCAGCTTGGTGAGATGAGAAATATTGACAGACTTTTTTCATCTCTCCTCCCCTTTTTTCCATTCCAAGAGACTTGGAGTTACCCAGTGTCCTGTAATGAGTTGTTCCATTTATATTGGTCAGCCTAATTTCTGATGCATGGAACCAAGGGCTCATAGTCAAGTTATAAAGTCCACCTAAGGGACAGAATTTATGTCAAATCCTCATAATAAAAATTAGATGTCAAGCTGCTCCAAGGTACATATAATGTGTAGGAGTTGTTTGATCGGTAGGTGACAGCAGTGGAGACTTTGGCAGTATTTGGAAATATATGTAACCACCAGGATGGCGAGTTCAAAAAGAAATAGCTATAACTTCAGGTCTAGGTTAGGTGAAAACATCTTAGTCACGAATACACAGGCTATAGGTCAGTATTTCAAGGTACACCAGTTTAATATTTCCTATAGTCTCAAGATTATATCAGGATTTTAAAGATGTGGCATCTGTAATACTTTTAAGCATATCAGATAATTTCCATAGCCAGAGAAGTTTTAGGAACAGTTTATTATTTACTTAATCACCACACAAACTGCAACTATCATGGTGGTCCCATTACGGAACTGAAGACCCAGTCTAGAGAAGTTCCTAAAATAGAATCAGAAATGAGAGAGGAAAGTGCGTTTAGGGACTAAGGTTTGTCTGAGTTCGATATGTCACAGCAAGACTTTAATCAAATCTTCACCTCAAGATTTCAAGGAAAAATGTGTTCATCATTTAGTAAATCCACTTCGCTCCTCTTGTGTTTGTCAAAGTACATTTGTCAGCTTCTACTTGTGGTGGCTGGATTACTGAATTTTAGGTGATAACTGGTTGACTCAAGGGAAATCATTGATCTTTCCTTTTCACTACTAATCCAAAGAGAGATAGCTACAGCCAGAAAGAAAGAAGTCTTTGCACAAGGGTAAAGGGCAATACTACCTATATAAAGATAAGCTATTGCTATGTTATATTATTGAGATTTGTACATAGATCTGGCTCAACAGTAGTTACCCTGATTAATACAGAGAGAAAACAGTAAAGTCACATAGACATGATCATGGAAACATTTTAAAATTGTGCTTGGTTAACTGTGATTGAGACTGCAGTTTAATCAACTATACAGTCATGAAAATCATATCGAGTCTTCCTTCCACATGGCCAAAGGTAATACAGTGCAGTACACTTCTACACAAAATGAAGGTCCGCATCTATGTGAGACGCAGCAGGCTTAGAAGTCAGTATTCATAAGCTCAGCAGCAGTCCCACTGTTACTCCTTCACTGACTTAATTTACATCTGAGCTTGGAATAAACCTCCCCTGCCCTCATCACATTCCAGAACCTTTGATTTCATCTTGGTTTCTTCTCATTTTCTTGCAATGGTAAAGCATTGGTTATTCAGAATTCCAGCTTCTGAATTAGATACTTACTAGCCAATCTAGTATGTCTCCTTACAATCTACCCCACAATCTTGACTTTTTACCTCTGCTGATATTCTTGAAAACAACAGGGTCGGCCTTCTAGTTCCCAGGGGTCTAGGTGGACTCCTGCTGTGATTTGGTTATCCTCCTGTTTTTGAATTCTCTTATTTCCCCTTGTTTGGAAATACACCTTATCTCAGTGTCAGGCATATTTGAGTTATGGTTTCAGCCATTTGTGGATGATTCACATTCCCAAAGCCCCAGCAGAGCCATTACATGAGGCAGCTGAGGACCTGGCCGATGAGGTAGCTGCCTTTGAGTCCCAAGCTTCCTGCTCATTTAGCAACCGGGGTCTCCAGCTCCTGTATCTAGGTTTGTGCATCACTCTATGCCATTTCTCAGTAGCGAAAGTCATACTTCTTCCCTCTCATCTTGAAAACTGGATTATGTCAACTTAATTGTTTTTAGTAATTTCCCTGAGCACAAGTTTGTCTTTTTGCCTACCTGATCACAATTAGAGAGAAAGTTGTGATTTCCTGAACCTCAGTTGGGAATTATGAGGAGAAACTTATAGTAGATGTTGAACCTGCCTTCCTGGAGCTAATACTTTAATTGAGAAAAGAAGTTATAAACATACATGCCAACTGTATATTAAGAGAAACCTCTGAGCAATGTGTTTTATTTTAATAGATTACATGCGATACAGGCTAAAACTATTAAACAAAAAAATGATCAGTATGTTTCCACACTTTCTGGCACTGTGTTTTATTACTTCCTTACACCTTACACTTGCCTCACTTAGACTGGTGTGTGTGTGTGTGTGTGTGTGTGTGTGTGTGTGTGTGTGTGTGTTTCCAAACATCAAGGCCCTAAGGTGTTGTTATGGTTTAGATCTAAAATATCCTCTCAAATTCTCATGTGTTTAGAAGTAACTGGATCAGGGGGTGCTCTACTCACAGTGGCTTCATCCACCGATGAGTTCAGCACTGAATATCCTGTGAGCCCTGGTTGGAGGTGGTCACAGGGGGCTTGACCTGAAAGAATGTACTGTTTCTGCCTCAGAGCCAGTGAGTCTGTGAGCCAAAACAAACTTCTCCTTCTTTGAATTGCTAGTGTTGAGTAATTTTCCCCAGTGACAGAAAATGGACTTATATAGGCATACAGATATTTTTTCCCCTGATTTTCACTTTTCCTGCGTATTTAAAGTCACTTCAGCTCGTGAAATAGTACATGAGTCACACAAATGAAAGCCTGCTAAGGCATCTCAAGGTGCAAAGCCAACATGTCATGTAAGTCAGGGTTTCACGTGTGCATGGAATCCAATTACACTCACCCAGGGGAGTCGCCTTCAGCTTCCGATTCACCGCTCTTCCTCCCTTGTCCCTACCTCTGACCCTTAGAACAATGGACATGCTACATGATTCATCTCCCATCACAGCCCAATTTTGAGAACCAAGAGTAAAAAGAAGCCCCATACTTCTGCTTGAACTGTTTTTAACCTTTGTCATTCAAACGATTTTTAGTGACATGTTCTGTGATATGGCCTTACTAATCTCAAACCACTCCTGACTCTCCTGATGAGTTTCTGACTTTCTACTCCCATAAAAGCCTTTAAGTCACTCAGTATTCATTCCCTCTTTTGCACTGTGTGCCCTACTAAAATTACTTACCAGCAGGGACCAAATCCTTCCCCCACTCTAGGCCACATAAAATTCAAATTATCATTGGGCTTTTATTTCCTCTGAAACACCTCCCCTCTTTTCTCAACATTTTAATTAGAGATCAAGACCTATTTCCAGATGCTAATAATTTTAGAGATTTTTCTTCAGCCTATTTCTATTTGTTTAATGTTGAAATCCTCCATACCCCCAGTACCACTAAATATTAAAGTTAAATATCATTGCAGTTATGTAAGATTTGCAAGTAATAGATGTCATCTTTGTACTTAATACTATGCAAATCTGAATCAGGTAAGTTTGGGGTTTTCTCAAAATATAAGAGATATAAGAGGAATTGAAAAGGGCTCTTTAACCTTAACTTTAGTGGTTTAAAAATAAAAGTCCTTAAACATTGAAATGTATAAAAAATGTTCCAAAATATCCTTTTATGTTTCTGCTCTGTGCAGAAATATTTCCTAAAGCTTAGTAGAGCTAGGTAGAAATGGGCTCTGGATTAATTTTGACCTTCTTTGGCGATATATTTCCAAGACCATGAATTTATGTGCGCAGAATATTAAATGTCAAATGCAAATATGAAAATGGAGCCACACAGTTGCGGATAGTCCCTAATTGATATTGAGCAGACTATTCCCTTTAAATGTTAATGAAACTGTTGTAATTACTAAATGACCAAAACAGTGCAGAAGCCAGGGTTCACAGCTGTAAACCATTAGTTGTAAATTACTGGCACAGGCCCGCATTAGCAGATGGCTGGGCCCAAGGAAGCAAACTTCCTCAAGATGCTTTTCTTCCAGGCCCGGGCTTAGGAGCAAATTAGTTGAGCATATTAGAGAGGGCCAGAGTGCCTGTTTGGACGTGTCACTGGAGAGATGCTCCACCTTTGATCGTCTTATTCTTTTCATTACATTCTTTGCAGAAAGTGCTGAATATCACAGAACATAGAGAAAAAAGAAGGAAAAAATGACAGAACTTATAAATGTTGCAGAGAGGTTTAGATATGTACATTTCTGCCTGTGTTTTAAGGATCATCACAATATAGGTGTTTTCTGCAATCTGAGGCAGGTGGATACGCTGGAATGAAAGAAAATAATGAAAAGGGGGAAATGAGAGCGTACATGTGCACATTTTGTGTGTGCATGTGACAGAGAGAGTGAGAGAGAAAGGGAGGGCAGGAGGGCAATTAGAGTTTAGCATCCTCGAGACAGAGGATGTTCTGTAAAGCTGTGTAAGCAGTACTGCGCTGTAGAAACGAGCCATGTCTTTATTAGAGAAGGCCTGTGGCTCTTCACAGCTTTATGTAAATTTCATACCCGCTTTACAAAACTCTCAGAGGTATTAACTTTAGTAAAGACTGTGTTTTAGTAGTCGAGCACAGACCAGCCTTTCACCAATATGAACAAAATATTAAGACATCTTCCAAGAATGGGTGGAAGGGGAAGGTTTTGTGTGAGTGTGTGATGTACACCATAGTGATCCTAGAAATGAAATGCAGAATTGTTACTCATCATGGGTTATTCCTTGGAAAACACATTTAAGTGCCAAAAGATTTGAAATTAAGTCAGAGAAAATCATCATAAAACTTATGTTATAGCCAGGTGTGGTGCTATGTACTTGTCATCCCAGCAATCAGGAGGCTGAGGCACAAATATCATCTGAAGTTCAAGGCCAGCTTATGCTACATAGTGAGCTCAAAGCTATCTGGAAATACATAGTGAAACCCTCTGTCAAAATAAATGAATGACAATAAATAAATAATCAGTCTTACGTTATGTAAGAACAGAATACTGAGAGTTACAATTAACCCACAAAATCAGGAAACCATGATTAACGGTCTGATAGACTGTCTTGAGTCTGCAGTAAGAATTAAGAGTCACCACAATTCAAGAGCAAAAAGCGTAGGGAGGAGATTTAAATCTTTTTTGCATTCAGAATCTGTTGGGGAAACGTTTTGAGACATTTCATATTGTCCTTCTGTGCCCTGCCTCCTTCCACTCTCCTGTCTCCCACCCTGGACCCCACTGGCAGGCACCCAAGAAACACCCACTCCCCTGTTTTCTTCTGCTTGATGCTTCTCACTCAGACTGCTGAATGTGATCATTTTTCTTTTCTTTTTGACTCCTCTACCTTCCTCAACGAAGGTGATCTGAAGTAGGTTTTAAAATAATGCAAACAAGCCTGTAGTCAGTTTAATTCTTAATGATAGGAGGCCAAACAATATTCTGGACTCTTCCAAAAGTGGGAAGAATTTTTGGAAATGATTCATTATTTGATTGTGGTGATTTAGCCTGTAGAAAACTGTATTCACAATCCTAGCCTTGATATTTACTAAGTGTGACCTTGGATGTGTTATTCAACTTGTCTCCATGCCTTAGTTTCATCATCTATAGAGCTGGATAACTTACTCCATGAGATTAGTTTCAAGAATTTTAAATATTTAATATACTCTATGACAGATGTGAATTGTTCAGTAAATGTAACACAAAGGATTCTAGAACTGATCAACTTCAGCTTAATATATAGTAAATAGGCAACTCAATCATAGGAAGTTTTCTTGTGTTGATTAGATATTTTACTAAACAAAATGTTACCACTGGGAAATCTGAGATATATGTAAATGGAAACACTCTGTAATATTTTCACAATTTTTTGTGAATCTACTGCAATATAAAGTTCGTGTTGTGAGAGATAGACCCCATTTTACTTACCCCTGAGCCAGATTCATAAAGTTATCATTCTGGTTGTTTTGAGTTGTAAGAAATAAGTTAACTTTGCTTTGTTTTGAGCAGCATCTGTATTTCAAGGATTTGTCTCAGTTAACTAATTTATACTGTAAAAAACCTCCTTCCCTTAGCCAAAGCATTCCTAAGCTCTTGCTTGTCATGTACTTGAATGGATTTCTCCATTGTTTCCCAGTCTCTTTCCAAAGCATAGAAGAGAAAAAAGCAAAAGAAAATAAATCCGTCTCCTCAAATGTAAACAGAATTTTTTTAGTTTTTGTGTGTAGTATCTAGTAAGGAAATTCATAGTGTTGTCACTCTAAAAAGAATGCTTCAAGTCCTTGGGTTTTTTTGTGCACTTTCTTTTTTCTGTACTAGTTGCAGAAGCTCATTCAGCGTTGCTGGTATGGAGTTGGATGACACTGCAGCCAGCTAGAGAAGGCAGTGACTCATTAGGACACTCAGGAAAGTAGCCAAACCAGATATGTCAGCAAGCATCTCAGGTGCTCTGCCTGTGCACAGAGCAGGGTTTGCCTTTACATGAAAGGTCTCCTTGGAAAACAAACTTACGCCACTTTAAAGATATTGATGTCTCTTGCAGGTCCTGCAGTAGTCTCACAAAACAGGCATTCTTAGAAGGTAGCTGGATTCCATAAAGTACATTTGTATTTCGGTCCATTGTGTTTAGAATGCAAGTAACTTATCTGCCCATTATCTCTTTGCCTGAAAATAGTTAAAAACACAACAGGATTTCCAGAATGAGTGCATTTGTTGACAAAGTTAATTTTTGTTTAATAGCTCAAAGTATTAAACAATTAAATGTGGTTTCATAGAAGTGTCTCTTTAAATTTATTTCATATTGTATTTAGGATCGAAATAAGCAAATTTACCTGATGTTATAACACATGGCTCTTTCTATTGGTGGGAGTCCAACTTCTGTTAAATATACAACCTTAAAAGATTAAAACTTTTTCTCAGAAATTGATCCATAACATCTGCTCCTTTGATGATGGAAAAGGTAGGATTCTCTTGCCATTTGTTTAAATCCAATACAGAACTTTATCCCATGATTTTCAGAAATTTGACAAGAAATATGAAAGGATATGTAAATGTTTTCACTTCCTTTTTGTAGTATTTATATTTACTAACTTGAATCGGATTTGATGTCTACAATTCTTATGGGAAGATACCAAAGATAATATTGTCTAATTACCATGCAATAATGGTTAGCTAATTTAATTTAAAAGTAACTATTGTCACTTATTGTGGTTCAAGGACTGCCCTAGTACCAAGAGAACAGAAAAGACCTAAATTTTTGTTATGGGAACTTCAGAGCAATGGTCAATCCTCTAAGCTTCCTACAGCATACAGAAGGTAACACACAAGGCAACTCTATGTTTGTTTTAAGTAAGATAAATATTAATAACACAATTATCATTTAATGCCAGGTGCATTTTTCTATTTTTCAGACTACAATATGAAAATGAAAGAAGCTTTTATTTTTTTTGTTAACTCAATGTTTTTGTATTCGTAGTTGGTTCACAACTGATAGTCCTACCTGGATGTTAGGTTACTCACACACCCACATCACAAAATTCAGGTACACAAAGAAACTAGTTTTTGAAAAGGGAAGACTGGCCATGTGTTCAAAGCAGGATGATGTTTAGTTAAAAGTATGACATATATCTAAAAGCATTTAAAGCTACTTAGGCTTGATAATATACCTATCGTACTTTGTAACTAGGATATTTTCTGCTGTTACTGTAATTTATTTGAGTATGTAAAAATTCCTGATAGCCAAACATTTATGTTTATGGAATTATTTATATTTAACTGTTTCACACTGAATACTATACCTGCATACCATTTTTACAACATGGGCTGTTTATCTATACAAGTTGAGAAATAATTTTGTGCATTGTTTAAATAACTAAAATTTCTAAATTGCTTCTTCTATTTTTGTTCTTTATGTATAGTACAGGGAAAACCGTTCCTTCCATATCTGACCACAAAGCCAGGCAGGATGACTCGCATCTGCAATCCCACCAGTCTGAGAAATGGCAGGAGGATTGCAAGTCCCAGCCCATCATGGGAATCATATCACCTTGGCAAGACACCATATCAAAATTTTATAAAATAAAATAAATTGGGATGAGAATGTAGCTCTGTGCAAAGCCCCAGGGTTTAATCTCAATACAGAAACAGACACAGGAACACACACACACACACACACACACACACACACACACACCCTACAATTCCTTTCAGATGAAAACCTAGGACAGAAGAATACAAGTTATGGTTTTCCTAGTCCTCAGATGAGTTCAGTCTGGGATGAAAAAAGTGTCAGGAAACCTATTCTGTGTATGGAAATGAATAGCTGTTTTGAAATCAGAAGACAAACGCATAGTTTTGCTGGAAAATATAGTAGAATTGTGAGATGGATATGCTGATATGCAGTCTAGGCTGTTGATCTGCTTTACACATCAGTCTTGCTTGGGGGATACGGTAGCCAAGTCTTTCAAAGGCTTCAGGTTTATCAGATATTTTTCCAGAAAGTCAAACACATGGTTTTGCTGATCCATAGAGCAAAATGTAGGGTTGAATGGATTGCAAGTCTTAAGGGGCTTTGAAGAAATCTTAACGAAAATACATGAGAAAATTAAAAAAAAAAAAAAAAAAAAAAGACCAGCATACATTTATTAGACAGAAGTTACTGACCACCAGTTCTATGACCAACAGTTCTTTTCACTCTGTAAAAACTATACTGCAGGAAAAATAACACAGAAAAACAAAACAAAAACAAAATTCTGGAGTTTACATTCTAATGAGAAAAGACAAAAAACAATAATCTAGGAAATTTACTAAAACCTGCACTATGTAAAGTGAGGGCTAATACCATGAGGAGTAAAGAAAGAAAGAAATCAAGAACTAGGGAAGTAGGAGAGGGGAAGAGGCGATCAAATTTTACAGAAAGTGGCCAAGACTAAGAAAGTGATCTTCAAGTGATGACAAGCACCAAAGGGCCAAAAGAGAACAAAGCAAACCCCTGCAGTACGAGAAGGGTTAGCACTCTTCAGGAATAAGAAGGAGGTTATGTTGTCAGAGAGAGTAAACAATTAGAATAGTGGGAAATGAGATCAAGGTGCTAATGGAGAGTTGTAACTTGGGCTTTGCACACACGATGCTCTTTGACGCGCAGTTGAATCCCGGCTTTTCCTTAAGCTATTGAATCTGGTTCAGTAAGTTTGATTTTTAACCTGAGATTGTAAAGTCCAAAATCTCACAAATGATAGAGCACACTTTGAAAAGTGAGGTTGTAACCCATACAAAGGATTTTGTTGTGGAATGGAAACAGTTAACTTGATTGTTTCTAAGGATCTTCTGTCTGTTCTTTTTGTGATAGACTAAGGATCATCAAGACTAAGGTTATTAAATATTTCGAATACAACATGATGGTGACTTAAGACAGAGCAGTAGCATTAGACTTGTTGAGAAGTTTTGACTGTCGATCTAATTTTAAACTGCAATGAATGTATTTGCTAAGACAACGGTTTTGAGCATTGAAAGAATTTCTGTGATTTTATTTTGTCTTTGATCACTAAGAAGTGGTGAGATGGGATAATGATGATGAAGAATTCACTTTGCACAAGGTAAGAATAAAGTCATTAGGTATTTAAATGGAAATATGTTTAGCTACAAACACCAAGGCAGAGATTCTTCTTGCAAACATAAAACACCATGATGAGATTCAATATAGCATCCAACAGGACAATATTAAGTAAAATTACAATATTAAGATAAAAAGACTACATGATGCAACAGGACTAGGTCCTCAAACACTCCAGTGCTTAAGGAATGAACAAATGGGGCAAAGACAAAGGAGTCAAGATTGTTGAAGACAGTCAGGAGTCTGTAGGATTATAGTTAACAAGAAAGAATGATATATTTGATAATAAGCAGTGATCACTTTTGTTGAGTACTGCTGACAATTCAATATATGTACCGAAAATTAATTAATGCATTTAGAAATGGAGAGAACATTAGTGGCCTAGACAGGAGCACTTTCTGTGAAATACTAGGAAATACCAGAAATGTAGCAGATTGCAGAGAAAACAGCAAAATTAAGAAGACTATTCAGAAGTTTTCAAGTGTTTAGTGGAATAAAGTATTTAAAAGGTGGTTGTGTAAAAGTCTGTAAAGGAATAAGACAGTCTAGTTGTCCTTGTTTTCATTTTTACCAGTAACTTTGCAGTAAAAATTTTTAATGGACATTAACATAGCACAATGCAGTGCCCTATAAACAGGCACACAATACCTACGTTAGTTGTTTTCTCATTGTTGAGACACAGTATAACACACAATTTAAAGAAGGAAAAGTTCACTTTGCTCACAGCTTTGGAGAATTCAGGCTATAGTGGGTGGCCCCGTGGCAGTGTGGCAGGGAAGACAGGAAGTAGTTATCAAGGGATAAGGGATATACATATACTTATACATACTCATTCTTATACACACACGTGTACCCATCCAGGCTATGACCACAGTGGCCCTTCTCTCTCCACCAGGCTTGACCTTCTATCAGTGAACTAATCCAGTATCACAAATCCATGGTCCAATTACTTCCCCCAAAGCACCACCTATGAGTGCATGAGGCTTTTGGGGACTATCTAGTTATCAGCCAAGGCAAAATACAATTTTGCTTTTCCTCAATAATTCATAACTGCATAGATTTTTTTTTTTTTTTTTTTTTTTTTGGTACTGGAAATCAAAATCATGACATTGTGCTTTCCAGGCAGGGACTTACACCATTGAGCTGTATCCTTGGCCTCACTGCACTGATGTTTAAGGGAGAAATATAATAACAATGTTTAATGGCAATTACTTAGAAGGGAAAAAAAATGATGGTGCAGCAAAGGCAGACTAGTCAAGAGATTCCTTTGAGTAGACCATAGGAGACAATTGGCATTGAAGAAAGCACTGGTTTTACTGAGAGCGTAAATGACGTTCTTATCTTATGGACCCCATTTTAGCAGACAGGTTGATGTACAAGTTCTTTTCCACACAGGCTTGCAATTCCTAACTGAATTAGAGGCCAAAGGCCAGCATCTGTAAATGAGAATGAGCGGAACAGTGACAGAAATTTGAGAAGAATGTTCCACATAGTCCTCGAGAAAAGGAAAAGAAGAAATAAACTTGGTCAATGAAGTGTCATCATGTATAACATAAAACTCCACTTAATCATGAAATTTAAAGTCATGTCAGTCAGCATGACAGTTTATCACCCATCAGGGTCAGCTGAGCTGGATACAGTTCAGATGGGTAGAGAGTTGTGATACGTGATTAAAATAATGTGTTCTAGGATAAGAGATGAGAGGTGTTGATAACAAACAAGAGAGAGATTATCATGATAGGCATACAATCTTAATTGAACAAAAACAGAAGTTAGGGCCTGATGGAGGTAGTCAGCAAGAGACAGGAATGATTTAATAACTTCCTATGTAAAATATTTGCATAAATTGAAGATCATTGGCTTTGAAAGGAAAACTAGAAAATAATTTATGAGAATAATTTTCAAAGATCTTTATGATTTGCATTTTAAGTCGAGTCTTACAACCTCTTGTGTTCTTTGTATGTTTATTTGTTCCTGCTTTAAAATGACAGGAAAAAAAGCCACATCAATTCAGAGGTTGAGGGAACTTTCTTTTTAATATTTTCAGTATTGTAAATTATAAAAATAAAATTCTTGACACAATAAATTGTCCATAATTGGCTGTATCTGTAAGCACTTTGGGAAGTCTCTCCAATAAGCTGACATCACTCGGAAAGAAATAAAAACAAAAATATTATTTTTCTTCTTTATAGTTACTCTTGGGTCTAACAGATCTCCCCAGATTTTGTGTCTCGTAGAAATATTGTTTTTACTGTTTGATGTGGCTAAAAACCCAAGCTCTGGAGTAAGACTGCCTATATTCTTGCTTTGGTATCAAAGCAGAATTATATCACATTGCTCAAGATACTTAACAGATCTAAGCTTCTTTATATATAGAATATGCCTAAGCCTATCACGATCTTGGTTGAAAGCTTATTGTACACATGTAGTTAAAATCCAAATGAATCACAGAGTACAAGGTCTGGCACATACAGAGATCAGCATGTGTGGTTTTTCTTTCTTTTTATTTTGTTAATTTGTTTTCATTGTTGATATTATTTTTACTGAAGCAAATGTGTATGTGTACCTACACCTCACTAAACTGGTTCTAGTGTTCTTTCAACTTGGAAATGATCATGACCCATTAATCAGATCCTGAAGCCCGATTTCTGTGCTCCGTTAAGATGACATATTTCTCCTAAACCATTATTTTATGTACTCATTCCTCTTCTATGAAAGTTAAAGATTTTTGCCAGAAAAGGTTATGCATGATTTCTTTTTTTATATTGCCACTACTTAACAAAGAGCCCATCCGATAGTGGCTTAACACATTTTGAATGAATACATGTAAACAAAATTTGAAATCAGGCTGAGAACATTTCATAACAGGTACTATTTATAATTAAGGGGCAAAGATGTCATTCACTTAGTATTAATCATTGCTGCTTAATTTGACTGTTCTTTAAGTGCCTGGAGTTTTGCTTTGTTTTTTTTTTTTTTTTTTTTTTTTGTTTTTTTTTTTTTTTTTTGTTTTTTTTTTTTTTTTGGTTTTCTTTTATTCTGTGTTTACTCTGCCTTGTTTTATTGTCTGGGCAGGTGACAAGGGCTTCCTCTCAATCCATTCCCAAGTCTGGGTTTGTGCAATAATCCATCTCAGCACTAAAAACTAGCCTAGACCAGATCTGTTATCTATTCATTTTGTTTTATGGGGTCCTGCCGCTGCTGAGTGTTTTAATTTCCAGCTCTCAATCTTTCCTCCTTAGCACACTCAGGATTCTCAACCCCATATTTTCCCATCAATACTCGCTTTCTTAAAAGAAAGATCAGTAGTGGAATATTTGAAAACAGTTTCTTCATTATGTTTTTAATGCTAAACTATTTGTACCTAAGCTTTTGGGATATTTACTAGTAACATTTAAACATATAAAACACTGACATTAAAACACAAAATGGTCGCCTTTCATCTATATTCTGTCTTAAGTTACACAATTTCAAAGTGGCAGGATTAATGATTTTCTTAATGAGAAAGACAATTTTAAGATATTTGTCAGATATTTTATGACTACCTTCACTTGTCATTATTTTAAACTTAGTTATACATTCCCATAAGCAAGTAACTGAATATATATATATATATATATATATGCCAAACACATGAAGAATGAATTGTTATATTTTATAACACATTCTGAATATATGATCATTGTATTCTAAATGAAGAAAGTATTTAATAGGTAGATTATAAACTTGAAAGGTAAATTTGATTAGAAGTGTTTTATTGATTTTCCATTTTTTGAGAAAGACGTAACACAAAACATATCTGAGAATAGTAACTCGATGTAAAGTTTTTGTTAAAGATAATTTGAAATATCTGCAAATAAGCATGCAAAAGCTTTACAATACTAAATTTTAAAACAAGTGAATATAAATAATAAATCAGAAATTAAGTCAACTTATCACTCCAGGTACAATCATAGCAACTTTCTATAGTCCTTCAACTACCTAAATAGCACGATGAATTTGCACTAATTTAAAATAAGATTTTAAAAAGTAAGCAAAGGCTTCTCTCTTATTTAGCTACCATGGAGATTAAGAACTTTTTGGCCTCCTTCCCTTTTGATTTTTTTTCCCCTTCTTATCTTCGATACTGTCTACCTTAGTTGTCTTCTTACTTATCTGGCCATTTTTATTTGTTCTAGTTTTTATAATTTTCTTATTTTTTAACAATAAATGTTAAAATTTTCCTGAAATTTTTCAATATATTTGATCATCTCTAGAGATTTCTTTCATTTGCACCATGTATAGTGTCTTAGTTGCTTTTCTCATTGCTGAGACAACGCCTGACCCCCAGAGAGAAAGGAAGAAAGGTGACACGAAATTAACATGCGGCCTACACAGTTTCATCTGTTCCCTACTTACACTGTCAGCTCAGAATGTCTTTGGGTTCATTACTTTTTCGCCTTCTCCCCTCAGAGTCTGTCTGTTCTTTATTCCCTGTGGAAACCCAAATTTTGGCAACTATCACTAATTACTCCTGATCTCAGTCCAAAATGTGAGAATCTTTGCTTGTGCTCTAAATGATCTCAAATCACTTCTCTCTTCTCTACTCTCTTTTGTTACCTAAGTAATAAGTTTTGCCTAAACTTTTGCAAAAGTTCATTTATAATTACTTATGTAATTTGGCTCCCTGAAACAGTACACTGTTTATACTTAATTAAGAAAATGTGATTCATTTACAAATCTCACTGTAGTCTTCTACTCCAATGCTTTCCGTAAAGGTTAAACCTCCAGTTCCTTGTGTCTGAGTCACCCAATCGTCAGGATCACATCATGCCACCTTTTCACTAACTTTTGTATTCTGGGTAAGTTAATGCTTGCAGCAAGTTGAATTTATTCTTGTGCTCAGTCTTCTCTATATAATATCCCCTTTCTCCTAACTTTAATCTGTTTCTTTCACAATCTTAAAGTAACAGTGGCACAAAGTAGAATAAAATGTGGCACCAAATATTATGTTTCTTTTCACTGGACATGTATCACCAGTTGCAGGAAAACCAAGACACTGGAACTATGATGGTGATTTCATCAGTTGATAGAACTAACTAAGATACCGATTCACAGTGATACTTACTGGTCACTCATTTATAATTGCTAAGATTCCTTTATCTAAATCCAGAATTTGATTATTAAACGATTAACTGATATTAACTATCAGTAAACCCAACTATTGGTATTTGAAAACAAAATGAAGCAATCAGAAGAATGATGATTAGAACATACATCCAACATTTCCATTAGTATGAGTAGATATAGGTAAAATAAATTTTACCGAATATATCCAGTAAACAATAATTCTTCCCAAAGCTCTGTAGGTGGATTTGTTTTGGATGAGAGAAAACTAGATGAAAAGGAAAATTTCATGACATGTAAATACCAATAGAATGTTCAGGCTAAGCTCCTTCAATTATCTTGAGTGTATGCATAAGTGTGATCGAATGTACAGTGAATGTTTAACTTTTAAAAACATAAAGCAAAAGACAAGCAGCATAATAATCCCACTCAGAATGCTCCCCATTGCTTAGAATACACTCAGCCCTCCCGCCCTCTCTGAACCAGTTGTGGGAGACCTTTTATGTGTTATAAGATGTGATAAAAACCTGCTGCTGAACACCATCCAACCAAAGACAGCCTTGTAAAAACATTCTCCTGTGTCCGCATCCACCTTTTCACTAGATCTGGCACCCTAAAACCTTTGGACCTCTCCTAAAGTCAAAATAACCATGAAAAGAAAATGTCTTTATTTAATTCACAATATCAAGGCAGTCAGAACAGTGAAAATATACAAATGAGAGCTTTCCAGAGTTGCTTCAAAAAGAAGGAAGAGCATTGAGATAAACATGTTTGAAGTGATGGGGAATATTTTGAAGGAGATTAATGATAATATGTCTTTTACTTTAATAATTTAAAAAATAAGCATTCATGTTAGTTTTCTGTGACACTGTGTATACAGTTCATTGAGCAAATATTCATTGTCAACCAGCAAAATAAAGTGTAAAGTGTACACACTTCACAGATAGAGAGCTTTGTACATTTGGCAGTAGACTAGTTTATATACTATTGAACGATGAGGTTACTGATTATTCTGTCTCAAAGTGTCTGGGTGAGTTGAACAGAAGACAATTTATTCCCTTTAAACAAGAAGGGAAACACTTCAGCTGTCTATGTGAAAAGAAAAAAAAAAAAATGGAGCAGAATGTACCCTGACTATATTGCATTGTATTTCAATCAAAACAACTTATACTACCTATATTTTTATTCTTAATGTCTGTGCATCGGGACACTTAGTATTTAGGCCAGTAAATTTATTTATATTTTGGGACACTTTATAACATTATAAGTCAGTGTATACAGTGGCTGACTTTCTAGAACTTTCTAAGGTAACAGCATATAGATCAGATTGCATTTTCACTGCGACAACAACCATAACATAACCAATACTGCTTTGACTATTCTGTGCCATTATAATGGGTTGCCACTGCCTAGGTACTTTATAAGAACAAGTATCCATTTTTCACTCTTCTGGAGGCTGTGAAGTCTGTAATAAAGTGTATCTACTGAAGATATTTCTTTGCCTTTTAATTTGGCAGAAAGTATCAAATGGTGATAGGAAGAGAACAAATGCATGGCCTCAAGCCATTGCTAATTGGCATTAATCCATTCATGCTGAGGGAGCCCCCAAGACTTAAAAACTTCTGCTCAGGACCCACCTCTCAATCCTGGTGAATCTGGAATTTTCAACATATGCTTTGGCGACGAGCACATTCTAACCATAGCAGATGTTTAATGTTGATTTCTCACAGATTTCAGTTGGAAGAAGATCCTGCCAAGTTAGTTCTGGTTTTTTACTTACTTGATTTCTAACATGACTTTTATAATGGTTTAAAAGCTAATCGTGAACCATCATTGTTCATCACAAATAACCAGTAGAGCTTTGTTCAATCCCTGCCAAGGAAGCAAAATAATGTTACATATGGATGAGAAACTGTATTTCCCCAACACTATAAAATGTCAGTAAGAGATCTTTAAATTAATTTTTCATCTATAAACAAAATATATAATGATTATACACATGTAGCTTTCATCGCCTTCTGTACAGAGTGCTGTATCCAAAGCCCCTCCTATAGAATTGTGACCAAATCAGAGGAAATTAATTATCATCAAACCCATCAACATAATAAATTTGATTAGAAATGGCATTTAGTTTACCATGGCAAGTAAAGTTTGCTTTTCACCATGAATTCTCATCTATCTGAAAGTTATACAGTCACTTCCTGCCTATAGAGAAGCCAATTACAGTGGGCCGAGTGGTATTTTTGTTTGATTGCTTTTTTATTCCTGGTTCTAGTCTCTCTTCTGTTACTGAATAATTTGGAAAATACAGCGTCCAACTATTATATAAATGAAGATTCTCCTCTCTTGTCCTTTTGACACAATGGGTAATTGTGCCAGAAACTTAAGGAGCCAGTGTTCCAAGGATCAAATTTGCTTTCTCTTCCCTCTCCAGAGAAAGCGGGACCTTTTTCTCTCTCCAGCATTATCACACCTAAAGAGCTGTTACTATGCTTCAGACATTCCTGCCTGGGGTGAGGGTGTCTGGCTGCTCACTCCTTTGTGCTACTCTGTTTTTCTTTTTTAATTTGCAGCAATATGTCAAAATCTGAAGATAATAAATTTACTCTTTTCTACATTGGAATACTTACCATGTGTGGCCCACTAATTTCTGAGTTTCTTAAGGATAGTTCAAGCTGAGAAGACAAACTGGGAAGACCCAGGGAGCAGAAAAACTACATGCTATAATTTACATCCCTCCCTTTTTCTTCCCCAAGTAATAGGATTTGTATTTCATTTCGTTTCGTTTTCCTTCAGCTAATGAGTCAACAGGTATTTCTTGAATAATTACTGTATGTGTCAAGCAAATACAGATTCCAAGATCAAAACGATGAGCACAAAAAGAATCTGCCCTCATAAATCTTAGTCTCAAAACATTTGAAGGGCAAATCAGCTTCACGGTCTCTCCAGACCATTGATAAGCCTCTAAGATTGGTTCTGATCCAGGAGGTCAGAGCTAAAAGAGAACATGATTTTTTTTGTTGTTATTGTTTTGCATACTCGTGGTGGTTTGCTTTCTGTTTGTTATGTCAGGATATCACTCTAGATACTCCTTAATTAATTCTAAGGCACTTCTGATTTCTGTAACTATCTGAAAATTATGTTGAAATATCAGATAATGATCTGGCTCTTCCATTCTAATTCACTCTTTTCAGCTAGGAAGTTCTATAAAATGAACACAAATATTAGAGTGACACCAAAGTACAAAGCTAAATATCTACCAAGAGAATTACCAATTAACTGAGCCACCTCATTATTTTCCTAGCAGGAGATCTTAGCTAATATGAAATTTTATGAGGTAACACATCACCCATAAAGTATGGAAAACAAATGAGTGAATTCCCAAACAATATGGAATAACTTAATGTTACAATTAAACACAAAAATAATTGTGTGATGTATACCCATTAAGATCTTAGATTTGTTTAACTGGTTGTCATTAATGCCCCATTGAAATGTAATTGAAAATTAATATATCTGGCAGTAAAAAATATGATCATTAAAGAAAGTTTATGCATGACATTTTTATAGACTTGACAAGTCTCTTGAATTCAGAATGTGGGACAGATGGTCACATGGTGAAGTGTTCTCCCCATTAATGCTTTCTGCTGCTTCACTGATTTTTGATCTTCGGATGACTTTAGTCTCATTCAGAATGTACAGTAAATTAAAATCCTCAATGGTCCTCACAAAAGGTAAAATATTGTTACATCTCTAACAGAAAAGGTAAAATATCTTATTATACTTATAACAGAAATTTATATGAATTCTATATGCCTACATTAAATTAAAAACTTTCTGATTTTGTAGGTCCCTCACTGAGAAATTTTGAGTTTATGTACAATATTGGGAATTTTTTTTAGTATGATACACTGATCCTCATTTTATGCAAAATGTCTTTTACATTTATTGGGATATTCATTAAGTTCATTTTCAACCGTTATTCATTTATGTGTTACTCATGTTTTCCCAACTCTAATTTATGAGTTTGGCTGGACTTCCATGATAAAATTCACTAGACTGAATGGCTAACAAAGAAAACATTGATTTTCTCACAGTTCTAGATGTGAAAGTACCAGATTGAGGTATTGGTGGACTCAGTTTCTAGAAAGGACTCTCCTCCACACCTTTCTGCTGTGTCCTCTTAGGTTAGCAAGAGAGAGCTCTGGCATTTCATCTCTTCCTCTAGGTAAGACAACCTAGTTGTGTCATATTGATGTCCTGTTTACATCACCTCACTTTATTACCTACTTATGGACTGTATCACCAAATAGAGCCACAGTGGGGGTTTGAGTGTCTACGTAATATTATGTGAAAAAATGCACTATTTAGTTATTATTATTAAGATACTCATTTTTATCCTCAGAAAGTAAGGGGAATGTTACCTGTGGTATTTCACAAAAAGGCATTCATTTTTCTCCACTTTTCATTGAAAACACATTTAAAAGGTAAATACATCTATGAAATGGAAAAAATTATTGGTCATTGGTCTTGACATAATTTTGAACCCATTACAAACTATATTACAAAATATAGTTTGTAAATATCACTAATACAAATTTTAAAACAAAATGGCAACAGAATAGCTGTGAAGCAAAAAGATGTAGATTTTTATATAATCCATTTTTAAAGCCTAGGTACTATTCACGCATGGAATTCCCAACCTGGTAACAGTAAGTCAGGCATTTCATGAGGCATGTTACAGTTCACAAATGGAAGCGGTCAGAACAAGTCCTTGTGAGGTCTCTTTGGTAACCAGTGATATGCTGCTTTCAGACTGATCAAAGAAGCTTGTGCCTTCGGGTGGCGCAGTCAAATTGAGTGTTAGTCGTATTGTCAGGATGCCATGAGGGGATTCATAGCAAATTTTCATGGACACACACATGGTGTACTAGACCAAAAGGTCAGTGGGAGGGAAGGTAGGGGGCCAAAGGAAAAAAAGGAATCAAGTTATTTCATGTGCAGGTACAAACCCCTGAATGAATGCTGTGTTATATACCTAAAATGTACCAATAAACTTAGTTAATTAAAAAATTAAAATGTAAATTTAAACAGAATGTCAATAAAATTAGCTGTGAAAAAAAGAATTTGAAATCTTGGTTTATGATGAAGTTTAGTGTTGGTAAACGCACTATACAAGAATAGTGGGCTAGTGTGTGTGTGATGGGTGAGAGCAGAGATAGCACAAAGCTGTCAGTTCAGAAGCAAATTTCAGGAATGTTTCTGATAGAAGTAGGCAGTGCATAATACAACGTTGGTGAGACAGAATTGTCACTTCTGTCCTCAGCTTCTGCAAGCTAATTTGTAATCATTTGGAGGTTCTCTACCTTTTAAAAGTTTTCCTGGGAGCCTTGGACTGTGACTGGAAATAATATAATTTATCCAACAATCTAATTTATGGTGTCAACTGAATTCCTAAACTGGTTGGAGACTGATGTCAATCACTTAGCCAAGTGTGCCGAATGATGGGACCGTGAAGAAAACACCGGGCCAGGGGAGCTTTCCTGGCTGCCACTGTTCCATGAATACAGAAACACTGTTGTTGGGAGAATTAATGCTGTCCTGAACCACACAGGGATGCCAACATGAAATGCCATGTATGGAACTTTCCTGGACACCACCCTGTGTGCTCTTCCTGTGGGTGGTTCTCATCAATTCTTTCCACTGTAACAAAACATAACTGCCACTATAATTATTTTAGGTGAATTTTGAGAAACCTTCTGGTGAATCATGGAAAACTAGGGGTCTTTAGGAACCACAAGGTGATGACTGGTATTCTTGAGGATGGTGATGTGAACTGTCCTACAGTATCACAGTAGATGAAAAGAAAACAACCTGCTTGACTGCCTTGTCAGGTATGTTGAGAAAGACCTAGTGCTGTGTGGGTTTTGATCTCTATGTGAAACTAGGCTACATGTACTTTTCCAGGTTCTTTTGAATACTGTTCACGCTATCTTTCCACAGATATCCATCCATACAGTGATCTCTCCTTCTTGAGTGTGTCTAAGGAAGAATCTGCAAGACTAAAAGGCCTATTATTACAGTATATAAAGCAGAGTGTATTTTCCATTTAGTTTACTTACCTCATATTTGTACATATGCTGTGTGAAATTCGACTATTGACAGGAAGGATTTGTTATGGTCCATGAACTCCGGTAAGGAAATATGAGATAAGGGCCAGAAAACTAGTGTAAGATAGCTGTGAATGATAGCAATAGAAATATCACTGTGGAAAATTTGTTCTCTGAGTATATAAGAAAAGTCTCTCTAAGGAGGTTGGTAAATTTTGTGGGATGAAAAATGGTTTTTCTAGGATAGTATATAGAGCACTCTCATTATAATGTCTCCCAATGCTTTGAGCATTTCTTTTTATATGTATAATCTCACCAAAAACTATTGTTCTGTGATTAATTTCCCTTATGATTCTGTTACTTTTCCTAAAGAGCAGTATTGCAAATCTGGAAAGTAGTTCCATCCTGCGCTATCCAGTATTTATTGGCTTAATACAGAAGTGCTCAGAGATAGAATTTATGTTTCACAAGGTCTCTTTAAGTGTGTCCCACAACCAGAGAAACCTTTCTTAAGGTAAACCTTTAGGCAAACCAAAAGTTGCAAGGTGGGGGTAGCTGTTGATCTCATAAGACATTAGTGTTATGGTTTGTGTCTGGATGTCCTCCCAAAGCCCTATGCAGTCCAAGGCTTTTTCAGAGATGGCTGAATCTAGAGTTTGTGATGTTGGAATTCAGAGTGTGGTTTCTAAATCACTCCACTGATTCGTGTGGCACCTCCCTAATCTCAGCATCCTGATACAAAATCAAAGTGGCAGAAAACACTGCTAATGCCCCTTGTTGCTTTTAGGGTCTCCTGGGCTCCATGAACAGTTTCTCTTCTGTGATGACCCTTTGCCTAGCCACACTGATTTAGAGTCAGCTAATTATGGACCGAAACTTTTACAAATTGTAAGCCAAATAAGCCTTTCCTCCTTTAACTGTCATGTCAGAAACTTTGCTTCAGCAACAAGGGAAAAGTAACTTAGATTTGTGTTTTATTCTGCCAGTTGTGAACGGAGGTTGTAGAGTATTTAAGCCTCTTATGTACCCTCTCCTGATTCTACAGTATTATATACAGGGAGATCTTGGCAGTGATTAATGATGCATTTGTCTCTGTTTAAGGTAGCCATGTATTCTAGTTTGCCTAGAAAGATGACAGTTTATGCCTGCTCCACCATCATGCATTCATTCTTTAACTATTTGTAACCCCATAAATGCTTGCCATAAATTTGTCCTAGTTTGGATGATATCTAAGCATACTTCCTTGTAAATTTCCAGGTGGTTGGGCACCTATCTGTGATTATTGTTCTAATAATTCTACAACAAACTACACAGGTGATACCTGTCTTCTCAAGGAGCTATAGCTGAACCTCTTCCTTGGTTACAAGCCAAATACTCCAGTGTATAGCTCAGATATCTTTTTTTTAGAATTGTTACAGAGCCTTAATCATTTCACCTGATAGTTATAAAATAACTAAGTTCTATGTCAAGAAACACCATTTTTAAGAAAATGAATATATTTTATTTCATTGTTTATTTGTTTATATCCTCAAATCTTCATGCTAAAACTGTGAATCAAGGTAGCAAAAGTTACCTAACTCTAATTTTTAAAGTATACATTTCCCTTGATACAATAAGATTCTATTTTTGAAACTCTCCTGCATGCAGAAGACTCCAGTGAACATATTCAGGTTTCAAAGAAGTCTACCTTTTTGAAGCTTCAAAAGGTATTTCTCTAATAAGTGAAACTCTGCAGGCCCTGCAGCTGTGTTGTTTACTTTATAGCAAGCACAAAAGACAATTTATTTTTTTCAAAAAAGCTATAATTAGATTAGTGTTTTCTTTACTGAAGCATCTGTAGGAAAATGAGAGTATGTTTCTTTGAATGAATGAGCAGTCACATTTATTTTTATTCAATCTGAACTTGTCCTCTGAGATAGTGAATTTAATTTTACAATCTAATACAAATGTAATATTCTAACTTTGTTTCAGATAAAGACTGGGTACCCCAAAAAGGAGTTTGGAATAAATTGAATCTCCTGATTCCAATTTTATGAACTGCATTAAAATCTCTCTAGGGTATAGGATTATGTTTCTGTTGAAAAATGGATACACTAAGGTAGATATTTGCATACATAAGCAAATATATCAGATGACTATCTATGACCTGTCACTGACAAAGGGAATATAATACAGTAGAATAATATTCTTTTGTTATGACTTTCTAAGTCTTTACTAAAAAGTTTTGGATATGCTTTTTGAAAGTTAAAAATATTACTTTCCAAAAGAGCAACATTTTCAGTGTTGAAAACTAGTTCATCAAAATTATACGTAGGAAGGGTTCCTTTGAACTGTCTAGCCTGCAATCAAATTACCCTGAAATAAGTCACTACGTATTAATCAAGCACTTTTCTTTTACTTTTGCATAGCAGGTAAGGAAAATATTTTTCTTTCTCTATGCCCTTTTAATCTTAGTGTTAGATGAAATTTATTATTGGTACTATATATTTAACAAGAAAACAAAGTTGTTCTTGCTTGTATAACAAAACCACAAACAGTGACTTGAAAGACTGTACTATTACCCTTCATGATTTATGAATCAACTGGCTCAGCTGTATGATTCTTACTTAGTATTTGTCAAGAAGCAAAAGTACATGGTCACTAATGCTGCAGTCATTTGGGGACTGAGCTGGTAGATGCATCTGAGTTAGTGTTTTGCACATAGCTGGTTTTCAGCTGAAATAGTTCAAAGAGCAGGGAACTGTTTGTTTTTCTTCTGCCTTCCCTCTCTCTTCCTGAGCTCTGCTGCTTTCCTACAGGGACTCCCCAGGATGGCTCATTTGAGCTTCCGCACAGCATGTGAGGCTCGATGTGATCAGATCTCTTAGATGAGTGCTAGTTTCCCCCAGGACCAGTATTCTAAAGGACCAGGACAAAACCTGTGTGGCTTCTTGAACCCTAACTTAAGTCATTCTGCCATTTACTGCCCAGTACACTGATAAGGGTGGAAAGGGCTACTCAGGAGGGTAATTGACAGAAGGTTTGATTCATTTAGATGTGGTGAATGGGGAGGGTGGAAATATTTTGGACATACTACAAAATAAACATGAATTTCAATTGACTTTTGCAGTGATTTAAAATATAATTGCTACCAATGCCATAAACCAATACATTTGCTTAAAAGTTTTTCCTCTCTCAGGATATTTATATCTTCATTTATCTCCTCAGCTATCTTTTGTTGTTTATTTTGTGTTATTATTTTTATTTCAAAGGTAGTTTGTAATCATGTTCTTCTGTAGCCCTTCATAAATACGTTTTTCAATAACATTATGAGTTAGTCAAATGTTATATAGCCTCTGAAAGAAAGATTGATTAATTTCAGATATGTAATTCATTTTTCTCATAAAGAAATTTTATAGTCATTTAAACTATAACATCATACAGAAATTTTTTTCGATAAAACAGGTCTATGATTCTGTTAAGATCTAGTAAATGAACGTATCAATTTCTGAGTAATAGTAATGGGCTCTAGAATTTAACCTTTATTTTGGGGTATGGTGGTTAGTACTCATGAAAATAAAAGAGAGAATAAATGATGTTCTAGATCACATTTCAGATATTAGAATGCAAAATATCCTTTTTATTAAAATGTATTGATTATGCAAATATGTTAATTATAAACATATCAGTCACACATATTTTAATAAAATGTTGATAGATATTATAATTATTAAAATACATTGATTATATATATATCACATTCAATGTGATTATGCATGTCATATTGAATTCCAGATTCTGGCACTGATCATTTTCAACCTACTTTTTCCCTGTTTTTCCGTGCACACACTTCTGCTATCTGTGATAGTTACAATAACATGTCTACCTCTACTCACTAAGTTACTTATTCAAATGTAATCTCTATTCTTGCTTAGACGTACAAAACCCTAAACAAATGTATTATTTTTGTTTAACTTCTCATGAATCCACTAAACGAGTTATCTTTAAAAGAGTATAGATTCAATATAAGAGCTATTTTTAGAAAAAGAACACAAAAGCCTTAAAACTATACTAATTTTCAAAGCTTTTGTGGTCATTTTTGTTATTTTCTCACCTCAGAATTGTCTTCCTGTTTAGATCAGTAAGTTTAAAATGGAGACAGTCATCATTGTATTGTAACATCTTCCCAAAACTGCTTGCATTGTAAAAGATGATTTCCCCACAAAAAAAGTTAACTAAAAACTAAACTACAAAATAGTACAAAATGTTAGTTCTAAATCTATCACACAATAAAATTCTGATTGAGATTTGTTTTATAAAAAGACATTTAAAAGATTTTTAAGAAGACTATCAAAAAGAAAAGTTTCATTTAAAATATTCTTTGAAATGTTGATATAGAAAATTTACAGGAAAATTTTTTTTATTTATTTTTAAATTTTATTTAAGGAGAAAAGAAAAAAAAAGCAGAGAAAGGGTACAAGTTATACAGATTTGCAGAAAAAAATGAACAGTAGGAAATCACTAGTTAATGGATTACATACTGTCATCTT
The DNA here is from genome assembly GCF_034190915.1 of Cavia porcellus. NCBI lineage: Eukaryota > Metazoa > Chordata > Mammalia > Rodentia > Caviidae > Cavia > Cavia porcellus. Next base: position 57,141,438 of record NW_026947505.1, on the reverse strand, counting down.
AGAAATAATTGTTCAAGTCACAAAATTAAAGCTTGTGAAGTGGACATTCCATCAATGATACTGCAAACAGTTCTGTTCAATGATCCAATAAAACTCTGTGATATCATATTCTATCTTATACACTTAAATATACATGCAGTTATATAGTTTAGAGCACTTTCTTTTCCTCTCTTTTGTACAATGACTATTACACATTTTGGGTTTCATTGCTCTCACGGTTCTTATTACTTTTTTGGAAGAGAGTAAAACCAAATGTGACATAACAGAACAGAATCGGTCAAGTCAAAAGGGTGGACATAATAGATAATGTGAAAACATAATACAAGGTGATCAACAATGGTTACCATAATGCCTCCCCTTATCTCTAATAGAATTGCCTATACCATTAGTTATAATACAATTGAACAAAACAGTAAAGAACAAAACCAACAAAGCCAAACGATTGGAGACATTGTAGGTCTTCAAAAGTAGATAAAAGTCAACGAGAAATTTTTTAGGTGTTTGGCATTTATTTCAAAATTTAAAAAAGCACCATACACGAAGGAAAATGAAAAGATCCAATAAATGAAATACAAAAAACAAGAACTCGTAAAACACCTTAAAAAAGACAGAATAATAATTCACAATGAATTTTTATCCTACCATAGAGCAGTGTTTCAACCAATTGTGTACGTAAATATGTTGTATTTTTAATAAAATATATTTTATTAAAACTGTTTTAAGAAGTCTTGATAAAAAATTGTTTTAAGAAGTTCTAATAAAAAAGGAAAAGAAATTTCTTATAAACCAATATAATACACAAAAATGTTGCAGAAAAATAGAATCACAACTCATAAGGCAATTTTTAGCTGAAAGGCAATATAATATTCTCTATAAGATACATCAAGCCAGAGAATATTATCCCTTTATTTTGTATTCCATGCTTCTACAACCAAATTCCAAAATCTTATCTTATTGTGAAAGCTGATTTGTACTGAGTGGTAGTGTGAATGATTTTTCATCTAAACTAAAGCCCCGTATGTAAATCTACATGCAAGATAATATTACCATTTATTAAACGTTTTTCCTATATTCCATTCCTAGATGAATCTGTAACAAAGTTCCTGAGCTTTCTCTGCAATGGTAACATTGTTTTTTCTATGTTTTCACATGGTTTACTTATAAGTTCTTCTCCTTTCTCCCCCTCCTCCCCCTCTCCCTCCTCCCCCTCCCCTTCCTCCCCCTCTCCCTCCTTCCCTTCCTCCCTCCTCCCCCTCCTCCTCCCACCCCCCTTTCTCCTCCTCCTGGTCCTCCTTTCTGAGGCTTACTTGGCCAAACCCAGAGGTAGAGGTGGCAGGATGGCAATGATGAGGGCAATGAGATTGGTGAGAATTCATAAAGAAAAAGGCTTAGGCACTTCTTAATATAGGAAATGGAGTTGTTTCACTGCTGTATTACTTAATTAAAGAAAGGCAATGAGTATTCTTTTATTTCAAATAGAGGAGCTTATGTGAAATGCCACACTTTCCTGACAGCAAATATCTATAAGTGTGCTTTTTGTCTCAAACTGCATTTGTTTTTGTGATCCTGACTTATATAAGACTCAGCCCAAGCTTGGATTAAAGAGAGGGACCTGTGTGTGCTTAGGGTTCCTACTGTGTAGAATTTATTACCAGGAATACTGATTTATGTCGGTGGCCTGTCATCCTCAATCTTGTTGAGTGTATTCTTGTCTTTTTCAGGATCCATTTAATAATAAACCACCTAGGAACTCTATTTCAATCTCATGTTGAGTTTATCTTTTGTAAAATATTTCACAGGATCAGAAAAGAATACCTCAAGGTATGGCAATTTGGCTTGCTAAGTACCTCAAATGGAAAGGCTTTCATTGAAAGGTTTGTTTTATTATGTGTTGCGACACTGTGTCAAAATTTGTTTTGGTTTGGCTCAAACTTCCTCAGCCTCCCAGAGAGTTAGGAGTGCAGGCAAATGCCACTATGCTGTTTGTCTTTCTTTCTTTCTTCTTTTCTTTCTTTCTTTCTTTCTTTCTTTCTTTCTTTCTTTCTTTCTTTCTTTCCTTCCTTCTTCTCTCTTTCTCCGTCTGTCATTCTCTCATTCTCTCTATTGCTTTTTTTCTTCCTTCTTTCTTGTAAATCTTCTAGCTACATTCCAGTCTATCAAATAGTATTGTCTTAGTCCACTAACTTTTACTTCAGTGAAATATTACTATATATTAATCTAATCTATTTCATTATACTATAAAATTATTTTAAGTATCTTTACTACTGGTTAATATAATACCTTACAAATAGAAAATAATAAATACACGTTGAGTAAATAATTATGGTGAACTCCTGACTTGTGAATGAGCTCTCTTCCATGAAAATGTTCCTAAGTCTGATTCATTTGTAAGTCCAACAAAGTGAGTCTTATACACCTTTGGCACAAATATACAATGTACACCATAAAGAATTAAACCCACACTGTACTGTAAATTATTTTTACTTTTACAGCTACCTTATGTTGGAACAATACAACAAGCAGCATTTAGCGGATTAGGGAGTTAATTGACATGGAGAGCGTTAGGAGCTGGAGGCAGGAGGGTTGGTGAGAGATGGTGCAGCTAAAAGATTATCAGTAAAAGGAGATGGAGGTCAAGATCAAATTTTGCTCACATCTGATGTTGATGACACAAATTTTTTGATGGGTTCAATTCTGTCTACGTTTTTGAAAAACCAATTCATTGATGTCTGAGAAGTAGGCCATTTTTTTTCTCATCACAGATGATTCTGTAGCACTGTGTGACACTCTGAACAGCTCTTGTAATCTTTGTGCATCAATCTACATTGAAATCCTGTGCTTCAAACTCTAACAGTGCTCTTTATGTAAGGAGTGCCAAAATCTCACGCTAAACCCAGGTGATGACTTTTATGGCCTTGTAGATGTGTGGTCCATTCCAAATTGCCACAAGGTTGCTTCTATTTCATCAGGTTTTTGCACTGAATGACAAAAGTGTGACATAAATATATTTTGAAAGTCACAATAACTCCTTGACCAATTGGTTGGAAGGGCACCATAATATTCAGTGACAGATGCATTATGTGGACTTTGGGATGAATTTCATTCATGAACAGGGGTGAGTAGGTGGATTGTTAAGCAGCAGAAGAATATTGAATTGGAGTCTTTCTCTAAACTGTATTTGCCTCTGAGATAAAGAGGTGAAAACACCAATCTTGGAAAATTGACTATTTAACCCAGACTTTGGACTTCCTCTTCCACAAAACAGGTAGAGTCTTTGGCCATGTTTTTGAGGGCACTTGACTTCTATGAAGGGTGTGCTAAAAGGGGCTTTAGTTCCATATCACTGAAGACAGTAAGCCTGTCATTTGCTGTTTTGAAGGCCAGCATCAATTTTTCCTCCTTATTGAGATAACTTTGGTCTAGCATCCCTTATAGTACTGTTCCATTTCATCATGTTATAAACTGTTTAGGTAAATAACCCCTTAATAAGTTTTCTAAATGATGCTGGAAATTCTTGGGCAGCTACAGTATCTGCACTTGTAGCCTCCCCACTTAATTTTACATTGTAAATATTGTTTCTAGCCTTGAATATTAACTCACGGTAGCTGGCAGTAAAAAACACACAGTCTTCACCCCATTTTTTCTTCAAGTCTTCAAATAGCTTTTTATTGAACAAACATTTAACTGCGTGGGACTCCACCCTGATGCTGCTCCTGCTTCCACATGCAGAGAAGTTCCTCCATCTCCTCTCTCAATCTACCCTTGCTTTTGATATTATTGTCAACATCATTGGTACATCACACTTCACATGTTCCATAATCTTGTCTGCTCTTTAAAATTATGCCCATGGTTGAATGATTCATGCTGTGAGAATGAGCGGTATCCATCATCTGTTTGCCTTGGTCCATCCTTTCAATTATTTTCGCTTCTGTTTCCATGGTTATTGCTTTGCACTTCCTAGGAGTCTCCTCTACATCACTCCTGCTTTTCCTCTTGCTTCCGGATACCCTGCACTGATAGCTCTGCACTGATCTATACTGCTGCACTGTACAGTAAACAGCAGCACAATTGGGACACTCTCCAGCAGATACACAAGTTATTTCTGTGATTTGTTTGCATCTTTGAATGTCCATATTAGATCCCTTCACCCCCGTGAAAGTTTACAATGCAAATGTCCATGAGTGAGAGACTTACTGTATACTTTCATCTAGTTGATTCCATTAGACCATGAAATTATTCTTTGAATAATTTGGCTACTCGTTACCACAGTACCTTAGAAATAGAAAATACTAGATAAATGTTGAGAAAACAATTATATTTTTAAATGTAACAATTCTAAATTAAGCTTATTCTACAACCTTTGAAGTCTTTTATACCATGTGAAGTTGGCCCTCAAAATCCACAGGTTCCTTGACCTTGAATTCAATCAAATGAGGAACAAATATTTCAGGAAAAATAATTTCTGTATGTATGGAATACACACAGACTTTTCTTCTGCCATTATTCCCTAAATATCGCAATAGTGCAACTACCCATGTGGCATTTATGTTACACTAGGATTTGTAAGTAATTGTAAGATGATCTAACATATACAGGATGTGCTTCAATTGTACAAAAATACTATACCATTGTATACAAGCGACACGAGCACTCTTGGGCTTTATGATCTGTGGACTTTCTTAGAACTAATGTTTGGAAGATATAGGGGAAAAGGCTTTAACCAATTTCCCAAAGAGTTCCTTTTCTTATTTATCCAGGATTTCATGTTTATATTTGTGTTAATTTTTTTGCAGTTACTGATCACAATAGTTTATATGCAAATTATCTTGCTATAGAAATAAAATATGCATATTGAAGAATGTGGTTGAGAGATCAAATGATGAGGCAGTATCCATTAACCTGACAGTAAACTCTTTCAGAAAAACTGTTCTCTTCCTGGGAGAAGAAATGTTACACGAACAATCTGGGTTTTCTCTGGTCAGTATTACTCTTTAATCACACACTTCTGTCCAATCACATATCTATGTGGTGGATTATTCTTCATCACACTCAAGCATAAAATAGAAAGTATTCCTGGTGATCTTTTTGTCTTCATTTCTGAAGCTTCCTGTGACATAGATTTAATTAAACAAATGTATCTGGTTTCTCATATTAACTGGTCTTGTGATACATAGGTCAGCCATGACCCTTAACGACAAATGCGGAAAAGCATCACAACTTGTTCCCTGCAGCTGCTTTCACAGTATGGATGTGAAGGACAATATGTGATAAAAATCCCTGAAAAGTAATCTTTTTCCAATATTATGATTTTTTTTTTTTTTAGGAAGAAGTCTTCAAAGTGGAATTAATTACAAGATGAGCTCATCTGCATACTTTTGTCACATATTTTCAAAGTTTTTCCTAGGAAGGGAATCCAGGTGCACTGGCCCACACCACGGCAGCGTGAGAATGCGTCACAGTATGTCTCAGCCCTGGTGGTGCCCAGTCTGCATTGTTTTCTACTGTGTCTAAAATCCAGCTAAACCAGAGACCCATAGTCATTCAATAATTATTTGGAGAGAAAATAAATATTTGAAGCCTCATAATGAAAGACTCAGTGTTGAGTTTTTTGAAAAACACATATTAGTAACTAATAAACATTGTAAGCAAAGGTAAAAATGTGTAATTTCTGCAGTTATAAGTAAAACAATCTGATGCTTTCATCCCTACACTTTCAGTTCCATTTTTATATTACTATTTTTTCTTCTATGTTGACTTTTTCTGCACTGTTTCTTTGTGACTTACCTACCCATGGATTTTACTTCATGTTATACTAGTAACTTTGTTAGATATCTACTGGGAGTACTTTATGTATTAATAAACACTTGTTTTGCTCATTGTACATAGAACGGTGCTGTAGTATTAGTGCTTGAGTTGTCATTGTAACTAGCCATACCAAGCTATTCACTTGGGAAAGTTAATTAGGATTGGTCTTCCTTTGTGTAGCTTCCAGAACCACAGACTAAATCAACAAAGATGGAACATATTTCAAAATAATTTATCCCTACTGAGCATGCACATTTGTTCTTGTCATTAATCTCTAAACAATAGGATAAAATAGCATTGCAACTATTTACACAATAATTACATTATATTGGTTACTATACATAATTTAGAGATGATTTAAGGTATGCAAGAGTATATGTGCAATTTATGTAAAAATATTTTGCCATTTTATTTCAAAGACCCAAGATCTGAGAATTTTAATATTTGCAGAGGTTCCAAAATGAATCCCCAGCAAATATCAGGGGACAAATGAATTCTGTGTTTCAGCTGAAATTAAAATAATACCCACTTAAAAAGAGTGACGTGATAAACAAACGAGATAATTCATACAAGCTGTAACCACAAGAACTTAAATAATAAGTGCCAAATTTGTAAATATTAGCTTTACTATTACTATTTCCATTTCTTTCCCACAGAAAGATCAACTGAAAATTAATCTGTGTATTTTTTATATGACTTACCCAAACTTTCTCTATTCATAACTCCTTTAGTGTTTCAGTGATTTTTCCAATATGTCTGTAGGCCTAAAGAAATACTATTATTAATGTTTATGAAGTAATTATGTCCAAAAAGTTAATAAGTTCTTGTCTTCTGCTGGCAATTTAGTAGCTAATGCACATGCATTGAAAACATTATTTTATTGTTATATAATTGCAATTATGAATGAGACATATGCTGCCACTAGGTACTGCACAGCTTCTCAAATACTGGAATTAGATTAGACGCTACCACCTCTGCTTCCTGTCACAAAATTTCATTTCACATTGTTTGTTCCTATGACAGTTGTTGTGATACATCATCATATGATGTCAGTGTAACTCAGTCTAAAGAGAAGACTGTATTCAAAGTTTGCAGTGTGTGGTATGTCAAGCTCCTGTTTAAATAGTACCATTCAGCTTGAAGTTGAATGCTTTTCTATTTCACTTATAGTATGCAGCATCCCGTGTTTCCCTCCTGGGTCGACTGTCCTGCTCTCCGTTTTCCATGTGTAAGGTTCGTGAACCTTGGCTTCAACGTTATTACATGAGCTTCCGTTTCCTTTTCTTTTCCCCTTCCTTCCCCCCACCTTCCTTTTCCTCCTCCTCCTTCTGGCAAGACAGACGTATTCCATCACTGCCCAGCTTTTTTTCTTCTTTCTGTATAATTCTCCAGTCCGTCATTTCTTTTTTTTTTTTTCCTTTTTCGGAGGTATTTTGAGACACCTTGCTGTGTAGTTCAGGCTGTTGAATTCACTACGTAGGTTGGCCTGGCTTCAAACTCATGGCAACCCTCCTGCCTCATGCTGAGGTATCAGGACTGCAGTGCGATGCCAAGCTGTCTTTATTGTATTCTCAGTGTATGTTCAGTGATTTAGAATACATTTTCCCCCTTAACAGAAAAACTTACCAACACCATTGAAAAAAGCCTGCTTTTGTTTGGTTTGTAATATTTGTTTATCACATGTCAAAATACCATGTAGACTATGTCAATCAGAATTATTCTCAGTGCCTATAAACAACGAAAGGCTTAATGAAAATATCTGTAGACAGATTCACGGTGTCAGGATATAAAGTATGGAGTGATAGGTGAGCCTTGAGAGTGATTTTTCTACCTTCTTTTCCTCTATTATTAATTTTAGTCCACTGACCTTTCATTAGATTTTAAATTGATCTTAATTATTGTGACTGTATATGTTTCCTTCCTAGAGTAAAATTATTTCAATAATTTGATTTAAAAAATAGTCCTGTTTATTTTGAGAATTAACTTAAATTTTTCTTTATATCTTTATTGTCTCAAAAATGATAATAGATTTCTGTACAAGGAACCTGGATAATTTGGTACAGAACTTTTATTTCTAAATATTTAAAATTTATTACTATTAAAATTTATAATTATGATTACAGATAAACAGAAATGATTATATTTATGCATCTGCATTGGGAAATTTATTTGAGTTTTCTAATTTTGTAATCAAAATACCTTTGAATAATATTTAATTTCCATTCAAGTGTGCATTACTTTCTATTCCTCTTATATGTCAGTTTCTCTGAGTGGAAACTTTAGACACGACATAGCATTTTTGTTTTGAGTTCAAGTCTCATGTTGCACTAGTAAGGAAGATAATAATTCTATTTGAGATATTTTAATGGAGTGACACAGGTTTATATATGTTCACATTTTATAATTTTTGGCTTCTGAGTATTTTTCATATAATTAATGTTAAAATAGTGCAAATGTCTTTTATTAAGATACTATATACTTTCTTCAGATGTTCATGTTCCATTCAGTATGGAAGGCTGACCTGGCATCTCGTATTCAAACTCTAGTTCCATCATCTCTTAGCTATACGACTTGGACAACATGCACTATCTCTCCAGATCTCAGTTTCCTCATCTATAAAATAAGAAAAGTAGACTTGGATAGTTCTTTGAATGAGATGATCTGACATACAAAATGCCTGTAGAATTGTATGGCCCATTTGAATGCTATATGAATTTTAGCTCTCATCATCATTACATAATTGTGTTGAAACTGTTATGTGTATTGGACAAAATTTATAAGTATGAAATGCTTTTAAGTAATTGTTATCATTATTTATTTTTTACACTAAGGCGACAATATGATATTTACAAATGTAAGTTTGATTTACTTTACTTACGAGTATGGTCTCAAGTTGCAACCATTTACCTATAAAGTCTCAAGAGTACCCTTTTTAATAGCTGAGAAATACTCAGTTAAAAAACTACTGCATCTTTTGTTTTCATTCTGTTCATTGATGGGCATTTTGGTTGTTTCCAAGAATTAGCTATTATAAACTGAGCTGCTGTAAACACAGATGTGCATTATAATACTGTGACATGACATTTTCAATTTTTCAATAAATAATAATAATAATAAACTGAAAGAGTAATAATATCCAAAATGCACAAAAATACTATAATAATGAAAGGGAAAGAAAGTTCTCAAGGGGAAAAAACAACAAGGGTGGAGAAAGAGAAACAGAAGAAAGGAAAAGATTGGTGTATAGACAGATAGATAGATAGATAGATAGATAGATAGATATAGATATAGATATAGATATAGATATACACATAGAACTATGTATGGATATGTGTGCAAGATAGATAACTATACTACTAATTCTCTATTAGTTCATCAAAAAGAACAGTTTGTGCTGTCATTGTTTGACTGATCATTTTTGCCCCTGGATTTTACAGCCTGAACAACTACTTCTAAAATAACAATATTCAATATATTAACTAGTGTTGATTTCTTACTTTTTTTTGAAACTCTGTATTATTTCTACCTTTTCTCTTTTTTTTGCTTTTTTAAATAAAAAGGGAAATTATTGAATTTAATAGTTGTATTTTAGAGTTTTGTTATTTGTGTTCATTGGTGCTATCATTCTAGCACTTTAGTTTTTGAAATTTCATTGGTTTCAATAACAAGGCCTTGTAGGTTTCAGAAGACAGTTACTGGTTTTCTATACTATGACTAAAACTGTGGCGTAGTGATTATTTCAACTGTGAGAAAATTCACAGGTAAAAATGATTTAGCCTTGCAATCTTTTCCAAAATTAAGCCATATATAATACTTTGTTGATGGAAAGTTGTATGTAACTTCTTAATCTTGTTTTATATTTTAAATAAATCATTACCTTCTTAGAGCATACAATTTATATCTTTTTATTATTTTTTATATTTGTTATTGTACAACTCAAATAAATTTAATTTATCCTGCCATTATTGTAAGAGAGAAAAGGCAGTTGCTAATATTCTATTTCAAGATATAAGAGGGACTTCAAAGACATGGCTCAGAGAGCATCTTCTGTTCCCCCTAAGCTGGGAAACATATCTGATAAACATCTAACTTCCTAAGAAATCTTAAAGGTGAGCAGCTGCTTTATAAACGTGGAAGGAGTCTCTAAGGAGTAAAGAATGCACTGGGAAGCAGTTTTACTGTGGAAATATGCTGGGAGGATTGTATTTCTCATGGCCTGAATGTAGGCCACATGGGATGGAGCCAGCTGTGTCCATATGAAGAGACCTTTCAGAGTCAAAGTTGAGATGACACAACACGCATCATGGCATCCTGGATATTGGAACTGAGAGTGGATTTTCAGCAGTGGAGTGCTAATGAATTTATTTCCAATTGTCTGTGAGAAAGAAGTATATTTTCATTTATCTCTGAGGAAAAAATGTGTGACATATTCATAGGTATGTTCAATATGCATTCTGTGTGTTAGACAAGATGTATAGGAGAGACTCTCCAGTTACTTACGAAACATGCAATGCTTATAAAAATTTACAAAAATTCCATCTAACTGAAAATAATTGGGCATCATTTCTTCCATGATTTTTTCCTCAGTTTTTAAATTCCTAATGAATCCTTAATTGCAATAAATAAGTGATCTGAAATGAATATGGATTGATATTTTGATCTATGTTGATAAGTAGAACACCACAGACACATGTTGAAACTTCACGCCTTAGTGAAATGAATAAATATTTTGCTGATTGAATTACAGATTTTGAATACTGCAAAACGTGTCCCAGTGTGTATGTGTGTGTGTGTGTGTGTGTGTGTGTGTGTGTGTGTGTTACTCAAACATGCAATATATTTTGAACAACAAAGAGTAATTAAAAATATTGGGACAGTTTAAATTAAAAAAAAATCATTCCAGTAAGTGACACTTTGCCATTAATCCCCTTCAAATTAATTCTCACTTTAAAAAAATCATCCTATCATTCTTCCCACTTTCTGAAGTAGTTCTGGAAGTCGTCTTTTATGTGTTTACAAAGTATGATCAAAAATATGGTGATTGATGCTGCCAAATATCACCCAGCAGAAGGCAAGCTCGTAAAAATATTACAGTGTATCTTCATCCATCAAATCCATTGAGCCTGGTGCTTGTGTGTCTGGCTCTTCTCCAAAGTCAAAATGACCATAAAAAGTCAATGTTTTGAATCAGCTCAGGACATTGTGGCAGCCATGAACCTTTACAGATGACACTCATTAGACAGGACTTGCAGCCAGAACTGCTTCAGAGACTGAAGAGAAAGATGGGAGAAGTATACAAGAAAAAGGGAGAATTTTGAGAGAAAAAATAGCCATGTGTCATTATTGTAATATTTTTCTTAAGTATGATATCACCATGTTTTCCTTCACTGAAACAAAATAGTTGACATCCACAATCTAACTACTTAAACTGGTCAAATTATTTAAATATATGATGACCAAAAATTGCATGTTTTCTAGTTTTTATAAGACTTTATATCAGCAAATATAAGAATGACAATTTTATCAACTTTATTCCATACAAGAATCGACTGATAGAAATAAAACCTGCCCTAGAAATACTAGGCATAGTTAACTGGCTAAAGCTGGAGAAGCCTCATTGGCTCACGTTTTCAGTCCATGATCATCTGGCTCCAAGACAGAAAGGCCATGGTGCAAAGGCATGGCAGGGCACAGCCACGTAGTTCATCACAGTGGGGAACAGAGCAAGGGAGAGACCCAGAGTGGAAAGAGCGCGATACACCTCGAGGGGCGCCCTCACAGCACCCTGGGGTCACAATGCCGAGCAAGTTGAAACTTCTTTTTTATTTATTTATTTATTTATTTTTTATTTAAGAGGAAAAAGAGAAAAACACAAAACAAAACAAAGCAGTGTAAGGTTACATATAATACAGAACTACAAAAAAAAGCATAACAGTAAGAAATCACCTGTTAATAGATTACATATTATCATCTTGGAAATAGTTGCTCAAATCACAGTATCAAAGAATACAAAGTAGACATTCAAACAGAGAGACTACAAACAGCTGTGTTCAATGATCCAAAAACATTAATATAGTCAGCTATTCAACATCCCTATACACACTTGCTGTTATATCCGTTAGAGCTCTTTTTTCCCCTTCCTCTCTTTTTACAACAAAATTTACACATTTTAGATTTTATTACTCCTTAGTTCTTATTACTTTTTTGGGGGGGGGGGGAGAATAAAGTCAAATATGGCAGAACAAAGCTGTCAGTGAAAACCAAGGATAGACTTAGCACATGATGTAGAACAGAGTATACGGTTATTAACAATAGTTATCAACGTTGTCTCTTGTTTCCTTAAAAAGATTTGTCTATCTCATTAGATATTATAAAGTTGGACAAAACAGTAGAGAACAAGACCAATAAAACTTAGACATTGTAAACATTACAGGACTTCCAAAGGAGACAATAGTCAAACCAGAATGGGCATCTTAGTGAATCTTACTGCCTTCAAAGTAGTTGCCTATACCCTTGGACCTGATACTATCCCACAGAATGGAACAGAGTCTAATCAGTCAAAACAAGATCGTGGGAGCATTACAGGACTTCAAAACAAGTTAATAGGAAATCGAAAAGAGTTACTATTATATATCCTAATTTTTTAAATTTTTCCCTTAATTAAAATAAACATAAGAAATAACTAAATAATTTTTTTAAAGAATAATAGTTACCATAGTGTCTGTCTTTTTCCTTGAGATATTTGGATAAAACTTCATATACTATAGCTTCAAATATTTCCATATCAAGAAGCCCGGAATAAAGCCTTTCTAATTAATAAGTGAAAATTTTATAAGGCTTCAAGGCCACATAATGGGGAATCATGATTGCCACATATTTTCATATATTTGAATCATTACTTACATTAGGGAAACTATTCGGTATTCATACATGCGAGATTGATTTATTTCACTTATGAGTATGGTCTCAAGCTGCGCCCATTTATTGATAAATATCTCAATGTGATCCTTCTTTATAGCTGAATAATATTCCATTGTATAGAAATACCACAACTTTTTTATCCATTCCTCAGTTGATGGACACTTGGGTTGTTTCCAAGATCTGGCGATTACAAATTGTGCTGCTATAAACATAGGTGCACATAAATCACTGTGGTATGATGCTTTCAGTTCTTCTGGGAATATGCCTAGAAGTGGAATAGCTGGAATAAATGGGATTTCCAATCCCAACTTTTTGAGAAACCTCCAGACAGACCTCCACAAAGGCTGTACCAGTCTACACTCCCACCAACAGTGCAGGAGAGTTCCTTTTTCCCCACATCCTCTCCAGCATTTGTTGTTGTTGGTTTTCTTGATCCTGGCCATTCTTTCAGGAGTGAGATGGAATCTCAGGGTGGTTTTAATTTGCATTTCTCTGATGACCAATGATGATGAGCATGTTTTCATATATTTATTTGCCATTTGCATTTCTTCATCTGAGAATTGCGTATTCATCTCAGATGCCCATTTTTGGATTGGATCTTTGAATTTTGGAGGTCTGAGTTTTTTTAATTCTTTATATGTTTTAGACAAGAGTCCCTTGTCTGAGAGAGAGTTCACTAAAATCTTTTCCCAGTTTGTGGGTTTTCTTTTCACTATGCTGGAGATTTCTTTTGACATGCAGAAACTTTTTAATAAGATGTGGTCCCAGTTATTGATTCTGGGAAGTGTTTCCCGTGCGGTTTGAGTCCTGTTCATGAATTCTCTACCTACTCCTATGTCTCCAAGGTTTCTACCCACTTTGTCTTCCAATAGATTTAGTGTTTCTGTTTTAATATTCAGATCTTTGACCCATTTAGATTTTAATTTAGTACATGGTGATAGACATGGGTCTAGCTTTAGTTTTCAGCAAATGGAGAGCCAGTTTTTCCAGCACCATTTATTAAAGAGACTGTCGTTCTTCCAGTGAACCTGCTTGGCTCCTTTATCAAAGATAAGGTGGTTGAGTGTGTTTGTAGTTGTGGTTGTATCTTCTAATCTATTCCATTGATCTTCGCCTCTGTTTTGATTCCAATACCATGTTGATTTTACTACTGTTGCTTTGTAGTATAATTTCAAGTCAGGGATTGTGATGCCTCCTGCTTTGCCTTTGCTGCTTAGAATTGCCTTTGCGATTCTAGGTCTCTTCTGGTTCCAGATGAAATTTAGGAGTGATTTCTCTAGATCTATAAGGTATGTTGATGGTATTTCTATTGGGATTGCATTGAATCTGTATAAGAGTTTTGGGAGAATGGCCATCTTCACAATGTTTGTTCTTCCTATCCATGAGCAAGGGATGTCTTTCCATTTTCTGAGATCATCTTCAATTTCCTTTTTCAGTGTATTATAGTTTTCACTGTATAAGTCTTTCACTTCTTTCATAAGAGTAATTCCTAAATATTTCATTTTTTTGCTTGCTAATGTGAATAGTCCAGTTTCTCTTATTTCCCTCTCTGTAATTTTGTTGTTCGTGTATAGGAATGCTATTGATTTCTGAGTATTGATTTTGTATCCAGCGACATTACTGAATTTATTTATTGTATCTAAGAGTATTTCAACGGAGTTTAGGGGGTCTTCTATGTAGAGTATCATGTCATCTGCAAACAATGATAACTTAACTTCTTCTTTTCCTATCTTTACCCCTTTTATTTCTCTTTCTTGCCTAATTGCTCTGGCTAGTACTTCCAGTACTATATTAAATAGGAGTGGTGATAAAGGACATCCTTGTCTTGTGCCTGATTTTAAAGTAAAGGCTTTCAATTTTTGGCCATTTAGAATGATGCTGGCTGTTGGTTTGTCATAAATGGCCTTTATTATATTGAGGTAAAGACCATCTATTCCAATTTTCTGTAGAGTTTTTATCATGAATAAATGTTGGACCTTATCGAAGGCTTTTTCTGCATCTATAGAAATGATCATGTGATTCTTATTTTTGGCTTTATTGATATGGTGGATTACATTTATTGATTTGCGTATGTTGAACCATCCTTGCATTCCTGGGATGAATCCCACTTGGTCATGGTGTATAATCTTCTTGATGATTTGCTGGATCCTATTTGCCAATATTTTATTGAGGATTTTTGCATGTGTTCATTAGGGAGATCGGTCTATAGTTCTCTTTTTTAGTTGGGTCTTTCTCAGGTTTTGGTACTAGAGTAATATTTGCTTCCAGGAATGACTTAGGAAGGATTGCTTCCCTTTCAATTTCATTGAACAGTTTGAGGAGTGTCGGCATTAGGTCTTCTTTGTATTTCTTGTAGAATTCTGCAGTGAATCCATCTGGGCCTGGGCTCTTCTTGGTGGGTAAGGACTTAATTACATTTTCAATTTCAGTAACAGAGATTGGGTTATTCAACAGTTTTACATCCTCTTGATCTAGCTTTGGCACTTCATATGCTTCTAAGAATCTGTCTATTTCTTCTGTGTTATCAAACTTTTGAGAGTAGAGGTTTTCGAAGTAGGTGTTGATGATCTTCTGTATTTCTATTGGGTCTGTAGTGATTTCTCCTTTTTCATTTCTTATTGCATGAATTTGAGCTTTTTCTTCCCTTTTTTTAATAAGGTTGGCTAGGGGCTTATCGATTTTATTTATTCTTTCAAAGAACCAACTCTTTGATTTGTTGATTCTTTGGATTGTTTTCTTAGTCTCTATTGCATTGATTTCTGCTCTGATTTTTATAATTTCCTCTCTTCTTTTGGCTTTGGGCTTGACTTGCTCTTCTTTTTCTAGCTGTTTGAGGTGTAGCATCAAGTTATTTATTTGTATTCGTTCTGTTTTCCTGATGTGGGAACTCAGTGCAATAAATTTTCCTCTCAGGACGGCTTTCATTGCATCCCATAGGTTCCGGTAAGTTGTATCTGTATTTTCATTTTCTTTTAGGTATTGTTTAATTTCTTCTTTAATTTCCTCTGTGACCCACTGATTACTCAAGAGTGTGTTATTCAGTTTCCATGTGTTTGTGGGATTTTTGCAGTATCTTTTATCATTAATTTCTAATTTCAGAGCGCTATGATCCGATAACATGCAAGGGATGATTTCAGCTCTTTTGCACTTGTTTAAATATGTTCTGTGAGCTAATATATGGTCTATTTTAGAAAATGATCCATGTACTGCTGAGAAGAATGTGTATTCTGATGTTGTTGGGTGGAACATCCTGTATATGTCTATCAAACCCATTTTTTCACAGGTGTGATTCAGTTCTGTTATTTCTTTGCTCATTTTCTGTCTGGTTGATCTGTCCCTTGGTGTCAATGGCGTATTAAGGTCTCCTGTTACAATTGTGTTACTGATAATTTGAGTTTTCATTTCTGTTAATAATTGTTTTATATAACTTGGTGCTCTGGAGTTTGGTGCATATATATTTAAGATAGTTATCTCTTCCTCTTGGAGTTTTCCCCTTACAAGTACGTAGTGACCTTCTTTGTCCTTTATGGTCATTGTTGGTTTAAAGTTCACGTTGTCTGCAAACAGAATGGCTACTCCTGCCTTTTTCTGGATTCCTGCTGCATGAAGAATTGTTTTCCATCCTTTGACTTTCAGTCTGTGAGTATCCTTCTGGGTTAGATGGGTTTCCTGTAAACAGCATATGGTTGGATTCTGTTTCTTGATCCATTCTGCTAGTCTGTTTCTTTTGATTGGTGCATTGAGACCATTTACATTAATGGTTATTACTGTTAAATGCTGGTTAATTGTAGGAATGTTATCTCTCTGCTGTTGCATCTTTATCTTTCTGTTCTGTTTAATTATTTGCTTTGCTTAGTGGTTTTTTCCTTTGTGTATCTAAACTGTCTTTCAATATTTTTTGCAGGGTCGGTTTGGAGTTCATGAAGTTCTTCAGCTGTTCTTTGTCATGGAAGTATCGTATTGTACCATCTATTTTGAATGATAGTTTTGCAGGATATATCAGTCTTGGTTGGAAATCATTTTGCTTTAGGATCTGGAATATTTCACTCCATGCTCTTCTTGACTTTATCGTTTGTGCTGAGAAGTCTGCTGTGATTCTGATAGGTTTTCCTTTATAAGTGATCTGTCTTTTCTCTCTGACAGCTTTTAGTAATCTATTCTTGTGTTGGATTTCTGGGATGGTGATTATTATATGTCTGGGTGTAGTTTTATTTTGGTTATGAGTGTTTGGAGTTCTATATGCTTCACTGATCTTGATGTCAGTTTCTGATCTCATGCTTGGGAAATTTTCAGCTATTACTTCTCTAAATATCCGCTTGACATCCTTTATGTTGTCTCCCTCTCTTTCATTAATCCCTATCATTCTTATGTTATTCTTCTTTGCATCGTCTTGCAGTTGTTGAATTGTTGTTTCCTGATTCCTTGTTATTTTCAAAAGATCTTTCCTTTCCTGTTCACTAGCTGCAATCATGTCTTCAAGGTCTGAAATTCTATCTTCACTTTCATTAAGGCGTTTTTTACAACTTTCAGTGGAGTTTTTTATTTCCTGTATATCTCTGTGCATCTGCATTATGTATTCTGTTTGTTTCTTATATTGCTCGTCTAGGGATTCTATCTTTTTGTTTAGTTCCTCCAATTTTTTATCTGTGTTTTCTTTAGATATATTTAGAATCTCTTTCATTTCTTTTATCATTTCTTCTTTTATCTGGGAGATTATTTCGAGTTTGAATTTCTTTAAAGCTTCCTGGAGTTGTTTGTCAACTTCAGTAGCTATTATGTCCGATATATGAGGTGGATGGGATATATTTTCTTCTATATACATTGCTCCTAGGGTTTCCTGAGATGGGCTGGAGGTTTGAGGTTGTAATTTGGTCTTTCGTTTTGTCATTTTGTATATTTCTGTGTTTCAAGTGTTATTTGAAAGCTTCCTCAGGATCTGTTGAAAATCCCCTTCTATGCTTGGAGCTACTGAGCCTCTGACACCGCACTACCCCAAGCCATTGGGCCTGCAGAACCAGTGTCCCTCCTCTGCCTGCTCAGAACTCCGCAGTTCCAGACAAGCTGGGCCTCAGGGACACTGTGCGCCCACCTGCCCCTTGGAAGATCCACAGCTCTTCAATTGCAGCCGGGTTAGGCTGCTCTCCACAGGCCACAGTGCCTCAGGAGCCTGTGATCCCTCCCTGCTTGCAGAGATATCCACAGTCCTCTAGGCAAAGGAAGGGACTTCTGCAGGCACTCCAGATCCGCCCAGCTCCTCCTCTGCAGGCAGATGGCTAGGCGCGGCTGGGCTCGGGGGTTAGTGTAGGCCCGCCCATCCGTCAGGAGCTCAGCAGACTTCCAAGTGTAGCGGGGGGGGGGGGGGGGGGGGGGGGGAGGCAGCTGTAGTGGCCTCTAACCCACTGCTCCACTTCACTGCACCCAGAAGCCTGGGGGGTCCGGAACAGTCTGAGATTTGGGCAGACTGTGCTGGGCACTCACCACAGGCTGAGGTGCCTCAGGAAGCTGCGATGCCTCCCTGCTTGTAGAAGTATTCAGTCCTTCAGACAAAGGAACGGGCTTCTGCAGGGACTCCGGATCTGCCCAGCTCCTCCTCTCAAGTTGAAACTTCTTAACCACAGCAACTATATAGTGTGTATTTCTATCACACCAGATATGTTATTAATATTTTATATGCATTTATCTTGGGGGCATGCCGTCAACCAAATGATAAGTAACACTTGCATTTGTAGTATCTGCCAGATTGTTTATTCAGTATCCTGGTTTCAAACTTACAATCTTTCTCTTTCAGTCTCTTGAGGAGCTGGAATTACAAATGCATGTCAACATGTTCTTCTAGTACTTACCAGTTGTGATGGTGGATTTACCTCTACCACTGTCAGTCTGAAACTGCCAGTGTGATACTACTGAATCAGAGTTCAGAAACACGCACATTGGTGAGTAGCTCATATTATGTCCTATTACATAGTCAAGGCCCATTATTCACAGAGTCTCTGTTTTGGGGTTTGCCTTCTTATTAATATGTGTATTTGTAATTTAATAAGAATGCTTATAGGCCTCTATTGTCATTGAGTGACATAGTCAGAGGGGAAAAAAATCTGTGTTGTGTAATTCAGGCAGTTTTATCAGAGTCTGCAGAGGTCCATAACGATTTCTTATTTCTATTCTCACACAATACATGAGTGTTTGTTTCATGATCTATTTAGTGTCATATTTTTAAATATTTTGTGAATTAGCTCATGGTTCAAAATGGTTCTCCAAAATAATGTTGAAATTTTGTTTTACAATCCTATCATGTGCTGATAGAAAAATATATAATATGTCTTATGGAAAAATATGTGTATTAGATAGCCTGCTGTCACACAAGCTATGGTGCTGTTGACCATGAGTCCAATGTCAGTGAATCAACAATATCCATTAGATAGATGTATTAAACATACTCTCACATAAAACAAGCTTAACTTTTGAATTTCTGCTGGCAGGATTGGTTCAGGTATTCACTAAATCGTTGTTCATTCTCACTTTATAGAACACCAATGCTATGAATAATGATACTCTAATATATAGTATTTTATCATATAGATAAAATATGTAAATAATGCCAAGATCATAAATAATAGTAAAATGTACTGAAAAATGTTAAAAATGATTGACTTTGATTTATTTTTGCTTTAAAAATAATTAACACTGTTTTTGGTATGTACTTTTGATTAATACATTTTCTGGTTCTTAAAATTGGTGAGAATTCTTCAGGGACCTTTCTGAGCCTGGGTGTACCTGCTCTTCAGACCTCTAAGATGATCAACTGCAGGGTTTTTATTCACTTTTTAAAAAACAACAGCAGCAAACACAAAGTCTGCCTCTCCAACTATATGTGTATAAATATAAATGTTGGATGATCAAAAAATGCCTTATTAAGAAGATGCCTTTTCAATTAGACCTGAAATAAATGAAACAATTCACTCTACAGACTTCAGGGAAAGAGTTTCCTTATCCAAAGAATAATGGGTGCAGGAAATCTGACAAGAGAAATAACCAGTGCGTTTGAGAAGACCAGAATAGCAGGAACAGACTAGGAATATGTTCAGTACTAGATGAAGATGCACTGTTTGTAGAGAGACAGAAAATGTTGAACTTTATAGATCAATGTAAGACTTCAGGTTTTATTTGATAGATAGAAAGCAGTAATTGTGTTTCCATCAGGGGATACCAAAACCTAACTTTTTAGCACATTTAAAATCTCTGCTGTGTTGTCAGGCAAATATAAAATGTGAGACCCATTGAATTGCTATTTCTCTTTTTCAGGTAATAAATGATTGTGTCTCATTTAAAACTGGTGGTTGTGTTAATAGAAAGAAGTAATCAGAGTATAGATATGAAGATAACACTTTTTAAATTAGCTGCTAGAGTGAATGTGGTATATGTGAATCCACATAATCTAGAATGATTTCAACTGTCTTAAGTTAAACAACTGGAAATAAAAACAATGGTCAAAAAATTCAGATGTGAAAATATAATCTAAACCTAGTTTAGATTATATTGAGTCTGAGATTTATGTAATATTTGCATATATAAAGTTGACTTTGCATATATGAGTCGTATTCAGAAAAGTTTCAGCAAGTTTGGGAATCATCAGCATACATTTTGGTAAAATCATATAGGAAATAGAGACAGTAATAACAAAAGGCTTAGTAATTCTAAGAGTTTTTGATAGAGTTATTTAGGTCTTCTATGTAAAGTAAGTCATTTGCAAATAATGATAATTAGAGTTCTTCATTTCCCCTACATGTACTTTTTATTTCTTTCTCTTGCCTTATTGCTCTTGCTAATATTTCAAGCACTACTGAACAGAAGTGATGGTTAACATCCTTGTCTTTTAGGAACAATATTTTTATATTTTCCCGCACTTAGTATGATGCTAGCTATTGATTTATTATATATAGCTTTTATCACATTCAGATATGGTCCTTCTATACCTGTTTTCATCAAGGTTTTTGTCATCAAGCAGTGTTGGATTTTGTCAAAAGCATTTTCTGCATCTATTGCAAATTTCTGAAAGTTAGATTGAAAAGTGATCACATTTTTACATTGCTTCTATTGATGTACGCACTACATTTAGTGACTTATGTATTTTGAAACATCCTTGTATATTGGGATTAAATCTACTTGATCTTATTGTATCCTCTTTTGGATAATGTGCTGATTTCTACTTGCTACTTACTTGCTGAAGATTTTTGCATCTATGTTCATTAAATAGACAGACCTCTTTTAGTTGAGTTTTTATCCAGTTTGGAATCAAGGTAATAATGGCTTCTAATAAGTGATTTTGGGAGCACTCTATTCCTTTCAATGCCTTTGAAGACCTTGAGACATATTGGTGATTTAATGTCCTTAAAGGCTTTGTAAAATGTCCTTAAAAGCTTTGTAAAATTCCACAGGGAATCCAGCAGGTCTCTAGTATTATGTGAAGAGTAAGATTTTTTTTGTTTTGTTTTTTTGTTTTTTTTACTTTTTATTACCGTGTCAATGTCCTTACATATTGTGGGTTGTTAAATGTATTTTTATCTTCTTTAGTTAGTTTTGTTAGTTTGCATGAATCTAGGAATCTATTCATTTCTTTAATATTTGCTAATTTCTTGGAATATAATTATTGAAGTAGTTATTGCCTTGTGGACTTCCTCGGTGTTTATTGTGATATCAACCTTTTTCCATTTCTAATTGTATTGATGAGTCTCTACTCTGTTTCTCTTGGTAAGTCCGGCTAGCGACTTGTCTGTTTTGTTCATTCTCTCAAAGATAAAGCTCTTCAATTTTTAGAATTTTGATTTTTTACTTCTTTGTCTCAATTTCGTTGATTTTTGCTAACATCTTTAAAACTTCTCAATTTTGGTGTAGAGTTGATTTATTGTTGTTTCTCAAGTATTTTATGCTTTCTCATAGTATTTATTTGAGCTTACTCTGTTTTCCTAATAAAAACATTGATTTTAATAATTTTTTTTTTCTCTTAGAACTGCTTTAACAGTGACTTAGAGGTTTTGTTGACTTGGGCCATCATTAACTTTCAGAAATTTTTAAATTTCTTCGTTGATTATCACCAGTGTTCCACTGGTTGTTTAAAAAGACTATTGTTAATATTTTAGGAGTATTTTTTTTTCTTTTTCAAAATTTCTTCTGTTGATTTCTATTTTCACTGCACAGTGGTCTGATAGAACGCTTGGGAAAACTTTTATTATTTTACATTTACGTAAGTAGTATGTGACTACTTTGTGGACTAGTATGTGACCTAATTTGGAAAAAGTGCCATGTGCTGCTGAAAAGAAAGTATACCGTACTGTGGAAAAGTGCAGTGCTTTGTGTGTACTCATTAAGTATGCATGTTCAAAGATGTTTTTGATCTATGAAATTTCTATTTTTTTGTTTAGTTGATCTATCTCTTTATGAAAGTGAGGTGTTAAAATTCTCTACTATGATTGTGTTTATTTGATCTTTTAATTTCAGCAGTTTTTGTTTAATGCAATTAAATACTTCAGTATACTGTACAGATGTTTGTCAGTGTTATTTATTCTTTCTGGATTGTTCTCTAAACTAGTATGCAGGGACTGTGTGTGTCTCTTCTAATCAGTTTGGCTGGAAGTTTATCGTGTCTGACATTAGGTTTCTTATTCCTGCTTGTTTTCAGCAGGAAATAAATTTTATCCTGGTGCATAAAATATTGTTTCCTATCCTTTACTTTTTAGTCGATAAGCAGGTACTTTTTGGAGTACATGAGTTTCATGAATGCAACAGAATGATGGATTCTGTTTTTCGATTATGTTTGTTATCTGTGTCTTTTAACTGGGGACTTGAGACTGTTAACATCGAGAGATGTTACTGAGATGTGTTGGTTATTTATTGTCATTGTCTTCTTTATCTATTGATGTATTTCTTGTTTTTCTTTTCCTGATGCTTTGCTGCTGTTTATTTATTGACCTCACTTGTTTCCTCTGTGTTTTTTAGTTGTGTCCCATCCGTTATATATATATATATGTTGAGAATATTCTTAAGTATTTTCCCCGGTGCTAATTTAGCACTCATGTGTCATCTAAGCAGATTATTTTCATGGAAGTACCTAATTTGTCAATCTATCTTGGATAGCTTTCTTGGATAAGTTAATCTGGTTTGGAAGTCATTTGCTTTCATGCCTGAAAGTTCTTCACTCCAAACTTTTCTGGTGCTTGCATTTTGTGCTGAAAAATCTGCATTGATTCTAACTGGTTTACCTTTATATGTGACATTTTTGTTTTACTCTGGTTTTTAAAATTTTGCATTTTTTATAAAATAAAATTTATTGAAAAACAACCATATTTCCACTGCACTGTAGCAAGCTAAACCAAAACACATTGTTTAAAAGGGTATTAAAATAAGAAGTAGTGCTAAAAAACCTCACCACAAAATTTATAAGACCTATAAACCAAAACCTAGAAAGTAATACAGGGAAATTGAAGATTTCAAGAAACATTTTAGGATGAAGCATTTGAAGATAACAGTTCTCCAAAAACTGATCTAATAATCTAATTCTAATGAAAATTTCATTTTTTAATAGGCAAGCATTTCTAAAATTGGTAAAAAAAATCCAAAAGACTCTAAATAATTAAAACAATTTTGAAAAGAAGAAAAACTTTTAAAGACTAACGACTTTATTTCCAGAATTAGTATACATTTATACCATCTTATTTACTCTTTCAGCTTCTCACACTAGGGAGATGACATGATGCTTGCACTGATTTAATTTCACTTCTAAGGATGGACTCAAGTTGCATCAATTTAAATGTAGAAATGTCCAATTCATGCTTTGTATGACTGAATAATACCTGCTATATAGAAAATTCACAGCTCTTTTTAACCATTACTTGGTTAATGGGTGCATTTTTGGTTTCTTGCTTTATTTGTTTTGTTTATTGACCTGTTTTGTTTTACTTAGAAAAAAAGCAAAACAGGTAAGAGGTTATAAATAACACAGAATTTCAAAAAAAACTAAGAAATCACTAGTTGATGGATTACATATTGTAATCTTAGAAGTAGTTGGTGAAGTCACAAAATCAAACCAGAAAAAGTGAACAGTCAATGACACTAAAACTATTCTGTTTGATGAACTAACAAAAATTTAGAATCATGGTTATCTATCTTGCACACTTAAAACATACCTACAGTTATGTGCTTTAGAGCATTTCCCTTTCATTATCTCAATATTTAATATACATTTTGCGTTTTATTACTCTTTCAGTTTTTTATTATTATTTTTTATGCTAGACAGACAATACAGTATTTTCAAATGTGAGTTTGATTTATTTCATTTATGAGGATAGTCTCAAGTTGCCTTCATTTACCTATAAAAGTCTCAAGGTCATTCTTTTTATAGCTGATTAACATTCCATTTTATAAAAATACCACATCTTTTCAATCATTCTGCAGTTGATGGGCATTTTGGTTGTTTCCAAGATTTGCCTATTACAAATTGCTCTGCTATAAATATGGTGCACATATATTGCTATGGCATGACTTTTTCAATATTTCTGGGAAAATTCCAAGAGGGGAATAGCAGGATTGAATGGAACTTCCAATTGAAGCTTTTTGAGGAATCTCCATATTGATTTCCACAGTGATTTTACCAATCTACACTCCCACCAACTGTAGAGAAGTTTTCCTTTTTCCCCACAGCCTCACCCACATTTATATCGATTATTTCTTGATAGCAGCCATTTCTTCCAGACTGAGATGAAAAATAAATGTTGTTTTAATTTGCATTTCTCGAATGACCAGTGAAGGTGAATATTTTTTCATATATTTATTTGCCATTTGTATTTCTTCATCTGAGAAATGTATGTTCATCTCAGATGACCATTTTTGGAGAGGGTGTTTTAATTTGGGGAGCTTTATGTTTTTCAATTCTTTGTATGTTCTGGATATAAGTCCTTTTTCTAAGGGCCTGCTGGCTAAAGTCTGTGGGATTTCTTTTGAAGTGTAAAAACACTGTAGTAGGATGAGATCTCTGTTGTTTATTCTTTGAATATTTCCAGTTTGTATTTTGTTACTGAGAAATTCCATGATTTTCTTAGAGGATTGTCTCTTCTGTATGGGTTTACAATAGACAGTAATTATATTTGTTTTGAGGAATTAGTACATATTCGTATTGTAACTTAATAATTTGTGTTCCATATCTCCTGTTCAATTTTCTCTCCCCTACCTCCAGATTCTATTTGAATCTCCACAAAGTCTACCTCGCTTTGTCATATTATTTCTTCTATTTTACTCTCCAAACTATTTATTTTGAGGGTTTCTCATATAAGAGAAACCATAAAATATTTAACTTTCCATACCTGACTTATCTCACTTAGCATTGTGATCTCAAAATGCCTGTGCTTTTTCTACAAATGACTCAAATTTATTCTTCTTTATGATTGAATAGTACTAGGTAGATAGATAGATAGATAGATAGATAGATAGATAGATAGATAATCATCTGTTCATGAGCATAGAATACTTTCAAATTTTAGCTATTATAAATTATGTTGCTGTAAACATGTGCATGTGTATGTCTCTGTAATATGATGTCTTCAATTCTTTCAGGACGATACCCAGAAGATGTATTGTTGGATGAAGTGCAATTGCTGGTTTTGTTTTATTGAGAAATCTCCATTCAGATTTCCATGTGTGCACATTCCAACCAAAAATGTAGAAATGTCTCTCTTTTCCCCTGTAACATCACCTGGTTTTTGCTTTTGTTGTTGTTTTTAGGTCTTTTTGAGAGCCATTCTTTTTGGTGTGCTAAATCTTGGTGTTTCTGTATAATTCTATGACCACTAAGATGCTGAACATATTTTCATGTATTTTTTTTCCATTTATACTGCTCTTGAGAAGTTTATTCACTTAAATTGCCCATTTTTGATTGGGTGTTTTATTTGGGGAGAAATTAACTGTCTTGAGTTATTTATATGCTGTAGGTATTATATCCTCAGTCCAAGGAGAATTTGACAAAAACTTTTCCTATTCTTAAGGTATTTCACTTGTTTGTTTCTGTTTTTGTTTTTGTTTTATTCTCTGGGCTGTTTTCTTTGTTGTGTAATGTCTTTTAATTTGATATTTGTTGATTCTTGGTATTTTATCTTGAACATCTGTTCAGAACTAGTTTATTTATGCCTGTATCTTCAAGAGTTTTCTATTTTATCTTTCAGCAGATTCAGTGTTCCCGTTTTTATATTTAGGTCTGTGAATCATTTTAATTGGATTAAAAATAGGTCTCTTTTATTCCATATATATTTTTGAGCATTTTTCCATTTGTTTTAAATGATTCTAATGATGTTTTCATAGCTATTACATTCATTTTTGACAATATTCTCATTCTCATGATATTAGTTCTGTCTATCCAGGAACAAAGGATATCTTTCCTTTTCTTCTTCAACTTTTTGGTCTTAGTAATATAGTGTTCGCTGTGGAGGTCTTTCACTTTATTAGGTGGTTTAATTCCTTCCTGGGTATTTAATTTTCTTGATGCTACCATGAACGATACTGTTGTTCTACTTTCTCTCTCCTTATGCTCACTGTTGGTATACAAAAATGTTACTGCTTTTTGTGTATTTTGGCATTTTATCTTGCCACATTGCTGAATTTATTACTTCTAAGATATTTATCATGGAGATTTTGGGGGCTGCAACATGAAAGAACATATCATCTTTGAATAAGGCTTATTAACGCATTCCTCTATTTGTAATCTTTCTGTCTTTCATTCTTCCTTTGTTTCTTTTCTTGTCTGATTGTTCTGGCCAAAGTTTTGAGTATTGTATTGGGCAGGTATGGTAAATGGATATCTGTCTTGTTTCTGCCTTTAGGGGAAATGTTTTCATTTGTTTCCAGTTTAGTATAACATGGATTGTGTGTTTGTCAAAATGGCTTTAACCAGTAAAGTAACGCCTTTTCATCCCTATTTTGATCATTCATGTACTAAAATGTGAAGAAGTAATTCCAGCCCAATTCTCAGTATATTTAGTATGTGCTGATAGAAATTTACAGAAGATTAGACAGAATTTTTTTTTATTGTTTTTGAGACAGGGTTTCATTATGCATTTCAGGCTGGCCTTGCGCTTACTTTATAGTGCAGGCCAGTTTCAACTCTTATTAATTCTTCTGCTTCAGCCTCCAGAGTACTGGGATTATAAGAGTGTGCCACCATACCTGACTTCAGTGAGACAGAATTCAATAAAGACTGAACTAAATATATTAATTGAAAAAGAGTAGGAAGTTCTCAAAACTAGTATATTTAAAGTATTATAAAAGGGAGACTGACATAAATGCAGTAACTGAGGAAAAAAGTGAAACCAATTTGTGCAAATGATTAATAAGGGACTTTTTGATAGTCATTCGGGGCTTTGGAAAGTTCACGTTCTATGTTAAACAAATAAAACATGCTTTTCTAGATATTTTATTTATTATTCAATGCATTTTCATATTTAACATGTAAGTATTCTTGCACATATCTTTCAGGCTCATTCTTCATTTTCATGTTTTAGATTGTTCTCTACAGGCCCTTACTAATATGGAAGTATAATTTAAGTATATTCCAAAGACAAAGATTATTTTCTTACTTCAAAATAGGTAAAAGAAGAGAAATCTTTTTTATGGAATTATGTGAGCAGGAAGGGAGGAACAAGTGACATAAATATGAATTAAGTAAAATATCTGTAATAATTATATGGCATAGACATTTTCAAATTAAACAGAGTATATTAAACCAAGAAATCATCAAACGTAGAAGACAAAATTAACTTATGATCAAGAACACAGTTAATTGTATTATGCATACAAAATCGAGGAAAATGAGCAGCTGTTTCTCCTTTGTAAGTCATCATTCATCAGGCGTTCACTTTCTTGAGTAGGATCCTGGTATTGCAACTCATCCTTCTTGCTCCAGATCACCCTCCCAGCTCCCCTTCCACGTGGAATGACAGAGCAGGGAAGTGACAGAACAGGCTTCTAGAGCACAAGGCCCTTAGAGTGTCTTTCCTCAGGCCCTCACTGCAATGCAAGCAAGATCCTGGTCTTACGCAAAGGAAGAGGCTGCTGCTGTTAGTGGGAGCAGAGACTCACAGATTGGGCGATATTTGTCAAGGTGGTAGTATTTATGATGGGCACCAGTATGACAATAAATTTTATTGACATTTTAATAGGTAGAGAGAACATGAAGTGAGTGACAGCCATGGACTCTTTCCCTTCATGAACCACCAGCTCAGTCGCCTGAGACTGTTCCATTTAGACAGCACATTCAGCTTCTGGATGGTGGAACACAGTTCTAAAAGATAATGTTTGGCAATTTTTGAAGGACAGTGGAACACATAAGTAAAAAATAGATAATATTCCCATATTTCTGTTTTTTTAGTATTTACAGAAATACGTTTTTGTTGAAGAATTTTTAAATCCAAAATGTACTAAATCTTGGATCAGTCTTAAACTTTAACAGTTTCAAATGCATAATACTATAAGCTAATTAAAATGTTTATTTGAAAGTTTAGTTAGGTATAATTATTACATGTTTAAGAATTTTGAATTTGGGGCTGGGGATTTAGCTCAGCGGCATAAGCACCTGCATTGCAAGCAGGCAGTCGTGAGTTCGACCCCTGGTACCGATAAAAAAAAAAAAAAAAAAAAAAAAAAAAAAAAGAATTTTGAATTTAAAAAAAATGACTTTGGTTTTAACTTTTCTTTTAATATTAGTCATTTTCAATTAGGAAGATATAAAGCCAGCAGTTAATGTAAAAATTTCCATTTAAATTACAAAAACCAACAACAGTTTATTAAATATAAATAATAATTTCTTGTAAACTTTTATATGAATCTTAGCACTTAAGTATCTGAAATTACTAAGCCTGATCCTGTGCCAAACCTATTGGAACACTGTATTTAGGATGAGGAGAAACCAGTTTTATGTTTTACTAATGGAGTCCAAGCAAAGCAGTTCTTGAAATACTTCTTGATTTATTATATTCTAACACTCTTTGCAAGACTTGTAGCAAAAGCTGTCTGTTTTTGTGAACTCTGAAACTTTAGAGTGACTAAAAACCCATCAAGCTGAGGGTAACACAGTGAAATCAGTACAGAGAAATATTTAGAGAATTAGAGAACAAGGTCAGAAAGGTTTCTGCAAGCCTAAAATGAGGGATTAAGCATAATCAGTACAGGCAAAATCATTAAGAAACACACAGCCAGGACATACACAGAAACTCTGCATTATGTCCGAACATAGTTTTGATTGATAAACTCTTTACCTGTGATATGATTAAGTACATTTGTTTACCTTTATTTTTTCAGAAACAGACACAAATTCTTATCTTCTCATAATGGTACATTAAGTGTTGGTTGCAGTTTTGAAAAAAAATAAGATTGAAAAGTCTAGTACTCCGTGGAAATGACACGCCCCTCCACTCTACACATAGAGCACAACGTTTTGCTTTAGATTTTCATAGAAGTAAGCTTTCACAGGGTTTAACAGATGCCTATACGTATTCATATATTCATATTGTACACAATTATTCACTGCAATTATACAGTATCCATCAAAAAGCAAACATGTCCTAACCAATTACATTTTATCAAGAATCTTAAATTTAACAATTAGATGTCTTGAAAATGAATTTTTACAGTATATTTAAAATATTTCTTGAAAAATTTTAAGACTTCAGTGATGCGTTTTCTGAGCATTTACAATGCATGGACTTTGAATATACTTCCATATTTACAAATCTTTCCTTTAAAATGATTCTGCAATACTTTTAAATTTTAACCTGTACATAACATGTTTAATTCAGAAGAAGAGATTATCTTAAAGTCTCTCACTATATCAGAAATATACTATGTACAAGACCAGCTATGTTGTGATAAATGACCATACAAAATATAATATGACTGTCAATTCCATGTTCTTTTCTCTAACCATAACAATCCTAATATTGACATTTTCAGGGCAAATTCCCTTACTCTAGATACTCTGGGTTTTATTCATTGTTAAAGGAAAAACTGACATATCCTTTATTCTGCTTTGATAGATAGCTGCTAACAATGGACAACCTGATGATTTCTAGGTATGTCATACTACAATGGACACACCCATCAATTAATAAAGTACTTAAGCAAAGTAAAATGTTGAGAAGCAATTATTCACTTTCATTTTTAAGTATATCAGTGAAAAATTATATCTAGAATTGTGCTAGTTGCTACAGGGCATAGAAAGTTCTAGAACACACAGTAATGACTGATTAGAAATAAAATCTTTTTGACAAAATGTCACTCCACTTCTTGATAGCTAATCAGCTCTGATGTGGTTACTATGATTAAAACTATCTGAATTAAGAATTCATTGGATTCTATTTGAAATGAGAAATAAAAGGGTTGGCAAAAAGACTTAGAAATGTTACTTCTGGGCAAGATTGTCTGTGAGAAGTTGGATACTTGTCAGTATTTAACCATTAATTTGTAACAGACTTCTTAACAGGCAGAAGCCATTCTAGAGTATCTACCGTGTTACAACTAACATATTCTAGAATTTTCCATTTCTTTTTTATTTCCTGTGTCAAATTATAGAAAAAAAAATACATTTACATTAAGAAAAGTAGAATACATATATGCCCATAGGAAAAAAAAATTTTTTAAAAAACTCTGTATTTTATTTTCCTACACTTCCATAATAAAGTGTATTAAACGACAGAAATTTTTCTTACAGTTCTGGGTGTAGAAGCCTAAGGTTGAGTCTTGACGGCTTGCTTCCTTCTGAGCAGTCTCTCCTTGATGTGTAGATGACTGCCTTCTCCTGTCTTCACACGTTTGTCCTCCTGATGTGGGGCACTTGTGTGTGTCCTGATGGCTTCTTCTGCTTACACACCCATCCTGTTGACTCATGCCCTGCCGTATGAATGCATTTACCTTAATCACTTTTTTAGAAGTCTTTAAAATATTCTTAAAGATCATTTAAAGATGCCACAGTGCTAAATGTGCCCATCCAGTCACAGGCTGAGGTAAGCAGTTGTTATGCTTTCAATGCATGAATTTGGAACAGTCTGAGTCAACTCATAACACCATTTGTATAACACAGGCTAACATCCGGCACACAAAAAATGAGTGGGTAGGGTTAGCAAACGTGTGCATATCCTCGTCTCACCAAATACAGTATTTTCTATAAATAAGCAACTTTGAATATTATTAAAGGTTAATATTGCACAGCCCTATGAAATTAACATCATGTATTTAATTAGTATTCCACTCTTAATCATTTGAATCTTAAAACTTTCCATCTAATTTAGCATCTGCAGTCTTATTTACTCTCAGCACAACTTTCTGTTCATTGTCTTTTGATAAATATCTAGGAGTGGTCACCTGGTCAAACAGTATTCTCTTTTTTTTATTAAATGCTTCCTAACTAACTTCAAAGTAAGTGATTTTTCACTGTGTTAAGTCTGAAATACTGGTGTCTATGCATGATATAAATATGCCAGTATAAAGATTTTTTTTGCTTTGTCTTTTTTGAGACAGAGTTTCACTATGCAGTTTGGAATGGCCTAGAACTCACTTTGTAGCCAAGGCTGGTCTCAAACTCACAGCAATCCTCCTTCTGGGCCTCCTGATGCTGGGATTATAGGTGCATGCCACCACACCTGGCCTCATTATAAAGGTTTTAACATTCCTTTCTTCCATGATAATTCAATGACAATTTATTGTCCTTCTATTTGAGTTTATTGGAATTAACGTGACATAGGGCTATGTGAACTTTTTCCATCCTTTAGGCAATTTTGCTTTTTTTTTTTTTTTTTTTTTTTTTGGCTTTTTCATTTTTATTGGTACCAGGGATCGAACTCACGACTGCCTGCTTTCAAGGCAGGCACTTATGCCGCTGAGCTAAATCCCCAGCCCCAGCAATTTTGCTTTTTTTTTTTTTTTTTTTTAAAGAATGCAGGCGTTCTTTGTACCCTCCTCACCAGTGCAAAACTCCTATCTTTTGAGTAATTTAAAGTTCATTATTTTCATCAATGGATCCCTCAGCAAAACACAAACCATTTTTATCAACATTAGGGAATGTGTTTTGGTAAATTAAACAATCCCACTCATTTTCCTCAGTTCATGTGAAATCCCAGTGACAACTTTAGGTTCTGTCTTGTTATTAAAACAATATACTCTAGACAGAGGCAATGTTCAGCAGAAAGTAAACCAGAGCTGTAGTTTAATGAGTGCTTTGTTACTACCATATTTTCTAAATATTGATTGGATCTGTTGTTTTTAGAGAGTAACCTTTCCCTTGTAGTTCTCTAGACGATTGAAATATTTGAAATGCAATACTTTAGTGCTCCATCGATTGCATACAATGAATCTGTTTTTGTCGTTACATACTTAGCTTCAAGTTAATGCAGAAAATATAACACAGATTTAAATATTTTACTGTACTTCGTGTTATCCTGTAGGACCCTTTTTGTGGTTTAGATGGAGACTGGAGAAAATGGTCCAAAAATAGCATCAGAGATATGTAGCACAATTCTTATTGGTGGTGTCTCAGAAATGAAAGAAAAATAGTGGATCTCCTCATAGATACTGACACTTCAGTTCACAGTCTCTTCTTGGTTTGTTTCTATTCTGTATTGAATTCATCTAGGTGTTCTTTGTGATTGATTTAAGCGTTTCAGACTGCTGACACCATATGTCTCATATGAACTTTTTCCAAACTATTTTTCATAAGTTCCAAATTAGATGAATTATACAGCACATTAAACAAACTTCAAGACTGGGAGAAAGAAACCTAAAGAGAATTCAAGATGATTCCTTTCTTTGTGAAAAACACTTATCCTGACCTCCAAAATACCCATGTACCTTTTTAAGAATGTTAGTGTCTTCCTCCCTATGATTAAAGCCCAAATTTTTCATAGCTCCAAACTGTATAGTGTTTCACAATTTTGTATGTTTCTGATGGGAATTTTTGAAGTAGGAAAATCTCCCTTACAGAAATGGTGCAGATTTTAGATAACACTAAAATATATTCCTTTTTTTTTTTTCTTTCACTGAAACATTTTCTAAGAGAATAATATACTCAATCTGTAAATTATTCTCTTTCTTTTGTTTTTTGTTCTACTGCATTTTGCTTCTGGACAGATGTTATATTAAATTCTGCTTTCTGGGTCCACCTATCTGTGATAACTGGTAGATGCGGGGTGAGAAGTGTTAATTTAGTTGAAAAGACAATATAGGTGCTAGTTTCCTCTTTCTTCAAATACTTGTCAAATATGTCTTTCATTCAACATTATAATTAGTTTCACTAACTTAAGTAGAGCAACTGTTTGATTCAAAGAGTATATTGTATTTCCATAATTGCACTTGAGTGCTAAATACTTAAATGTTTTTAAATATTTTTTTAAAGGAAGAATTTTGCTGAAAACATTATATTTCTCTATACTGGTTAGAGGATATCTTAAGAAATGAGGGTCATGAAAATGTGTAGCCATTTTGACAGTGGCAGAAAGATTTTGATTATCAATATGAACCATGCTTATCTTCCAGGTACCAAGTATTTTATGCCCTTTTAATCTGATGAATCCAATGAGCAAAAGAAATGCACAGTTACTCAAAATAAAATGAATAAGTAAAATAACAACAATGTCATATAAAATTAATGACGTAAACTTTGTTTTTCTGGCCATTTGAATTGTGCCATTCTATCCGTTTGCAGAACTGCAGTCTTAAGAATCTTAACAAGTCATCCTCAGTAAAGAATGATATTGTTAGCCAGGGACTTAGCTCAGCGGCATGAGTGCCTGCCAGGCAAGCAAGAGGTCGTGAGGTTGATCCCCGGTACCAAGAAAAAGAAAACAAAAAAAGTGACCTTGTTTCATTAGAACAAATAAAATGCCCTACAAGAAAAGACAAATGAAATAAACAAAAGTAATTATGTTTGTTTAATTTGGAGGTAAACAAAGAAATAAAATTCAAAACAACTTGTAACTACACCTTTCTAGTATTGATACATCATCACGTAAAATTGTGTCCGTTTGGTACAAGAAGCTTTTTCTCTGACTCCAAATGAAATAAAGGCAAGATACCGAGTTTAAAATTCTCTGTCAATGGCTGTTTTACTAATTATTCAGATTCCAAGGCAATCATACAACCGTAATCATTCACCTCACGCCTGAAAACATAAGTCTTGTTCTTTTGATGAATATTTATAAGACAGGGTAAAGCAGTCTACTTTCTTTTCCCTTCAGGCAAGACAATTTGGAGTTCATCAATATGTATTACCAAGGACTTTTATAAAAGGCACTTCAAAGAAAATTCATCAGGCATTCCTTTTGTCTTGATTTCTGTTAGACTGATACTTCCTTTTGACAAGTATCAATAAATTATCCTCTGATGGCTAGAAACTTGATGTCTTATTCAGAAACTTCCTCTCAGCAAAATCTGGGCTTTGCGTTTCAAAGGGTATTATTAAGATCCTGCATCTAATTTAGGGACAGACAGAAGATATGCAAATTAAAAACAGTAAAACAAACATATATATAGTCACCCTACAGCATATCAAATGCAGAGTTTGAGAGCTTTTCCCTTATTTGAGAGCTTTCTTGCTGTATACGACTTGCAACTACACTGTCTGCCACATAAACATATTTACAGTCCTTCATAAGTTAATATAGAAAAGCAAATCTCAGTGCTGCATAAATAAAAAAACATATAAAATTAAAACCAGATTAATATAGATGTGGAAAGTAGAAAATGACAAGCTGTCTTTCTCCATAAGGCTGATTAAATTCCTTTCTTGAATATTACTGGTTAGACTCACATTGCTATAAGTGGAGAATGAAAAAAATGCAATTATCTAAAATAAGACTAAAAAAAACCACTGCTCAATTTAACAGGCTTTGAAAAAGTCTAAAACTATTTGCATTCTTTCTTTGAAAAGAAAGCTTGATTATTATGTTTTATTATGCTAGCAAAATATGTGAAATATGGAAGCACTGTTGCCATCTATTTCTATAAATAAACACATAAAGCAGCATGTTGACTAAAAAGTCCATCTTAGTCGTAATTTACTCATTCTACAAAATTATTGGCCCTATTATAAAAACATTCCATTATCTGAATGCTTTTGTCATTACCTGATATAATACAACGTAAAATATCATACCTAATACAAGTTCAAATTTAAAAAATTATTAAAGAAGGTTGTATTTCAGCTCACATACATGCTTTAAAATTTACCTGTCATTGAAAATGTATCTCACCTGTGAAAATATAATTTGCTATAAATAAATAATTTTAGTACAGTGTTTATTTTTCAAAAAAGAAAAAGAAAGAAGAAAATATTTTGTACAGAATAGTATGGCATTGATAATGTTGT
Source organism: Cavia porcellus (assembly GCF_034190915.1). NCBI lineage: Eukaryota > Metazoa > Chordata > Mammalia > Rodentia > Caviidae > Cavia > Cavia porcellus. Next base: position 57,106,322 of record NW_026947505.1, on the reverse strand, counting down.
TTTCTCAATATCTAACACAAGGTATATTATTTAATAATTTTGTACAGCTACAAAGTATATTATTTGAAAATTATTTTTAATATTATTTGACAAGAATTCTAATGGTGATAAAGTTTGAGCTGTACTTTTTGTATAGCAAACTAAATACACCAAAAGAAATGCTGCTGTCATGCTGATATGATAGCTACTCATTTCTAAGTGTGTATCACAGTTAGCAACTTCTAGGTGTAAAAAAAGGGCGATTAGCAGTTATTTCTGAGCATCTTCCTTACACTGTCTCACACAGTGCTATTAAAATTGAATTGCTCCCAAAGCTATTATTTGTCTATAGTTATACAATTACTCTTATGTACAGTGGCTTAACCAATAAGAATTTTTTTTCATAGATGGGGAAACAGGAAAAGCATAACTTAATTGGCCCTTTTAGTTCTTCATGAAGTGAGAGGGGCTGGCTGGAACCACATACGTCTGATGATCCGACCACACCGGGAAGCCTGCTTCCAGTCTCACATGGATGCTACCTTGAGGCCTCAGCTCCTCACAGACCATTGCCTGGAGGTACCATTTTTTACCTCCTGGCCTGTCCACAGGGCTGCCTAGGTGTCCTGATGACCTGGCAAGTGGGCACAGACAATACGACCTTTATGACCCATCTTAGAAATCATTCGCGGTCACTCAACAAGTTAAGAAGCAAGTAACAAAGTCAAACACAGTCTTCAAGGAGGGGAACAGAGTGCCAGTGTTTGAAGAGGTACTACTAAAGGGCTTTGTCCACAGTTTACAATTTCCATAAACATGTCCATTATATAAGAATGTGTTTTCACAATTGCAGGATAAGATAGTATACATGTAACATTAAAATGCATTATCAAATTCAGATTTCACCAATTAGGGATATCTTTATTCTTTTCTACAAGTCAGTCATAACATTACTTTCTTCAAAGAAAAGGACTTCAAAATTTCATATGAAGTTGAATCAGTATGTGACATTTCCATTGTGGAAGACACTATTTACACCTTAATTTATTCTTTTGTTTAACAATAAGAATATTCTTGTGGTTTTTAGGTCATCTGGTAGAAAAATAAATGGTAACTTCCAGGGTTTTTGTTTGTTTGTTTGTTTGTTTTGGTTTATTGAGCCAGGGTCTCACTATGTAATTCAAATGGGCCTGGAACTCACTATGTTGCCCAAGCTAACCTTGGATTTGCAGCAATTCTCCTGCCTCGGCCTCCCAAATGCTAAGATTACAGTTGTGCACCACTATTCACTCAGTAAATTTCATTTTATACTCAAGGAAAATAAGTTTTGAGAGTGAGGGTATGATAAGAACTATTTTAGAAGTACTGGCTTGTGTTATGTAAAAGGAACACTGAAGAAAGTCTGGAGCTGAGAAGCGCATTTAGTAGGTAGTAAAACAATTTAGAGAATAGACAATACAAATTAAGATTTGAAGTGATCGTTTTTGTGGGAAAAGAAAAAAAGGAAATAGATTTAAGAAATATAATGGAGAAAACAGCTCAATTATCCCGCCCTTAAAGAAGATTTGCACTGTATTTTCCCCAGTTGGTCCTTGAGAAGAATTCATGTGTCCCCTGCATGGCTAAAAACTTCTTTAGAAATGGTGAAGCAGAAACAATGCCAGTTCTAAATCTATGCTTGATCTTTCATGTGACTCATCACTTCTAGTGAAAAAATGCACAACCACATCAGTGCTCAAAAAAACAAGAACGTGAAAGAACAAGAGAAAATGAGAAATCACTGGCATCTGAACACTCATACTTTGTCATCGTATAAGGTTAAAAAATGTTTTCTGTAAATTGTTCTGGAAGGATAAATGATTCTAAGTCATGAATCAGACTTTGTATTGCTAATATAACAGCCTTACTGTCGTACATTTTCAAGAATTTTGAAAGATGCTTTGGAATTAATTGAATAAGAAGGAAACATATATAGAGAAAGTGGTATGGAAGAGAAAGGGTGCTACACACTTAGATGCATATTTTGGCACAGCGATTAAAAAGTCTATGGTATTTGACATGTTAAAGTTTCTAAATCATAATATATTTAAGGATATCGAGACTTCCACAAAGACTGACAGTAGTAATTTATATAAATACTAAAGACTATGCATGGCCCTTAGTAAGTGCTTACAGATTTGTATGATTAAGTTTATCATACCTATGATAAATGCATTAAGTCACATAGAGTCATGTATGACTTATTATTAGGAATGATTCAGTATATAGAACAAGTGGTTAGAATTAGGGAGCAGAACAGTGAGAGTATTTTCCTAAGGCTGGGATACTGGCAGTCCTCATGAAATGGTGATGAAGTAGTTTCATTTTTGCTGATTTCTTCGGAGATTCACACAGAGCGTTCCCGAGGTTGATAGCACACAAGATATTTCTGTGCATTAATGTCTTGCATTCTTCACAAAATTGCTAAAAATAACTATCTACTACAATTTTTGAATATTTTTCAGAAACATTTCACATATATTTTTACTTAAATTATAACACTATAATAGTTTAAAGATTATCAGTCTTTCTCCTGTTTTTAGCAAAAGGAAGATTAGATGCTTGTACTTGCGAATCTTATGCATCGCCTTTCATTTCTGATGCATCTTCACAGGTGAATCATCTTTGAGCATATAGTCAAATGGGTCAAAGTGTTACAAATGATTTTAAAAACAGTAGTACCATATTAATTTGGATGCCAAATGAATTTTGAAAATCAAATAAATACTTTTTATAGTACCTAAATAAAAAAACACAAAATCATTCAATGTTGGAAATAAATACATATACCCCAATCTAATGAGTTTTCTTTCTTTCTTTTCTTTTCTTGTTTTGTTTTGCTTTGTTTTGTTTTGTTTTGTTTTGTTTGAGCCAAGGTCTCACTATGTAGTTCAGGCTGACTGTGAACTCACCATATCGTCCAGTCGAACTCTTGGCAAACCTGCGTCAGCCTCCTGGATGCTGGAATCAGAGCTGTGCACCACCATGCTGGATAAAATTCATTGTATTTTCTTAGTGGAAAGTATTTCCAATTATTTTTATCACTTTTTATGTTAACAATTCTTTCGACACTTTCTAACATGTTGTATTTATAACAAGTCAGTATGTTGTAATTATTAAATTGTTACTATAGATTTCTGATTCAAAATATTCTTTTAACTTTTCCTTCTTTAGTGAATACTTCAATTTATTAATAAGACTCACCATTCCATTAATGTATTATTTTCAACATGATTATCACTGAATAACTGTTAAAGAATCTTATTTGTTGGGCATCTTTGACTTCAGGTTTCCTCATTTAACACATTTTCACAGCATTAGGCATTCCAAAGGTATTTAAGTTGATTTCTTTAAATAGAAGTCTATCACTTATAATTTTATAGTTACAAGTATTGGAATATAAAATTTCTCTACTACAGCAAAATGGCATTTGAAATCTTAATATTAAAGATTTCCGATTGTATTAATATTAACATTAAAAAAATAACCTCACACTAGCTATTAAGCCACTTACCATGTAGAGGAATTTAACTATAGTTAGCCGTCATTACAGAAAAGGTCCAGGACTCATTCACGACCCTCCACAGAGTGTAGCAGGTCTGGCTGTGTGTTGACTTGTAATAGAGAAAATTACAACCACTCTGTAAAGGTTCAGACTACATCGCACCAAAACAATGAATGTGTCCATTACCTGCAAATAACCTCAAGCGCTTTGATTGCTTGCCAATCCCTCTCACTGGGTCATACCTTATCCGCAAGTATAGACTAGTTTGCTTTCTAAAACCACAGATTAGGTTTCATTTTCTAGAACTCTGTATAATTGGAATCACACTCAAGAGAGGTATATCTTAACCAAATGGAATTTCTATTTTTAGGTTTTTGAGAATTTTTTGATATATTATTCTTATTTTTTTTATTTAGGAGAAAAAAAGACACAGAAAAGGAAAACAAGAAACAAAAGAGACCAACAAACCCTATACAGTAATAGTAGAGGTTTTCAAAACAAGATGATAGGAACTTGACAATGCTTATACTGTTGTATATTGTTACCTTCAAAAGGCTTCTTAGAATAACAGATATAAACATGTAAAATTGGTATAATCATATGAATATTAACTTCTTTTCCAATAGCTAGTACAATCAGTAGTATAGCCATTTTAGTAATATTATGTATGTATACAATTGTATCTTTTCCTTTCCCTTCCTTGTTTCCTCCTTCCCCCATCCTAATTACTTTTCCTTTTTGAGCAGGTTCTTTTCCTCCATACAGTATTTATTGTGGATTTTGGATCATATATACTTTTTCGGTTTCTTACACTAGAGAGACAATATGGTTTTTAACATATATGAGCTTGATTTTATTTAACTTATAAATATGGTCTCAAATCATGACCATTTACTTATAAAAGTCTTGATGCAATCTTTCTTTATAGCTGAGTAGTAATCCATTGTATAAAAATACCACATCTCTTTTATCCGTTTCATGACTGATGGGCACTTAGGTTGCTTTCAAGATTTGGTTATTACAGACCATGTTTCCATAAACACAGTGCACATATACCACTGCAGTATGATGTTTTCAGTTCTTCTGGGAAACTGCCCAGAAGTGGGGCTGTTAGGTCAAGTGGGGCCTTTAGTCCTAGCATTTTATGAAATCTCCACACTGATTTGCACAGTGGTTGCAACACCCTACGCTCTCACCAGTAGTGAAGCAGAGGTTTTTTTTTTTTTTTTTTCCCCATAGCTCACCAGTATTTGTTATTGATTGATTTTTGAACTTGGCTATTCTTTCTGGGGTGAAAAGGAATTTCAGTGTTATTTTAATTTGCATTTCCCAAATGGACTATTGTGGTTGAACATTTTTTCATGTATTTGTTTGACATTTGTATTTCTTCATCTGAAAAATGTGTATTCATCTATCTCAGATGCCCATTTTTGGATTGGGTCCTTGAATTTTGGGGCCTTGATTGTTTTAAAATTCTTTATATGTTCTAGGTAGAAGCTCTTTGTCTGAGGGACAGTTGGCTAAGATATTTTCCAATTCATGGGGTTCCAATTCATGGGGTTTCTTCTATTGGAGATTTCTTTTGACATGCCAAAACTTTTTAATAAGACGAGACCTCAGTTGTTGATTCTGGGAAGTATTTCCCATGCAGTTTGATTTTTTTTTTCATGAATTCTCTTCCTATTCCTATACCATCAAGATTTCTAGCTACTTTGTCTTCCAGCAAATTTAGTGTTTGTTTTAATATTTAGATCTTTGACCAATTTTGACTTTAGTGCATGGTAATAGACATGGATCTAGCCTTATTTTTTAGCATATGGAGAGCCAGTTTTTCCAGCATCACTCATTAAAGAGGCTATCTTTCTTCCAGTGTATATTTTGGGCCCCTTTGTCAAAAATAAGATTGCTGAACATGTATGTAGTTGTGGCTCTATTTTCTAGTCTATTCCATTGAGCTTCAGGTCTGTTCTTATTCAAGTACTATGCTGATTTTATCACAGTAGCTTTGTAGTATAATTTCAGGTCAGGGATTATGATGCCTTCTGCCTTGCCTTTGTTTCTTAGCCTTTGCTATTCTAGGTTTCTTCTGGTTCCAGCTGAATTTTAATAGTGGGGTGCTCCTATATTTGGTATATATATACCAAATGTGTGTGTGTGTGTGTGTGTGTGTGTGTGTGTGTGTGTTTGTATCATTGTACTCTCTCCCTCTTCAAGTTTTACCCTAACAAGTATATAGTGACCCTCTATTTTCCCCAGGATTCTTGTTGAGGCTTTAACACTGTTCTGTCCAGTGAGTGATAGCCTGGATGTCTTTGTCCATCCTTCTTCCATCTTCCCTGAAACGTCCAATTCCCTTCTCTCCATTGTTGCAGTCCTCGGTGATTTAGCCTCCTGGGCATTAGGGAGAAAGCTGCTCTTAGTTCCTGAAAACTGTCCTCTCAGCCCAGTTTTCCCCTGAAGGCGTGGGCCTCTGAATTCAGCTTCTGTTATTCCTTCCTCCCTGACACAGGCCAGGGAAGCAAGAGTTATGTGGGGAACAATAGTGGTTGGAGAAATGTCCAGCTGCAGTAGCCCCACTGCCCGCTTTGAAGGACTTTTAAAGAGGACTCTGACCTTCTCTGATTCCCATGCTCGTGGATCAACATTCTGTTCTCTACTATCACAGACTCTGAGCTATGTCTTGGCAAGAAAAGTAAAGAGCTCCTCAGAGCTGGGAAACAAATTCCTGAAGCGAGTGCCCACCAGCAGCCACCATCTCAACTTCTATTTCAGATAGTTTTGTGTATTGCCCATTGTAGCTCAGTCTCTGGATTTGGCCTTAGAAATGCTCTGATAACTTGGACGGTTGCTTATTAATGTGACAGATTCTGGTTCCTGTCCTGGCAAAGGTAGGGGTTTCTCTGCCATGCTATCAACAGGAAGATCTCCAGAACAAAACCGAGCAAATGTCTGAGGTTATATGTAAGTTCTCCTGATTCTTGGTTTCTCATTTTCTGCATTTTATTGGATCACTGTCCCATTCCAGTGTACTCCAGTGGGTTGGTTTCTCCACAGATTTTTATCAACATTCTGACTTAATTCATAGTGTGAAGTTCTGTGTAGCATTAAGATCTACGAATGCTGCTTTCACTACATTGTCTGGATCAGCTGAGCTACCAAACTGTTTTCTAAAGTTGTTCTGCCCTTTTGTGTATCCATCAAGGGTATGAAAGTAATTTTCTCAACTATCAAGTTTTGATTTTATTGATCTTTATTTGCTTTTCTGTTTGTTGATTCACTAGTTATCATTCTGATATTTATTATTTCTTTCATATATTGAATTTAAATTGATCTTTCACTTTAATGTTCTTTCGTGTGTGTGTGTGTGTGTGTGTGTGTGTGTGTGTGTGTGTGTAAGAAATCGAACTCATGACCTTGCACTTTCCAGGCAGATGCTGTGCCACTGAGTCTTTTACCTTAGTTTTCTATGGTAGAAGTGTATCTCATTTATTTCATTCTTTTTCTGTAATAGACTATTTAGTGCTATAAATTTATCTTATCTATTCTGGTGGCTTCCAAGAGATCATTTTCATTCTTTTTTATTTCACTTTTTTTTTTTTTTCTGATTCGCCATTGATTTGGTAATATGTTGTTTTGTTTTCAAGAATGTGGAAAATTTCCGTGTATTATTCTATTTCTTAAGTTCTGATTTAGTTTCATTGGAATAGAAAATCAAATTCTACATGACTAAAGTCTTACTGAATTTCTGAAGACATTAAATTATCAACATTAGTAATATCCCATGAGCACTTATACAAACTGTACATTCTACTATTTTTGGACAAGAATACACTAAAATTACCAATTAGGACAATTTAGTTAATAGTACTTTTCATGTATTCTATAACCTCCTGATGTTCTTTAATCAGGGAATTATCTATTTCGCCTTGTAATTCCATCAATTTTCCCTCATATGTTTAGAATTTTGTATTGTTTGACGAACTTACCCACTTATAATGGTGAAATGCCACTTCATATCATAATCCATGAGACAGAAGGTAGGGACACGGCGAAGTTGTCGAGCGATGTAAGTACAAACTGTTAATTTCACAATCCCAGGACACACAAATAGCCCGATTCCCAGAGCCCTGCACGGCAATTCTCATGAGAACCCACAGGAAGGCCTCACCCTGAAGCCAGCCTGAGGAATACAGAAAGGACAGGGCACCTGAGTTTTTGCACCTGCTCTCTCTCTCTCTGGTGGCCTAGCCTCACACTATGTGGTACAGTTCTTTTCCTACTTTTACTTGGTCCAAAATTGCTCTGCAAAGCTCATTACTTTTTCTGCCTTTAACAAAACATTGCTATCTTTTAGACCTACCTTGACCAATTCTTCACTCAGGACAGAACCTAGAAAATCATCTCTTGAAGCAAACTCCAGTACCCTATCACTCATAAGAGTATGGTATTTTCCCTAAAATCTACACTGGATAACAATAAGATGATCATTTCAGCTTTCCTTGGATTAATGACAGAATGCTGTTTATTTTTCTTTCTAAATATTCAAAAATTTTGAGTTTGTCATACAAAGCACATAGTTATATACTACTTTCCATCCAGCTTAACAATTTTTACCTTTTGACCGGAAAGTTTAGATCATTCAACACTTCAAATGATATTATTATTATTGCCAATTGATATTTTAAAATGTTTCTTGAAAGAGTTTTCAGTGTGGCTAAAAAGATAAGAAGTATGAAATATAAATGACCTTTATTTTAAGAATGTGGGGAGAGACCCCCTGACCCTCAGGTGTCTGGCACTGTCTCCGCCAGACACGTGGTGTGGGGGATACATGTAGTTTAGGTTTGGGGTGGTGCCTAAGGGGCATTACTGATGCACAGGTAGCCCACTGGAATTCATTTCACACCACAGGTAAATTGCCTGGGGGCGGGGAAGGTGACCTCAAGATAGAGCCCCTTGGTTCTGCCTCTCAGCCTCCCACCGCTGCAGTTTCCCATCCAGGACAAAATCCTCTCATTTCTCATCTGTTCTTTCATTTTTACTTTTCTCTTTTCTCCTTACTTTATTTGCATCTGTGGGTATATGTTTGATTCTATTTTATTTCTATAGTTTATTAAGAATATCTCTATGTTTCCTTATTTCAATGATTATTTTGCATTTTTAATTTATCATTTTTCCTTTATGTGTTTAATTTTGGGTAGTTTCTATTATCATATCTTCAAGATCTTTAATACTTTCTTCTACTTTGTTAATATACTGTTAATCCTACCTAGTGTATATTTCATCTGCTATATTATAGATTTCATATTTATTTATAAGTTCAATTTTTATGTCTATTTCTTATATCTTTATCAAACATTTTTTATAAAATTAGAATACAACTTAATACATTCTTAATGGTATTCCCTACTAATTCTAGCAACAGAATCTGTTTTAAATTAATTTTATTTATTTCCTTATTTATTTATTGGGATTAGTTTTAATGAGCATAATTTTCTCTTCAATGTAGAGTGCATTTTCCTATTTGGTTGTGTACCTGGAAATTTTAATGGATTCTAACTATTGTAAAATCTCCTATGTTGGGTTTGAACATTTTTGTATTCCTAAAAACTGTGGTTAATATTGGGCCTGATGCTATATGCCTATAATCCCAGCACTTGGAAACTTGAGGCAGGGCAATGAGTTTAAGGCCAATGAAGGCTACATCAGCAAGTTCAAGGCCAGCCTGAACTATGTAACAAGATTCTGTCTTAAAAAAAAAAAAAAAAAAAAAAAAAAACATAAATACATAAATAAAATAAAAATAAATGTGGTGGAGATTTACCCTGTGACACAATTTAGTGGCTAGATTTTTTTTTTCTTGCTTGAAAACATTTTGACATCACTTTTTTTTTCCTAAATATGTGAGGCCCAACATCAGCATCGTTTACTCTAAAGCATCCCTAATTGCTAAGTGAGATCACATTGAATATTCTAACCAGTGTCTCATGAATTATGAGACTTTCAATATGGATTATGAGAAGTAGTACACTTCCCAAAAATCTGATCCCCAGATGCCGAGTTCTTTTAGGATGAACTGCCTGACTTCAGGTGCTTTCCTCATGTTCTGGTTAGTATTCTGCTAGTGATGTGAGGACAGTGATCTCTGGATCTCCGTAATTATCTGTGTGATATTTTCTCCTCTCATGTTCTCTTCCACAGACCATAGCCTCTTATTTTCTCTAAATTCTCAATGCAAGGATTTTGTCAGAATCTGGTTGGCTCCCTCTTTTGCACAATGGCTTAAAATTAGAAAACAGGGTCAACTGTTGGTCTCAAAGTGTTTCCTGTCTCTTACTGCTTATTACCTTTCATTTCCTAAATTTCAGTGTCTCAAAACACATAATTTCAAATAATGTTATCAAATTTTTGTTTGTTTCATTTGGGAGGACAAATGTCTTTTATTCTATCTCATTCAAAAGTGAAATACTTTCTTCATAAGAAAAAAATGATAATTTTGAAATCTCATGTTGATTTTACATAGCCAACTGATAACCCCTTCAAAAAATGTTTTTATGTTTTACAATCCATGGTCCTTCTCTTAACTTTGTCCTTTGTCCCCTGGTTTTCCTATTGTAATAACACACAAAGACATTTCCTGACCTGTCTAAAATTCTTTCTCACTTGCCCACTTGCTGCCTTCACTTAATTCTGTGTGTTCAGTTTCTTAGGAAATTCAACACTATGTCCATATCACACCTCTCTTCTGAGCAATTCATCTTGCTTGTTAAGTCATCTTCAATTCGCATTTTAACAGTCCCCTCATTCCTTTTAATTCATATGCAAATCTACTTATTCTATCCATATAAATACTTATACTTCCCATGCTTCAAAATAATTTTAGTTACCCTATAAAATATTTACCACAAAATGTATCTTATTTGTTTCTATGTACTTAAGAAAAGTATTCCTCATGGGGCTTTTCAAAGCTAGGTACTGAAAAACCATGCATGGTGGCAAATGCCTGTAATTCCAGTACTTGGAAGACTGAGGCAGGAGGTTCACTGGGAGTTTGAGGCCAGGCTTGATTACATACTGAATTCAAGGCCAGTCTGAACTACACAGTGAGATTCTGTCTCAAAAAAAAAAAAAAAAAAAAAAAAAAAAAAAAAAAAAAGTCATAACTGAAAAGTTACATGATTCATATGTAAATGTTAAGTGGCTTGCAAAAGAAAAGACATTTTTATATCCAATGAAAGAGTTTCTCATGTAAATCTTTGTAAAAAAGACAATGTTACACTCTTTTACACAACCTGCTTTTAAAAGAATTTTAAAAGTACAAAGATAATGATTTCATTCATCATGAGTTGTTACATTTCCAATAAATATTCGAGTCTTTTTTATGTTCCTTACTTTTCCCACCTTCTCATTCCCTGTATCACTTAGTACCCTTCTCTTTGGAAAAAATCCATATCCCTGTCTCCTATTTTCTGTCTTCTGTTTTGCTCCTTCTTCCTCTCAAGTGGCCGTGTCTAATTCTCTTAACAGTAAACACAGACAGACCTTATTTAATTACTGATACTCAGTAGCTTATTTCAAATATAGTATTACATGATTCACAAAGCTAAGTCCCGACTTTGTTCACTTGGAATTCTCCAACTTACATAAATTGAGACCACTATGCTTCAAAGAATACCAACCCACATGCATTTGGATCAATCAGGCCAACAACTTAGCAGAGCTGATTCTTTCTTTGAGTCATACGCAACTAGGCATCACAGATATAGATGAAGAAAAAATCTCCACATCTTTCTAGACACCGTGGTTTTAATCATCCTAGTCAGGTAGGACTTTGCAACAATAAAAAGTATTAAATGTAGAGAAAGACCAGCTCCACTGCTTTATCTCAGTTTCTGACTCTTTTAAGAGTTAATAAACATGATGAAACAAACACTTTTTATAAACTAAAGTTTTGAGATATTTTATTTAACATAACTGGCATGAGAACTCAAAGAATATATTAAATAACTTACACAAATAAACATGTACAAATGATTTTTCTTAAATTTTTATTACATCGACTATTGGTAATTGTCATAATATCTACATAATTTATATCAAATTTTGAATTGTCTTGGTCTGAATGCCAAGTTCTTTAATAGTCTGAAGCCCTTAATATTGAAACTCTTTCTTAATCATAAGAATCTCTTTGATTAGAACACAACATATAGATTTCCAGGGTGCTCTTAAGATTGTAACACAATATGCCTGAAATAGGGCAAGAAACTGTATTCTTAATAAATAACTAAGGCATGTTTGAAAAACAGTGGCTTAATACAAGTTTAGATTTAGCTCATAAAAAGCTAGAGTTGCAAAGGAAGTTTCAATAGGTCACGGAGTGTTGATGGAAACTGTTAAGTTAATTTAAAATTTATGAATATATGCATATTTTCTTGATAAATCATATAAAATTTGTTAAATTTCAAAGATATTTCTGATCCCCAATGAGTCAGAAAATAACAGTCTAAATGATAATTTTATTCTCATATACACTTTTGAAAAAATCAACAGACAACTCAGTTTTTTAACTTGATAAGTAACTTGGAAATCTATTCTTTCTTGCTAATAGATACTGTGATACATTCCGTATTAAGACCATAAAGAAATAAAACCAGACTTCTTGTTTTAGTAAATCTAAGTTGTCTCATGAGATGCACACATAACAGAAAATTATTCTGCTTCATAGTGCAGGTCACTCCAGAGTTCTTCATTAGTAATCATTTCCTTTAAAGAAAGAAATGTTATCAACTTTAGTAGACTAAAGAGTGGTCACTAGTATCTAGTCCTGCATCGTATATCATAACAACATAATTACTTCAAACTTTAAAAAATTTCAACCCATTGAAACCAAAAGTGTTCCTTGGCCATTGTATAAGATTTACAGATTCATAAATACCGACTCCGCCTGACATGATAATCCTCTTCATCTAGGCACTGGAGATAGAACTTTTATAGGTTTTGGAAATTGACAGTTATTCCTGGAATTTTCTTGATCCATCTTTTTAACCTGCCAAAAATGTTTTTGTAAAATAGTTACAAAGCTATCGATAACTGTATAACGAAACAACTAAAAGCTTAGTGGCTTAATACAAAAAATAAGCAATTATTAATCATAGCATTTCTAAAGACAGGAATCCAGCAGTGGATTGACTGGGGACTTTTGTCTTAGAGCCTCTTGAGTTTACAGTGAAGGTGTAGGCCAGGTGTGCCATTAACCAAAGGTTCAGTTAATGCTGGTAAGCCAGTTATGGTGGCGCAATCCTACAGCTGAAAAGTTAGTGCGGGTTTTAATAAAAGTCCTCATTTCCTTGTCATGTTGATCTCTCCTTAGTGCTGCCTGTCCATTCTCAAAAAGTGGAAAATTTTTTCCAGCAATTTATCTAAAGGGGGGGGGGCAGTATGTTGAGAGGCAAGCTTCAGAAGTCATATATCTGGAATCTCTTAGAGTTTAGTTCCTTTACTATCTCAAATTTTTGTCCTCTTGGCCTTATTTTATTTTCTGTATTCAAAAAAGAGGAAATGGCTTCACTTCCCTTAATGTATTAGAAAAAAATCACCATGTAGTAGAGATGGTGGACTCGTAGATGGAAGAAGTCTGTTCTCTGAGTCACATGGGTTTCGCACATTTTTTTGCCATTTAATGAAAATATTCACTGCTCTTTGGCTTTAACATACCTAGTGGCTCCAAACTAAATGATTGTAATGAACTCTTTCCCATCAAATTTATATCTATTAAAAACTTACAAATATATAATATACTGTTTCCTTTATTTCCGGCCTTCGTAGTTCAATTTATTAGGCCCTTTTCAAGGACTTACACACTTACCGCCTCCACTTTTTTATACTCCGCCTAGTCCTTAGCATTCTGTGCCTGGCTTGTGAACCTGCTTCACTATTCCAAAATGGGCCTTGGAGGAGCCTAAAGCAGAAATTTAACAACAACAACAACAAAAAAAAAAAATACTAGGGGAAAGATGTGTGGGATTAAAGATCAGATCATTAGCAGCCCCTTTAAAATATCTAAATTTCTCATGCTATTGTCATATTAAATTTTATTTTAATAATGGCAAAAATTAGAAGATGTCTAATATTAACTCTGTCTGTGCTGTAAAAATATTCCAATGAGGAGTAAACGTTAAACAAGAAGCCTGAATACAGTTTTTTTTTTTTTGAGTGCTCCAAATGTGATTAACTGAGAATATACTTTTATAAAATTAATATGTTCACACACAATTCTAATTCTTCAGAAAGCGATACAATTACAAACAAAATACCACCAAACTTTTGGAGAGATATAAAATGAAAATAAATGTAAGGACAACTCTTGTCTGATAAGCAGATAACCAGTTATGCTTCACAAGTCAAAATTTTGCCTAGAATATAATAGGCATACAGTTCTCACTGAGGGATGAGTCAGAAATATGAGGTACTTTCCTGTGAGCAGCTAAGTCACAGTTAAGCTCCTTATAGAAAAGTCCTTCAGCAGAGACAAGAGATTTCTTTCTTCCCTCAATGAGACTGACAACACACTGGATTTGACTTACCCATTGGTACAAAACTGTTTCCCAACAAATTTATAACCAATAAGAAATCTTATAAATATCTTAACCTTTAACTCTTCCTTTAAAATATAAAATATATATGCAAAATATCTGTATATGCTAGACATACTTCAAAGCAGGATATGAAAAACTGAGCAAAATTCAACTTGTTACTCCAAGATTGGCAATCTTGCCAGTTCTCGCATATTTACCATATTCCTTAGATTTCACTTTCTTCCCTCAAGCTAAACAGCACATCTTCAAAGCACAGCCTGTGAAGAGACAAATTGTTATGGTACAAGCCTATAGCATCCGCATGCACAAACATTAAAGCTGCAATTTCCCCCGGAGAGATAATCAAAAGCCTATTGTAGAACGAACAAAGGTGTGCTTACAATAAAGTACCCCCAGTCTTTTCACAAGGTGATTAATCACAGGCGTGTATTCACAATTGTTTCCTTTTGCTTATTGAAAATCTACACAAAAAGAATAAAAATCACTGTTGATTCCCACATTTTAAAGAAGATATATTTAGTGGTCGCTAATCTGTATTCACAAAGAAATCTAAAATACAATATTCTCAAAAAGTTATCTGCCTAAACTTTTCTTATGCAAATTTCTGATGAAACTGAAGTGACTTGACATTTACAGTGTCTTATATTTTTCTGCTAATGCTTTACCCAGGGTGGTGACACACAGGAAAAAATAAAAATATAGTGAAACCTAAAGAAGAAAGTAACGGTCATGGTGATCATGCAGAGAACCAGCATCAAAATGGACTGTACTGTAAGTTATGCTCTTTATCCTATTTTAATTTATTCTATTTGACTCATATTTGTAGCTCTGATCTTGGCATTTGTATCCCTATTGATAGTTTAGAACAACAGTAATCATCAATAGAAACTTCAGTGCTACTATGTCCAAGTTATTTCCAATTCCATTATCTCCTCAAACAATTCCTTACTTCGTAGCAATAACCTTGATTTTATTAGGAGTGAAGTTAGAGAACAGAAACAATCACACACTCATTTAAGCATCTTCCCACTAACATGCTCACCTATTTATGTCCATATGGTGTTTTCCTTCCTCTTCCAAGGACTCAGCTCCAATAACTCAATTAAAAACTGAACTAGTCCTTCCACTTGCAGCTAGTAAGCTTCTCCTTTGTCCATTCAAAACCTTTTCAGTTGCATCATCATTGTGTCCTTCTGCATTGTGTCCTTCTGTTAGTACATGGGCATGCTCTGCTGTCTTCTCTGCTTAGAAAAAGACATTCTGTGGACTCCCAGGATTCCTCATTTTTTATGTTCTGTGATGAAAAGTCTATCAAAAAGAGAAAAAGTCTATGTCTGTTATCTTCAATTCCATGCTTTCATAGTCTTCTCTGTTTAATTACTTATCTTCCACTATCTACTGGAAATTCTCACTGAACTCTCCAAATTTATTGAAGAGTTCTGCATATGTCTTCCTCTTCTCTGATTTGCAGAATTTAAAACCCGCTCTCTGCTGCTTGCTAACTGTCTCACTGGGAGAACTCAGTCTCATGGTTTCCTACTGCCACATAATGGCTGCTTCCTAAGAATCTCCTTTCTCGGGATCCCTCTCATCTTGCAAGACTCTCAATATAGCTTCTGCATGCCTTACCTGTGTGCTTCCTCTGTTTTCTAATGGATCCCTTCATGATATAGTTTAGGTTTTTATCTCCAGCTCCCCAAGCTTTTGTTTCTTCCACATCATTACATTACCATACTCCTGTACAATGGGTCCACTTGGCTGTTTACAAAACAGAGACTTCAGCCTAGTCAAAAGAGAAATATTCGGCCTTCACCCCCCACTAGCTCTTGTCTTAGTTTCCATACTATAAACCACCACTAACTATTGACCTTGACTGCTTCCTCTCTATAAACTCTACATCAGCGAGTGTTTTAAAGTTTTCTGCAATCAGCATGAATTCTGAAATCAAATACTTCTTACCTCTTCACCACAAATATCCTAAGTCATCCTTACCTGGACTGCTCCCTCAAAGGATCTCCAGCCTTCTTCATGTAGCTGTTTCTAGTCTTCACCTCAGGTAGAAAGCCAGAAATTCTTTTGAAAATGGAAGTCAGCTCATTATGGTGTGCTATTCAACACGTTTACATGACCTCCTGTTATACAAGGAGGAAAGAAATTCCATGGTTTATAAGTCCACTCCCATCTGGGCCTATCTATAAAAGTATTTCTTATCATTTTCCAGGCACATTGACCCCTTGTCATGTATGCCTATTTTAAATTTATCACTTACTGCCCCTTGTCTAGACAACAACCCTTCAAATTTTGGACAGTTCTCCTTATTTAATGGGATTTAAGTTCAAATATGTCCTGCATATAAGAATTACTCCATGATCATTCATTCTATCTGAAGCGACCACTTTTGTCCTATATCTGTCCTATAATTATAGTTTTTATTACCTAAACTTCTGTGACATGTAAGCAACCTCTAACCCCATTGTGACGTCTCACTTCTCTTAAATGAAAATCCTATATATTCAACTGGTTTTGCCTTCAATGTACTTTATCCTCAGTCTCGAGTTCTGCTTTTTTTTTTTTTTTTTAATTTAAGGAGAAAAAGAGAAAAAAAAAGCAGAGAAAGGGTACAAGTTATACAGATTTACAGAAAAAAATAAACAGTAGGAAATCACTAGTTAATGGATTACATTTTGTCATCTTAGAAATAATTGTTCAAGTTATAAAATTAAAGCTTATAAAGTGGACATTCCAACAGTGAGACTGCAAACAGTTCTTTTCAATGATCCAATAAAACTCAGTAATATCATTATCTATCTTATACACTTAAATATACATGCAGTTATATCGTTTAGAGCACTTTCTTTTCCTCTCTTTTGTACAATGACAATTACACATTTTGGGTTTTGTTGCTCCCACAGTTCTTATTACTTTTTTGGAAGAGAGTAGAACCAAATGTGACATAACAGAACAGTCAGTCAAATCAAAAGGGTGGACGTAATAGATAATGTAAAAGCATAATACTAGGTGATCAACAATGGTTACCATAGTGCCTCCCGCTATCTCTAATAGAATTGCCTATATCATTAGTTATAATAAAATTGAACAAAACAGTAAAGAACAAAACCAACAAAACCAAAACATTGGAGACATTATAGGTCTTCAAAAGTAGATAATAGTCAACCAGAATGAGTGTCATAATAAATCCTACTATCTTCACAGCTGTTGCCTAAACTTTCGAACCTGGTACTATCAAGCAAAACAGATAGAGGAACATCAGTCAAAACAAGATGGTGAGAGCAATACAGGGCTTTAAATCAAGATAATGGAAAGTCAAAGTGGGTTACTATAATACATCCTGCTATTTTTAAATTTATTTTTCCCTTAATTAAAAGGATAAAAAAAGTAAATAATAAAATGGAGATTGAGATGAAAGAGGGCATAACAGCAAATCAGTGCAGATCAAAACATAACCATTTAAGCAAAATAGTGTTTCACCACAAGATTATCCCGACATAAAAGTAGTTACCATATTGTCTCTTTCCATGAAATCTTTGAGCATAACTTCGTATACTGTAGCATCAAATATATCAAAACAATGTAAAACCATTCAAGAGAATGACAGTATTACAGGGTATTTAGAATCAACTAACAGAAAATAAACAATGGTTTCTGTATAATCTCCTTGTCTATAAAAGGTTTTGCTTATAGTATCACATATAATAAAATCCAATAAGATACCACCTGTTTAGACCAATGGAGACAGAAGAACAAAAGCTTGATAAGACTTCAAAACAAGATTATACTAAATGTATTACCTCTTAAGACATCATTTTCTCCCCCAGCCACCTACAACCCAAACAGAGCAACACCCAGGCATATAATAATTAAAATTCCAGAAATCCAATACAAGAACAGAATACTAAAAGCCGTCAGAGACAAGAAACAGATCACTTACAAGGGAACACTATCAGAATTACAGCACACTTCTCGGCACAAACCATCAAATCACAAAGAGCGTGGGGGGAAATAATTCAAGCTTTGAAAGATAATAATATCGAGCCAAGATTGATATATCCTGCACAACTATCCCTGGAAATTGATGGAAAAACAAGGTGCTTCCAGGATAAAGAGGAACTAGGGGAATATGCAACCACCAATTCAACTCTACAGAGAATACTGCAAGATATTCTAAAAAAGAAAAATACAAAGAATCCAGAAGTAGCGGCAGAGAGGCCACAATTAATGGAGCAGAAAACAAAATGAAGAAGACAAAGTGACAACTAATGACAGAAAAAGAGCTCAACAGAAATGAGGCAGAGAAGATTGGATGATAGGAACAGCTATTTTGGAGTTCTGCTTTTTAATCTTCTTCAATCTGTTAATTTTTTAAAATTTTTTATTTTAAAAACAGAAAGACAAAAGTGATGATTCGGAATTTGACAACAAAATAATAGGAGATTAAAATAATAATAATAATAAGAGATTAACACTGGTTAACAATATTGCATATGGTTATCTTCAGAGTAGCTCTTCAGATTACGTGACAGGCATGAAAAAATGATAAACATTTGAACAATGAAAGCACAAACTGCTCTTTTTGATAGACTCTCAGAAATTAGTAGTATAGTTATCTATCTTGTGTATGTATATATATACATATATATATATGTGTGTGTGTGTGTGTGTGTGTGTGTATACAGACATGTTCACTTTTCCCTTCTTTCTTTTCTCCATTCCTCTATCATTGTCCTTTCATCTTGAGCACTTTCTTTCCCTTTCACTTTCATATTTATTGTAAATTTTGCATCTTATTTGCTTTCAGTTTTTTTTTTTTTAATACAAGGGAGACAATATGATAATTACACATGTGAGACTGATTTATTTCACTTACGAGTATGGTCTCAAATAACATTGTTTACCTATAAAATTCTCAAGTTTACCTTTCTTTATAACTGAGTAATACATTATTGTATAAAAAATACCACATTTTTTAATCCATTCCATGTTTGATAGACATTTGTGTTGTTTCTGAGATTTAGCTATTACAAATTGTGCTGCTATAAACGTGGGTACACATATATCACTGTGGTATGATGTTTTCAATTTTTCTGGGAAAATACCCAAAAGGGGAATAGCTGGGTCAAATGAGGCTTCCAATGTTGGGTTTTTGAGGAACCTCCACACTGATTTCCACAGTGATTGTACCAGCCTACACTCGCACCAACAGTAGAAAGGTTCCTTTTTCTCTCAGCCCCACCACCATATCTATCATTTGAGTTCTTGATGAAATTCTTCCATTCTTTCTGGAGTGAGATAGAATCTCAGTGTTGTTTTAATTTGCATTTCTCAAATGATCACTGATGTTGAACATTTTTCATACATTTATTTGCCATTTGTGTTTCTTTATCTGAGAAATTCATGTTCATCTCAGATTCCCATTTTTGGATTGGGTCTTTAAGTTCAGGGGCCTGATATTTTTCTTTGTATGTTCCTCCTTTTTCTGAGGGACAGTTCAGTACATTTTTTTCCCATTCTGTGTTTTCTTTTCACTCTGTTGTTTGTATCTTTTAAGGTGCAAAAACTTTTTAATAAGGTGAGGTTCCAGTTGTTGATTCTTTGCAGTACTTTCCATGGAGTTTGTATTTTGTTCATGAACTCTGTTGCCAACCTCTGTGTCTTCAAGATTTCTACCTGACTTGTCTTCCAGAAGATTTAGTGTTTCTGTTTTAATAATTATATCTGTGACCCATTTTGACTTTAGTGCATGATGATAGACATGGGTCTATTTTTAGTCTTTGGCATGTGGAGAGCCAATTTTTCCAGCACTATTTACTAAAGAGGCTATTCTTCTTCCAAGGAACATGTTTGGCCCCTTTGTCAAAGACAAGATAGCTGAGTGTCTTTGTAGCTGTGTCTGCATCTTCTAATCTGTTCCACTGATCCTGAGGTCTGTTTCTTGTCACTACCATGTGGATTTTATCACTATCTTTGTAGTACAATTTTAAGCCTGTAAGTGTGATGCCCCTGCGTTGCCTTTGTTGTCCAGAATTACCATTGCTATTGTAGGTCTCTTCAGTCTCCAAGTGAATTTTGGGAGTGTTTTCTCTAGATCTGTAAGATATACTAATGGTATTTTGATCAGAATTGCATTAAATCTGTATAATAGCTTTGGGAGTATGGCCATTTTAACAATGTTGGCCCTTCCTATCCAAGAGCAAGTGATATATTTCCATTTTAGGATAGCCGCTTCAATTTCCTTTTTCAGAGTACTACAGTTTTCAGTATGTAGATCTTTTGCATCCTTTGTTAGATTAATTTCTAAGTATTTGCTTTATTTGGATTCTATTGTGATAGGCGTTTTTTTCCATAATTTCTTTCTCAATGAGTTTGTTGTTTGTATACAGGAATGTTATGATTTTGAGTGTTGACTTTGTGTCCAGCTATACTGCTGAATTTGTTATTAACTCTAGTAGTCATTTGCTGGAGCTTTTGAGATCTTTGGTGTAGAGTATTATGTCATCTGCAAATAATGATAATTTAACTTCTCTTTCCCATCCTTATTCCTTTTATTTCTCTCTCTTATCTAAGTTCTCTGGTTAATGTTTCCAAAACTATATTGAATAGCGGTGGTGACAGTGGAATCCTTGTCTTATTTCTGATTTCAGAGTGAAAGCTTTCAGGTTTTGTCCATTTAGTATGATGTTACTGTTGATTCAATCTCTTATTATTAACATTATCACATCTTCCTTTAGTTCACTAAATAAGTCTATACACTCAATTTCATTCACTACCTTTGTTCCAGTTGCTGTTAATATGTTAATTTTTATTTATAAAATTTTGTAGTACATATTCACTATGTTCATTGCAGGGATTTAGTACACAAGCATGAAATTTGCTATTTTTTTATCCTTTTCTTTAGCTTGCCTCACTTTCTATCACTGTATCTTTTTGATATATATATGAAGTTGCATCATCAATGTGTCTTTCTGAACAAACATTCCCATTAGTACACATGCATGCTTTGTTATCTTTTGTGCTTAGAAAAAGATACGTTGATGATGATCATATTCTATCTACTTTTATCTATATTTTTGTTTTCTTTCAAGACCTGTATGTTAAGATCAGAATCCATCTTTAACTGGTTATTAGGTACATCTCTTCAGGCTCGTATGACTACCTTAAATTCTACCACAAAGTTATAATATTACCTTTTTCTCAATTTTCTCAGTTTAATCCTCCTCCTATTACCTCGACCTTGGATTATGCCAGAAAAAAGGTTCCATTTAGTCAAACAACACAAGTTGGAATCATTCTTCATTTTTCCCTTTTCACACCTGTCAGACTCAATCAGTTGACACTTTTCAAAACTGTCTGCTGTTCCAAATTTCTACTTCTAATATATAAATTCAAGTTTGTATCATTTCTTGCCTAGACAATGACAAGCATACATTCTTTTCAGTCCACTTGCTTGTAGCCTACCTAGCAGACATTTTCCCTTTACATTGTCTGTCTTAAAATATCCATAATTTCTTTTGGGCACCAAGTTTTACCATTATGTAGCTTCTTCTCGATATGACTAGAATTAATGAGACCCCAGACATAGGTAGGTATTGACTGTTGCATACATCAGTATGCATAATCCACCTGCTCATGGGGCAGGGTTCAAGTTATTCTAAGGAAGGTAAAACAAAAAAAAATTACTGTGTAACCACTGTAGGAAAAAAGTATTCCTTAGCTCAACTGTAAGAGCAGGAAATGTCATCCCATTGACTGTTTGTATCCATGTTGTTCCATGCGAGGAAGAAACCTGAGGAAATACCAGCTCCTGAAGGAGACCAGAAAAACGACAGAAAAACTAATAAAACCCATGCAGGATATCACCTTAACGCTAGTGGTGCAGGAGGTAACTCTATTTTTGCTTAAGTAAGTTTAAGTTGATTTTCTGGTCTTGTCACCAGAGGTACTCTAATTTAATCTAATTAACCTCACACATCTAACAGTTAATACAGGAACAGCTGCAGGGGTGACTGATCTTCTCACCAAAAAAATCTCATTCTATCACAGACAAAAGTTCTATGCTGCCTTAAAGACATAGTGAAAATTACCTAAGATTGTACACAGTGTATCTTGAACATATTACATCCCTACCAGTTCTGTAGTTCCAGTTATATGCTGTAACACCTTCATCAATACTGTTTATTTAAAAATAATAATTACTCCATGGATGTCTACCTTTGAGTTTCAACATAAGTGCAACTGCCTCTGTGAAAGCTTCTCTGATACATAAGCAGGATTATAGCTATTTGTCCTGTTAAGGCAGAACTCAGAGAGATGCAGTCTTACTCTCCCTCTGAGAAGTCTTCCCAGCTCAGGCTAGCAACTCTCCCTGCAACCCTTCCCTCAGGAATGCTGACTTGTGCTTCTCATCTTTGCCCTGTTCTTTTCTCACTGATGTGGGAGACACTTCAGGAAGTTCTACCATGCCAGTCACCTTCCTTAGAGAACAAATACTGGGTACCATCACCCAATGAAACTAACAAATGAGTTACACACAGTATGTTCTCGTTCAAGGTTTAGATAGGGCTAGCTGCCAGGATGACTAACTGCCTTTGCTTGACTTCTGTGTCTCTACTATCTGGAATTCACATATTACAAAAGGGGACCTCTCTTTGTTTCAGGGCCCAGCCTAATTTTGAGCATTTCTAGTAGCCAGGAGAGTGCAGCATTAAAGTGCTTCTGAAAATCCAGTTTGTTGCAAATCCTACAACATTGTATTTTCCTATTTGACTTCTGATATTACTTAATTTGTATTTTGAAAGCATCATTCTTGTCTGTATTTCTCCTGATACTGACATCACTATTGGTTTTCATATATATCTCTGAACCAAAACACCAATACATTTCTTTGGAGTCTTTTTTTTTTCTTATGACATTTGTCACATGTTGAACAAATACTTATTGAATGAACAAACTGACAAGGATGCTGTTCACAGTGAAATTCATATTCTAGAAGTAACATGCATGTAAGTCCACAGAATCAATCTTAAAAGGCAGTATCAATGGGAAAGGTACAGAGCGGTGCTGGTCAACGTTTGCTTAGTCTTTTGAGCTGAGATCATCTTCACATGCGATGGAATCTGTCACAACTGAAATCTAGAAAGTGCTGTTCCACTTATTGTTCCCATAACACTTTCTCTCATATAACTTTGAAGTAAAGAATTGCAAACAGAAGTACAGTGGCGTGATTGCTTTCCTTGGGCATCAAAAGTTGGTTTTCAATTTGGTCGGTTTAATTACAGACCAAAAAATTCATTGTCAGCATCAGCCTCTTTGCATTTAAAACTATTAGAGAAACACTTAAATGACCAAAATTCTTCTTGTTTTTCATTCTCTTGTTACAGAATATGTATTCTTTTGCCAAGAAAAATGTACTTGTGTTCTGGTTCATATCTTAAATTCCCTATTTTGAATTTTGCTTTTCATACATATATTGCCTTAGAATATCAGACCTATATTACATTTTCCATAACTATTTGTATCAGGATATAAAAAAAAATAAAGTTATGTGAGAAAATGAACAAACTCTAATTCAAGTATCCATTTTACTTTTCAATAAACAATGCTATAGTTTTTGGATTATTACTAATACATTGTAATGTGTAAGTATTTTGCAGTGTTATGCACGCTGGGTGAACAAACTATGAAGCTGAGAATTAAGATTGCATCAGATACTGCTTTAGGAAGAAGGGCATTTTGCTGTACAAGTGTGTCGGTAATCGTGAAACAGTGGGAAACAATAAAGCCTTCAGTGCTGCTCAGAGTCACACTTCACACTGTGTGGTGGAGTGTGCGGCCCGGTACTCACACTCTGAGCTGTGGTGTAAAGCGCGTGGGAACAGTGCCCGTGCACCTGCCCTGCAAGGTGTGTCGCCATCACTCCCCTCCCTTGGACCCTTCCAGGCCCCTGTTCCTAACAGTCTATCCTACAATTGAGACCTTCCCACATTTCACTGTTCTTCTAAAAACTATGGTTCAAAAGAATAGGTTTTATTTCAAGAATGTCCATTCTATAACTCTCAATACGTGAAAATTAATAACCTAAAAAGAAGGAAATATTTATATCTAATACTGATATTAAAAAATATTCTACACTCTCACTTTGCACAGTTGATTCACAATAATTAGGAAGAATAAACATTTGATGCCAAGGACTATATAAAGACTAAAGAATTTTTGTTTTGTTTTGTTTTGTTTTGTTTTGTTTTGTTTTGTTTTGTACGGGGCATTGAACCTGAGTTCACGTTTGCTCAGGTGCTTACACAGCTGAGCTAAACCCCGGCCCTGCGTTTTCCACTCACTGCTATTTCCACCACTTGATGTGTGGACTGAACGACACAGACTTGCTGCCGAACCACGCTGCGATGCTTGCAGTGTGTTTATATGTCACAGCTAGTTTCTCCAGGGTATTTCCCAAGTAGGTGTCAGGGACCTGCACTGTGCTAGGACAGGTACGGACTGTGAGGTAATAAGATGTGTGACTCTTAATTCTGGAAGACATACGAGCTGTCAGGAAGTTACAGACTTTCTCTGCTATACAATTTTTCTATGTAAAGCACGGCAGTAATTACGTATAGTTTTCAAGTCTATTATGTGACAAACACTTACAAATATATAAAAACTCTCAGTCCTGTACCTGATATGCATTCTGTATGTTTGCTTTCCTCAAATTTCTATTCCTCTATATACATTTTTAATCACTCAAAGATTGAACAAGTTTCTAAAATTGTGTACAAACAAAAAAGGCTATTTCTAGAAATGTAGCTAGTTATTCACCACATATTTCCTCTACCTTCAACTCATACAGTAACATTATAGCACATCTTTCCACTTAAGAACACGGTGAAGTAAGAATAATGGAGAGATAAAACAGAAGGTTTTGTTTAGTCTTTCTTCCTATATTTGTTACTAGATCTCTCCTGTTTTAAATAGTGATTTAAAAAATGCACTATAGGTTTTGTCTGTTTTCTCATGTTATCCTTTGAAATTGAAATGTAAAAACTTTCCTTGCAATGATCTGAGAAATACTACAGTGTTTAGATATTAGCCTTTGCTGTTAATATGATCTTTTAGAAGTAATCCACAATCTGAAATATTATTCTGCTCAATTCTAAACACGAGATAGCAGAAGAAAATTAATTTTACTGAGATGTAGAAAACTCAGGACATATTATAAAATTAGAATGATTATCCTGCTTGGGAATATTAAGAAAATAATAGGTATAGTTTTAAAATAAGTAGAGTCTAGTTTTATCCCACTGAGATTTATATAAAGAAGCTGCATAGAAAGTTCTAGAGGGTGTTTTCCAGTTTTTTTCATCAAATACTCTTTGCCTTGAATTTGTTAGACATTTGCCTAAGAAAATGCTGAGTTTGTTTCTGTGTCAGTTTCTTCTGTCTTTCAACAAAGGTAGCATCACTGACCAGCTGACAGCAAGCTAGGAAGAAGGTCCTGTTCTAAGTCAATTATTTATCTTGCTGGTGATTCTGTAAACATAAATGGGATGCAATTCTGAGTGATGCAAAGTGTGAGAGAGGCTCTTGGGGCACAGAGAGTGATGCTCTGGAAATGCCTTTGCTTTAGGGAAGATGCACAATAAATCTACTATCTCTCTTTCCAGTGTCCAGCATTTATCTGAGGTGATGGCCACAATTTCCTTGTAACTAGGAGGAGCCAGGCCTGACAATAAATCCAATAGGCTGAAGGCTGCAGAATGAGGAGACAGGAAGACACATGAATCTTAATAGATATACTTAGCTGCAAAATTAACATACTTCAAAATTCATACCAGGATGTATCATTTTATAAGTTATGTGATGGGAATGCATATATTCACAATATGTTTAATATACAGGTATGTGTCAAAGATGCTGCATGCCAGATTCCACTCACAACAGTGATATTCTGATAAGTGAGCCACAAAATCCTTTCAAAATTATCAATGCATACAAAGGTTAGGCTGCAGTTATAACTATGGAGTGTAAAGTAGCTTTGTGCCTAAAAGAATATATGGGCCTCAATTAAAAATTATTTTTTGTAATCTCACAGAGATTTGCAGATTTACATTTTTGACCAACAAGTGCCAAAAATTATCTGAGCCTTCAGTAAGGCGCGATCTTCCTGCTGATGGAAGATACTGCCTTGCCATTGATGACTGTTGAGTAATCGGAATTGTAGACATTTCTTAAAATGAGACAACAGTGACATTTGCTCCTTCAGTTGATGAACTTTCATAAAAGATTTCTCTGCTGCATGAAATGATATGTTAAAGCAATTTACTCATAGTAAAATTTCTGTCAAACTGTAGACTATCATTCTCAGTCTGCTGCTACTTTATAAAAGAAAATCTTTGGGTAATATTCTAAATATTTACATAATTTCCACAGTGCTAACAGAATTTTCAACAGGATAAAGAAAGTCTTCTGTTGTAGTTAGAGTTTGCATGTGAAATAATTTAATACAGGATGCATAATTTATAGGATTATTTTATAATAGTCAACTAAAGAGTCAGATACAAAAGCATGCATACACTAGAAGCTAAAAAGTCTGTGATAGCAGTGTGAGGATCTGTACCAGTAAACTGAGGGTTCTGCACTGAGTCCAGGAAGCCATGCTCAAGGTAAGGACCAGAGATCATGGAAAAAGCACCACAGCCATCCACAGTGACAATAACAGCCATGTTTGTATCAGAAGAACCAGCACAACAAGCTTCTCCAGGAGAATAAATAGTTTCCCATCTTCCCCTCCAGTTCTTTTTTTTATGTTGTTGACAACAATCCCCAGGTGAGCCTTCCACACCCAGCGCCACACTGCTTCAGTTCACCTGAGTGTTCCAAATTGACCACTTGTTGCAAATGCACCACAGCTCCTATTCGAAGAAATCACTTTTGCTCATCGATTAGGAGAAATTCCTCATCCCCTCGAACTTGATCATGAGATTGTAGGAACTGACTCACATCTTCAGGCTACACTTCTAATTCTACTTCTTTTATTTTAATCCCAAACACAGTGACTCCCTCACTGGTCTTGAGACTCTCAAATGGTCCAAAGAGTTGAAATTAACTTACCCCTGACTCCTGTTACTGCTAGTATTTCTGCCTCCTCCTATGAATCATTACATTAATGACATCCTGAATGATGAATACTTTCAACAGCCGTTTAATTCACTTTTGCCAGGTCTATCAGAAAAATCCCTATGTATGACAGCTATAGACATAGAAAGTGAATTTTTAATTGACAAAACTTAAAAATCAAAAGTACTCGAACCATGAGATACAGAATGGAAAATGTGAGCAGGCATGGAAACATTGATTTTTTTACATATCAGAGCTTTTAGGCAACCAAATGTGTTGCCAATGAGCTGGAACAGATGGAAAGAAATCTCATTTTTTCCTGAGCAGTAGGTCTCAACAGTCTTAAAATATTAAGCAATCCATGTTGTAAACAGATGTGCTATCATCTAGACATTGTTTCTCTTATTGAATACAGCCAGACTAAATTTAATATAATTCCTAAGGGTCCTAGGATTTTCAGAATGGTAAAGAAACACTGGCTTGAATCTAAATGGCGGGCTTCCTTAACACTTGGTCAGAGCGCCAGCCTGTGCTTGAAAGATTTGAAGCCGGACATTGACTTTTCCTAACTATGGAACACCTAATGGAAACTTATTTAAATTGAAGACTGCTTAATAAACACTAAAAATGGTTGTTTATCATTGATACCTTCCACAATTAGCTTAACTAGATTTGACTAGCTGCTTCCTCTTGAAATTTCATGTTAAAAGAGATTAATTTTTTTTCTTATACCTCTTAGATCAAGCTATACTAGCTTCATCTTTTATTTTTTCAGTTTTCTCACCTTTCTATTCCTTTGTGGAACTGAAGAGAGTTAAGGCCTTGCACTTGACCAGGCTTTGGTTTAAGGGAATATTGTTGCTAGTTTGATTTTTCCATTCAGACTACTAACACTTTCTCCATATAAGCAATAAAACTGATATACTTTCTTATCACCCCTGTTCCCATTAGAAAAGCATTTTTAATTTCCTGCAGGAGTGTGTGTGTGTGTGTGTGTGTGTGCGTGTGTGTGTGTGTGTAAAGTTGCTTTCACATCTTGGCTAACTGGATAAGAGACCTCACTTTTGAACTGTTTTTACCTATCAACATGATTATCTCACCAAACTTAATCATTTCTAGCTTTTGATAAAGTGACAAACCTGTAACTCTTCCTTTTTTTTTTTTTTTTTTTTTTTTTTTTTTTTTTTTTTTTTGAGCACTTAGAGGCCATGATTGGGCTATTAATTGGCCTAATTTAGTATCATTGTGTTTCAGAGAAAAAGACAAAGATGGGGAAATGGTCAGTAAATGGAGAGGTCAGAACCCATACAATATTTATTAGTAAGTTTACTGTTTTTATAGTCATAGTTTGTGATGTTATCCCTAAAACGCTCATCAAAGATCACAGAACTAATAATAACAATAATTAAAAGTTTGAAATATGCCAACATGTGACACAGACAGAAAGTGTGTACGTGCTGTTGGAAAAATGACACTGACATACTTGCCCAATGAAGGCTATCCTCTGGTTTTGAAGCCATCCAAACTGATCATTTCTTCAGTTCATACCTGATGTAAATGCTAAGAATTAAAGAGGCATAGTTTAATAGAACTTGGGAAAGGTACATGCTCTGCTTGTGTGCATTGGTGTAGGACTCACAATCAGTTCTGAGGAGCTTTGAATTACCTCGCTGTGAATGGTTACTGTTTCTATGATAACCAATTACTGAGTTAAATTCCAGGTTTTTAATTACATGCTAGAGAGGACATCCACTTACTGATTGATTATGCTCTCAACTGGAAACTATTCTCACTTTTTCTCTTTGGGACTCTGTCACTGTATTATTACTGCACCTGCGTCTCTCTTCCTTACGCGGATATTCCATGATACCATCATCATTTTTAACCATTCTGTGATTATAGAAACAGGCTGGGTTCTATCCAAGGCCAAAGAATAATGCATTGCTTCTATTAGTCTTTTCTTGCTTTCTGTTTAAATGTAACATAGTCAATTCTGGGGTATCCTACAGGATTACCATTAAGCATTACGTACAAAACTGTGAAATTAATTTATTATGCACAGAATAAGTTGTTAACAAACAACTGACCAGTATGGGATTTAAAAATTCATATGCTAATAGTTATGATCACCTTGATTTATTTTTACTGGTAGAATAAGGGAGACTGGAGAAGTAAAACGCAGTGATAGTAATAGCTCTTATTATAACAAACTCTGCAACTGACAGATATACCAAGAATAGAGGCAGTAGCATATTTTTTTGTCATAAGTCGATAGACTTTGCGAAGCTGTCAAATGTTAACTAGCTTACCTCGTGCTCTTTGCAAAAAGGTTAATGGATACAGCACATTTTCTAATGTGACTCTAAAAAACAAAGAATTACAAATGGTATGAATTGGTATTTGTGTTTCTTCCTTTTACGTTACCCTATGTAAAAATACAGATGTTGAATGCCACAACAAAGCCTTCAACTCTCCAAAAATCATTAGTGACCACGTAGTGGGTGTGTGCCTAACCCCGTGTGGGGAAATGATCATTTGAGCTGTATTGAAGAGACTTAAAATGAATTACAGGTTACTACAGTGCAATATAAGAGTTGAAAATATTTATTCTGGGGCCAGATCTTTAACCTTAAGGCTTTGTGGAAGGATGCTGTCTATTTATCTTTTGTCTAGTTTTTTCTGAAATACTCCCCAAGCATTTTTGTTAAAATATGTCATTCATGACAAAAACATAGCTAACATATTAAACCACTGGAAATATTTGATTGAAATAACAAGCAGATGGACAACCTCTAGTCTTTCATAAAGAAGAGAATGTTGTCACCAATATTCCTCTTTTCTGTCTGGAAAATGTAAACCGAGCTACATATCAGATTCATCATTCCCATAATTTCTTTCATAATTTTGCCACTTTTGTTTGTCTTCCTAAAAGTGCCTTTTAGTTTGCATATTTTGGATATTTTTTTCATGGAATCGAACTGTATGTACTTCTGTGAGCCTTGCTGGATTCACTTAGCATTCTCCTTTGATATTCATTAGAGGAATGGGTTATTCAGTTCTCTCTACCTAGGGATTTGTTGCAACACTCTTTCCTTAAAACATTCTTGAGAATGTTTCCCAGAGCACTTGGGTTGTTCTGTAGAGCATTTATCTAGGAAGAAAGCTACTAACTGCAGTGTTTGTGAGAAGTCACACTTTCCAAAATAAGAAATAAAGGCTTCTGATCATTTCAGTTGTTAAAAATTTTGCCAACATTGCAAATGTAAAGTGTCCATATTATGATTCATTTTTGTATTTAAATGAAAACTACTAAGTGAAGAATATCATTCACAAGGTTCTATCATTTTGTTTCTTTTGTTGTGGTCATTGTCCCATTGTAATGTTTTAATTCATATTATTTTGAAGTTGGCCTTTCAATATTTTAGAGACTAACACATCTTCTGTTAACTTCAAGGATAAGAAGTATTGTAAATAGCCTGGACTGTGTTTTCACTATTTTTATATGCCTTATTGATAAATAGATGTTGTTATTTGTAATGAGCTCAGATGTATAAAAATATTTTTCGTTTACATTTATGTATTTCATCTTTTAAAAAAAAAACAAACTTCCTGTCCTAATTAAATATGTCGAATATTATAGCTTTAAATGTTTTAGAACACTACCAACATTTTAATCTACCTAAAATTGTGTGTGCATGTTTACCAGACCATTTCCTTAGTATATCTAGGTCTAATGCCATGTTCCTGTATTTACTATTTTATAATGTGTTCTATCGACGCATATTTCTATCCTTACCTCAATATCAGTCTAATTTAAGCATTATTTTATAATATGCCACCTGGTAAGAAAGTATCCCACTCTCTTTTTTACAAATGTGTTATTCTTTTGTTTTCTTTTTTTGATACCTGGGATCGAACTCAGGACCTTGCCCTTGGCAGACAGTTGCCGTGTTGCTGAGCTAAAACCATGGCCCAGAAAAGAATTATTCTTAATACTTTTTAAATTTGTGTGTCAAAATATATTTTTAACTTCCATGAGAAATTCTATTGCAGTTTTTATAGAAAATAAATTGAGTTTGAGAAACGAGGAGACGTGCAGATGTCCTACACACGCTCTTCTCCTCCCCCACCATCACAGCCCCAAAATATTCCAGTGCTTTTCCATCACCCTTTTCCTTTGAAGATTTCCAAAATTCTATTAGTTTTACTGTTACTTAAAAATATTTTATCACTGTGCATGTAAACAAATATACCCATCAATATGGTTTAAACGTTTCTCAGGAATACAAAGGGATCCAGTTAATTTAACTGACACATTTGACAGGCATGCTAAACTAGTTTATTAATCCTAATAATTTTACAGTGTGTACCAAGCACTGACAATTTGATTGTTTTTGTGTAAAAGGGTAGAGAGTAGACATTTTTGCACTTTAGGAAACGTGGTCTCTGTAAGTTTAGATGCAATTGTGCTATTTTAGCATAAAAGTAAGCACAGACAATATGCAACACATAACCACGGCGTGGCTGAGGTCCAACACATTTTCATTTTCAGAAACATGGAGAGCTGGTAGTGGCTTGTGACCCATTTTTCAGTGATCCCTGTGCTAGGCTATCACATCAACTGCCAAAAATAACAGGGTCATTTCTTTTGCTTAAATCCCAATTCTTTATTCATTTTTATATCCTAACTCTACTAGTTGGGAAGTCTAGAAAAATCTCTATCAGAAATGTTGAGAGTGGAGTTCTAAGTCTAAGTTTTCACTAATTCAACTGTGTGTAATATTTGCAATATTTTGGATGTGTGAGTAGTTTTATTATGACTTTTTCTTGAAATTCATTGAGATGTTTGAATATTTTTCCTGTTAATCTGTTAAATTTTTTATTTACATTAGTACATTTCTCAAAGGTTAAATCAACATCTCATCTCATACATTTGCACATGATGGTACTCTGCCTTTTAAAAACAATTTTGTTTCTTTTGATTGTGTGTGTGTGTGTGTATGTGTTTAATTTGTCATTTACTTTCATACATGAAACTGACCCAGACCTGATGATTTCTTTCTCTGTTTCTGTTTTCCTTTTCTTTCTTCCTTTCTTTTCTTCTCTTGTTTGGCACGCAGACTAAAAATGGTGCAGTAAAGGAGTGGGAGTGTCAAAATATTTTCCTCCTCATTTTCATTTTTGGAAGATTTTTGGACATTACCAAATTAACTCTTCCTGGGATTTTTAATTGCCCCTTATAAAACTGCCAGCAAGGAAAAAAAATACTTCCATCATCTATTATAATTTCTGGAAGAAAAATTGAATCCCTGTGTTAGGCAGCTTTCAATTAGTGTAAAATCTAGCTGAGGTAATCATTATAAAAGGTGGACACGTTTATTTTGGCTCCTGATTTCAGAAGCTTTAGTCTATGCTCACTTGGCCCTTTTGCCCTGGAGCTGTGCTGACACAGGCCATCATAGTGGAGCAGTGTAATGCAGGAGACGTGTTTACTTTGTTGGACCTGGGATACAGAAGAGAGAAAAGAAGCTGAGATCCTAACTCTGCTTCAGAGATATACCTTCCAAATCCCAGAAGTCCTTTTTTTTTTTTTTTTTTTTGTACTGGGAATCAAACGCAAGACCTTGTGCTTGCCATGCAGCATGCAGGACTGTGCCACTGAGCTACATACCTGGCATGACTTCCTTTAAGTCTCACTATTTTAAGTTTCTATCAACTTCCAATTGCATCACAGACTGGGACCAAGCCTTGAAGCATATGAGCCCTTGGGAAACATACCATACTAGAGCAATCACAATAAAAATGACCACAGATTTATTGAATTTTTCCATTACATCTTGAATACTTTTGGCAATTTCTATTTTTCTAGCAATGTATTTTAAATGTTTTCAACTTGTTGGCATAAATTTATTCCTAACGTTCTTTAAGTATTTTAGTTTCCACATTTGTAATTTAATATACCTTCACATTCTTAACGTTACTTGAAACCGTTCTCTATCATATTTGATTATTTTGTCAGTGCATTGCGATTTTAATAATTTTCTCAATGAATCCTAGTATACATTTATCAGACCACTGCATGTTTTTCTTATTTCACTAAGTTCTCATTTCCTTTTATTACCATTTCTTCATTACAATTTACTTGTCTTTTTATTTCTTTAATTGAATGCTCCCTAATTTTTAGCTAATTTCCATTGGATTCATTTAAACGTTCAAGTTTATCAGCACCCCTTTAAATGTGTAATTTTTAATACTTTAATTTTAATTACTATTCAAGCATACCTATTTCCTAGTATATGTTATATTTTTTGACATATAAGTCATTTGGAAATATGTTTATAAATAACCACATATACAGAGTTTTAAAGTTAACTAATTGTTTTGGTATCTAAATACTAAAGCTTATTATGCTCAGAGACTATTTTGAATTATTTAAATTTTTAGATTTTTATATACAGTTTTAGTACATAGTCAATTTTCAGGTGTTGCCAAGTGTCATTGAAATAAAGTGTCTACCCCAGTTCCTGTGTGAAGTGTTCTATAAATGGCATGCAATTCTTGTTAACTCTGTTCACGAAAATTCTATACCTTTACTCAATATTTTCATTTTTTGATAAATGCATGAATGAATGATTTATATGACAACTTTCCTTAACTTTTCTGTGAAGTTCTATTAAGTCACACACATGCATGTGCCAACAAACCACAAATCTACATTATTAGGGGCTCATGACGTACAATACTCACATTTCTTTGTTGAATTACTATAGGAAGCTAGTTGGTATGCACTTTCTAATGACAGAATATGTTTGCCCGTTGTTTTATCCCTTATTTCTTCCACGTAAATTATCTTTGCACGTTTCCTGACTGAATGACATTTGTCATATAAGAATAAATTTTTCAATCTTCCTAATTAATTTCTGGTCTATTTTCATTGTCTCAAAACTATAGATAACTATTTACTTAGATACATAATAATCTAAAAGATTATCTGTTATAACTTGAATCTATATGACACCTCAAAACTTCATTCAATCATTGGGAAGGTTTCTAAAGTTTGCGACTGTTTCACAGCCCAGTGCTGGGATTCAAGGTGTGAATGCTACACCTGCCTTAGTGCAGGAAGCCTGCAAACAATACAAGGGATCTAAGGAGATCTCTCTCTCTCTCTCTCTCTCTCTCTCTCTCTCTCTCTCTCTCTGTCTCTCTCTCTCATTGTATTTTTGCTATCTTCTGCTGCCGTAACCTGTTGCCCCTCTGTCTTTGGTCCTGTGTGCCCTGCCCTGGAGTCAGCCAATTATGGACTGAAATCTCTGTAAATTGTGAACTAAATAAAATGTTTCCTCCTTTAGCTTAGGGTATCAGTTATTTTGTCTCAGCACTGAGAGAAAACTGTTTGAGTCAATAGCCTACACTAGGATAAGACAATAATTGTCATTGTTTAGAAAAACTAAAATAATAGATATATTTTCCAATTATTGTTATATATTTTATGAGCTGTACTGCTTTGTGAAATATATGTCTTCTTTACTTTTATATTTTCACTTGGTCCTGTGGCTTCTCTAATAATTTAGGAAGTCTTTAACATACATTTCAATTTGGTAGTTACCTATACCACTTTGTTTTCTTAACTTCATAGCATTTTCATGAATGGATAGTAAATTATACTGAAATATTAAAACATACTAATCAGACTTATGTTTTATTATTAGTGTCTCATACAATATTTGGAACAGAGTGTCACAATTCCTTTATTCTATCAAGATTTCTAAGCATAGAGATCCACCAGAAATTAATATTTCACTTGAAAGTCCTTAATTAAGCATGAGTATGAAAATATGTTAAACCATCTGATTCATTAATATTGTTTAAAACATCTAAATTTCTTCAACAGCTTTTATAACATTAGTATCCACTACCTGCAAAACACAAACTTATTCCATATGGAATGTGTAGCACTAGAGAGAACTCCAAATTTTATATTATATTCGACTTTACAAGATGCCTGGAAGTCAGTGTAGAAACATATTTAAAACTCTGCCCTGATCTTTTTCAGTAAAAATGCATTTATATGCAAATTCTACTGTACAGTGTATACCTGAAAATGTATTGCACTGCATTTTTCTTAAGCCCCAGTAAAATAGTTAAAGGGCGTCTGAAG
Source organism: Cavia porcellus (assembly GCF_034190915.1). NCBI lineage: Eukaryota > Metazoa > Chordata > Mammalia > Rodentia > Caviidae > Cavia > Cavia porcellus. The sequence continues at coordinate 57,070,918 of NW_026947505.1, read as the reverse complement.
GATGTTTGATTTAAAAACACTTTTGAATAGAAATGTAAAATAAATTTAAAAACAATTTCCTCATGCTTGCCAAAAGATTGGTATGTGGTATGAGCCTGATTCAAAATTCCAAAGGCATTGTGTTCACTGACCTTATTAGAGCAAAAAGTGTCCCATTGTGACGTCATCTATTGTACATGCACATGTGAAGCCAGGTATATCTATTGTTGTCAGTGTTTTCCATGAAGTAGCATTTTCTTACCAAATCAATAAAGGAAGGATAGAAGGTGAGAGGAAGGATAGAGGACTGGAAAGATCAGTCTCTTTGCAATCTTAAGTACAGGATCAGTCTTTCCTTTCATGCTCATTATTGTTATAATTTTAGATGTTTTTATTGGCCTCTAGATATTTATTTCTTTTCTCATGTATGTATGAAAATTATTTAAATAAAAACATTTAAATATTATATCCTTTTAAGGTCATCTTGCAAATAAAATATTCATTTAAACTACATTCAGGGAAAAGTCTTCTTTTTCTACACTACATGTGATAAAGTTATGTCTAAATTTACTTGCATTATTCATTCTAATCTTCTGAAATTAAAGAAAGCCAGAAATGCTGAAGCACTTCAAATTCTTCTTGTTTCCTTAAAGAGAATGTAGAATGTCTGTAAAAATGTTAAAACCAAATTGAATGTAGAGACTACTAATCTATATTCAGAACATAAATTAGTGTTGGTGTTACATTTAAAAATAAACAGTTAACATATATATTCTATTTCTTTCAGTTTATACTTGGAAAAATGCGAATCTATTAATAAGGTTTTCATTTTCCTTTAAAATTCACTTATTTTTTATCTCAAACAAAATTTGATAGCAAGCATCAAAATTTATTTTTTTTTAATTTTGTAGAAAATAAACCAAATGAGGAAAAACAAAATGAGATCAGTCAAAACAAAAGTATGGACATAGTACAAGACTTAAACCCAAAATGCAAGGTGATCTACAGTGGTTACCAGGATGTCTCTTGTTATTTTCAATAGAGTTGCCCATATCTTCAGGCACAATAAAATTAAACCTAGCAGTACAGAACAGAATCAATGAAAACAGAATATTGGAGGCATTATAGGAATTCAAAAGAAGGTAAGAGCCAAACCAGAATAGATATCATAGTGAATCTTATTGTCTTCAGAGTAGTAGTCTGTACTCTCAGACTCGGTACTATCAAACATAACAGATTTGAATAAAATCAGTCAAGAAAAGACAGTGATCAAATAAAACAGATTCAAATAAAATAAGTCAAAACAAGATAGTGAAAGCAGCAGAGCTTCAAATTAAGTTAATAGGAAATTAGAGATGGTGGACCATAGCATATCCTGCTATCTTTGAAATAGCTGTCCATGCCATCAAATCTAGTACAAGTAGACAAACTGGAACAGAATATAACCAAATTAAACAGAACGATGAAAGCAATATGGGTTTCACATCTTGGTACAAGATTACCAATGTCCTCTGCCTTCCGTTTTTAGACAACTCTTCCCCTTTCACTTTCACAGGGTGCATTATAAATTTTGTATTCCACTAACTCCTTAGTTTTTAAATTAGGGAGGCAACCTGCTCTTTACCTACATGGTTCTAAATCTTTTTAACTCTAGGCTTGGTCTCTAGTTGTCTCCATTTACGTACAAGAGCTTAAAGGTTTTCCTTCCTTATAGCTGAGTAGTTCTCCATTGTATAAAAGTGTTACATCTTTCCAACCAATCTGCAGCTGAAGGGAGAGTTACCCCCAGTTTTTTTCTAGTTTCCTGTCACATAGAGCATTGTTTTCTGATCTTTGACTTTCAGACCATAAACCCTCTTTCAGGTTAATTATATTTCCTATAGAGAGCATCTTTATGGACCCCATATCCAGATCACTCTGCCTGTGTTTCTTTTTATTAGTGTAAGAAGCTATCCGTGTTAGCGATTAAGGCCAACCTTCTCTGCCTCATCTCTGCCACGCTATTTTTCTGTCCTTCTTTGTCTACTTTTCCTCTTCATTCTAATATCTGCCCATTCAGTGAGCCCCCTCTGAAACTGTTCCTGAAGACATGATCTTTTTTCTCTCTCTCTAGAATGTCCTTCAGTATGTTTTGTAGGGTTGAATTGGTGGTCATGAACTCCTCCCAGTTCCTCTTTGTCACCGAAGCATCTATTTCTCCATTAATTTTGAGAGTTTTTCAGATACATCAATCTGGGTTGGAGGCTATTTTCTTTCAGGGCTTTGAATGCTTCACTCCATCTTTTCTTAATTTGATGGTTTGTGTGGAGAAGTCTGTCTTGATTCTGATGGGTTTTCCTTTATAAGTGATCCGTTTCTTTTTTCTTTTAATATTCTGTTCATGGGTAGAATTTCTGGGATCTTGATTATTATATATCTGGATGTAGATCTATTTTGATTGTAGTTGGCTGGGGTTCTGTGTGCCTCATATATCTGAATATCATTTCCCTTACCTATGCTTGGAAAGTTTTCTTTGTTTCTGTAAATAGCCTTTTTATTTCATTTGTGTTACCCCTGCTTGTTCAATCAATCTTTTATTCTTCAGTTATAGATCCTCTTGTCATCTTCTAGCCTTTGCATTGTTACTTCCTGGTTCCTTGTTACTTTTAAGAGATCTTTCCCTTCACAATAACAAGTCGCAAACCTGTCTTCAAGTTTTGATAGTCTATCTTTAGTTTCTTTCAAGCAGTTTTGAAGCTTTCAATGGAGTTTTTAATCTCCTGATAATCTCTTTGAATCTGTTTCATGTATTCTAGATTTTTTTATATTCTTCATTGAAGGTTTCCCTCCTTTTTCTATATGCCTCCATTCTTCCATCTGTGTCTTCTTGAGAAGTGCTTAGCATTTCTTTTATTATTTCTCTTATATCTTTATTTACTTGTATTAGTATTTCTGTTTTACATTCTTTATGATTTCATGAAGATATTTCTTTATGCCAGATGATATTTCTTTAGAAACTGCAGGTGTGCAACCTCTGAGCTCTTCTGTGTTTACCTCTCCTGGGTAGTACTGCTTGGGTTGGAGGCTGGAGATTTCCTTTTGTTTCTTCCTCTGGTCATGTTTCTGGTTTCTTCCAGACAAGTGGATAGTAGGGGTCCCTGGCACTTCCTGTACTGGTTATATTTTCTCTGCAGCATGCTGGCTAGGGATCTGCCCTCCCCAGCCTGCTGGTGACTGCTGGAGTACAAGCAGGGGTGGGGCAGGCTGGGCCCTCCCTTCTGAGCTGGTCAACCACTGAAGTCTTCACCACATTAGTGTGAGCCACGCAGTCAGGGGCGATTAGGGATAGCTTCAGAGAAACCTCATCCTTTGCTATTGTATTGTTCACAGGGGCAGGACTCAGTCCAAGCAATACTCACCAATCTGCTCTGTGCTAGGAGTGGCTGACTGAAGATTCTGCAGTTCTGGTTCCAGGTTTGTCCTGCTGGACTCCAAAATGTTGCCCAGCCAATCACTCACTCCTGCGGGAGGACTGAGTTCCCCACACTTACTGTGAGCCAGTGCCATTCTCTAGTCTGCCGTTCTCCTCTGCAACCATGTCCTCCTGCTCAGGCCCTTGGGTTGGCCAACCCCCAACTTCACGCTGACCATGCATCTTTGGATTCCAGTGGTGTTTCACACACAGTGGCACTGGCCCTAGTGAAAGCAAGTCTGGCTACTACAGGCTTCTGCCCATATGTTTCTTTTCTTTTCTTTTCTTTCCTTCTTTTTTTTTTTTTTTTCTTTCCACTTTAGTTTCTCCCTGGGTTGAAAGGATCTGTATGCTTCTGTCTGGTCTTCTCCAGGATGCTATATTCCAGTATACGAGTTATTTCTCTCTGAGAGGCATTATACTTAGTTTTTATTGATCCACCATCTTCCCAGCTCCCTCCACAATTTATTTTAGTGACATATTTTTTGCTCAATTAGGTGGAAGTTCCAAAGAAACTTTAACAGCAATATACACTGTATAAATATCAATACTTTTTTTTTTTTTTTTAGAAAGCCAACCCACTGTATTGTAGTGCATAGTATTTACCAGGGAAGTGAATCAGAACATAAACAGCTGAAATATAGAACATTTTTTATTTTAATAGAATGTATTTTATATCTAATCTGTGTTTGATCTCATCATATGTTACTTGGAAATCTGTTCCTCAGAGTTGTGGTAAAAAAAAGTCCATAAAATATCTGCTTGAAGTTATATATCTCACATTTTCTGGACAGAGTGAGTAGCATATCAAAATCCAGATGGAAATTGATTTCCAGTATTTCCTAGTGGATAATATATTCTTTAATTCTTCAAAAGCACAAAAAACATTAAAGTTAATATGAATGTGATTTTCATAAGAATAGTGACGTGGGCTGGGGATATAACCCAGTGGCAAAAGCACCTGCTTGCAAGCACAAGGTCCTGAGTTTAATTCCCAGTACCAAAATAATAATAATAATAATAATAATAATAATAATAATAATAAGATTGTGTTATTAAACTACTAATGACAAGGAAAAATATTCTTTTTCAAGATTAATTTAAATGGAAAAAAAACTTCAGATAAAAAAATTTCCCATTATTCACTTTTCTCCTTTATAAGTATTCTGCCATTACCATGATTTTAATGTGATTGTAAAGTGAAGGAAAAGGATATAACGTGCTGTTTAAGTTATAATTCATCTGAATGTCATCTGTCTAAGAGATGTATGAAATACGAAATATGTGATATGCTCCACAATCTCCACACTTATCACACCACATTTACTTTAATTGTAATCACTGTAATCATTAATCTTGATTTGCAAGTTTCTTGGGATTAAGACTAGTAAAGTCATCTAAACATGACTTTCAGCTTTTGCACATCTTATGGTAATAGTTAATTATCTCCCTTTCCAGTCAAAATATGTTTCTTCAAATCAAAGATCTTTTGTCTTCAAATTTCTATTCCAAACTCCTAAGTACATGCTTCAAAGAAATTGGGTACCTAATAAGATTTTAAGACTAACATTGCAAGGAGTTAAAATGGAAGGAAAGAAAGACAGAAAATATACGAACTGTACACACCACCATGGACATGTATAACTCACATTCCCACTAATATCTTTGCAGTTAACATTTCCTTACATCTGTCCGTCAGTACAAAAATGGGCCTGCAGAATTCAGCACAGTGGAGCATGCCTCTTTATCTCAGCCATTGGGAGGCTGAGGCAGAAGTATTCCTACAAGTTCAAGGCCAGCCTACACTACAGATTGAAAGCCTGTCTCATAAATAAATTAATGAATAAGTAAATAAATCAGTTAATTAAAAAAAAAGGCCCAGTACAGGGCAAAAAGAAAGGTACTTTGATGCTATCTCAGGAATCAGCAAAGCTCTCTCTACTCATTGTAGGCTCACGGGTACAGTACCTAGAAAAACTTAAACACAGTCTTTGAAAGTCTAAGCATATAGCTTCTCCAAAACAAAATTTGTTGTTAGATTTTTTAAAAAAAGATACTTAGCTGTTGTCACGTGTCTTCTTTGGGATGAGGTATTTTTCAGCTGAAAACGTCTCAGGCAAATATAGTAACCTCTGCAACTCACAGTACCCCAGGGGCAAAATGAGGGTTAAAAAATCCAGGTTTTCCAACTTTAAAAAGTCATTAAAAACAAGACAGTTCTTGTGGAATAAGTTGATGCTTGTGTTTGCCACAAAGATCTGGCTATTGCCTCACTTTCTGACAATTTGTATTCTCAAACTTTAGTTTATAAATTATTTAAACTTAGACAATATTTGATGAATTGGAAGAAACTCCTTCCTCATTGTAATCATTAATCTTGATTTGCAAGTTTCTTGGGATTAAGACTAGTAAAGCATACTCCCAGGTGTATCTGGGTGGGTCATGGTGGCCTGACCTTGGGCACTATTTTGGGTCCCAAGCCTGTTCCTCTTGGGCCACACACTTTTGTCATGACATGTCTTCCTTGAACACAGACAATCATTGACTAAAACTGAAAAAATCAAATCTCTTTAGAGATGGCATGATATTCAGTGACGAGAATGACTAATACCAAAAAAAATTGACCCTTGAGAAGTATGGGCTTGACTGTGATTCTACTTGAGCAGGAGGTTCAGAAGTCTTTGATGCTTTTGTAACAGGCAAGAGAAGCCCTGAAATGTGGAAGCAATGCTTGATCGGCAATTCTTGTTGGAGCAGAGATATTCAGAATGATGGTAAGAATGGACACAGTGGAGGCTGTTTCAACTGGAACAAGAACCCAATGGCAGATAGACGAGAGTCCAAATGTGCTACACTTTGACAGAAAATCTGTCTACATTTTGTCTATTTCTTAGGATTTTATAGATGATTGAAATTACATCAGGAGATTAATTAATATAGCAGGGGAAATGTCAAGACAGCCTAACATTGCAGTTATAGCATGAGTACTGCTGCCTGATTTTAGCCAGATTTGTAATTAGAATTGGGGGCAAAAAGCAGAACAAAGAAATTTGAAAAATGTAAATATTGTTCCATAGAGAAGCATGGGGAAACTGATGGAATTTTCAGTGTGGAAGGGAACCATCTGATAGGATTTCGGCATGGCTGAAAAGAAAAGAAATACGAAATAAAAGAGATCTTTATTTTAAGAATGTAGGGAGAGACCCCATGACCCTCTAGGGTCTGACATTCTCTCCGGGATCTGGTATTCTCTCCACCAGACAAGTGGTGTGGGGGCATACATGTAGCTTAGGTTTGGGGTAGTGCACAGGTAGCCCATTGGTATTCATTTAGTGCCACAGGTAAATTGCGTAGGGGTGGGAAGATGATCTCAAGATAGACCCCCTTGTTTCCACCTCCCATCTTCCCTCTGGCTACAGTATCCCATCTGGAACAAAAATCTTTCATTCCCATCTTTTGATTATTAGGAAAAAGGGTGAAGATTTTCTTTTTGTATCATTTCCTGCTGAAAGGGACGCTGTACTGGGGTTTAGGACTGTTGACAGGAAGACAGTTGATGCCCATGTAGAAGCTGGTGCCAGGTGTTTTAACCAGGACAACTTTATCACTGATCAATGCCCATATGTTAGGCTGGAAAAACAAAGAGACAAGGTGTTATGAGGAGCAGGCTACTATCACATTTAAGGACCCAAGTGAAGAAGAAGGAAGGTGCCTTTGATTTGGATATGTCATTTTATCAGGACTATGTTGAGGTAGAATCATTGCCATGGTAAGGTAGAATTCTGAAAAATAAGTAAGGGGTTAAGAAAGGTGATTAATTCCCCATCTAAAAGGGTAAAAGTTAAGAGGGTAGGTAGGTAAGGCTTGTGTCTGGTATGCATGATGTGGGAGTCTTTAGGAAAGACTGTTGTAAAAAAGTCCTGCTGTAAAAAAGGATAATTAATAGAATGTAAGAAATTAGGAACCAAATTGGATAACAAAACATGACAGCCTGAGAGTTGTGGCTGTGAGGCCTTGGTGAGGTGGAGATGAGCGGGAAAAAAGGATGGTTAGGTTTAGGGCTGAGGGACACCACTTAGCCTGAGTGATGTGGAACCAGGATGGCAGTTCAGCAACTTTGACTGCTGTTGGGGTTGCCAAGAAGACCAGGTAGGAGCTGCTCCACCTTGGTTGCAGTCCTTGGGATGATTTGCTGTAACAGGACTTTAGTAAGTATATCAGCAGTCTTCTTGGTTGTAGAAAGGCTTTTATTTATCCTGAAAAAGTACAAACAAAGGTGAGAAAATAAAATTTATCTGTCAGTCTTGACCAAGGTTGTGTCTGAGAAATTGGTGAATTGGAAAGGAAGGGGGCTAAGTTTTTGTTGGATCATTGAACACAACTGTTTGCAGTCTCATTCTTTGAATGTCTACTTTGTATGCTTTAATCCTGTAACTTGAACAACTATTTCTAAGATGACAATAGATAATCAATTAACTAGTGATTTCTTACCATCTTTTTGTAATTCTGTATTACTTGTACCCTTATACTGGTTTGTTTTCTTTTCTTTTTTTTTTTCCTATTAAATAAAAAAAATAAATAAAAAGGAAAGGAAGGGGGTGTTATATATCCCTGAGGAGAGCGTTTATTAGCAATAATAGGTGTAAGCTGTTGAGACCTCAGAGTGTCTGGGTCAGTCTGCATAAACACAAGAGAAAAACATTTTTAAGATTTAGGACTGTAAAGTGAGTGGTGGAGGGAAGGATATGAGAGCATGGTATAGGGATTTGGCACCACTGAGTGGACTTGGATAACAAAAGCACTACTGAGTATCTTAATGTCTTGTAGTAGAGGGTAAGAACCATCAGGTTTGAGCACCAGGAGAATAGAAGTATTATAGAGTGAATGTAGGCTTAAGAAAACCATTGTCTAAAAGGCACTTAATTATAAGTTTAAGTCCCTATAACTGTTTGGAAGCCATGGGATATTGGGGAGCACAAGGAAGAATTGAAGGATGGACTAGAGAAGAAGCAGTCTGGAATCTGTACAAAATAGGCCCTGTTTGTGAATGGCATAGGCTAGCCATCAATACCCCCTTTAGAGACTGAGGACTTAGTATAGCGGCCTGAAAACTCAGGTAGAACCCTATACATGGCCTCTATGTCCACAAGTGTAGAGAATGTCTTACCTGAGACTTCTAGTGGGACTTGGGACTCTGAGAAGGACACCTTAAAGGGGGCTGTGGGCCCTGAGCCCTGTCAGTCTTCAGCAGCAAGTTTAAGCAGATCTGTCAGCGATGAATCTGGCAGTGTTGGCATTTCCTGTGAGGGCTAGAAGTCAGGATGGCTTACCCACTCTCTGGTGGCTACGAAAGTCCAGTAGCCCTGGGGTAAGGTCTCAAAGGAATGCCAGAATGGGGCACTCTCTTGCCCAATGTCCTTCTGCTGCATTGGAGGCATGGTCCATGATGGGTACAGGCAGCTCCACCTTGTGTTGGTTTACCTGTCTCAGGATTCTAAGTGTCACTGCTATCTCTGTTGTTGAAAACACAAAAAGCCATATTATGAAGGTCTCTGTGGGGTTTGAGGGCCAAACTTAGCCTTTTGTCTTGGGATCTGGTAGAAGGTATCTGTAGAATTAAGTAAGTATGCAGGAGTCAATACAATCAACAGGGTATTTATAACTTCAGTAATGGCTTCCCATAAGGAGGACAAGGTCCAGGAATTTTAGAAACTGATATATCATTTATGTCATATATAAGTATCTTTTTATGTTATTAAAATGTCTAATGCCATCTGATTTTTGGAGGATGGCCTGTTTTATTAATTTTTACCTTTTTATTTAGGAGAGAGATCAGCTACAGTGTCATTTAACGTCAGTTGAATATAGTTAATTATGGCTCGGCATAGGGCAGAGCCAGGGCAGGCAGACAGGCTGGGAAAGGCTCAAGCCTGGCCTCTGTCCCAGTGTTGGTCTTGTTGTTTTGTATGCATCATATAACCTTTTGTTCTGGAAAAGATCTAGTGATTTCCAGCAAAAGGAATTTATAATTACCTCTTAATTTCAGTTGTTAAACATCTAGAAAATTGGTAACAGTACAGTACAATATAGGCAGTAAGCTTAACATAGAACATTAAATGGCTATCACCATGAGCATTTTAACATTTGAATGCTGAAGAAATTTGCGAAACATCTTTAAGGGTATGTCTGGATCTGAAAGAAAACATTTGTCATGGCTGGAACACAAGAAAAAGGCAGCAGAAATAATTCCAATTTTATATTTGAAAGCATGAATATACCATCAGATCAGGAACAATGAATTGTCTGCTGCGACCTGTTGTGTCTACACTGGCAGTCAGAGCCACTTTTGTGCTCAGAGCCGAGTTTGTGCTTGGGGGTGGGGGCTGTTACTGCATGGGAAACCATGCAGAGTGCAGGGCAGGGTGGAACACTGATGGTGGGTGGAGCGCCTAGGGTGGGGGTGGCATACTCAGAGTGGTGGGCAGAGCGTGCAGGGCGGGCAGGGCACTGCACAGAGGTGGGACTGCTCAGGAGAAGCAAGGAGCACAGGCGGAGAGTCCAGGGCGAGGGGTGGTGTATGCAGAGTGGGTGGGGCACACAGGGTGCTTGTGGTGTGGAGTTGGGGCACAGTGTGAGGGCCCAGAGCAGTTCACCCATATTTTCCCCAACATTGTCTGGGTGCACCTCTCCCATCTCCGTGGGAAAGGTGGCACATGGTGGGGGGGAGGGGAAGCAGGGAGGAAAGGAGGGTGCTGAGAAAGCTTTGAAAGGCTTTCCTAAGTGTGGGGAGGGGAAAGGATTCTGGAAGAGCAGAGGGAAAGGACACATTCTTAAAATAAAGGCCCAAAGATAGAGAGTTTTTGTAAACTTGTCATCAGTGTGATAAGCTATAAATAAGTATGGTTTTGGGGGGACAGGAAGTGGTCCCCAAGATAAAATATGGTGTGGGGCCCAGCCCACGGAGTCACAGTCAGGTGAGGCAAAGGTCAGATCGTCATCTTTAACCTTTTAGACCGAATGGTAATTGGTAATTAGTTCCAAAGCTCGTGTTTCTCGGTTGTCACCAGAGGCACAGAGTGGAGTTCTGTGAATTACTGTAATGGCTCTGCCCATGAGAGCTTAAAGGCTCTATGGGAGAGAGTTTAAAGGCTCTGCCTTGGGCTAAGGACATGAGAGCATCACTTGAGTCCAGGGTACGGGAAGAAAACCCGCATGGGGCCTGGCCCAGAGCTGAGTAATCTCCGGAGGTTGCTCACTTGTGGTAAATGAACTAGACTGCTCTTGTTTGCAAACCAGCAGCGACAAGTTTAGCAGCTCCCGAGTGTTGAGAAATGAGGAATTAATCCAGTAGGGCAGTCCTGTCTTGAATGGCAGGGGACTTGCCAGCAGTATCTCGTCTGCCATTCCCAGTCAGGGAACCATGTGATAGAATTTTTGGCATGGAAGGGAGCCATCTGATAGGATTTTGGCACAGCTGAAAAGATAAGAAATATGAAATAAAAGAGACCTTTATTTTAAGAACGTGGGGAGAGAACCCATGACCCTCTGAGGTCTGGCATTCTCTCTGGGGTCTGACATTTTCTCCACCAGACACATGGTGTGGGGGCATACATGTAGCTTAGGTTTGAGGTGGTGCCTAAGGGGCATTAGTGATGCGCAGGTAGCACATTGGTATTTATTTTGCACCACAGGTAAGTTGCCTAGGGGCGGGAAGATAACCTCAAGATAGAGCCCCTTGGTTCCACCTCCTAACCTCCCTCCGGCTACAGTATTCCACCTGGGGCAAAAACCTTTCAGGAACCAAGTACTTTGTATGGGGCCAGGAAGAAAGGCACTTGATGCCAACTCAGGAATCAACAAAGCTCTACTCATGGTAGGCTCAAGGGTGAAATGTCAACCTTGCTTTTGAAAAGAGAGTTATTGCTACTTCTCAGGAAAGCTGGGATTCATTTTGTCATTCTGCCACTCATAGAGCCTCTCAGTGACAGCTACAGCCATGGTCCAAGCGCTGACTGTGGACCTTTGTGTGCTCCACGTGGTGTTGGTTTTACTGACATGCAGAATGCAAAGGTTATGGGGTCAGGGAGCCTTCAACCAGATTTCAAAGAAAGTCCTGGAATGGCAGGCTTGCAGCCCCTGAGAGGGCAGTGCAGAGAGAACTGTGGGAACAAATACAAAGATGCTGTGAACCCAGGAATTCAGATACGCCAGGAATGTGAAATGTGACCTGCAGGACAGAAATGGAGCCAGCAATTCAAGAGAAAGGCTGTGAGGGCTACAACCTGCAGGGCCATCAGGTAGGACTGTCCAAGCCTGTTTCAACTCCATATTTGACAACTGTGTGCCTCAAATGCCAGCTATGGCTCTCTAAAGCTTAATTTTTATCCTGATTCTTTCTGTCTTTCTATTCCACCATTTTTATTTTTTTATTTTTATACTGGGGATCAAACTCAAGACCTCTCATTTACCAGGCAAGCACTTGAGCCACTGACCTAGATCCCCAGCCCCTGTTGCCCCCTTTTTAAAATGACTTTGTTCATACATATTTGATATACGTAATGATCACATTCAACATAATACCTACACATGTCTTCCCTGTACATGATATACCTTGGTTTTTCTTCTTTTCACCTTTCTCCTTCCCTCCTTTCAACCCTTCTTTCCATCCTTATTTACTAAAGTTTTGTTTCCCTTTTACTCTGTTCTTTCTTTTTCCTTTCCTTTCTTTCTATATAGCCCTCCTTTGTTCCATTCTCATTTGAAAATTTTCTGCCTACTTCTCAGTATCTGTCAACTATTTTTTGGTCCTTATTTGTACTTTCAGCTTCTCATACAAGAGAAACAATTCAGTATTTAAATATGTGTGAACAATCTATTTCACTTAGAAGTATGGTCTTGATTGGCATCTATCATTCACTTAAAAATATCTCAAATATATCCTTCGTTAAGGCAGAGTAGCTCTCCATTGCATATAAAAACACATTTTCTTTATCCATTCATCTATTGATGGACTGTTTCCAAGATTTTGCCATTACAAATTGTGCTGCTATAAACATAGGTGTGCACATATTGTTGTGCTATGATACTTTTAACTGTTTCAGGAAGATACCAAGAAGGAGGATAGCTGGGTCAAATGGGACCTCCATGTATAGTTTTTTGAAGTCTCCACACAGATTTCCATACTGGTTGCAGCAGTCTGTACTCCTACCATAACCAAAAAATTTCCTTTTTCCCCACAGCCATGTCAGCATCCCTTTGGGAGTAGGAATGTAACCCCGCCATTACACTGGGATTATACTAATTTGGTTTTGCTGTTGTTTTTGTTGTTTTAAATTATTTTTACAGAGTTTGCCTTGAGTCTAAGATGTGAGTTACATTTTTTAGAAAAAATGACAAAACTATTGAAACCTTGGGGTAGGAATTACCGCATTTCTGGTTTGTGTGTAACACTGTGTTGTTACATAAGGCAGAATTAAAAACTCTCCGGTGTCTTTATTTGGAGGTTATGTATAATTTCAGAAGATGTGTTTAAATGGGAAGTTGATAAGAATTGAACTGTGCCCATAAATACTGATTTGTCAACTTAATTGGATTTAAAACTGCCTACCAGATTGGTAAACCGCACTTTACTTTATATGTGGGTGGGTAGTGCAGGCATGACCCGGGGTGCTTCCCTGGATCCCAGCTCCTCCTCCTCACTCTACTCCTTGGCTGCGAGGATTTAAGTATTTTTTTTCCTACAAATGATTCTAAATTTCACCAAACCTTCCTGTCCTGATGTATCTTTTCACCTTGCAGTTGTCTCAACATGGTTCAAAACCATCAAAAAATTAAATCTCTCCTCCTTTAAGTTGGAGATATTGAGTATTGTGGTTCAGCAGTGGGAAATCTGACCAATGCAAAACTGCATTATTTCATTTCCTTCTCATGGAACAGGTTACCTTAGTGGTTTATTCTGATACTAATTCTACTATAAACATTTCATAGTATACAGTTACAGAATAGAGAACAATCATTTGACTTGCTCATAAAACCACACCTGAGTGTGTTTACAACCTCTGATGAAGTAATTCAAATCAGGGAAGATTTTATACAATTCACCACTGAAATCAGTGTCTGGGAGAAAACAAAATGATGTAAAATCTTAAGTATAAAAGGCAAGTTTACAGATAGTTCATTTATCAAACAGCACCTGTGCAATTGCTACTGTTTATATATGCATAATTGTAATAGGGTATTCAAAAACAGTAAGAAGGATTTTCATAGAATAATTTTAACACATGAATATTAAATATTAAAGATTACAGAAATCTAAGAAATGACACAGACTTTTTATTGTTTTTAATGAGTAGTGATTGGGCTGACCTACACAGAGATGAATGAAGGAAGAAAGAATAAAAGAAGGAGAGAGAGAGAGACAGAGAGAGAGAGAGAGAGAGAGAGAGAGAGAGAGAGAAGGAAAGAAAGAGACAGGAGAAAAAAGGAAGGGAGGAAGAAGAAAGAGAAAGCAAGGCAGGAATAAAAAACACTAAAGTAAATCTTCCAAAAGAAAAGTAATTTTAATATTTATTTAACAGACCTCTTAAGATATTGCACCTGTATTTTAAAGCTTTCCTTGCATGTGTATAAATTAACAGAGTAAAGAAAATATTTGTGCTCAATGTGCTGTTGGCACCAGGCTTCATTTACTTGATAATTTACTTAATATGTAAAAATTGTATAAATTATGATAGTCATCCTCTACAAAACAGCTTCTAGTCTTAGGCCTCTTAAAAATAAGTTTTGAATTGACCTTTTGTGTTGGAAGCATCAGGCAATGTAAGGATTTCTTTCAAGTGTGAGTACTTCAGAATTCCTGGTGTCAAAAGGCAGCCCACAGGCCTCAGGAGCCAAGTCCTTCGCCCCTGAAGAAGTTTCTGTGCATGTGCATTAGATGCTTACATGCTCTTGAATGCAGCCTATTATAGGGACCACAAAAAATAGATCAGTGAAACAGAATTTCTTACAAAAATAGGCATCCCAGGAGCCAGGTTTTGGCAGGGCGCAATAGAAAGATAAAGCAGACAGGCCGTGACCTTCATTCTTCATCTCCTTATCCTTGATACAAATCCTTCTGACTAAAATATAGACTTTATTAAAAACATCAAACACAGGTTTGGCCAAGGGGTGGGCAAAAGGGTATTTCTGTAAGTAAGAACTCTGATTACACAGAGAGTACCAGCTCTTTGTTCAAAACAAAATTTATTTTGTGTAATTAACTCATGGAACCTTCTTTCAACCCTTTTATCTGTATCAATTCACTCTGTGAGGTCATGAAGAAATTAAAAACACTTTGGCATCAAGACGGTTCAAATTGAATCCTAAAACTTTCCAATTATTTCAGTCATTATGTTGTTATATCCATTCATTCTTGTTTGATTTTCATATTAAAATTCTGAAGTGGCTACTAAATACACTTAGCAAAACCAGCATTCTAATTTCAGTAGCATCCAGATTATTATATAAAAATAATTTATACATTTCTTACCTTGCTCATTTTCTTAACTATTTCATTAGTTATTTTATGTATTTGATTTAACTCACTTTCATACTAACCCTTTCTTAATTCAGTTCTCCATGACTTAAGTTCAATCAATCGGAAGCAATTCAACAAATCATAAGAAGAAAAATGAAAATTATGATCTCTCCAATTTTAGTTCAATTCATGGAATGGTATATTTACTTCAAGGCTGAGTGCATATGTTAGAAACTAATGTGCCCTCACCAAGTTATAATCTACAGGACTTCAATGAATACATACATTTTTTTTTTGAAATAAAGCTGAGGATTCTTCTTGGTGTGGAATGTTTCATTTTATCTGACATATCCACAAAGTATTGTACAGCATACTATGTAGTGTTTTGCTACATGGTATAATATATACTATTATACAATGTAATGTGATATAGTATATTCACTATGAAATTTTTTAGTTTTATTTTTCATTGCTGGGCATTGAGCTTCTGCTACTAAGTTGCACCTTCAGCTCCTACAGCATGTACTTAAAAGAATTAGTAATTGGTTTACGTTTCACAATTGTCTTTGTATCTAAGCTAAGCTTTCTAAGATCTGTTTTTTTCTTGGAGTTTCCAGGTAATTATAACCGTTAACCTCATAGAGCCTTACTATGGTTCAGAAATTGTTACTGTACTTTCAAAATCACTAATCTTGTAACTATTCTGCTAATTCTCACCTGTCTCTTGTGTGAGAAAGAATAATCCAAGCACATTATGAAAGATGAACTTGAATCATGCTTCTAGCAACTGAAGAATCTGGACAGTATGAGAGACAAAGCATAATAGAGGCCTGTTATACAGCTTGAAAAGGGCAAAACAAATAACTCAGGTGTCCCAACTTCATTGTTCATGATCGAGCATCTGCTACTTGGGGAGAAAGCCCAATGTGGAGGCCAACAGGGGACTTGTGTTCGCTGATGCTCAGGTGAGGGTTACAGAGTTTAACAGGATAAGGAACCTGAAAGAACCATGGGAGAAGAGAGCGAAAAGGGAATAACTCTAGCAGCAGCAGCCATTACATTGATTCCATTGAGCAAGTCACTGAACACTACCGTGCTACTCTCTGATATAATGAATATTCATTCCAGACCTGAGAGGGAGATCACCTGTTCACTACCATCTCGACTGGCCTTTCCAAACCCTAGATTAATCTCTCTTCATCACAACTTTTAAAACTAATATGAATTAATTCAAATATGGAATATATACTAACACTAAATTTCCCTTTTAGATTTCTATGAATATTTACTCCTAATGATTGCCAAGCAATTTCAGCAAGTAGTACAAATGATTTAAGTTAGAGTGCTTTTGGCTAAATGGCAAAAGCTACAGCTTCTAGAGTTATTTATTATATGAATTGCTTTCAACCACTTGCCCTGTTTGGTTCCCCACAGTAAGGTAATTTGTTCTGCTAGTAGCAGAAGACCCTCAGTTGTCTTATCTCACTTTGTTGGCAAAGAATTGCTTTGACTAGTCTTCAAATTTGTGGAATGCATTAGAAGTAGGTTCTGTCCTTGACTGGTTCAGTTTACTTATTACCATGCTGATGTGTCTATGAATCTGCAAGGAGTAAACAAATATCTGATGAATGTTTAATTTTTTTTAAAAAAATAGTACAGTAAAAGACACATTGCCACTAACCCCCCTGAAAATTTTCCTATTACGTCAAACATACCTATCCATAGTTCTCATCATTTTCTGAGCAGTTCTGGGAGTTCTTTTTCATGAGTGTCCTTGTGAGATATGATAAAAATATGGCAAATTCTGTTTCCAAATGCTGTCCAGAGGGAAGGTAGGTTCCTAAAAACATTTTGATGTTTCATTACACACTTTATTTACCATGTCTGCACCCGTACAATTTATGACTGTACCCCAAAGTAAAAAAGACTATGAAAGATGAACAATCAGAATCAATATGGAACATTCAAGGCAGCCAGCACAGCATATAGTTATGGAAACTGCCAAGAACAAGGCATAGATGTGTTTGAAGAAAGGGAGAATATTTTGAAAGCATTAATGACAAAATGCCTTCTACTGTAATGTTACTTTTAATTCAGTCATTGTATTTTTGGCTCATGCCTCATACATATGTATCTTCAGTATCATTATTTAATGTATGTAACATCACATACACACGCAGATACTTACACAGAAGCATTACTCCACAGATTATCCTATGAATAGGTGATATTTCACTTAAACCAAACTGGGGAACTGACCTTGCTAACAGCTCATATGTGGCACTAATTTGCCGAATCATTTTCAAAAGGGTTGAACAAGTTCCAATTTGTAATACCATGTAGGTTCATATGTTAAGAGTTATCTTGCTTTCTTTTTCAATGAGTGGTGCTCTGACATCTTTATTCAGGGTCAGGCTGTGAAAGTGTTAAAGTGGCTCATAAGGCATGAATACTCATTTGGCACACAGATACATACCCACCAATCTTTGCTTCTCTGTAAGTTACCTGTGTGGCTGAGAGTTCTCATTAACAGAAAAATTTTGTGGCTGAAATGTATTGCCAGTTTATCAAAGTGACTGTCTGCTTTTGCAACACATGTGGCATTTGAACTAAAATGTGGATAGTACACTTTTGTGAATAGGGTTGGGACTGTAATATATGCTGAAGTTCTGTCTCTTCTCAAATCAGATTACCGACTCGAAGTTGTCGCCATGTCTAAAAGATCTCCTTAGGAGTTGATAACCCATCGCTGGTGCAGCCGCTCCCTCCCTTAGCACACTCTGACCCTTCCTCTTCCCTTCCCTTCCTATACCTTCTGCCCTCTGCACCTGACTTAATGCAAGAGTGTCCTGTGAAATAGGAAGAAACTGTTTAAAAGGAAAAGGGATGGCTTGCAGGGGAGAGGAGTGGAAAACAAAAAAAATGAGAGCAGAAAGATAAAATAGAAGCAAAGCTTTATCAATAAGGAAGGACACAGGAGTTGTAGGGAGGAGAAAGGGGAGACAGAAGAGATGAGATATATCATAGATATATCCTGTACACAGACAAGTTCCCTATGACGATGATCATTATTTATGTCTGAGCTGTACCAATAAAAATAATTTTAAAGCAAAGAGTGTTTTGATTCATATACCACAAGCAGAAACTTGTGTCTTTCATGATATGTTTTTTACATCATGTTCAAATCTGATCAGTGTGATCTCTTTCCATGAAAGCATTCTTTGGTTCCCCAAAGGCCTCAGGATAGTTTAAAATTATTAACATGACAGAGACAACCCCTGGCGGTTTGTCGTGTTGATCATTTGCCTTGTTCCAGTCAGATTGGGACAGTGTGCAGTCCCCAGAATTTGTTTTGTATGTTTTTGCCTTTGAGTCTCTGCATGTTCTGTGGATCTGCTCCCACCGTTTAGCCCTTTCCCTTGAACCTCTCCAGCTAGCTCTAGAGGAGCTCAGGGTGAGCGCTTAGTTTCTTCTCTTTGAGCTGTGAGTGCACTTGTGACTCATTCTAAGAATCTTTTCCTGACACCTGCCAAGAGCTGATGAGATTCCCTATGTAGTATCATAAATCTGGTACCTAACTATATGTAGAACTTGTCATACTATGTTCGAATTTCTGGGTTAATAAATTGTCTCTTCTGTAAAATTTTCATATAAACTCCTTGAATATAAGGGTTATATCTAATTTTCTAGCAAAATACCTGGCACTTAGTAGATGTATTACAAATGTTTTAAAATGAATGAATGAAAGTAATCAGAGCTACTTAGGACACACTTCAGATGTTTGTGATATGTGATTAATTTAAATGATGAATGAAAATTATATTCTAAAGCTAGAAAATGTTCCCTACTCAAAATATGTCCTACTCAATAGATGAGTAATAAAAAACATCAACAAAACTTTTTACAGTGAATTAAAAGAATTGTCATGATCTCTCGTCTTTATAAAAATTTTAAACTCATTTTCATTTGAAACATTTGTTATTCAATTACTCCAACAATAAAGAGATAAATAGTAATTCATCTTTCTTGCTTCTACTTCAGTAAAGGCAAATAATGACAAACTCACCCATAGTCCTAATTTTTGTTGATTGCTTGCTTATCTGTGCAGTGATGAATGGATGCTACCAGCTAGCACTGTAGCTAGGACTTTGGCTGGAGTTTTCAACCAGACTACATATGCCTGGCTTCACCATGCGAACTGTGTTCTGGAAAGTGAGGTGGCCGAGTTCCAAGCATTAGCCAAGAGACCAGTTGTAGCTGCACGGTCATTCTTAACCTAGACTCAGAAGTAAGAAAGGTCATTCTCTTTCCACTTCTTCTACAAAGACATATGCATGAGATCATCTCATATTTAGTGGGAAGAAAATTGGACTCCTTGTCACTTAAAGCCAGGAAGGACAAAAGTCCTGTGGTATATTTTAGAGTCACCAATTTTACCTAAGCTTCAGTTTCCAAGCATTCTCCTGATACACTTTTTCTTCACTTACCTGACTCAATACAAATAAGCTTCTTGGCATTTTGTTGTCCAGTCTTAGCCCTATATTTCTTTGAGAAGCGTTGGATTAAATCTTCCCAGGGAGCCTGCTGTGTGTGTGAGCATTATCATGGCTCACCCACAGACTAGGGACACGCTTGTGGTGGGCCTCAAAGCATGGGCCAGCATGTGTTTACCTGACTGGCACCCTGTAGATACTCCATTAGGAACTCACTGGTTACCAGAAATTGCTGTGACTGTCTTTCATAGGAAAATTTTAAAGGACTGTTTCTAGTTGACAATATCGTTATTCTTTATTAGGTAGTAGCTTACTTTTTCTGAATTAAAAGAATTAGATTATTTTTCAATATATAACATAATTTAAACCTAATTTAATATTTAACACTTTATTTAAAGTAGAACACAGTGTATAATAGCTGTATCTTGGAAACCAATAAGATATCCCTCAGTAGTTGAATGAATAAAGAAAATATCACATTTATATACAATGGAGTACTATTCTGTCATAAAAAATGATGAACTTGAGACATGTTTAGGTAAAAGAATGTATCTCAAAATCATAATTATAAGCAAAATAAATCAGACATACAAACTGGATAAAGCATTATTTCTTTTCTGTGAGTAGCCTTAAATGTGAATAAGAAGGAGAATGGAGGAAAAATATTTGGAAGTAGGAAGAATTTGGTCAAATGGGATAGAGGACCAAGAGATGGGGGGGGGGAGGAAGGAAGGGCAAAAAAGTATTAAAAGTAAGTGTAAGGAACAAACTAAAATAGAACTTTTGTAACTGGGTAGAGGAAGAGGATGAAGAGAGAAAGGAAAAGGACAAAAAGAATTAAGATACATTATCTACAGGTACAAATCCCCACGATGATGTTATCATTATGTACAGCATCCGTGCTAATAAAAAAAATAAAAATTAAAAGATAGAGGTTAGACAGAAAATATATTTATTAGGCTTGAGATGAAATATTTTAAACATAGATATTGATGACAATACAATATTATGCACATAATTAATGCCACTGAGTTATATACTTAAAATGATTTAACTGGCAAATGAAATATAAATGTATATATACTGTATATTGGCAAAATTTTTCATTAATAATGTTATATGCCAAAGTCACTGAATTGTGTCCTTTAAATAAGTGTATTTTATGGTATGCAAATGAAATCTCAATAAAGCTATTTAAACATTTTCAGAAAATGTAATTTGTGCTTCCCATAATTCGAGGAAAAAGGTTTTAGACACATATTCTACTTGACATTAAAAAAAAAAAAAAAAAAAAACAAGCCTATATGTATTGCACAACCAAATTATCCATACCAGGGACATGTGGCTTCCTTGATCTCAAGAACTAGTTTATCCTATTATTTGAGTACATCATGGCAGTTTTTAATACCTAGAGATTTTTGTTTTACGCTTTATGTCTTTGCTCATTTATTACTACTTGTTATCAAATGATTTCTAAGCCCACTAAGTGGCTACACTATGTTAATATTTATACTAAATGAGCATTCTGTAGATCCTCAAAGAATAGAAACACTACTTAACCGAAAAGACAAGAATAGTTAAGTCAGACAATGAATAATTAAAAGTTGATTCATTCAGAAATTACTTTTGATCCTCCTCTCTCATTTCTCATGACATTACTGAAATTCTTGGCATCCATACTCAGCAAGTGGAAAAAATATATATGGAAAAAGAGTAAAAAATATAAAAACATGTGGGTGTGGAATGCTGTTGTGATGTGTTTTCACTTTGGCACGAGTCAAGGAACAAAAGGGTTGCTAAGTAGAAATCATCGCTGTAGCACAGCTACATGCAAAGGGCCTCAGCAAGTGACTCTCGCTGAGAGTCACCAAACCACACTCCTCAGCGCTCTGTTCCAGCTCTGCTCCAGTCCATTTCACCAAGCATCCTATCGGGATCATTTGTCCTTAGCCTTTCTTCAGCCTGAGGTCAGCTCGTTACTGCAGAGAAAAGGTTGAACTGGTTTGATTAAACCAAGTAGACTGTATCTTCACCTAAACCTCCCTATTCAGAAAATAGGAAAACCCGACATTCAGATTCTTGCACTGTAATAATAAATACCTATGGCCCAAAATTGAGTCGTGAGAAAGGGAGTAACTAAACCAGTGAAAGATACATAAAACGATAATAATAAAGAAAAAAAGTTACACCCAGAGAATGTATGTTAGCATGAACTACCCCAAAACAACCTTTTAAGTAGATGATCAAACAATATGTTATCTGAGTCATATGCCCTATTTCAGTATTTAGGGAACACCTTGTTTGCTCAATATTTAATCATATCTCTTTAGTAATGATCTTAGTTTAACTTCAAGCTTCTTTTTTAGAATTACGAAAAACAAAATACACTAAAGGCATCATGGCCCAGAAGGACTGGCAGAGTAATCTGTTACATACACCCCACGCCTCAGTAATTCCCTAATTAATAACCTAATGTCAGGAAGCTGTAGATCTGGGACAAACACAACCCGAAATAGGGAAAATCATTTCTTTGCCATCCTTAGTCACAGTTGATGATGTCCTTAATTTGCTTTAATAAACACAGTCCCTCAATCTTATGCTGTCAGATGAGGCACATCTTCTACATATAAGATAATTGCAATTACCCTGTTTGCCACTTTTATAAAATTAAAACATACATCCTGATGAATTCCCCAAAATAAGGGTAAAAGCATTTTCCTATGAGAAATTAAACTGACACGAGTTATACAAGTCAAAACTGTGTTCCTGAAATTTAAAGGAAAACATTACGTGGTCAGTCACTATGGTTTTCACACTAGATTTGCAATAGAAAAAGAATGAGAAGTCCAAGTTTCAAAGTGCCCTCTTATTTTTTAGTATCTCCCAAGGAAAATTTTTGTATATCATACAATCTGGGAGAGATTTCTCAGACTTATCAGGCCTATTTTCCCTTTTATTACAAATATCTGACACCCTATCTACAATTTTGAAATGAATTCACAGAAAATGTAATCTACCAACATATGCAATTTCAAAAGATGAGTGCAAAGTTATGACAAGTAAAATAGAAATAAGTGTGCAGTTCATCATAAGATAATGCATAGTTCACATGCAAATGCTTGAAAACTGCACTAGACTAAAAAATGCAGTGGTTATATGTTTGCATCCATTAGAAATATATTAAGTGAAAGAAAAACCCCACTGATTTCAGGTTGATTTTATTGGCCATTCAGATTCCATTATGACAAAAACGTTGGTAATTCAATCTTCTGTTATACAATAAACAATTCTTTTAAAGCTGTAAGTAAAATAAAAATATAATTTTCTTCAGTGTTACACAGTATTTACAATCCAGGTAGCTTCACTACATATTATGATCAAGCAAAAAATTACCTTGTGTTTACATGCAGAAAGAGTTATATTCTAGACTCAGTATTAGAATAGATTTGTGAAATATAAAAATATCTGATGGAATATTTCAAAATTCTGCATAAAAATTAAAATTACAGCTTGGGGTCATTCCCCCTAATCGATTGTTTCTCTTCCAAATCATGACAACCAAACCTTCATAAATTTCCAGATGCCCTCTGGAAAGGGTACTTCTCATTAGTGGAAACATGGTCCATCCCAGCGTCTGAAACTGTGTCTTGTTCTGGTCTGATTCCTTGTATAACAGCATCTTCTCACTCTGCTGATGGTCAATGTCACGAGTGTCGGGTGTGTATTCACCACAGCGTGATCAGACATACTCTGTTAGTTGATTACAGGTCACCCTCTTCCATATTGGTGCTACTTAAATATCAGCAAAGAAATCCATAGGAATTTTCTCCTAATTTGGAATCATAGTTGTTTTGTTTTGTTTTGTTTCTGAAGCTCCTTCTATTTCTACAGATCAGTTCTTGGTCTCCCAAACTTTATTCCCCTACACGCTTTTCTGTCACCTTCTTATACATAGAAGTACCCTGAGCACCTGTATTATTTTGTCACCTTTACCTAAATCTAGGTAATTTCTGTAAGAAAAATCTGTCTGATTTTAGGAAACTTACAATTTATGTTTATGACTATCACGAGATATTTTCAAAGCAATTAGCCTGATTTAACAAGGTTAGTTCAACAAAACTAGCTCAGTGATTAAATTTTTGTTATGTATTTCACTTAGAATTCTTTTTTCAAAAACAACTTTGAGGTTAAAATTCTTTTCCTATCATTCTTTTCCTTATTTCTTATTATTTTTAATTCCTCGCTTGCTCTGGGGAAAGATTTCTGGGCCTCCTTCCTAGCTTAACATGCACACACAACAACTTTCTGGATAAAGGTAAATAATAAATCATCGTGCACTGCCTTTGTTCTGAGATTTGAGCCTGTGAACGCTGGCTGGTGTTTAGTTGCTGCCTGCTGGCATGAGTAAGTGTATTTCTTAATCTGTTTCACACGATTACTGCCCAAAGAGATATCACTGTGTTTTTTCTTAATTTTGCTACAAGACGTGTGCTTTTCAGGAGGGTAGGGATAGACAAAAAACCAGCAGGAAAGCAAAATGCACTTAATGAAAACACAGCCCACAGCCCGGAGTTTCACACGTTGGTGGAGTCCCCGCAGCTCTGTGGCGCTGCCTCCAGAGGCATGAAACCTCCCGCCAAGGCTGTGAGCACAAGTTCACACACACTGAAGAATGAAACCTTTTCATGCAGGGCACTATCAGTGGAATTAGTGGGAAACGGGAAATAAAAAGATTTCAGTTCATCTGTTCTTTGTAAAACAGGGCATTTGCAGGAGAAAAAGGACTCCTTCTAACAACTGTGTCAGAGGGAGAGAAATGATGGTAATGATGCAATTGTTACTTACAGAAGGCCTAAAGACCTAATATGGTCCGTGTACCATGCTTAGCTGTTCATCTACAGAAAGTCTATTTCTTACCTCATTTAGCAAGCAAGTCAAAGATAGAGAGTACTGTGGAAAGGAGGCAGTCTCCACTGTCTGTAAGTTATATCCTACTTCTCAATGTTAGAATCTCAGCCTGATAGCATCTACAATACTATACTTTAAAGTCTTTATGTCAGTCTTATTGCCACATTATAAACCTTGATATAACACTCACACACTCTTATTTCATTGATTAGGTATTTCATTGAAAGGAAATTATTAGACTATATCTTTTAATATATTTTAAAAGAAGTCCAGGAAATGTAATAATCGTTAATTTCTTAAGTAAATTCCACAATGATTTTCTAATTCCTTGTAGTAACATGGCTTAACTAAAAAAAAAAAAAAAATGCTTCAATAATGATTGCTCTTATTTAAATGGAAATCAAATTACTTGTGTTTCACATGATTATGTGCAATATTTTTTCCAGTGCTTTGCAAACTTCTATCAAGTGAATGTAATCTTAAAATCAAGTCGCAATTCTAACATTTGAAAGACACACTTATTTATTTTACAAATATCATTTTATCACAAATTAAATTTTCACTTAGAAATATTTTCTTTCAAAATTGGAACTTCCTTTAACATATAATTTGAAGAGTTTTTATTTCATGTTTTTTCTTTGACATTAGAGATTTTCATCAATTTAAGATTATACTAATGCATGTTAAAATTTGACTACGTAAAATTATCTGAAGATAAAATCATACACATAAAATCAAGCATGACAATAATATAAGCCACAGTGGAGAAATTAAATTAGAAAAGAAAAACAAATATGAAATACACTGTTTAGTCTTTTAAAAGATCATTGTTAGATATTTTATAATTTTTATATTATCCTTTTTTTGCTTCTGAGACAAGGTCTTGCTATGCAGTTAATGCTACTTCAAACTTTTGGCATTTCTCCTGGCTTAGCCTACATGAGGGCCAGAATTACATGCATATGCCACTGTGGCTATCTGTGTCATATTTAGAATTATCATTAGTCTTTCTAACAGTGATATATACAAACCATGAGTTATTTACACCACTGAAAATTCTGAAAAAATAAAGCTAAGTTCAGGTTAAGGAAGATCTCTGCCATTTATACTTTTATCTCGAGTAGCTGTGGCAGAGGATTCTTGTCCATTTTGCCCACTTCATCTAGAGCTGCAGGCAACTGACAAGGAAAAATCAGTCATCAAACACTCGATTTCAGTGTTGTCATTTGTTATACTGATTTCTGGAATTGGTTAATGCCTTAATAATTTATTATTTGAAACAGACCATCAATGCTAACAATCATTTACAATATGGAATCAACTTGTTTTTGCCTGGCATTCCCAAAAGCAAAGATGATAGAAAGCTCTTGTGCATATTTCATAATTAAATATCAGATAGCAGGAGAAAGAGAGTGAAGGGATACGGAAAAAGAAAAACTAATTAAGCTTATATTATTGTCTCAGCACCGCTACATTGCACTTGTGGGTTCTCTTAGTAAGATACTCTGAAAATTGTTATGAAATACATCTCTGAACAAATTCTACAGGAGACAAACAGAGAAAGCATTTTCAATACTTCTGCTTTCTACAGATCAAAATTCTTTCATGGATATTAGCGTGCTCCTAATTCCAAGTTAGGTCGTGGTAAATGCCAATAAATGAAAGTTGTTTCTGTATTATATGTTTATATATTTATCACCACAGTATGTCCAATGAGACAGCATTAAAAAAGCCCAAGAACAATAAGAAAAATGTCTGATTTTTTGAAACTATCCAAATTTGATTGGAACTTACACATAATAAATCACTACTGCTGTAGATAAAATTGAGGGGCAATTTGAAGTGAAACATAATAGAAGTTCCATAAAAGTTTTGAATCAGCCATTTTTTCCTTACCTTAAATTGAGAGCCCATTAAAATCAGTGATAATTGCAAAAAGATGATAGTTTGCAAATATGCACAACACAGTAGTAGCCCGATTTATGCAGAAAGTTGTGGCAAATTACTAAATGTAACTGTATGTAAAGGTAGATTGTTAGTATCACAGAACTCATAACTAGTACTACATCATAAAGACTCATCTTCTGCAGCATGAGGGCTGAGCACAGCGTGGTGCCCTCATCAAGAATAATGTCCCCTCTGCATATTTCATGCAAGCATTATTCATTTTGATATTCTGTTTCAAACAAGAAAAGTTAAATTAAGCTCTTTTTATTCTCATAAAGCTTATTTTTCTTCCATACAGGGTGACCTTTTATAAGGTAATGTAAGTACACATTAAAAAATAGAAAAATGCCTATTTATCTATGTATCTATGTACCTATATATGTATCTATCTATCTGCCTGTCTATGAAACAGTGAAACAGATCGATTACAAGTTCTTGTTTGAGACTTTTCCTTGAAAATAATGGTTACATGTGAAATAGAACAATGAAACACTTTACAGGCCATTCAGTTTCTTTTGGAAAATAATAGTTGGATTGAAATGGACACTTTATAAAGCATTAAAAATCAATATTTTTCTCACTATCCTGAATATTTTTTTGAAGAAGGCTTGGCAGCTATTTTTGTTCACTGTGATTGTGGGTCTACTGCATGTGAAGATGGAACACCTTTCTCTCATTATTAAGAGCTTAGTTGCCCTGAGCAAAAGGCTGTAATTCTTCATGTCACTACCAAGGTGGCAAGTAGCAATTCTCATTTAGTTTTTAGTAGACTCATTTTTCAAGAAGACTATATTTAAAGTTTATATAGACTTAAGGCAAACAAAATCTACACAGCTAAGTGTCTCTTTGCTCATAAATTATATTCATCTATGAAAGAAAATGTTAAACCAATGGATACTAATTTTTCATATATACTAACATTGAAATTTTATTTTTAAATGATGTTCAAAGTTATCTTAATGTTCAGACTGGTTCCTCATTAGTAATAATTTCAGTGTACTGCTAATGTGCTATACTTTCATGAGCTATATCCAAAGCTCGGGAGATTTCAAATTCCCTAAACTTTACTATGAACACAAAAGTGAAAATAAGTTAGTAGAATATTCTGCGCAGCAGTTTAAAAAAGGCATTTTTAAGTAAAAGCTTTGAAATTGTTCCCAAGTCTTCTTTTACGCTTTCAATTTTAGCCTGAGTTGATCAAGAATAATAAAAAAAAAAAGGTCATGCTTTGAGAAACTTTAAATCTGTCTCAATCTTGAAATGACAAGCCTTTCAAGCCAAATGACTAAACCCCTCAGAGAAGTGCACACCAGGTCCCTGGGTACCTCACATAAACTTCAGACTTCTTACTAATGCAGCCATGTGCTACTCACTTGTGTAGCTTTATAAACCTTTTATGAATTCAGATAATTTTCAGTTGTTTCTCATTTTCTTTTTTGCCACTTAAAAATGTTAGCTATTAGGTTCCCATTTATATCTGATGTGATGAAAAATTCAGCAAAGCCAAGGCAACATATGTAATCACGATTATTCTGATCAACACTCCATTGTCTTTCAATTTTAGTAGATACTACTCTTGTGAAGACCATAAAAAACACTAGAGAAACCCTCATAAGCATCATTTCTCTATGCCATTTCAATCTTAAGAGGTTTCATATTTTTTCAGCACATTGAAGTTTAGTTTACATTATCTGATTTTCAATCAATATCAAGCAGAATTTTCCAAGTTCAAATCAATATTTTCTCATCAACCAATTAATTTAAATTGTGCTTCAAACATGCATATATTTGCATGGGAATAAACAAAAGAGAAAACAATGAAGACATCAACATCCACTTATAATTTGTTTATTATGCTTCCCATTAAGGACTCATTATCTTTTTTAAACATAATGTATCACTGTCCACATATCTGAGGAAATTTGTAAATACTGTACCAATTGAATACATATAAATTTCTGTAGCAAATAGCATATGATACTATTTTCCCAACTATCATCATTTTATAGGCAATCAAAGGTCTAGAATATGCTGAGATTTATAATTCATAATCTAGTATGTCTTCCAAAATATATTTAATCTAGCTGTAGATGAGCATGATTTGGGAAACTTTAAATGTGTCACATGTTACAACAAATTTCTATGATGAACTCTAAAACTTCAGTATATATACAAGTCCATCAGACTTGCTTCTAGGATGAATTCCAGGAATGACCAATTTTATTAGCCAAGTTCAAATAATATATGGAAATACTATAATTCGATTATACTTAAACTGTAGTTTATCATCTTTGAATAAATAATAAAGGTGATGCTTTTGATTAAGAAATGTTAGAACCTGACACTAGGAAAACACTATAATTAACTAGGATCTAGAACTCACTGTGGCTTCACACTCCAGTGTCTCAATTACAGCCCATTTTCCCCCTGGAATTCAGAGGGAAATATACCTATATATTTAATATTTATTCTTTATTAATCCATCATAGTATTAAAAATGTCTACTGACAAATATAACATGAATTTATATTACATTTTTAAATCTATAGCATCCAGACAAAAACACAATGGTAATTTCTCCTGTAAAGGAATCAGAACTTGCTTGTGTTTTCTTTTTGTTTCTTGACATCATGCCTTCAGAAAAAGACAATTTTACAAATTTTCATAGGGAATTTTACACCAGTGAAGTTGAAGGATAGCAGAGACATAAACAATATGCCCCACAATAATCAGCCTTGTGTTCTCTGAGTGATTTTGCCATTGATAATGTGGCTCAAAGATAGATATTATGAACAATTTAGAATTTGCTTACTAAGTTTTTCATTTACTTCTCTACATATAGGTGAGATAGTACAAAGACTCTTCTGTCTTTATAAACAGGAATACAAATGGAATTTGAGCTTTGGGAGCAAAGAAATACAATAAAAGACTTTACAGGGTTTATTCATGTTATACATTATCATTAAAATACATGAGTTCTAAACAATGAAACATTTTAAGCACAAAAGTGACTATGAAAGGCCATGAGGTAAGTCACAGAATCTTCCCAGAGCCAAAGAACATGGTCTGGTGCTTCTATAGGACAGTGACCCTGACATAGGCATCTTAGAATGTTTGTTCATCCTTACAGCTCTCAAAAACCCCACCATTTACTCAACCAGAAAAGCTGCTTGGATCTTCCTTTCCCAGATCAGATGCTTTTCCTGCACACTGACAAGCCGCAAACGCCACAGTCCACACACCCACTGTCATGTCTTTTACCAGAGTCCTGCCTGGTTGTTAGGTAGAACCAGTTTCAACGCCCTGCCCGGCTGCAAAGGAGACTTGAGAAGCGGCTTTTTACCAGGTTTTACCAGGAAGTGGAATTCTAAGGCAGGTATTTTCTTAACATTAGACAGAATGAATAAAGCTTTAGAGCAGGCCATAAAGGTGAGGAAGAACCATTTTTAAGATTATATTTATTGAGCAATATATTTCCAACTTTTGCTTGTCTCCTGGGTATGGAAATATCCAGGAATATACCCAAAGAATATGTGAAATGTGCTAATAATAAAAAGTTACACAGAAACAATCTCAATACCAGTGAATAAGTTTTTAATATGTACTAAAAGCAACTATGTATTACAAAATCTCATTAAATCATTTTACTTTAAATACAAAGGAAGAAAAGAAATAGAATATTTTAGAATAATAACAAGTTGTTTTCCTTTAGAAATTTAGAGATGCTGATAAATAAATCTGTTCTATTATAGAAAGCTAAATATAATAGCTATCAAATAGTAAAAAAAAAGTCTTCTGTAATATACTTTTAAAAGTTCGTGAAAACTGTTCATAAAATCTACTTAAGCATCAGTCACCTCTGTCCATCAAAATGGAGTGCAGCATGATATACAAGCCTTTCTACTGGAAAGGAGCATGAGACTGGCTAACTACACAAGGCCACGCGATAAAGAAAATGACAGCTCCCATCCCGCTCAAACAAACATACTTGTCTATGCAAAAGTGACCTCATTTCAGCAGTGTGTGTGTGTGTGTGTGTGTGTGTGTGTGTGTGTGTGCGTGTGTGTGTGTGTGTGTGTGTGTGTGTATGCACGGGATTGTGTGTTTGTGCATAATTTATAGGTTTAATATGGGGTATTATATCTAACAGTAAGTGTCATATTGTAAACCTTTAATTAATTGATCAAGTCATATAAGGATATAAAAATCAGGCCTCAACGTTCATAATAATAACAGCTAAAGATCTTTTGTGCTTATTAATGTGCTTATTAAGGCTCCAAGTGTTTTGCATATATAGTCTATCATTTAGTCCTTAGAAAGTAACTTGATAAGTATTATTACTATTATTTCAATTTTATAGCTAAGGACAAAATAATGACTGATTAAATAATTTTCCTCGGACAGCTAACACCTGGCAAGGGCAGATTCTAAACAAAATAACGATACTCCCAAATTAGATATATTTTTGGCTACTCTTGATTGTCTAACCTACTAACTGACTAAACTTTCCCTAAAGTTATACCCTATTGCCTTAATATGTCATATATGAGTTATAGATGAGCTTAATATTAATCCCCTGAGGCCTAGGCAACTTTGCACTCTTAAAAAAAGAACAGAGAGCTCTGTATTAATTAGCAGGGAGTGTGATCTAAAAAGAGAAATCTTTGCACAATTGTAACCTTGGAAAAGCTGTCAAAGACACATAGAAATTATCTTTGAATTACCATGAGAATGATGAACAAGATCCTGTGGACTCTTACAAGTGTGTTAGATTGTGAAGTGGACCCATTTACTTCCCCAGAATTTATTAAGCTCTGATATAGAGGTTGTGTGATTGCCAGTTCCCAATGGACATCACAAAAGGTAAGATCCAGTGAAAAAAGCAGAAATAATCCATGAAGAGCAAATTCTAGTATCTAACTCAATTCATCTAAGACATAGATTCATCCAGAAGGAAGGCTGGAAAGTTAGAAAGTGACCCTTGCATGCTGCACCCGTTCCACAGCATTGCTTCAAGCCCCCATAGAGTTTAAGAGGGTACAAAGTCTCTTCCTGTTCCAAAATACGCCTTCAAGGACAAAGTGCCTTAACTGATCTCCATATTATACCTATAAAGAGTTTATTCTAAAATAAAGTTTTAAGAAGTATAATTATCAGGTTTCTAAAAGAAATTCAGAAGATTCTCACAGTGCCAGGAACATTATGCATGTACGATTAAAAAATTCTGTGAACTATAGGAAAAATTGTTTTTAGGTGTTATTTAAAATAAATACGGTGCTGCCATTTGGGACCTTCTTGTCTCTCAAGAGATTTTCCTACTCTTAAAAAAAGGAAATAAACATAAAATTGGTTTTAGTACATCTCCAGGATTCACATTCCTAGAGGCATGGATGATAATGTCATTTCATTCAATTAAATTACATATTTTAAAAGCATTTGTTTGAGAGTCATCAGAGACTTGCTTAAAGACATTCCTCATTAATTTCCATGGTGAATTTTCATTTTCAGAGATGGCTTGGTAAAACAACATAAACATAAAACTTTGCATCACCTTTTTTAATTAAAAAACAAAACCTATGATTACTTCACTCATTTAGAGTGTTAACACTGAATATTTATTACAGTAAAGCTTAACATGAAAAGAATAACTTGTTTTCCCTTAGAAACAAAGCTGTAAATGGTATTTTTTGAAAATGAAAACATGTAAGCCTTAAGAAATTATAAAAGAAAAACAAAGACTATAAGATAAACAAGTCTGCATTACTATTCAATCAAACTAAAATTTTTAAAAGATTCATGACATTACTTTGGAAAAGTGCCTTACAGATACGTAGCCTAAGTAAAATGTGTACTTCTAACATCAAACATGAAAGTTACAACACAGAAAAGGCACCACTCTAAAGCCTGAAATCATTTAGTTTGGTTTGGTTTGAGTTTTATAATTATTTTTAATCATATGTCACTTCACTATCTTCTTTTTATTTAGGCAAAAGTAAACATTACTGTGAGCTATTACATATTTCATACCCTCTCATAGAAATATTTGATAGTTTTCTAAATGAATCCTCCACTCTTATTTCTACAAATAAGGTGGATTAGATATCTTGAACAATCTTACAATATAAAATATGTACTGATGAAAGACACAAATCAAATATTTCTTTATGCATGTAGCTGTGACTAAACAAAGTAAAAAATATTTGGAATATAAAAATGAAGAAAAAGATGCTGACCAAATTATCAGGATAATGTTGATATGTAGAGTTCATGAAACTGTAAAAAACATGAAAGGTAGGATAGATATCCACAGTTTATCTGAAATTGAAATTGAAGCTAGAGTTGATACGCACTTTAAATGAAACTAAGGTTCTTGAAAGGCAACACCATGTGTGAAAGATTGAACCAGGAAAAACATTTCATTCATGAGTTCCAAGTGCCAAAATGTATTAGGAGTCAAGAATATTTACCTGTTTCAGGATAGGTATGTATTCATAATTACCAGCTTACAACCTAAGGTTTGAGATTCATATACAAAACACACGAGAAATCAGGGAAACTCTATAAGCCAAGAATTTAGAGTCTACCAGGACTGTTAGTGCCTAGCACCAAGTAAAGACAAATTAGATACCCTCTCCGAGGGACAGCACTTCACTCAACTCAAGTCCTACACTGTTGCCATAGAAAGTACTCACTACAGTGGCAAAATATGCAACAAAATAAATCAACATAGATGAATAAGGAGAAACAAAGCTCAAAAATAGGTATTGAAATAGGAAATTCCATAAACTCAAATAAGAAATTATATATATATATATATATATATGATACAAATACATATATATGTATATATATTAGATATACATATAATACTTATACATATATCTATTATACAAAATGTTTTTTAAAATCTTCAAGCAGATAAAGGATGTTATAGAAATTAAGAAACAAAATAGTATCGTCATCTAATAATATATGATAAAAACCATAAAATTAAAAGCTCAATACACAATATTATAGCAGATTATTTACACTATTAAAGATATGTTTGAAGAAAATCACACATAAAAACATACTTAATTAAAAGATGTTCAAATGGTATGAAATAGAATGAAGCTACATATAAAATACTGTCACAATCTCAAAATAAAGAACTGATGATAAACGGGAATAGTCGATAAAATAAGGACAATAAATTTCTCAATGTTGATAATGACATTTCTCTAACTGAAGAATAGCAAATACAAAGCAAAATAAAATGCACGTCCCTACCAGAAATGTTGTAGGGAGATGACAGAATACCATCAATAAAGACAGTCATTCAATCAAAGAATTTTTACTTTAAAAATATACCAATAGCATAACATGTAACTTCAGAAGTGAAAAATATAGAGGATGATACTGTTAAAAGCTCTCAAATTACAAGTTAAAATTATAAATATTCTTGTCATTTTTCAGAAAAAATATTTTGTTAAAACTCTATGCATTACATTTTAACGATGTTTAATAATTCAGAAAGATTATGCTATGGTTGAGGGGACAAACTAGAATTATATTAATAAACATCAATGAAAAAGAAAGACTGAAACAAATAAGCACAGAAAAATTGAAAATAATAGAAACCAGAAAATAGCATTATTAAAAATATAAATATATCAGTAAGAACAGGAAATGTAAAAACTTGCCAATGCAAAATTTTAAACATCTCCCCTATGTACTATTTACAAGAGAAATGCTTAGCATATAAAATCTAAATTTAGAAGAAGTATAACTCAACAAGTTCAGCATAAGTAAGAACAATTCTACAGCAGTCTTTCTTGGGTGGAGGTGAAGACTCAGCTCCCCATTAACTGCATATAAATCATGACAAATGTTTTTATAAATTCTACATTTTTAACATAGCAAAATACACGTGACCTTGGGATTAAAAAACAGATCTTAAAGAAAGTTCAACAAAACACAAAAAATAAATAATGTAAATTTGGAGTTTATTACAATTAATAACTTATGTTTATCTAGAGAAATCATCAACAAAATGATAAAGTAAGTTCTCAGGTGGAAGACATTTGTAAATCCATATGCATGACAAAAATTCTCTTATAAATTGAAAAGGAGAAATAATAAAATTAAAGAAGATATAATAATAAGAAAAAGATATTTCATAGAGAAAGCCTATAATTCCAATAAATGCAAGGTACTACCCCAACAGACACTTATTAGAAGGATTTAACACTTAAAAATTGAAATGTACTAGTTTGAAGAAGTAGATTTCAAGTTTGAGTTCTAGCAGCACAGTTTAGCATTCTTTCCCTCAAAAGACAAAGACTGAGGATGAAACTCAGTGGTACTGTGTCCCACAGGTTCCTAGGTTTTGTCTTCAATAATAGAAGCAAAAGTACTCAGACACAGGGCAAGGGAGACATCATACACTCTGACAGCAAAGTAGTATAAACATTTAGGAAAATTCTCAGTTTCTACTAAGTGCATATGTACTCTATTATCGAAACTCCTGCTGAGGGTATCCGTCTAACCCACCACACAAAATGGCACAGGCATGCAAAAGAAAGACAGAGAAACAGTTTTGCAGATGAGCCAGGTCTAGCATGACCCAATGTTCTCTCTGGAACAAAAGGCCTCCTCTCCAAAAGCTCATGACTTTTAATGGTATCAATCAGGGAGCTGGGTAGAGGTCACAGCAGATTCCAGAGGGAAAAGAAACTTTTTAGTCAACCATACCAAGCACAGAAACCTCAAATTAGCAATGAAGAGATAGTTTTGATGTATTCAAGGCCAGCACCCTTACTGCCAGCATCATTTGTTTCAATATAGTCAGCTCTACTATCTCAGTAAACAGGGTAAAGGAGAGGTCAGAGATGGACTGTGGCAGGGACTTTGTTTCTCAGGAGAGAGCAGTGTGGTAGCCTGACACACTTTATCATCTACCAGTTCCATTTCTAGGTATAAATTCAACAGTCATGTTTGTAAGGTATATATATATATATATATATATATATATATATATATATATTATATAATAGGTTAATAAATATATATACTACATATATTATATGTTCATGGAAGTATTACTCATAATCTCAGTAGACTAGAAAAACCTCTATCAGCAATAAAACTGACACTCATAAAACAAATATTTTCATACTGTAGAATACTATGCATTACTAAAGAAAAATACTTACTATTATGTATGATACCATGGATCAGCTCCATAAATATTACATTGAATTAAAGAGAAAGACAATTGTTCTACAAATGTAATATTCAAAACAAGTAAAACTAATCTAGACTGACAATGTAGGTTGTCATGGCTACAAGAAACATCTGGGATGCTGATCCTACGTCAGGGTCAATGTTTTCAAGCTGAGTTTAACTTTGTAAAAATTTATTAGGTTGTAAATTTATGACTAATGTAATTGAAATATATTATAAGTCGTAATAAAAATATGACTATTTCTTGCCTTCAACTATTGAACTGCCAGTTCCTGCTTCCCTTTGGATGAGCCACTTTAGAAGCCAGAGAGAAGAGAGCAGAACTGTTGTAGACATTTATGGTTCAGGCTGCCAGAGCACGGGAAAGGGCCACGGAGAAGAGAATGAAAAAATAAGAAGCCCACAGTTCCCAAATGTATGCTAAAGCCTCATTTGTAACAATGAAAAAGAAGTCAGATAAATTTTCATGATCAAATGAATGAACACTTTTCATCTGAAGAAAGCATACAGTGGTGTGTCATCTAATTAGTACTGAGTCAGCTATAATACACAAAATATTGAGCACAAAAAGAAAACTGCTTCATCAGTATGACAGAGAGTTGTTTTTCACTTTTTAAAATACTGTGTAGAACGCCATCATTTATTGTTTGCCTATACATTCATGTAGTAGAAGAACAAAAAATGCTTAGGAGTAATAACAAGCAAATTTAGGGTAGTTGATTTTCTGGAGAAGATTGAGGATGCAACGTGGTTACAGGTGGTTTAACTGCTTTGTAACAATATTTGTCTTAAACTACATAGGCACAGAACTGTCCACTGAATCACTCCTTATATCCTTTTGAATATCCAAAGTACTTCATAATGAAAAGTCACAAAAATTCTCAGAGACCCTTGTTATAACTCTCCACTGTATAAACTATTAAGTATATAATTACTTATATTAGTCCAACAATATACAACGCTAATGTATTATTCTATAACATTGCATTAATGATTTTATATGCCATTACTAAAGGTAGGTAGAAACAAATTATCCCTTCACTCATAAAAATAACCCTCTTGATCAGTAGTTTAAGGAATAACTCCTTAACTGCCCAGGCTGAGTAAACACTGGTACTTGCACATACCCTCTGAGATGCTTCTAGAACTTGGGTCCACTTTGGGAGCTGATTTTGGAAACTGTTCACAGAAAGAGCAGCTTCTAAGAAGAGCAGCACAGTGTGACTAAGACTCAGCAGACCCGGGGGTGCATCTTGGACCTCAGGAATTCAGTGCTCCCAGAAGCTGAGCTCAGTTTAGTAAATAAACTCACTCCGCATGACTTTCTTTATTCTGTTTACATCTGATAATGTAGACATTAACACTATCTACCATTGAATGATTATTTTGATTCATGTTTGTTAAGGGAAATTTAATGTTGCAGCTATCCTTTTTGGGAAAACTTTCAAGTTTTGTTTCTTTGTAATTTTACTGAAATTTTAGAATTTTTCCTTAAAACAGTACTGTAAAAGCTGTTCTCTATTCTGTAAGCACAATGAAACCTGTATGTTGTGTAATCCCACAGGTTTTTTGATGAGCGTGGCCTAAGTTGAGGTCCATTTAAAAAATATGATCTCATGCACTGTCAGCATATGTGTACTCACTGTAATTAAAATGCAATAATAAGAAATGCATGGCAAATGAGTTTTAAACCTCTACTAACACATGAAATAACTGCTTCCTTCCAGGATGAAATGAATCACATCTCTCACTTATTTTGCCCTTTGTCTCTACATAGATCTATAATACTAAAATGAAAAGAAATTTCCTTTCTCATAACAGAGCAACACCGTAATAAATTAATTTGATTGCTCAAGCTAAGTACTGTTAAATATTACTACTTGTATAATAATCTCCCTTTCATTTATTATAGTAGAGACTATTGAAGCTTTTTTTACTCAAAGAGCATCTATATTACGGTGCAAGCAAATTGTATCTATACCAATCACAGAAAGGGAATTCTTGAGTTAATAATCTTAAAGAAAATAATTTCAGCAATGATAGATCATTTCTCTCAGGATGAGTAGAACTAATTCACTGTCTCATGATCATAAAATCTGAAGATGAAAAGTGGAAATCTCAGAATCCAAATATTTAGAATCAAAGAATAATTAGAACTGAAATATTTTTCTTTGATTAAGGTGGGTGTTCATTGAGCTAAAGCATTTGGATATAAACAGATTTTCTTATCTCTTGTTACTGTTTATCAGAGATAAACAAAGACTCCGTCTTCCTCCAATATCTCTATGTGCTTATGGAGCCCACTGTATAGAATAACTTCAATGTTAAAGTTATTTAGATAAAATTTTTAATATTAAAACACTTTCAGTCCCGTAACTATAAATTTTCTATATTTTTCTCATATAAAAAGATGGCATCGTATGGATACCTCTTTCATTTGAATGGGTAAAAGAAATCGTTTCCCATTTATTTCCTCAGAGAAGGTTTATTTACTTACCTAAATAACAACTTTACTAATTTCAGTTACATGTAACAAATGACCACAAACAGCAATTTAAAACAACGTATATGTATTATAGTATCTCAGTTGCTGTTTGTCAAGAGTCAATCCCTAGTGTATCAGGGCCCTCTATTTGAATCTCACAGGTTTCCAATCAAGATATATATCAGACAACACGCATTCTCATCTGGACACTAAACCAAGACACTAATTCATTTGTGTGCTCATCGGGTCTTCAGAGACATTTCCTTGTGACGGGAGGGGCTTGGTATGTGAGTTTCTTGCTGCCTACCAGGTAGAAGCTTCTGTCAAATCCCAGAAGCCAATGTCCATTCCCCAAAGCCAAAATTAATTTCCACAGAGAGCCATTTTTCCTGGTCCTCTGGGATTTAGCTAATCACTTCAGCAAGTCAGCAAAAAATAGAGTCCTCCACATAAATCTGTCAGCAGGACAGTCACTGGGGTACAACATAATATAACCACAGGAATGACCTCAGAAGGAAGACAAATATCCTAATCGATGTAAGTACACTAAAGTAAAAGACCAGCACTTGTTTACTAGTCTGCACTTTCATCAGATTACCAAAGGAATATAACAGAAATAAAAGTCATGCCTAGTGTCTATCCAGGGCCTTTAGACAGACATTCTGTGGAGTACCTCTGACTGCCAATCAGCAACTACAACCCCTTCAGCCTGAATGATCATTGCCAGATAGATGATCAGCCAGATAGAGCATTGCCTATCTTCCTCATGGCAGTTCAAGCTATTTCTTCAGAGAGGGAGGTATTATAGGCAGCTGAACTAGATAGAAATATTACAAACAGGCAGACAGAAAGGGCTAGGCCTTCAAAGGAGTCAGTGCAGAAAGTAAGATATCTTGAAACTATGGAGGAAAACAAACATCTCTCACTATGGGCCAGGTCTCAAGACAAAAGACAAAACTAATGCAACCACTCCCTGAGGACTAAGGTTATGGACTGACAATCTATATAGCTATGGATCACCATGAGGAAGCCAGGAGTCACTAACCCAACCCTTACAGCCAAAGGCCCTCTGCTATATTCATGACCTCTTGTTATGTAACTTGCTTCTGCATTGGATCTCAGTGTAATCAATTTTACCTGAGCAGTTAAACCGGTAATCTTATTTGTTGACCACAGTTCTGACCCACTTCATGCTCAACTGCCTTTCAAGTTCCCATTTGTCACACCTCGTGGTTTGCTCTATAAAAATCCCTAGAGAAGACAGTCGATGGCCCCCTTGTTTGTCTCTCTTATACAGAAGCTTTCTTTCTCTCAATAAATATGTTCTGCTCTTAAAATATGTATTTATATATGTAAATATATATAAAATATAAATTCTATATTGATATATATCTATATAGAGAGATAGATAGATACATATACCATGACTTGAGACTGTACAAGTTGGATTTCTTTAGAAGGACTTTGAATGCAGTGCAGAAGCACATTAACTCATTGTTTAGGCAACAATAGTGGGCAGGGAGCAGATTCATGAAATTTTGGCAATAAAAGGAGAAATTGACTCTGGTCAAAGGAGGACATTGAGAAGACAGTCATAATAATAGTCATAATAATACAGGGGGAAACGATTGTGAAGCTTGAGCTCTCCAGTAGGAAGAGAAAACACAAAATTTGAGCTATGACGAGGTTGAAAGGATGAGAAAAAGAAAATAAAAGACAACACTGAAGCAATCAGTAGTCTGTGGCGCTGAGGAAAGTGCTGACACAAGCAAAATTGAGTGAACAAGAAAATGATATCGCCAAGTCACTTTAAACTTCTTATGCATTAAAAAGACATAGTAATAGTTGTAATATATTTCAAAGAAAGAATATAACTAAGAAAAGTTGAAAAGGAGTAGGTAAAATAGCACTTGGATTAGGTATATCAAAGGCAGCAAAGATTCTGTGATACTGAATATTTCCAATTTCTTTTCTCCTTAATAAAATAGAGTGCATAAGCCACAGACAAAGACAGATTGGTGATCAGAAATTAAGCAATCTTGGTATTTCATAAATGTGAACAGAAATTTTTAAATAATGACATTTATCTGCTCACTACTTTGATAACATAGATCTCTTCTATTTTTAATCCTGAATAATTTAAAAAATTACTCCACATTAAATATTTAACCTATTCAAAATTATTCTGTCCTAAATATATCAATTAAATACATATATTATATGCAAGATCACTTTTATTAAACCAAATTAAATATTGAACTAAATTTAATAATTAAACTGGATTTCATATTAGATCAATTTAACACAGTGTAAAATGTTCAGTTTGTACAAGAATAAAAGGGTAAGAGAAATAAATATTGGATGGGTTAAAAAGGAAATGATTGTGAATTTAGTTCATAAAAGATCTAACATTAAAATTTTTAAAGTAATGTGTATAAGTCATTTATATTGTGTGTGTGTGCGTGTGTGTATATGTGTGTTTTCCTGTGCTGATGCATGCAAGATTAAAAATTCTGTTGTAAAAGATGACCTTTATTCTAGAAATATCCATATGGTCATGGCTTCCCAAATTTCTCATGTCCCAGCAAACCATTTATCTTCCTTCACATAATGCAGTCAAGTAGAACTGATAACTCCCAATTATCTTTTACAACCCCTAATGAGAACTACCACACTGATAATAAAACATGAATTGAGATAGTATCTGAGCAACTGATCAGATTCACACAATCTCAAAGTTTTTCACTTATTGAAAAAAATGTATTGAGAAGTTATTTTTGCTGAGTACAGTTATAGGTGCTGAGGATATAAAATTAATAAAACACAAAAAGCCTTGGTGTTCAGGTCTTTCATTTTGGGGGGACAGAAGGGGATAAACAAACACCTAATGTACCACGTGATGCTAAGAGATAAGCAAAAAATACAGCAGGGTAGCAGGGACAGAAATTGATCAGGCAAAATGACATTTTACTTCAGCTGGTAAGAAAGGGCCCAAGAAGGTTATAATTTTGCATGAATGAAACAGTAGGTTTTGGGACATAGAAGAACAGTCATTGATACTCAGGACTGAAGCTAAATAAATGATTTCATTTCAGCAGCAGCCTCGTGCTTCTTGCCCAGGACCGGCAGGCTAGCTCGTCAAATATTCCCAAGGAGAATATTAAGGCTGAACATTTAGTAAGTTTTAAAGATCACAGACAACCCACAAAAATCCACAAATTCTAAACTTTCATGCAAATACTAATTTAGACATAAGTTCTTACACGTTACAATGAAATTCAAATAATTATTTATACATAAAATTTTAATCAAAGCCTAGACTTCAATAATTGTTATAGAGAATTAATGCTCTTTCATTTAACTGAACATAAACTGGAGCCTTTTTAAAAAGCAACAGTTCAATTTTCCTCCTATCTAAAGAGGAAACATGAAACATGATTGAAATTTCTTTGATGTCTGAAAAGCTTCCAGGCCTAGGAGTCCTCACTTGAATGTTCCTTCTTACTCAGCTTACGCTATCTTCAGAAGTAAAAAGCATAGGAAATTTCATTGAATTTATACTAAGATGCTAGCTGGAAATATGTTTGGAACCAAAACTCTGAAATAAACTCATATATTAAATGTCAGTTTCTATATATTTCCTGAATCTTATTATTGGGATCTATGACTGCACAGATTCTAGTGAGTCAATTTCATTACATAAAAATTACTTGATTTTATAATTTTGGCTTAAACTTAAAAGGCAAGAAGCTAACATATTTAGTTTTAAAAGGAGGAAATTTCTGCGGCTCAATTTTTTACCCATATTCTGTTTTCTTCTTCATTGTCACAGCTCTGCAAACCAGAGAGACTTTTTGTCCCCTGGAATAAATAAACAGCATAAGTAAAAACTCTCTGGGTCCAGAACTATCAGGTATGAAACCTGCTCTCTCCTCCCTATTGCTGTGACATTTTACCTGGTAAAGCATCTGGTCTATATGGTAACATTCTTTTTTTGTCTCTTACTAAACTAGTAAGAAAGCAAATTTATTCCAGTCAAATAAAACCCACTTGCCTTGCTAACTTACTGCTGTTACGGTAAGTTCCTTAAGGTGTTCGAATAAAGTACTGTTCTTTTTGGCATGTTCCATGCTAATAAGAGGGGTGAGCACACTTTGGTACCTTCCAAACTGAATCCAAATGAACTGGACTAACTTACCCGAGAGAACACACTGCCTCTACTCTTTAAACTCACTCTGCTTGTACCTGAGATATTATGTTGTCAAATTTCAAAGTAAGATTTCATTACTTTGTTTATCCCACAGTTTACTATTTCACCTTCAATAAAGCAAGTCTAACTATATAGTATAATATCTCTAACATACAGGTATTTCTCAGCTATTGCTCTTCAAACTGTTTTCCCTTTTGCTTAACTCCCAATGACTTATGTGCGAAGAATAAAATGCATAACTGTCTATAAAGTATACACATTGCTTTTTACTATACTTTCTCGATTATATTCTGTCTACAAGAATACAAAATGATTTAAATTACATTTGGATGTTTCTCCAGAATAAACATGCCTGATATCAATTCCTTCTCCAATTGAAAAAACAAAAAAACAAACAAAAAAAAAGATTTTAATCAGAACTAAGTGACAGTATAGTTAAACACTCTTATATACACTTTTTTTCAAAGATGGGTACCAAGTGTTCTTTCTTCTGTTTATTTTTTTAGCATACAAGATTACAATTTTACGTTGTGGGTACTAAAACACAAAACAAAAACATTTATTTATACACCTTTCAAAATGAAATAATTAAATGTCCTATGGAGTTTCTTTAGTTCAATATATTGTCACAAAATTATAATAACATTTACCAGTGACCCATTATTGCTGTTGTAGAAAACAAGAGACTTGAACTTGCTATATTCTAATTTTAATGTAAATATTAAGGCACAAAAGGAGCTAATGAGGACTCAGTTGTAGGCTACAACTGGCCTTTGTTACTGTTTATCCTTTTACTTCTCAATTTAGACAGGAAGTTACATCCTACTAATAACTTCCCTTGAATAAAGGAAAATATCTTAAACTTTGAAGGTAGGATAGAATGGTGATTTAATAATTAGTTGTTCCTAAAATAATTGAGTAAGATGACTATTTAAAAATGAGTTGTAATCTAATTTTCTACCTGAAAACCCTTAGTACTCCCTATGTGGAGTTTTGACATCTGTTTAGACAATCGTCAATATTTGAAAAGTCCCAGGACAATAACTCTGAAGACTTCATGGTATTTTCACACCTAGGAAGTAATGTACAAATAAATTCATAATTAAGCTACTGTTATACAAGTAGTGGAAAGGAAGAGTATCAGATAATTATAATATCACTAGTATTATTTTAGTGCAGTATTGGATTATTGCAATCGATTCACAACTATCATTAAACAGGCTCACAATAAATGCCTTTTACTGTAGAATTTTTCCAGAGTATAAAAAACAAAAAACAGAATAGTTATCTACCTCGCTGAGGTTAAGATTGATGTGACATCCTTGGTCAAAGGAATGTGAGAGAAGTATGTGAGAATGTGCTAGATCAGGAAAACTTTACAGAGGGTAAGAAGCATTTCTGCTGATTATTATTCACTACAGTGATTTCCAGGCAAGAACAAGTCCTTGCTAGTGAAGGTCCATAAAGAATGGAAATGTGCAGGAAGTAAACTTAACCACCTTCAGTACATGCACATGCTGAATAGCACCTCAAAGCAGGACAATATATGCTGACCCTGAGACCCAGGACCAAGAGCAATGGAGGTTATAGTTACACATTACTGAGCTTGACAGGTTTCTAAATTATAATTCATTATTATTTTAGCAATAACTGATAAACACAGGCCGTGTTCCCACATTCAAAGAAAAAAAAAAAAACTTAATACAGATAATATTTCCCAAAAACAGTTAATTTAATGATACAAGTTGGACATTTCTTATCTGAACTTGAGATCATGAGTGTCTTGTATTTCAGTTTTTTCAATTTTGAATTTTTACACATTCATAAGGAGATATCTTGGGGCTAGGATCAAAATCTAAACATAAAATTTATTGAAATGAGTGTAAACTTTATACTGTAACCTGAAGGTAATTCCATGCAGTATGTGTAATGCACCGATGCTTTTACATGACTATCACATGAGGTCAGCGTTAGAGCATTCCATTTGTGACATCCTGTCGGTGCTCAAGTTATTTTCTGTGTTAAAGCATTTGGATTTGAGATTTTCACAGTAATGTTGTTCAACCTGTTCAATAATGCAGAAAAGAAGGCAAATATTTTAATTAGAATAGTTTTGTTTTGGTTTTTTAGGTTCCAAAAATGATTCCTGTGAATCAACACAAAAAGACAAGGAGACAAGATGAACTAGAATCCCTCCTGAGCATAAAAGAAAAGCTTAGGTTACAGACATCTCTGGGAGCAGTTAATTGATTATCATTCTGTATAATTAATACACAAAATTTGTATGGACCTTGGGAGGTATAAATAAAGTTAGGCATTCTATATGAAAAAAAGTAACCTCAGTAAAAAGAGAGAGC
This sequence comes from Cavia porcellus, assembly GCF_034190915.1. Taxonomy (NCBI): domain Eukaryota; kingdom Metazoa; phylum Chordata; class Mammalia; order Rodentia; family Caviidae; genus Cavia; species Cavia porcellus. The sequence continues at coordinate 57,026,348 of NW_026947505.1, read as the reverse complement.
GAGAGAGTCAGAGAGAAAAAGAGATTTTGCATAGAATATTTGGTTTTTATTTTTTGTTGTTTTTTCCTAAAACTCAACCACAACCATCCATCCAGATGCATATTATCAGATTCTATGAAACAACATTTTAAATGAATTTACCTCTTTGACTGCAAAGTATTGTGTATTGAATTTTATCTCTGCTGTGTTAAGTGAATTAAGAAAGTAGTTCCAGGAGCAGGGATTGTGATTGACAGGACGTAAAATGTGAACCAGGGTAAAGTGAGATTATCAAATAAGAAACATCAGGACTCAGCCCAGTCATTATATTCTATTCATTTTTCTTTAGGACTTGTACTATTTGCTCAACAACATTTAGTACAAAAATGTCAGAATAGTATAGTTGCATATTCCTCTAAAATATAATGAAAACCATTCTTTAAAACCATGAATTGGAATAACAGAAAAATTATATTAATTTCTTAAGAAAAAAAAAAATGTTTACCATAGTCCCAGGTCAAGACATTAGTGAATTTTAAATGAGGAAAAGTATCAAAGCCCAGAAATCTCAAGGTCTATATTTCTCTATAGAGTCAGCGTACCAGGCAGAGGCTCTCCAGCCCCAAAATTGGAATGAATTGTGTAGGGAAACCAAAGAATCTAGATAATTCTGACTCACCTTCCAGTTACCTAACATGACTCACAAAGTAACAAAATTGTGTATGGAACACCACTTAAAAGGTTAGGGAAACCGTGTTCTCTATCTGTCAGTGCAGGACTGTGGTTTCCTTTTATGTCTTCAAGCAGGAACATTAAGCAGAAGATATATTCAATATAGAGGACTTGGAGTCCTTGTTCTAAGAATTAGAAGTCATTCAGATGATCATTCTTGACTGTGGACCTGAAGACAATGACTCTAACTCTACTAAGACACTTCCACCAATAAAACTGAGGGCAGTCAACCATGTCCTGAAGATAAATGTCATGTGCACTTCAGAGTGGTGACCGATTAAAACCAAAAAAAAAAAAAAAAAAAAAAAAATTTAGTGACTTGCATTCTTATTTGACAGTGAATGGATCACAAAGAAGAAAAAGGCATGTTAACTTAAAACCTTCTTGGGATTGATCGTCAAATACAAAGATTTTTTTAAAAAACCCTCCTAACAGATAGAATTGGAGGAGACGTTCTGATTGACACATCTAACATTAGACTAGTGCGCTTTTAACAGGCAGAGCTCTCCTGACAGGCCCTGCAGCAGCTTCACGCATCCCAGAGGCTAGCTGCGGTTGCAACAGCGTTATATCTATTTCCATGGGTTAAGAAAGGCAGGAGAGCCTCAGCGGCATGTTATTCATTCAGGAAACAGAGCTGTCGTTAGGATTCTACTGCATTCCCAAAGCTGCCATCTTTTGCCCAGATTCCACATACTTCAAGGGACAGTCTCGTGGGGGTTTTTTTTGGCGATAAACTTATTACAAACCAGCTCTTTTTTCTGAAAAATATTATAAATGCTAAACTTTCCACATTATTCATCACAACTTACCATACTTTTTCATCAGCTCTTTGCATTTATTTTTATACTAGATTACATTAACATATATTCTTATATCTTTTACATATTATAGTTATTTGACACACCTATTAACTGCAGATTTGATTCAATATTTTTGTTACATAACAAATGAAATATCATAGCACACTGCTAAGCTATAAATTTTAAATATTCAAAATCAAGATAAACATCTATAAGCAACATCTCAATTTCTAATTTAAGACGCAAAAGGTAGAGTAGAAGAGAGGATAGAAAGAGAGAGAGAATTCACATTAATTTCATTTTAATATATCATAACTTCAATTTTATTTATAACAAGTGTCTATCTCCTATCATGTCTCATTTATAAATTAAACTTTGGTATAGGTGCATTATTTATGCACCTGGAAAATTTTGAATAAAGGGGACAATAATATCTATGGTTTCAGGTATGTGCTAGGGGGTTGGACTGTCACTCCACAAGTAAAAAGGATTATTATATGTGCATTACAGTCATGAGACACAGACTACTAGAGATGTCCGAGACTGGAAGCAGCATTACCTGATTTCCCAAAGCAGTGATTTTAAAGACTATAATTACTTCTGAAAGGCAGTCAACTTCCTGTTATCAATTCACTGTTATCATTTAGTAAGTATTGAAAAAATAATTTCAAGAAGAGAATCTATAAGAAACACAGAGATCTACAAAGATCAGCAATGATAGTCCAGAATTGAGACACTGAGTGTACAGGTGCAATTGTAATAGAAATAGTAACAATAAGCAAAGTATCTTAAAGACTCTGTTATATAGAGAAGAGTAGAGGACTATAGTAAAGCCTGTCATCTTCTATTAGACAATAAGAGAGATATCACTAGGAGAGAAGTTAAGATTAATTATAAAGCAGAATAAAGGCATGATCATATCACTTACAGAACAGAGGTAGTCTGTTTTATAATAATTATTTCTAGCAAAGCCTAAAGTTCAAGCTATTCCATTCAAAAACTTATTCCAGAAGTTAAATAGTAAACATGCATGAAGTTACATCCACTCGTGATGTTTTTGTCTATTTCTAATTTCAGGTAGGCACAGTTTGAAGGCAGTAAATACATTACACCCTGAGGAAAAGCAAATGGGCAAATGTGTCGGCATATTTAATCCTTGCTGACTGTGGAACAATTGGGCCAATTTCATGTGTCACATAGTTTTAGTGGTTCAGATGAAGGAGATTTTCATGACCTTCTAAGAAATTAATAATGATAAAAGAAGTTTTCTTTCTGCACAAAAGATGAAAGAGAGAGAGAGAGAGAGAGAGAGAGAGAGAGAGAGAGAGAAAAGAAAGAAAGAAAGAAAGAAAGAAAGAAAGAAAGAAAGAAAGAAAGAAAGAAAGAAAGAAAGAAAGAAAGAGGAAAGGAAGGAAGGAAGGAAGGAAGGAAGGAAGGAAGGAAGGAAGGAAGGAAGGAAGGAGAAAAGGAGTCAGGAAGGAAGGAATAGGGCAGTGTGGTAACAGAGAGAAAGCTTTCACCTGAGTGTTAGAGGAGCCCTTTCCCATGAGCAGACTAGTCCTGCTGGACCAGTTCATTAACCATAAACGCTTTGTTCCTTTAGAGAACCTTTCGCAGCCCTGATGAGCTTGGCTTTGAGTGCATCCCTGGAGGAGGAAAGACTCTGTGATGGGAACACAGCAGGCTAAGCCTATGTGTTCTAGGGAGAGTGTACAGTTGTTAATAAAGTGTTTGGATTTCTCTTTTCTTCTTTTCAGGTGCAGAAAGCTCTGGGGACTCTTATGTGCTGCCTGGATATTTTGATCTCAGTCTAAATCTATGCAGTTTTTGTGCATCTAAAAATAGGTCTTCAAGATAATGTAATACTTGATATGTACTCAGACAGTGTAGAAGGAAAAGGAGGGCATTTTATCAAAAAAAAAAAAAGTTAGAAGTGAGTGAATCTGCAATGACCTTATACCCAAAAGACATGGAATTATAGGCTCTAAAAACAGTGAATGAAATCTGGTACTCTAACAGCTTACATGAATCCTACACAATGTCTTAGGAAGCAGACTCCCCATGAACATACTCAGCAAAAAAAGAAGTCCTATCTCCCAAGATAGCACTTTTCAATTTTTGGTCATTCCTAATTATCCTATCACATAATCATTTGTTTCAGTTGAGCTATCTGCGACTGATAACTATAATTCCTAACCCATATTTTTTCATAGGATTTTGGAAAACACTATTTCCCCTCAGCTTTTGTTGAGAATAAATAATCTCATTTTTCTGGATTTTTTTTACTCTACATGGTTTCAAGTCTTGGACATTTTTTGCTAGTATATTAGGATGGTTTATTTACAAATGATTGAAATGAATTGAAAACTAGATAAAGAAGAAAGTGTATTATACATGCATAGGAATGTTTCACAGAATAAACAATTTCAAATCTATTTTCTTAGACATTCTTTACATTAAAGCTTTCTTTTAAACTGAATTGTAAATAGATTCAATTTCTAATTGTTTAAAAGTACATTTTTTCTGGTATTTCCTCCTGTATACCTAAACATACCTAGTAACTTAACAGTTCTCAATCGAGCAGTACAGATATAGAGGGGTTTTACAAGTAGAACTTTTGTTGTGTAGGTATAATATTGCACAGGGCAGTGGGAACTAGGAACATTAGTTTTTTTGGAAAATAGGGACTGTTCTGCAGAATGAAGAAGCATCATGTTCAAACTAGAGTAGGGCCAGGAGAAGCACTGTTAACCTAGATCAAGTTTGGGAAGAACATCCGAGTGAGAACCTGACTTTCCCTGCTATGACTCTCTTACCTTAGCTTCTGCCACCTAATGTTTTACTAGATCAATTCTTTCTCTTACAAAATTTACAGCTGAACTTTTGACTTCTATCAGAAATTTCCTGTTTCTTTCAATTTAATTCAATATTTGCATCAGTCTTCCTTCCTCTAAACTACATTTTACTACAATTACTTTTTTCTAGTCTTGAATAAGTCATCGGAGAGGTACTGGAAAGCAACGCTCAGATCATGCACTCTAATGAGACCGGTATGTCTTTAAGTAGTGCTACCACTATTTTACGATGGGTTGCCACAGGGAAATTTAAGTTTTGAAACACTGTATCCAGCACTGAAAATCAAGTGAGATGACTGATGTTAAAAAGTATTGAATGTATAGCAGTAAATGTGTTGCAAGTTATTACAAATTGATAAAAGTGACCTAAATACTCTTACTGTGCTGTTAATAGAAATATTTTCATCTGCTTGTGCTCTGCCGATGGAAAGTTTCCTTTTCAAATGATCTTTCCATTTTGAATGATGTTATTGCATTAATCACCATCTCCAGAAGAAGATGCTTAGCATGGGCTTTGCCATCTATTATTTTTAGCATGTTACTGATGGCGAAGCCCTTGCCATTATGTTATTTCATAAATTGTTCATTGTATATGTTTCTGGTGCTTCATCTCCACTTAAATCCTGTCCTGCCATTTCTCATATTAAGTAAATCACATTAGTTGAGAATAAACAAAATACATTCAAAGTAACCAAAGTTCCTACTTTTGTGGGGCAAGCTAATTAGATAAGTAAAATTACAAGATAAAATATCATGCTGTTTCAGCATTTCCTTTAAAGTATTCATGAATATCCTAAAATTTACCCATAAACATCAAATCTTCATGTGCAATATTCACATGCAATGATTTACATTCCCACATCAGAATTTACTGAGTAGGCAAAAATCTTTGGATCCAAATAAATGTTGATGTTCACTCAAATGCTGAAGCAGATCACTGCTTGATCACTGCTAGAACCCATGGTTCTCCTTTTCAGTATTTATTAAACGTATTTGTTTTGGAGAGAGTAGGAAATGAGAGGAGTCCTATAAATGTTGGTCAGATTTAAGAAAAAAAAAATAAAAGAGAAACCATTTAAAGATCCATCTATATCTTTGTGTTTTGACTTGACATTAATGAACAAATGAAACAGTTTGATTTGGAAAAACTCATAAGTTTTTTTTTTAATTTCTACATACAGAAATGCAGAGCATAGAGCTACTACTACATGTTTAAGAGATGCTCTATTTAATCACACAAGAAGATACACTGTTTCCTCTGTCCTCAGACAGTAGTATTATCACACAGCTCCATGTAAACACAGTTCATTGAGACAGTTAAGAGTATAATTTTTGGTACAAATAGTGATGTGAAAAGATCCTCTGCCACATTGAATATGGCTGCAAATATAGACAATTCCTGCAGGGAGGCCTGATAGCAACCTAGATTCAGTCACTGAACAGGGAAATACATGCCCAAGAGCTATGGATGCCCAGGTGATTACACTATCTTTTCCTTTCCATGGTAATATTATTGTCATCATATAAATGTGACAGAAATGCATCACACAATACATACTGTAAATTTTACATGCAAAGTCAAAAAAAGTCATAGTCTGTGCATTAAAACTACCAAGAAAACATATAAAATGTATGCATGTGCTCTGGGTCTGTATTACTTATTACTTAGAGATCTCCAGAGGAACAGAATCAATAGAAAAAATGGTAGACATATTTTTCATGTCTTATTAGGACTCTTATAGGACTCTTATAGTGAGACAGTTTACAATCTGCACATACTAAATACTAGAGCTGGAGGACCCTGTAGCTGCTCAGATAAGAATGTAGAAGCTGCAGAACAAGACACATAGGGATGCGGCAGTAGCCCAAAGTCAAAGACGTGGAAACTCACCAGAGGCTCACTGGTACAGGTCTCCACTGGAAATCTGAAGAAACTGGGTACCTGGAAATAAATGTGCAAAAGAGATCGCAGCAAAGGACAGATATGCTCAGGAAGACAGGAGACCTTCAGAGTGTGCACACTCCCTTCTCATTTTGTTTTTTCTTCCATCCAGGCTATCAGCCTACTTGTTGGTGCCACTCACAAGGAGTTTATGTGTATATATGCAAATTAACAAATTATGAGTATATATGCAAATTAACAAAATAGGAAAGAATTATTCATAGTAATTATAATTCTTATTTCTGTATCTGGTCATGTTGTTGTAGCTCGTATTTAAAAATAACGTCTGCTGCCTATTCTGGATTCCCTTGGCCTTCAACAAGCACCTCAGGAGTTTTTGTTCTTTATCTGATGGGGCAACCCAGACTCACATTCCTGAAGGTTCTGGGCCATTTTTTGTCCTTTCTGGACAGTTTTTTTTTTGTTCCAATCGATTAATAACAAGGCATGGGAATAGGAGAGGATGCAAACCTGCACCCCAGACATGGTCTTCCTTATCTTCACTTTGAACCACTAGTCCAGTTTCCCCTTGGTAGTCTGGATTAATCACCTCGATTAACACTGTAACTCCCTTTTAGTTTGTTGACTTCAAAACATGAGGACCCCAAAAGGCATAAGGGGGAAATCTTAGATTCCAATACAATGAGATCATTGTTGTGGCTCCTGGTAGAAGCCTTCACCCCTCTGAAACTAAGACTTTTGGGCAAGCAGATCATAAGGTTACAGGAACAGAAATCATAATTTTCAAATGCACCATTAGGCATAATGATGAATGATATCATTCTTATTTCCACTCCTTTATTACTGGATTTCTAAATCCTGGCTATAGGTGAAAATGCCATAGAATGGATGCTGATTCAGAGCATACATAGTCTTCTAAAGAACCTTTCAGTGGTATGACCACTGAGGTATTACCACTTAGTTGGTGCTATATACTAAGGCACATTAATCTTTTTCTGATATGAGCCTTATTTGTACTTGTAGAAAATTTTGTGGAGAATAACAGAATATCAGAACTTTTTACAGGCTAACTAACCATTGTGCAATTCAATTCTCTAATCTAAATTCAACTAATAATTATTGAATTTTATAAAAGTCTATTTCTAAATAAGCTTGTTTTATTTAATTCTTCCCATAAAGTCAAAATACAAATTGTTTTAATCTCCATTTAAAAGATGGCATAGGAAAACTAAAACAATATTGAACTATTTTGGTCAACAAAGAAATAGATATTGCCCAAGAACACAAAGATTTCTAGGTTATTAATTTTGATAGTCACGTGCTAAATCATATTAAATATGTATATATGAATATATATTTATATACATTTGTATATATAAAATATTTTACTTAATATTTTAAGTACTGGCTTTAATTCATGTTTGTATATGGTAGTCTAAAATTCTAAATGTATATATGCTTAGTACATATAGATGTTAGAATCATTTGAAGTTCTTATTATAGTAGTAGCTAAGTACACAAATTATTTTAAGACTGTAGAATGTGTTATGTACCATCATATTAAATTTCCTTAATAATTTTGATTGTGAAGAATTCTGCTATGCACTTGGACATGTTTACATTAATCAAAGCAGATTCCATTTCCACATTTCACACATGAAGAAACTAAGAACATGAGACCTAAAATAATTTACACGAATTGATAGCACAAATAAACAGCAAGGCTAGGAGAGGTTCAGAACCAAATCTTCTGACTCTAAAGCAAGGCTGTACTACAGTATACATGTGCAAAGAGATTTGAAAGTTATGAAAGTTATATATTTAATCATCTTTCTCAGCCATCCTGAAATGTATCAGAAATCATCATAAATCTGGAAAATAACTTCCAGACTAAAATGTTGTGCAAAATATTTAAAATTCAATGCTGGCAGGATCCTACCCTTTTCAGTTTCTTCTGCATAGGCATTATTCCTGAACTTTCTTTCCACAACAGGAAATAGTAACATTGTAAGTCATATTAACTGTCTTGATGTGAAACTAAAGTAAAATCATGTGTCCCCGATCAAGGCCTCCTCTACAAGGGTAAGGAAATACAATTTTTTGTGCATGATTTCTCTTGCAAGGTTCAGAAAAATATTATTCCACAAACAGGCAACTGACATCACATCATGTTACAGTAGAGATTTAGAATATTTCTGTACTAATATTAAAATCTAATGCTATCTAACAGGGCTGGATTGTACTTACCTTATATTGCTGAACAGAACTGGACACTACAGTACCGGAACGCATAATTTGTGTTTCCTATTCTTTTAGTAAAATTGGACATTTCCTCAGTAAGGACAAATCAATCATTCTATCATTATACCAACATAGCAAGACTTAAATGCTAATTGAAAAATGTACATCAGACAAGAAGCCACATGTATGGTATCCATACTGAACTATTTTCATGAACAGATTTGAAAATATACTTAGAAGAACATTATTCTAACATCAAAAAATATCAAATAACATTGAGATAAATACCTTTCCTGAGCTGGCATGTAAATAAGGCAGGGCAATATAGTTGCACAGACTTTAAATTCTATAATCTGGCCATGGTTGGCTTGGAATTGCATTTATATTTTGATGGTAAATTCAGAGAGATAGAAGATACAGTTGGTACAAGCATGATTTTTTTAATAACCTTTGCTCTGCTCTAGGATTCCTGACTTTTATGGTAGTGTTAAGGTTTTATATTTTACAGAGTAAGATCATTTTAAAAATACTGCTATGCAGGCAATTAAGATTAAAGTCAACTTCCTCTTCACACTCCCTAGCAATATGCTTCTGTATCCAAAAGATAAGGACTTGAGAAATGGCTCAGTGGGACCAGCCAGTGGGCCTGGAGTCCAAGATTTTGTCTCCAACAGTGACAGCACAGGGTTTTATAGAGGAATGCATGACTACCCTCCATGACATTAGTCCAAAGAAGCAGGCAATGTATATTAAGAACATCTGATGACCTTTAAGAATCTGTTATGGGTGTGACATTTAGTGACACATATAAATCTTTTGTGAATGTATACATTTATTAATTGTTGTGCTCATCAGCCTTGGAATGGGAGTAAAATATCCTTTGTATCAATCTCAACTCTTTCACCTACCAGCTGAATTAACAGGGGAAAATCATTTTACTTCTTATTGACTCAATTTGTTTATCTAGAAAAAGCAAAAATAATAGGCCTGTCTATATAATCAAATTTTAACAGTTATTGTAAATTATGTGTGACACAATAATATAATACTTAAATTATCCTAATACATTACAGAAGTAATATGCTAATTATCTTATAAAATTCTGAAATTCATTACAAAAGGTAAGTTACTGACAACTTCAGAGATATTATCAACATATAAAATTTGGAGTTTACATAGGGGTATCTCTTTTTCAGATGAGAATATTAAATAAAATGATACATACGTATTCTTGATATAACACTTCTTAATTTATCTAATTTTGGGAAATATTCTTTCCTCTTTGCTTTGATTGCTAAAAATGAAAGTAACTTTTTCTGAAACAATAGTTAAGTACTTACTACACTCATATGACAACTTATATCTAAGAAAAGTAATCAAAATATAATCTGTTAATATCAAATTTTAAACATGCAGTACAAAACACACTGATATTAATCCTCTTTAAAAGGTGGCATTATTTGCTCAGAAAATTCTTAATGCATCATTTTTTCCCCTTTCTGAAGTCCTCTTTCATGACTATAAGACATGATCAACAACAGGGTGAGTGCTGAGTGCTATCCAACCAAAAGGCCAGCTTGTAAAAACATTATGGTACACACTCATTCACCTTTTTCATCAGATCTAGCACTGTGTGACTTATGACTGCTCCAAAGGCAAAATGAAAGGTAAATAACTTGAATCAATTCAGGACATCAAGTGAGGCAGGACAATAGATAGAGACATTCATGAAAAATCACTTCCAATGCTCCTGCATAAAATGACAAGAATAATGGGATAAGTATGTTTTAAGTGAGGGACAGATTTATAAGAAGTATTGGTGGAAACATGTATTTTACTGTCATTTTTTAAATTTACATATACCCAGCATTTTTCAATTACATTGTTTGTTTTTATACATACTTCTCATTGAAAAAGAGAAATTAATGTGAGGTTCCCAACACTTGATAAATTTTATATTTTTTACAAAGAAAAATTAAGACATACCTCAGAAAGTTAGCTGAGCAAAAATGTGTATGTATGAGAAAAAAGCAAAATAATAAAAAGGTAGAATAGGTACCTCTCAAAGAGGAATACGTGATTCAATCAATTTTCAAATGATTCAAGTCACTACATAAAATTTCAAAGTTTTAACATATTTAGCCAGCGAAAGGATTTTGTGCCTTCTTCAAAGTAGTTGCTGAATTGTAATTTTCCATCAGTTTTCCATGTGTTATGCTTTCAAATATGACCTTCTTCACTGGATTTAAAATTTTGCTAATACAGCTGTCAGGAGTATGTTTAAAATGTAAGGATGGGAGAGGTCAGCAGTTTTCTGACACCCAAAGTAGTGAGACCATAAATTCGTAAAGATGGGATATAGAGCTACCACAGCCTCTCCCAGAGCATGTAAACTGGTAATGGGGGAAAGAGGCAGGGAGAAACTGCAGATTGAGTTCATTCAAGAGCTCAAAGAGTAGATTTAGGGAGGATGAAATATGAAATTCTGAGAAGATGAGATCTCTCCTCTTTCAAAGAGCCCTGAAAAAAATAAGCCTAGAAATTGTCTTCTTTCCCTTTCCATTTACCAAACCATTGCTTTCTTGAAATTCAAGTACAGTGTTTTGTTCTAAATGGTCTGTTTTGCAATGCCATTCTATTAATGATTATTCACCTCTGTTCCATTGTAATACGCAAGAAATAAACTCAGCAAGACAACATTCTTCTGAATCCTACACTGTACCTTCGGTGTTTCAAATGCCACTCCATTAAACCATCCTGTGGGATGGGACCACACATCATACCTGAGACACATCCAAACATGCTGACTGTTTTATGAAATCTTATCATCTTTAGCCACTAATATTTAGTTTCATCATTCCAGTTTCTTCATTTAGTTTAAGACCAAGTCAAAAGAACAACCTTATCTGTTTTCAATTGCTCTGCCCAGTCTTTTGAATAACTGTAATTGTTTTACATATGAATCAATTTTATTAACAGACATATGGTAATAATGGAGTAAGTACTCCAGCTGGAGAAGCCTTAAGCTAAACTCACAATAATCTAATCATGTGCAAATAATCGTTATTTAGATATTTTCTTACCACAGCTTAATTATGACTTCAACTCATCACACACTGTGCTGCATTTCCTGGGAAAGGAAGAAATTGAGATCTGTCAATACAAGCAAAACAAACTTTGATATTCATGTAGGTCTCTCCTCAACATCTGCTAATAAATGTTTCTAGACTGCATGATAGCTTCTACCTTCATCATTCAAAACTGGCATGAAATTTACATCCACTGAGAATTCATATTATTGATTCACTACTGTTAACATCCCATTATAATTTTAGTCTCTAGTACTCTCTGGAAAATTAGAAATGTTTATAAAAATACATATACATAAAGTCATTTTCCTTTTTTACCCCAAAAGATTTTTGACAGGTGGTCACCTTGAAATTGTACTGCGATAATTCAACTGACTTTGAAAAAAGTCTTGATACAGAAGGTAATAAAGAGCTCTTGGGATCCAAATCTACATTTTTCCAAGCAACTTTTTCTGCAGTTTTAATGTGTTCAAACAAATCTTAAATGACATATAAAGCAGTTTTTCCCTTCAAACTATGTAGATCCATCATAACATTATAATTAAATGTCACAGAATGGCAAATGATTATCTTTTTTAAATGGTTAATATAAGGCAAAATCCATCAACTATCAATCTTGAATATGTGAATGTGATACCTGTGGTTCTATTGATATAATTAAACTCAAGGCCAGATTTTATTACATGTCCCTGCCTACCACCACAAATCAAGTTTGAGAATTTGTCAGAGAATACAAATTCAGCTCTGCTTCGTATGATCCCAACTCAGAAAAATATTTCAGGTGAAAAAAAATTTTTCTTGTCAAAAAAAAAAAACAATTACCAGGGTCAATATTTTCCATGTGAACAATGAAGGAAATTTATGATCATCAAACTCAAAAGGCTGCATCCATCCATCTCACCCATGAGATGTACAGTACACCTTGCTTATGGCTCACTTGTGGTTATGTAAAAAACTGCAGAGCTATGACCTGTCAGAATATGATACTAACTTTGCAAGGCCCATCGGAAAACTCAGTTATTGTGACAAACTATGAGATCACCCTGTCAAGTATATCTGTAGCTCCTCTTTCTTTTGTAGTACTAGACCAATGGCATCCAATTCTGATCAGGATAGTTTCTTTGCTTAGTAAAAATATACACTGCTAGGAAGAAACAGCATTTAGGAGTGCATCCTAACTGTCCTTTAGCTACTGTCTTCCTCCAACAGAGCCTACAGCCGAGGGATGGTCAGGTTCTCCAAGGGCCATGCAATGCAAATGCAGGGCAGTTGTTTTATTTATATAAATGGACCCCTTTAAAATATGATAGAAATATTCCATATTGGCATATTCTTCTGACTTTGATCCTATTCTATCAATTGGGACAAGAATCAGTAAATGAGAAATGAAAGAAAATAAATAAGAATGTTCCCTAGAACAGAAAAGTCACCTTGTTGAGAGGTCATATTAATACATAGGGGAGGAAATATGAAACACGCACTTAAAATATGTACAAAGTATGCATTTCACTACAAAAAACAAGCAAGATTCTTTTTAGACTAGAATAATCTCTCAACAGTCTTTAAAATGTGTAGTGAAAAAATTATTTAAGGATCCTGCCATAGGAAAAAAAATTCCATTGTCTCTCAACTTTTTTAAATTCACCTTAAACAAGAAACATCTTATGGTTTAATTGCAGATCAGTCCCAATTTAGTAATGAAAACTACCTCAAAAATTAATCAAAATTCCAAACTTATTACAAAGTTAAATCATTTGCGTTCCTTAATAAATTTGTATTCTGAAGTGGGGAACATGGTCGTGTTCCTTCTCTCTTTTCCTGTGGTCTGCATCAATTGCTCCCACCATCTTCCCAACTACGGTATCTATCACATCCCATCAGGCATAAAGGGGAAGGAGGAGAAGTAAAGGGAGAAAAGCTGTCTTCGTTAACTTGAGTTTGTGCTCCTGTGGATTAACTAATGATCAACTTGTAACACCAGCTGAACTGAGTCAGTGCGGTTTGGGGAATGGAAGGCCCAAATGAGGATTATCAATAGCATAAAAGCAGAACTTGCACACTATTGACACAACTAGAGAAGCTTGTCATGCTGGTTTTTCTAATATGAATATGGCTGTCTCATCATCAGGTCCTTGCTGCCTCTGCAGGTGGTTGAGATTCCCTTCCAGGGCGCTCTGATCCTTGAGTGTTGCTTCCCTGTTCCAGGGCAGATCCTTGGTACAGACCTGCATGAGGCGTTACCATGGGCTCTAGGTCTTCAGGTGAATCCATGTAGGACATTGTCACGGGTCCAGGCCCTCAGATGAATTTTTTGGATCTCTGTTGTGTGGACAGCTCTCCTGCACTCTTCTGTATTTGACTCTTTTAGTGAATATTATAGTGTAATCCTATAAATTATGTGTCCCATATTAAATCTGTTTCCCTGTAAACCCTGACTATAAAAGCTTACCAGACCTCATACATAAGGTGATTGCATATTAACTGGATGATTTGAATTTTTTTAAAGAAGACATCAAACCTTTTGACATAATCAAAGCACGATTCTCAGTTTGGTTTGTTATGACTTTGGAAATCTTTTTCTCTTATTCTTTTCCACTTTATTATATGTTTTCCTGGGTATTCTTGGTCTGTATGGGCATCCTTCTCATGTAGAACTAAGAAAACGCCATACTACTTCCCTGTTGCTTTCTTTGTCTCTGTCTCTACATATGTATGTGTGTTTGTGTATCCATATGTCTCTGTTTTGTGTATAATGCATGTGCCTAACATGACTCATATTAATACACAGATAGCATTTGCTTATTATTAATTTAAACACACTCAAAAAGTAAGTTATATAACTGTCTGGATATTTAAGTGTTTAAGATAGATGACCACATTATTAAGTTTTCATTACATCATTGAACAGAATAGTTTGCACTGTGAGTGTTTGAGTGTCTTTCCATTTTTTATACTTTGACTTTGTAACTTGAACAACTAGTTCTAAGAAGACAATATGTAACTTAGCCACCAGTAATTTCTTAGCATTAATATTTTTCTTTGAAATTGTGTATTATTTCTACCCTTTTTTCTGCTTTGTCTTGTTGTTTTCTTTCTTTTTTCTTTAAATAAAAATTTTAAAAAAGAAGTGCAGCCAAGCTCTGCACAACAGCAATGTTTATCAAAATTACTAGCTTCAAGGAAAATAAGCAACATGTGTCTTCCAAAAGGAAGTAAATTAGCTATATACTGTGGTGGCTACCTTTAATAAATAGATTGCTTCCTTCTCACCAGGTTTTGAACTATTGAAAGTGACATCATAGTGCTTGCCGCAGACATCCTTCCAAATCCTTTTCCCTAATGTCTGTAATCATCCTTTCATAACCTTCCTGTAGATATGTTAGGGGTCCCCAAGACAACAGTGAGACTCACTGATTCAACGGAAGAACTCACAGGACTCTTAAAAGTATTATAATCAAGGTTAGAGTATTTTATAATGAAGAGATTCAGACTCAAATCAGAAAGAGGAAAAGTATGTGGGCAAAGTCTAGAAGAAACCTGGTACAAATAGAAAGAAAATGCACTGATACCTCTTTTTGGCCTCACACTAGTGAGGTGGACTCAGACCAGAGTAGCCATTCAAGCAACCATCTTCAGAAGAGGGATGTTCAAGTACCCTGCAGCCTCTTGAAGTTAGGACTTGAGAAGAGCTGTTGGATAAATAGCTGCCCTCTGAGTCCAAACAGAGGGCTGGAAAGTGATGGCTGAATTTAGCAGAAGAAAATAATGTCTTTAATTACTTCTATAACATTTATGGTAACATATAAAAAAATAACCTTGCCTGAGTGATTCAAAGCTCCGTTACATACTGTGCTTTCCAGAAAACACACTGAGGTGACTGTAGGATCTGGGTATGGGGGAAGAAATAGAAAAGCTTAAGAGGGCATCACACAAGTCAGAATCTCAAGAGACCTATTGAAATTAAAGTCTGAATGAAGTGGAATAAATCTGAAACCATTAAGGAAATAAAACAGTCTACCCCCAAAGCTATCACAATAAATCAGGTGTAGTAGGTTTTATAGGTAAATTCTACCAATCTGCCAAGAACTAAATGATCTCAACTTGATAAACACCATTCCAGAAAGCTGAAAAAGAAGACTCATCCACCGATATCATAAGAAAGAAATGTAAGCAAGTTTCATTTCCTAAACTAAATTTAGAAATCTATAATGAAATTAATATGCTGTTTAGTAAGCTGTGTTTATTAATTATTTTTAAAATCACAGGAAAGCAGACTTATGAAAGGATTGGAATAAAATTTAATGACATAATACTTATGTACCATGATAATAAAAGAGAAAATAAAAGATGAAATTATGTCAACATATCTAATATTTTGATAAAATTCAGATAAAATTCAGATTTTTATGATTAAAAAATAGCAAAGTAAGAATAGAATGGAACTTCCTTAATTTGAAAAAGGTTATCAAAATTTTATAGCAACTTTTATATTTCTTACATAAATATGAGGATAAGAAAAACTTTATATACATTCACCAAAAAATTAAATTTTGTTTTATCATCTCTTCATACTTTACTTTTTGTTTGAAAGCTTTAGACCTGATTTTTTGAGTGAGTGCATTTTAAAGTGTACTTGACATTTTAAATGGAATTATACTGAGTACATTTATTTAAGAATACTTTTAGTTGCCAAAATAGCTCAGCAAAGTCTCAAGTAGGAACAGAACTATCTCTTCTTTTTTCAAATCTTCTATTAGTCCTTCAATAGTGTTATCTTGCAAAGTCTTTAAACATTTTTCCATTTATCCTTGTGTATTTAGTTTTTTATTTTAAATGGTACATTTATTAAAATTCCATTTTTAATGTGCTGTTGTTATGCATGAAAACATCGACTTTTTATATACTCATTTGTTTTCATTAAGCTTCTAAGTTTCATTAACTCAAAAGTTAATCTTTATATTTTCTTAATTTTCTAGGTAGGAAATTATACATCTATGCAAAAGGAAGGTTTTGTTTCTTCCTAGTACATTTAATTCTTATTTGTTTTCCAGATCCTGCTGCACTGATCTGTAAAGAGCAGAAGAGAAACTGTGAATGATAGTAGTCAGTATGTCATGTTCCTGATTTTGCTGGATATTTGTCATTCGTTTGGCCCACTAGCTCTCCTTGAAAATGAAAGCTAAAAACATGAGCTGCTCCCTTTTCTGGTTCTACCACTGGAGCAGGAAGCTTTGAATCCTCCAAAGACACACCTTGGGCTGAGACTGGATAGTCAGCCAGTAAGACATTCTGCAGAGGCAGTGGAGCACCTCCACGCCAGGGGTACTGACAGCTGTAAATCAAGTCAACAGTGCAGAATCCACATGGGACAGGTAACAGGGTCTCTTCTCTACCACGTGACACTGAGCTGCTGGGAACAAGTGGGAGCTGAGCAGAGAGTCCGGCTTGGATTGCCAGGACAATGGTAGCCTTGTTTTGGGAGGCTGAACCCGGAGTTGGCCTCTCAAGAAGACCCAACACTTTGTTTGTTTGTTTATCTTAATTTTAGTTTCCTGATAACCTTTGTAAAACTTACTTTCTGTTTAAAATAACTAAAATTCTAATAAGAATCAAAAAGATAATAATGTTTTTAAAGAAATGTGTGTTTTTAACATGTAGGGTTGAAGGCAAGTATTTAACGTTTCTTGGAAATTTCACTTTACTCCAAGCTTGATGATAAAATTTTTGTAGAATCAAATCACTGATGAATTTTATGAAATGTATGCATCTTTTTCATGGTTCCGTTATTTTCTCCTTAATATGTTAGCATAGTGCTTTGAAAAAAGAGAATTCCAATGTTAAAGTATCCTAAAATTCCCAGAAAAAGCTTCCATGTTTTTGTTTTCTTTTTATATTTGGTTATGATTATACATAGTAAGATACCATTTAATTCTGATACACTCTTAAACCATAAATATTCCAGATTTGTAGGGAGAGACTGACTAATTTTTTATTATAGCTCTGGTTATATATCATTAAAGTTTAAGACATTCTGTGTTCTCAAAAGCAATTCATATAAAAATAAATGTTTTCTTGTAAGTATATTGTTATTTACATGAAAAACTCTCCTTTCTCAATGATCTATTACCATTATAATGGTAATATGTAAAAGTCTTTGAGAGGGGCTACATTTGAAACGCTGTAGATTTTTAAAATTTTTCTATTTCATTCTAAACTGTCAACTTACTCCAATAAAGTTATTCAAAATATTTAGTATTATTTAAAAATCATGTTCTTAATTTCTTGATAACATGTGAATGATATATTTTATTGTATTTTCAAACAAATAAGTTTTGCTTTTCTATTTCTGTCATTTGTGCTTGTCTTTTGAAATATCTATATCTACTTATTTATAGATAAAGAACCAAAAAATGCATACACACTTCGTCAATTTGGTGTACCAATAACTGTGTGGAAACTAATGGCTACTAATTCAAATACCTATTGTGGAGATCAAATTAACTTGTATTAACCTCATGATGTCCTAATAAATTTAGCATTAAAATTTTTATATAATTTTTTCCTGATGTATACACTTTTGGGAGATACTATACATCTTAATTTATTTCAAATTTCTCAGACTAATTCACTAATACAATATTATTCTCATAATTTGACTGCTTGGTCATTAATCTCTATTTGTCTCTCTGTTCTTATGTATTCATTTATGGTTAAATTGCCTTCTGAACTTTACATAGTTACTGAGTTCACTAGGCCTTCGAAAGTAGACCTCTTGAAGTCATTTCACCTTTTTTACTGGTTATATATTAAATACATTTTTAACTACGTGTGATCAACGCATAAGGTGAATATTTAAATTTTAAGCCTGTGTTACAGTAAAGGGCACAGTGCCATAAACTTCCTCAAAATACTCCCTTTCTGTCCAAATACACTTTCTTACCAGTTTTTGAAGCAGTTCGGGGCATTTTCCTTCATGAATGTCTGTATGAGTTATGATCAAATGGGGTGAATGCTGCTGCTTGCTACCGTCTGAGGAAAAACAAAGACTTGTAAACACATTACAGAGTGTCCTCACCCACCTTGTTCCCCAGATCAGGTGCCATGTGACTTTTTGTTCTTCCCCAAATTCAAAATGACCCTGAAAGGTAAACATTTCAAATTAATTCAGGCTGCATTGAGTCAGTCAGAGCCGAGCAACTAAATATGCTCAGGAAAGAAGACTTGCAGGCTGCTAAAGAAAGTGTCAGCAGCAGTGGGATAAAGGTACTTAAAACATAGGGAATATTTTGAGGCAGATTAATGGCAATATTTTTTAGTGTGATAAATTTTTATTTGCACATTCACTGTGTTTTAGCATGTCTCATGCAGAATGAAAATATAGGGATTTCCTTTTGCCTATTATTTGTATTTCAGCTTTCTATGGTGCTGAAAATTTCAAGACTTTCCATTTTTTCTTTCTCAAACTCTTTTCATGGATATATTTCACCTTTGTATTCACTCCTCCATCTGTTTTAATTCTGGTTCCTAATGTCTATATATTAATTGCTTCAGATATACATGCTAAACTCTAATTATATGACTGTACTTAATCAGTGACATAAAATCTCCATTGTTTTAAATTTCAGTTAATATAGCTCATGTACCTCACACAAGCCTGTGTTTATTTGCTATTTTCTTTTTTTCTTTAATCGGTACCGGGGTCAAACTTGCTTGCAAGGCAGGTACTTATGCCGCTGAGCTAAATCCCCAGTCCCAATTTGCCATTTTGTTTTTAACTGCCAGAGGAGTCTTCTTTTATTGTGACTTCAATATATATATATATATATATATATATATATATATATATATATTTTTTTTTTTTTTTTTTTTTTTTTTTTTTTTTGTGAGACAGGGTATCAGTGTTCAGTTCACACTGGCCTTGAACTCACTTTGCAGCCCAGGATGGCCTTGAATTCACTCTGCCTCAGACTACAGAACGTGGGGATTTAGGTGTGTATTATCATATCTGTCTTCAATATATTTGCCTTAAAACTACTTTTAAAAAATTTATAATATATATGAGAATTTTGCCCAACTATTTCAAGTTCCCAAATATCTTAAAATCATATCCTCTATATTTTTTTCCTTTTCTATTTCATAACTTTAGTTTTTGTTTTATTTTAAAGAGAAAAAATAAAACCAATCAAAATAAACCAGTGTAAGAGATACAGGACTCCAAATCAACAATAGTTGCTATAACAGTTTTTGATGTCTTCAAAATAGCTGCAAATAACTTCAGACACAGTAAAACTCAAACGGAACCGAACAGAATAGAACAGAAACAATAAAACAAAACAATGAATGCAATAAAGAACTTCAAGACAAATCAATAGTAAATCCAAAATTGCTACCATAATACATCTTGCTATCTTTTAAATAGCTGCTCTTGCCATCAGATTTGACAAACAAAACAAAACAATAAAACCCAATCCAACACAATAATGGAAATGTTTAGGACTTCCAGAACAAGACCATAGAAAATCAACAATGGCTGCAACCCTCAGAAAGAGATTCCCCCTCTATGTCACCCTGTGTACCGCTATCCTCTGAACCTATGATGAGACCGCTGGCCCTAGATCTGCAATGTTAGTGAAAGAACAAAGCACCACAGACACCCAATTGCATTTTACCTCCATAGCTATCATCAAAGCCTGTGTTCTCTGGATAGCCGGTTGCTTATGGCAGGGGCATGGAGGTGTAGGTTGGCACTTCTTGTTCACCAGTCCCTGAGCCAGTAGGAGCAGGGGTCTGTCTGCTCCAATCTGGCAGCATCCCTTGCATGATGCTGGCTCCCACACTGGGCCCGCTTGCTGATGTGGCCTTGTTCTCTCTACTCCTGGTCCATGAGTAGCCCATAACTTTACTTTTTAACCTATCAATAAGACAGGATTGTTTCTGTCATGTGGGAATTTTATAGTCTGTTACAACTCACCATTTACTTTTGTGTCCATCACACAACATCATCAGCTCTCGCCCACCTTCAGAGTAGTTTTTAAACAAATCATTTTGTTAATATTGTCCTAACAAATGCAGAAAAGAGCCAATTTCAAGCATAAAGTTCTCAGAGAACTTATTTCTACCTAATCAATTACAAAAGATTCCCTATTTCCTCAAATATTTTTTGAAGGCCATGGTGCTTCTGGGAGCCCCAAATGATGAAGGACTATTAGTTTTATTTCCCTGTTTTGCAAATCACAGAAGTCTCCTTCTTGCTTTTATGTGGACATTAATAAACTTCATAAACTGTTGAATTAAAGAAAGCAGTAGCATATTTGCTGAACACATGGTGAAACACATGCCGAAGTAATGTATGGTGATGGATAAACTTGCATGTAAAAAGGAATAAAAAATAAGGAAAAAATAGAAGACAACATGAGAAAAGATTCTGGTTTTACTACTATCCCTGGACTATGAGCACTTGTAAAAATTCACCAATCTCTATAAATGCAATTTATTAACTTTATACTATGTACCACTTTGCTGAAAACATGAAAAAAAAAAAAATACATGAGCAAAGAGCCATGCATGGTCTGGTATCTTCTCACAGGTCCAGCCAAAGGCTGCATTCTCTATATATGGTTATATATTGCTGTGTATTATCTAGGATGTGTTGTCATAAGTTATCTAGGATTATCCAAGATTTATAATAATAGTACAGCTTCTTTATATAATGGTAGTCCATTTTGTTCAGAAACATAATTTTTTGAAATACAACCTGACTTAACTGTTCTCAAATATGGTTTGCCAGTTTCATCAAAAGTCTTTCAAATATTTATCCCATGCGTTTTTCACAGCTCCCTTCACTTCACATCTCCCTGTCACATGTCGATACTTCACATGTACAAATTTTAGATTGAGAATTATCTGTGATGTGTCTAGACATACACATTACCAAAAAAAGAGAAAGTCATGGCAGCATTACCAAAACAAAACCATATCCTTAAAGAGCAAAAATGCTCAACAATAGAAGACTGGTTGTATAAATTATGGTTTACATTTAAAATAAATAATAGCTATACATTAATATGATGACATACAGCTATATTTAGTAACAGTATTTTACATAATAAATTATTAGGAAAGAAGACAAACAATATGCATTATATTAGTGCCATCTTACAAAAAACACAAAGATAAACGCTGATGAAATGCGTGAATAAAAGTGCTTGCAGTGGTGTGCATTTCAGAAATCATTGTTTTCATTGTGTATGTTTATGCTCCATAATTTTACATGAGCATTTGCTATTGAATAATTTTATATTAGGGCTAAAGTGCTAATGTATTGATTTATTTTTAAGAAAAATATTTCTATGTAAGTATAGAGCTAGAACACAAAAATGTGATAATTAAACCCAAGTTTTGAGCTGCCATATGTACTATCTTAATGTCATGTATATCAAATTCTAGTAATAAATTTGGCTTCTAGCTTCTCATGACAAAATTTCTATATATGTGAAAGAATGTAGACTAGGTTTTTTATTTCTGTCTTCAGTAAATGTGAATGAAAATTGTATTATGACTATTTCATTGTTTATGATTTAAATAAAGTATTATGCTATCGTTATATGCTATGTCTTTCTATGTTCCACTGTTTTGGAATTCTGTAAATTAGGAGTTGACTAACAAATTAAAAATTTTATGTGGTTACTACCTGTGTCCTAACGTATACTGTCTCCTCCCCAGTTTTGTATAGATGAAGTAGTAAATTATAAACCAAAGTAATTCATTTCAGCCAAGCCAGAAGGTGTTTGAAAGTTGTTAATTACAAAAAGTAAAATCTATCCAACATGAAAAATATATAAAATATTCTCATCACAAGAATTTTACTTAAGAGAAATCTATAAACTAAATACATGGGAAATGTATTAAATGTTTTTCTCAAGTGAAAGTGCCATGAGGACCAAAAGGAAGAATAATCCTTTATCTGAAGAATATAAGTGTAAGGCTTCTAACTATGGCTTCACTTACATATTTTTAGTGATTCCAAAGTAAGGGTCATTTTTAGGTCCTTAATTTACCTTTAAGTTCATGAAAGATTAAGGATAATTTTTGCCTAATTCAAGTATATGTTTTACTTATTTATTTTAGATGGCTTTGCTGGGATCAGTGTTTGGGAATTAAAACTGCTACATACATCAAAATATGGTATTTAGGAATAATTATTATGACACTTCAAGTTATCAATGACAGATAATAAATCATTTAGTATGATAGCAACAAAAACTGCTAATTATGCTAAGTGAACAGGATTATGTTACAATTTTGTATTTTATTCCTGGTAACTCATTTAACATGGACAGTCACTCTGTCTTACCACTCAGTGCATTGCCAGCATTTTCTTTAATCTTATCAGTTCTCTTTGATTTAATTGAGAAGTCACTTTAGAAGAATGTCACTTTCTTGCATCTCTTCAACAAAGTAATATAATTAAGATTATGCAAAACAGAGAAGATTCCCAGAGTGCCAAGTAAAAGTGAAGGCCTATGAAATCCCAAAATTAGGAATTGCTGAAGTCAACACAAATAACTGACATTTCGATGACCTAATTAAAACAAATTGCATTGCTATGGACACAAGTTATGATTTTAAGCAGAATATTCCTGATAAGTAACAGATAAAACATCTGAAATTAGTGTTGGATATTTCCTACAAAATCATGTAAAACTGGAATTCATTCTTGACAAAATAATGATAAATGTGAAAATCTGAAAATTCATGAGAAATGGAATACTGTTGATTAAGGTAAAATGGCATAGGAAACTAATAATTTGAGAAATAGATGCTTCTGGCTGACATCGTCTCTGAAAATTTCTTAATTTCTCTGTGCTTCAGAGTGATATCTACACACTGAGGAGCTTCTGGTGCTATTATGAAGATAAATAATTTAACAAAGAAAAAATACTTGAAGAGTATTCTAATTTGTGGTAATTTTCAATTTTTTACATATTTAAGTATCCTAGTAATAAAAACAAAATTGGAAGCATTATAAAATTATACAATACACATTACCTTAATATTGTTTCTTTTACTTTCAAATTTTTAAAGGGAAAAGATCTTTTAATATGAAAATTACATTCTTATTCCAGAAGGACTTCATTAGGCCTTCTTCCTGGGAAGCAATAAATTTCTATGCAAAGTCCCTCATAATTCCAAAATGTGATTCCATTTTGAAAATGTATCAGTTATGCTCCAATGCTCTAAAAGCTTTAAAGTTTGCCCATTTTGTCAAATCACCCTTAATAAGGAAATAGAATTACAGAAGGTGACACCACAGAGAAAAATCCATTTATAAGGAATTTAGTACCTTAAATACAACGCCCACTTATGTTAGCAGACCAATATCCTCTGGGGAGTAGAACTTTGTAACAGAAGAAAACATGTCACTAAAATTTTATTGATATTTTTAAAATCTATTCCAAATGCCCATTATGAAAGCACTTTTATGTGATTTATAATCTATGAAATGATAAATTGAAATGATTACCTCTTGAAACTTTTTTGGACAGATATTTCTAACTATTACTTTTCCTATTAAAAGTAGAGTAGCTTTTGATGAACATATACAATCATCTAAGCTTTTGTTTTTGTTATTTTGGTGCAGGATCGAACTCATGACCTCGTACTTGCCAGGCAGGCACTTAGGTCGCTGAGCTAAATCCCCAGCCTACCATCTAGTTTTACAAAGTGTAAAATGCATAGCAGATTATCCTCAAGAAAGCAAATTTAAGAATGAAAATCATGAAATCACAGTCTGAGCTCAAAACCAGTGCTAATTCTTATTAGCTTTATGACTTTAGGAGAATTACATAAGCTCCACATGCCTCAGTTTGTATGTCTGCAAAACAGAGAATATAATTGTATTTATTTAAAAAAACAGTTGTGATGATTCATAATATGACACATGTGAAGTATTAGGAATACATCTATCATCTACAAAGTGCTAAAAAAAAAACCACCATCATCATGTGTTTAATTTCTGGGCAATGGCTGGGATATGTGCTTTTAAAAGTATGCATTAATTTAGTATAGTTATTCTTTAATTTTTTATTTATTAAAAAATAAAAATTAAAAAAGCAAGATTAAGATAAAAGAGGACATAGTAACAACACAGGTCAGAACAGAACAATTTAAGCAACATAGTGTTTCACCACAAGATAAGCTTACTTAACAGTAGTTACCATAGTGTCTCTTTCCTTGAAATATTTGAGCATAACTTCATGTACTATAGCATCAAACAAAACATGACAATGTAAAACAATTCAAAAGAATGAAAGTATTAAGGGTATTTTGTACCAACTAACTGAAAATGAACAATGGTTTCTATATTATCTCCATGTCTATAAAAAATTTTGTTTATACTATCACATATAATAAAATCCAGTAAGACACAATGTGATAAAATCAATGGAGACAGAAGAACAAAAGCTTGGTGAGACTTCAAAACAAGATGATGTTAAATCAGCACTGGCTATTACGATGTCTTGTTTTCTTCAAAATAGTTGTCCATACCTTCACAGACAATAAAATCAAACAACCCAGAATAAAACCATTCCAATTAATGATTGAAAACATTATAAGGCTTCAAAGAAATATAATGGGAAATCATGATTACCACATACTTTTATGTATTCTTATCATTTCTTACACTAGGGAAACTATTCGGTATTTGTACCTATGAGTTTGATTTATTTCACTTATGAGTATGGTCTCAAGCTGCGTTCATTTATTTATAAATATCTCAGTGTTATCATTCTTTATAGCTGAGTATTACTCCATTGTATAAAAATAGCACAACCTTTTTTTTATCATTTCCTCAGTTGATGGTCACTTAGGTTGTTTCCAAGATCTGGCTATTACAAATTGTGCTGCTATAAACATAGGTGCACATATATCACTGTGCTATGATGCTTTCAGTTCTTCTGAGAATATCCCTAGAAGTGGAATAACTAGAACAAATGTGACTTCCAATTCCAGCTTTCTGAGAAATCTCCAGACAGACTGGTTGCACCAGTCTACACTCCCACCAACAGTGCAGGAGAGTTCCTTTTCCCCCACAGCCTCTCCAGCATTTGTTGTTGTTGGTTTTCTTGATCCTGGCCATTCTTTCAGGAGTGAGATGATATCTCAGTGTGGTTTTAATTTGCATTTCTCTAATGACCAATGATGATGAACATTTTTTCATGTATTTATTTGCCATTTGTATTCCTTCATCTGAGAAGTGGGTATTCATTTCAGATGCCCATTTTTGGATTGGGTCTTTGAATTTTGGGAGTCTGATTTTTTTTTTATTCTTTATATGTTTTAGACAGAAGTCCTTTGTCTGAGGGACAGTTCACTAAGATTTTTTTGCCAGTTTGTAGGTTTTCTTTTCACTATGCTGGAGATTCCTTTTGACTTGCAGAAAGTTTTTAAAAAGAGGCAATCCCAGTTTTTGATTCTGGGAAGTATTTCCCGTGCAGTTTGATTCCTGTTCATTAATTTTCTACCTACCCCTATGTCTTCAAGGTTTTTACCCAATTTTTCCTCCAATAGATTGTTTCTGTTTTAATATTCAGATCTTTGATCCATTTCGATTTTCATTTAGTATATGGTGATAGGCATGGGTCTAGATTTAGTTTTCAGCATGTAGAGAGATAGTTTTTCCAATACCATTTATTAAAGAGACTGTCCTTCTTCCAGTGAACCTGTTTGGTTCTTTTATCAAAGATAAGGTGGTTGAATTTGTTTGTAGTTGTGGTTGTATCTTCTAATCTATTCCATTGATCTTTGGCTCTGTTTTGATTCCAGTACCATGTTGATTTTACTACAGTTGCTTTGTTGTATAACTTCAAGTCAGGGATTGTGATGCCTCATGCCTTGCCTTTGCTGCTTAGTATAGTTATTCTAAGTGTTTTATATGTTTTCTGGTCTGTTATGCTAGCTGTCAATCTGTTAATAATAATTAACCTGATACACAAGAAATAAATCTAATGCTGACAAAATAAATCCAAGTCACTAATTTCAAGAATTTTTGTCGCTGTACACATTATACTTAGCTGAACATTTGGAAGAATTCTGTATAAAAACTAATATTGTATTCTTTGTAAAATCATCTACACCAAATATTTATCACTATAAGATTATAGAAAGTACTAAAATAAATACATCTAAAACATAATCAATATAGTATCCTCAGGTTATAGGCCACTGATTAACAAAATTTTCTTGCTCACAAAAGTGTGTATCTCTTTATAAAGTTATGAAAGTAGCAGTTGGTGATAACATAAATATAATGAGTTTTGGTTTCCTGGAAATGAAGGCCATTGCCTAAATCAAAGAAGACAGCTTTAGTGTTTCTTCCTTGGGCATTATGTATGCACTCCTCTTCAAAAATGCTGCTGTTCCTTTAAAAACAGGGAGTTATCATTACACTGGTGAATATTAACTGCCAAGCACCCTACTAGTATTTGTAAAGAGTATTTAAGATTCTTTGACAATCTTTTTGAGTGGGTATGAAAAATAAGAATTTAGAAGTAAAAATATACATATTATTTCATTTTGAAAAGTGATTTAAAGGAGAAAGCGCATCATCTGATTAGGATGAAAATAAACCAAATGAAATTTAATCTATCGGGGGGCTGGGGATTTAGCTCAGCGGCATAAGCACCTGCCTTGCAAGCAGGCGGTCATGAGTTTGATCCCCGGTACCGGAAAAAAAGACATTTAATCTATCTAGTCATTTGAACAGCTGCTCTAAGGTTAATTCTTTCATTTGAATAAAGCTTTGAGTCTTTCTAAGTTCTTCCCTCTCCTCTTGTTCTTCCCTAAGCAGAAGATGTCAGTGGTGTGTGAGTGACGGTCCTGAAGTTACAGAAATGAAAGAAATGTCCAACCTCGTGCCGACCCTTGCACATGCACTGTCTGCTGTCTACTGGAATCCGAAGCATTGCTTCCCATCTACCAACCATGGGCTGAGGCTTACACCTCTGGCTGGTACATTAGTGCTCCTTTAGTCTTGGCTGGACAATGCTCCTGGAGTAACTTGAGCTCCCTTCTGCTCCCATAATAATGGACTCATCAATTTTCACCCACCCCTTTTTGGGGTCACCCACCTGTCCTGCAGGGACAATTGCAGGCCCTTGACAGAAGTGCCAGTTTTTGACTCAGCATGTACGCCATGCACAAACTGAATGGTTGGGAAAGACCAACTAAATCCTCTCTCAACCTGATCAGATCGATCCACTCTTTTACCTAAAATGAGGTACCAGTGATGTTTTAGTTTCCTTCTAGAATTTAAAAGAGAGAAGAAAGAGATGTTCTCACGCTTGGTATATCTGTCAATTTACCTAGCACAAGTTCTCTCCAAGCCGAGAAAAAACAAATTAAGATGATACTGGTTTTCCTCCGCTGCCCTCATGTTTCTCTTTCCACAGTCCCTCAAGACTCAGGATTTATTTTAGGCACGGAGAACAACACAGTGAATGCCTGAGTGGCTAATTCCAGGAAGAATATAGTTACTTCTGAGGTCAGAATGAGACAAACAGAAGAAAAATGGTGCACATGAACACAGAAGGAGACTCCTTTGGAACTTTGTCTTTCATTTATGTCAAAGAGACCACAGCACTGGAAGGCTTTTAGAAGAGGGACCTACTCGTGAGTTAAGAAGTAGAGGTAAGATTTGTCAATGCAAGAGTGAAATCAAGAAGAAACAGACATTTTTGAAAGAGCCCAGGGAAAAAGACTGCAGGTTTAAATAAGAATACCAAAAATGTTTTATTCTGGGTAACTATCGGAACTTAAGGAGCTACTCCAATTTGGGAAGAATAAGAGAACCATCATTTACTATTGTGATGGATTCTGTTCATCAAGAATTTGTACAGCTTTCTTCATCTTCATAATGTCTGAGCCTCCAAAAGACACAAAGTCTGGGAAATGGTGATTCAGTGGTTAGGGACGCTATCATTTTAAGCTTCCTTTTTCAGACTCTAGTGGGTGATCATGACTGCCCACCGATACAGCTTTCTTCATGTGTTTTGGGATTCCTCAAAGGATGGTGGTTGACTAACAAGATTGAGTGCCTCAATGAAACTACTTGACCTGTTCAAGTTAACAAAGACTTCCTCTGAGCAAATTCTCATCAGGATACTCTGAACTCTCCACTAGGTTTCAACATTAGACCCTATCTTGACCTTGGCCTTTCAAGTTCATTTTTAGCAAAGAATTCTAAATTGGTTTCATAAGAATCCTTTTATGCTTGAAATTTAAGTCTTAAGTTAGCCTTTAGCAAGAATTTTGTTGGGACAGATTAGCAAGAATTCATCCTTCTGTTTGATTTCTCCTCTTAGAAATTTTTCATCTAATGCACCTCTCACTGTTTATGGGCTGTAAGTCCGCAAATTGCTACCTTATATTCAGAATTGAGTGAAGTGCCTTTTTCCAGTTGCAGTAGTTTTGAATCTAGTTTTCTTTACCATTTAAAAATGTATCAGAATAAATTTCTTTTTGTAAAATGCAGGCTCAAAATTCATGCAGAATCGTTTGAACTGTGTTCTGTTTATGAAAGTAGTTCCTCATCAACTTAATGCAAGAGCAAATGGATTTGACTCCATTTCTTTGTAGAGGAAAGGCAACAGTTTATTATAACAAGAACATGCAAAATACAGGCTATTACTATAGTCACATTTGGAAAGAAAGTTTTCCTCAAGGTTGCATAAGGAAGAATCATAAAAGAAACATGACAATTTATTAAATGTTATGTTATGCAGGTATTTGTTTTTCACTGAATCTTCAAGCATATGTATTTCTTAAATAAAATGTTTGTTTTTCTTATCACTGGAAAATGATGTAGAATAGATACAAACCAGGATCCAGACTTCAGCCTCTTATTTCCATCAATGGTTAAATCATTCTTGGATGACTTCCTATCTCCATGAACTCTGGTAGGGCATTCAATTTTTCCTCAAGTTCATTCAGAGGCATTTTGCTAAGACAGCAATCTTGCAATCAATTGCATTGTGTACTATTGATTAACCCCATACACACACACCATTACACAAGCATACACACAGATAAACATGTTATGGGACAAAAAGGAACAGATTTGCCAGAGTTCTTCTTTGTTTCTAAAGGGTAGTAGAAAATTCACCTTCACTAGATAGGAATTAAATGTAGACATACTCTTGGCTAAATAAAACACGCAAGATATGAATTCTTCCTAAGGTGCAGTTAATTCAAGAGAGGATTTGAAATTCCATCAAATGCCAAAGCAAAGGCACATAATACTTGAATGACATTAATTAGTTGAATAATGAGACCTGGAGCAAGTGAGGCTCAGCCACTGAATATGTACATAAAATTTTCCTATCAAAGGGAACCACAGAAATTATCGGGAGAAGCTTTTCACTCTTATTTACATTCAGGTTCATATTAACATTTTACAGAAGAAAAACTTTATATAAATATAAGCCTTCCAACTTAACAGCAAACTGATAATAACTGTGACCAAATGCCTTTAAAAAGCATGGGAACCATGAAATATTTAAGAGACTATGATTTTAGCCAGACTCCTTTTTTTAAGTCAGCAACTAAAAAAGATGATTTGAAAGATTCCTTCTAACTTTAGTTAGAAAAGAATTTTATATTCTCTAGCCTAACATCACAACTTCACAAACACCAAGTCCACATTGTCAAGTGTGCATCAGTTTCTTTCTTGTTTTTTTTAAGCATTATTCTTTTCTCACTTGTTTTTGTAATTTTGACATCATAGAATTTTTCTCTGATTGTCACATTTTGTTCCAGAATGAGCATCATGAATTTGACTAAGCATGTAATTTATCATCTTTGACAGCATAACCCTCTAGCTTAGGCTTTTTAAAATAAAACCATTCCAAATTAATCTTGATCACTCTAAATTAAAAATATACCTACAAGTAGTTTCAATACTTAAGATATAATGACGTTTTCTTGGAAAGTTCAGTGACCTTTGTTTATAATATTGTTTATGAGAATATACTATTGTTGCTTCTTCTGACAGATGTTACACTCTATCACTTAATAAGCTTAGCCTCTTTTGAGCTTTAGGAATTTTACACAAACAAAATAGTCAAAGGATAGGAAATAGTAATGTAGAGGCTGCTAGGAAATAAAGTCAACAAACCAGTAATTCAAAAGTCATGACTTCTAATACATTTTATTTTCAATAATTTTTTTCTTGTTTTCGGTGCAGGGTTCGAACTCACAACCTTGCTCTTGCCAGACAGGTGCTTATAATGTTTAGCTAAATCCCTGGCCCTCTGATACCTTTCGGACTATTTATCGTTTGACCTTCTACAAGTAACTTACCTTCGCATAGCCTTCTTTCTGAAGTTTGTGAAAATTGAAACAACCCCGCAGTTCTAGTCAAAGGGATTGACTAGACCAACACCAACACAGAGGCTATAAGATATGCCTCTGGTCATAAAATGGCACATAAATGTTGGATAACAAAACATCTACAGGTGTTTATAGTTTAATTTAAAAAAACTAATTTTTTTACTAAACAAAGTGCTAATAGAAGCAACTGGGATCAAGTAGGAAAAGATACAAAACTGTCAGTACTAATTAAAAGTGTTCATTTGCCTTAGTTGTGTGCACTGATGGCCGCATAGATCACATGATCAAACGTGTAGAGCAGTCCCTCACCACTCTCCACTCCAGGAAGGCAAACCTGCCAGGCAGGCTGCCCTTAGGAACTGGGAGGACCGCGTGGCCCTACAACCGCTTGGGCGTATTCCTCTTTAAATGAGGTTCTGTGCGTGAGATGTGTTTGTTTTATCTAAAGGCAAACTGCTTTATGGTAAACAATCAGAAGTAGAGGAAATGTTTTCTGACATGTTCTTTTTACTCACCCCATTTGAATGCATTGATCACATCACCTTCTCTTTGAAATTCTAATTTCATTTACTTAAAACTAACGTTAATTATTTCAAGAAATTATTCCCCAAAATTATTATTTTACTTAAGGATTTAATCACAACTAGATACTGGTTGACATGATTTATGTCACACTCAGAAATATTGAAATATTTTTGTTCTTTTTTCTGGGAGGATAAAACATGTATAAAGCATTGGTCTAATCACCTCTCACAGAAAAGCTACCTTTGATTTTTGGTCTTAAACTCCCTTGTTAACTGTTTAATACATTATTAAGTTACCTGATGAACAGTATCAAGTCCTGAACTAGGAAGGAGAAGATACAGTAATTTGGCCACCACATAAAACACTTTCAGTAAGTATTAAATTGTAGGTAATCATTAATGTAATGTTTTCACCACAACTAATATCCCTGGCCCACCACTTAGATTAAATACAAAGATCACTGTGTCATTCCATCTAATATTACATTTTATTTGTTAAATAGTATTGGTTGAATAAACACTTCTTAATTCACTGTTTCTTCATGTATTCATTCTTTCAAAAAGATCACTGAATTATGCTATTTCTTGGACATTTTGGCAATGCAGATTTCGTTGAGCAGTAAGTATGAAAGTTCCTGCCTCATGAAGCTTATATTCCAATATATATTGGAAGTAATGTGCTCCTTGCCTGTTTTTAAGTACCATAAAAATGAAATATGATAATATTTATTTTTATTTTAAGACATAGACTTGCAAAGGTGCCTACGTGGGATTCATCTTGCAATTCTGCCTCAGCCTCCCAAAGTGCTGGCATTAGAGCCCAATTTAGGCATAATAATTTGTATAAAAATTATTTCTAAACTATTGCATCATATACATGTTATTCGAATGATTATGCTAGATATGTTACAATATTGCCAAGGTGGGTTTTGAACAATAAATACAACCTTCTGACAGGAAAGTCGAGGTAAGGAATGAAATGAAGGCACTTAAACATGGGAAAACTGAGGACAAATGTCACACATTTGGGTGTTCTGAGAATAACTGTAGTGTTGTTTTTCTGTAGATACAATATCACAAGGAACTGAGGCAGTGATCTAATTTAAGGAACAGATGAAGAGCTCTGCACCCAGGATTATGTGTGCTCTGTTGTGAGCAGTATGAGTTTCCTCAAGAGACTGAGTGTGGCCAGTGAGTACTTTTTACAGAAGAATAGCATCATTTTCCATATTCTACGTGAGTGACAGTGGTAGATAAGATATCAATGGAGGGGACACAAGAATCTCAGGAAACATCTTGGAGGACACCGAGATGGAAGGGAAGGCATTAAGAATCAGAACTGTGGAAATAAACATTTGCCTGGTTACAGAATAAACAAGAAGGGTGTGGTGACGTCATAGGAGAAAATGTGGAAAGAGTTTGTTTTGAATCAAGCTGCTATTTTGCTTAAGAAGGTAAATCAAGGCACTACTAACCAAAATGAAAATTATGAACAGATTAGCATTTTTATGTTGGATTTAGTTGTGGAAATTAGAGGATTGAAAAGCCTAATATCTCAAGAGAAATACAAACCAGGTAGCTGGATCCACGAGACCAAGACACAGCAGAAAGATGAGAAATAAAGAAGTAGACACCATTGACATTTACTGACTGAAATCTTTGGAAGCAATGAGATTGTCCAAGGTAGCATGAATATTACAAACAGTTTCAAAGTTGAACATATATTAGTTCAGGTTAGTCTCCCTGAACTACCAGAAAGCCAAGATATCCCTTTAAACTGTCGCTTTCATACTTACTTTAACTAGTTTTTATCTCTTATTAATTTTGAATTTTTGATGGTGTATATAGTACATAATGATTACACTCATCATGGGGAAATTGTACAGCAACGTCAAATACCTCAACTCTTTCCCCTCTCCCATCCACCCTTCCTTTATTTTGCCAGCATCAGATTCCTTTATTTATAAGTCCTTATAAATTTAAGTAATATCTACAAATAAACAAGGAGATGAATAAGCCAAAAACATATAAAAACCCTAGGAAAATTCGACTAAATCAACGTCTACTTTTAGATATTGCCCAGGTCATCGCTTCTTTCCTATTGTCTGTATTTTATTTCTTTACTTATATGTAGAATTTTTCATAAGAGATGAAGAATATGATATTTAAGTTTGTATGTCCGATTTGTTTCACGTTGTATTATCATCTCAAGATGTCATTTTCTACACTGACCCTTCTTTCTGGCTCAGCAGTAACACTTTCTAGTGTGTATAATGGAACTTTCCTCCAAGTTACGTGTGTGGATGCGTCTCTTCTTCCACTGTGTGCTTTTCTTTTTTCTCCATTTTGAAGTTGCAGAAAATAGAACTTCTGAATACAAATAATTTTGAGTCAAGCAAATTTACAGAACATTGTGTCAGTAGAAAAGAGGGGAAAATGTTTTATTTGAAAGAATACAGAAGAATAAATCAAGCTATAACTATTCCATTTAGTTCTGCATTAGACATATATATTCACAATGTAAATGTGCCCTTTATTTGCTGCAACAATATTAAAACAAATGACAAAACATGCAAAATATCATCAATCCTACTATTTGCAATGAGATGTACATTTCATTTAACAGTCTTAAAAAATGGAAGTTAGTTGTTCATTTACACATTCAGCCTCACAGGTATTGAATATGTGCTGAGACCTACCTTGTGCTAAGTGTCCTGCAGAAAAATGAAGTAGGCCTGATTATGGTCCCTGAGAGATTTATAGTCTGAAGAGAGACACTAGTATTAGGTTGTTCTCTAAATATTTCAAAAAAGATAGAAGGATCTGCATATTTGAGGGAGAGACAGTTCTTTCAAATAATTATATCTATATTTATTTTAATCATAAAAGAAAATAATATGTCAAGAAGTTAGATTCAGTGTGCATGAAAGAATCTGTCAATTGAATATTGATAATGGCAAACATCATTTACTTGTTTAGATAAAGTAACTTCAGACCTCTCACTCCCAATCACACAAAGTCTTTTCACCATGCCACTATGCCAAAGACACTTTGCACATTTTAAAAAACGGAACTATTATTGTTCACTTTAGATAAAAAGTACACATTTTTTTCTTCTGCTATTGTTTTTTATCAACCTATAACAAATTACAATTGATTTACATATATTATTCAAATTTCAAATAAGCTTTAATTCTTTTACTCATGGATACTTCTCTCAGCATCCTAGATTACTAATATGAAACTCAGATTTATATAAAAGTATCTCTTTCTTGTCTGTCCTCTAGCATCTCTTAAAAAGAAGTCAGTTTAAAGTCTCATGGTATTTTATTTCCCACTAATTTTCAGTTCCTCACTATGACTGGTGTTGTGTGTGACAGTAAAACTCACAATGTTCAACTAAACTTTTAATAAATCATTTTATAGTCACTCTTAAAAATAATCACGGACTTCAGAAATATCTGTATAATCATTTATATGTCATTTAATGTTTATTTTCAATTTTCTGAGATTTTTCCATTCTTTTATTCTTGTGTCCCCTTAAACTATTCATGAAATTTTATCACCTGGAGATCAAGCAACTTAAGGTTTTTTTCAGGTTTACTAACTTCTATATTCATAAATATGCTAGATTCCATAAATTCTGAATAACTCACCATGTATCAAAGTTGAAATCACTTTTATGGTTCAAACAAACAACGTTTTTGTCAATTTCAAAACAGTTGAACAGATCATTGTTTTCTATGTGAATTGGAAATCAGGTTCAAGAAAAATGTTTTATTTGAAAGACTACAGAAGAATAAATCAAGCTATAACTATTCCATTTAGTTCTACATTAGACATATATATTCACAATGTAAATGTGCCCTTTATTTGCTGCAACAATATTAAAACAAATGACAAAACATGGAAAATATCATCAATCCTAGTATTTGCAATGAGATGTACATAAACACAAAACTTGAAAGTCAATTTTAAACTGCCATTTTTGAGATTGCCTGATTTCAAATTTTGAAAGATCAACATTACTATTAAAAGAATACTGTAAACAAAGGCTAAGTGTCAACCCTGAAGCCATTTCTTTTTGTTTTGTTTTATTTTTCTTTGCTTTGTTTTGTTTTTGGTCTTTCTGTTGAAGACATAAATCCTAGCACTGTAGAACCAAATGCTTCAATGCAATTGTGAGGCCATTTTTATCTGAACAATGAACAGTAATGAGAGCTGTAAATAATACAGTACAAAACGATTTGGTATAAAGTCTTAGCAAGATGCTGTTGCCATGTCCTAGGCCTCAAAATGATTGAACTATATAGCAGAATATGTGCTTTTCTGAAAACACTCTTCAAGTGCAGAGCTATTTGAGCATCATTATACTTACACTTCATAAACCAGTGTAACACACAATGCTCCCCTTTATATGAGAAGTATAGTAATAGCATTTTCTAAATAAAACTATCTCTCAGTGTGTTACATCTAATGAACATTATCACTTACACAGAGAGAGAGAGAGAGAGAGAGAGAGAGAGAGAGAGAGATCTAGCTATATATAGCTTCCCAATTGAAGCTCATGTTTTAAATTAATGTCTAAAGATTTTGTAGGAGAATACTTGTTTCAAAACATTCTATAGAGTCTATACTTTATTTCAGGAAATTTGGCTTTTAGTTGCTACATTATAATTGTGTACTCTTTAATAAATCAAATTCTTGCTGAATTTATTTTTTCATTCCAGTAGAGCTGTTCTAGTTATGGGCAAAGTTTGCTGAAAATTATAATTACCTGGAAAGTTTTAAGTTTTTTTTTTAATACCTTCAATCTTCTCCAGTGAAGTTAAATTGTAATTTCCAAAAAATGAGAGTGAGACATGAGTATTTTTGTAAGCTTCCCATGTGATTATAATATGCATTTAACAATCACTTTCAACTCTGAAACATTCTGATGTTGCATAAAACTTGCAGGTTGAGAACCTCAGCATGTGTTTTAAATGAGTTCTAGGGAAAGAATTTCCAATGTAAGGTGTGGATGTTTGTTCTATCAGGTGCATTCATAATGTCGGCTGACAAGGAGAAAAAAAATCAAGGAAAAAATTAACAAGGAAGGTAGACAGGCCATGCAAACGAGAGCTCAATTACAGAAGAGCTGTCTCTAAGAGACCAGAGTCATGCTCTTTAACATTCTAAGTGATTGGTTTGTGCAGTGAACCAAATCTGAGCAGTTCCAATGTTTGAAAATGTAATGACTTAAATAGAAATACTAATATCTCCAAGGTCATGAAACAGTTCCTTGGCCTTAGGAAACATGTAACTTCTGTGGATCACATAGGTCAATTTGATGGACCCCTTAAAACCTTAAGGTGCATCTTCTCTCTGCATTAAAATACATTAACACAAGCTTTGAAATAAAATTAATTCATTTTGCAGAATATGCCTTTTAAATCTTTCTTTTGCATTTGCAGACTTACCAAGAAGTTATTGAAAATTACCATATTTTTAACTGAATAAAATTAGGTAAAGGATTGCAGTACAAAAGGTCATCAAAACAAAAGACTATGAAAGAAATCTGAGAATAGCTATTCAATTCTAATAACAGCCCAAATTAAGGTAGCTTGAAAATATGCAATGGTTAAGAATTAACTTTTAATCCTCAGATACACTTTAAGGAATTTATAATCTAGGTTGCCCCTAGACATATTAGTGAGAAAGGGAAAGGAAAAGTAACAATTTATCAAATATTTTGAAAGTTACTCTGTTGAATTGCATATATATATATATATATATATATATATATATAGATATAGATATAGATATATTTCATAAATATATATGTATATATAAATATATGAAATATATACATATAAATATACACATATATTTATACATAAATTATATTTATATATAAATATACATAAAATATGTTAATGTAAAGGTATTAAAAGGATTCTGAAAAAAATATATATATATCATATACATATAAAATATCTACAGGAAATGGGGTCAATAGTTCATCTAACTTATGAAGTCTGCCATGGCTTATAGAAATAAAAGAGACTGGGGCCAAAGATTTAGTTCGGCAGTGTAAGCTCCTGCCTGGCAAACTTGAGGTCATGAGTTTGTTACTTGGTACCTCCCGCGGAAAAAAAAAAAAAAAAGAAATAAGAAAAAAAAGAGACATAAGCCAAAACATAGCAAAGTTCTAGAAGCTTTCTGCTGGTGATAGTCATCATGTATCCACAGCTCCTACTTCACAGACTTGCTTGCCTTTGAGGTAATAAAATCTATCTTCAATTAAGCGTACAATAAAATGTTTCTTTTCAAACATTTAAGAAATAATTAAGACTAGAACTAATGAGTCAATGTGCATTAATAACTACATCACACTCTGTATGTGGGATTATCAACAAGATAAAAATTCATCTCATACAAGAAAGATCAAAGAAATGAAAGAGCAAAGGTAGAGACAGAGTCTAAAGTCATAAAATAACAGAGGAAAAATAAAACTGTTAGTACAGATAATAAGACAGGATAAATTACAGCTGCCAATACTAATTTAAATAAGGGAAAATGCCTGATGCTTTAGTGAATTATGTGAACCTCACTTTTAAAACAAAACACAATAGATTGCACAATTGAATATAGTATCAATGAATTGTCAAAAGAAGCATACTTATCATGAACTATATGTCCAACAATTTATTCCACTCTCCCACTTAAGATCACTTCAGAAGAGTATCAGTCCTGAAGTGCAGTGTAATACAAAATGCACAGGGAAACTAAACAGTAATAGAACCCTCTATAGGGCAACTATGAGATAAATTCTAGGTACAACAAGAATAGGATAGAAAATAATCTTATAAATAATATTATTAAATTAAATGCATAATATCCGTGGCACATATTTCCTAAACCTAGGTGAGGAGGAATATTTAAGCACAAGTATGACAATAATACTAAATAGCTTTAAAGTATCTTTCATAGTGTGACTCCATTAACTTTATAATATTTGGTCCTAAATGTTTAAAAAGACTCCACATTCATCTCTTACATTATAGCAAATAGTTCTGCTTTTGTTAAAACCATAGTAATAATCAAAAATACTTCTAGATTCGTATGTTAATAAAAGCCATCAGTAATTTAGTTTATTTTCAAAGATGTTGGTATAACTGTCTTAAAAGGATTCAAATTATTTTATAATTGACTCCTTAAATTGTAGTTTGGTATAAAGTTTTTATTTTAGCTTAATTAACTCTTTTTGCATGTCCTGATGAATGTATTCAGTGTTAACATGGACTAATCAAATAGTCCAGTACTACAGTCCCTTCTGAACTTTAATCACATGGTCTGGAATTGTAGTCTAAGTAAAAATTTCAATTCAACTATTATAACTTCACCATTAAAGTAAAATAAAAATTACATGTTCATAAATCAGTATTTTAAAGTCTAAAGTACTGCAAAAAAGAAACATTAAAAATTTTCAATGTGTAGATTATTTTAAATTAATGTAATTTGTTAATGTTTCATGATGATTAAATTCATTTTAATTAATTTGATCTGGTTTCACTGGATCTTAAGGTAACCTTATTCAAGTTTTTAGGTACACTATATCCAAAAGATATGTCACATTCATTCACAATATTTGTTTTTTTTAATATAAAGAGAATTTCAAAACAAGATAATAGATTAGCAAAGGTTACTATGTTACATTGTTATCTAATATTTTTTCTAATAATGCAAATGTCAATTTGTGATCATGTGTGTACATGTAGAAACTTCTACATATGTTACAACACTTTTATTCACTCCAGAAATAATGTTAGACTTTTCAAACTTTTTCTTAAAATCTTATAAATATGATATATATCCACTGTGTTTGATTGCATCATTCACTATAAAACAGTTTCTTAATTTTAACAGCTTCTTTGCTTCATTAGAAAAGTACATGTGGGAATAACATACACATAGGTGGGTGCTTTTTATAAGCCTATCTCCCAAACCCCAATTTGAAATAAAGAACTTGATTTTCAATATTTTCAAATGTTCTGTGTCTCTCTCTTTTTGCCCAAACACGCCCCACACATATACACAGTATCACTATAAATGCAACAGTTACTATGTACACAGTGTATTTTTTTTCCAGCATTACAGAACATCATCTAATTTTCTGGCATCAAATTCTAAATCATCTCTAATTATTGTGAAAATAAAATTTGCGTACAACTTTTTCAGAATAAAATGGGGCCAAGCACCATCTCTGAGGCCCATATAGACCAGGAGTCTGCACCTAGCCACCCAAAGTCATCCAGGAACACTCAGTGAGGCCCACAGGGACTGGAAAGCTGTGCCCAGTGACCTGCTCACACCCAGAAATCATAAGTGAGGCTCATGGGGACCAGGAAGCTGTACCCAGTGACCTGCCCACACATGCAAACCATCTCAGAATTCCACAGAGACAGAGAATCTATGCCCAGAGATCAGCAGCCCTCAGAAAGGCCTGCTGCAGGACAGGTCAACAGTGCAGGAAACAACCAGTACTCAGCATCTAGCTGGCATCCAGAGGAACGAAAGAAAATGTCAAAATGAAAGAACAAAATGCAATCTCAAATTTCTAGTCCATTCAGATCAAGCCGAAGAAACAGGCATACATGAATTTGGAAACCACACACATGAAATTTCTGAAATGATAACAATGCAAGTAAAGAAACAACTTTAGCAAGCTGTAAAGGAAATCAGATAGAAATCATCTCTTAGGTAGAAACAGAAATGATAAATATATTAAAAGAATTGGTGAATATCCAAAGAATATATAGATTTTTAAAAAAAAACAAAAGAGCATAAGAAAGTGATGGAAACTTTGAATGAACAATATAGGAAACAATTAGAATATAAGAAACAGATTCAGGGAGATATCCAGGATATAAAAAATTCCATTGAAATCTGGCAAAACCATATGAATGAAATTGAAGAAACATTCTCAGACCTTGAAAACTAGCTTGAGACTAGTGATCATGAAAGGAGAGACCTCTCAAAAGTAACAAGGAATCAGGAAATAACAGCTTAACAGCTGCAAGATGATACAAAGAGAAATAATATTAGATTGACAGATGTTAGTGAAAAAGAAGATAATACAAATGATGCAAAAAGACTGTTAGCAAAAGTAATAGCAGAAAATTTCCCAAAATTTTCCCATGAGAAAAGAACCTGACATGCAGATAAATAAGGTATACAGAATCCAATTAGCTATAACCAATATAAATCTAGATCTTGACATACAATAATCACGATCCCAGAAATTCAGCATAAGAACAAAATATTAAAAGCTGCTAGAAAAAGAAACAGATTATCTATATAGGAAAGTCTATCAGAATCATAGCAGACTTCTCAACCCAACCATCCAGTAAAGAAGAGCATGGAATAACATATTTCAAGTACTAAAAGAAAACAACTTCTAACCCGGATTTCTGTACCTTGAAAAACTACTTTCAAAATAAATGCAGAAATAACACACTTCCATGATAAAGAAGAACTGAGAAACTTCCTGACCATCCAACCAACACTACCAAGATTACTAAGAGACATTCCAGAAAGAGATTTAAAATGACCATAATTCCAAGAACAGCAATAGAAAGAAACCATTAAGTAGGACAAGCAATCAAACAGAGAGGAAAATTCTGGAACTAACAGTAGAAAGATAGCATGAAAAAGATAAGTCATCACACATCAGTTATAACTATTAATGTAAATGCCTTAATTCACCAATTAAAAGAAACACACTGGCAGAGTGGATCAAGAAACAAAATTCAACAATATGCTGTGTACAAGAAACACATTTAAGTCAAAACAAAATTCATAGAGTGAAAGTTGAAGGAAGGAATATATGACTCCATGCAGCAAGAATCAAGAAAAAATCAGGGGTAGCTATTGTTTGCAGATAATATGAACTTCAGACTAAGAATGATCAAGAGATAAAGGTCACCATGTACTCATTAGGGGAAACTTCAAGAGTAAGAGATAACCATCATAAATACATATGCACCAAATACAGGAGCACACAGATATGTAAGAAAATAATAGACATGAAAAATCAAATGAGCAATTAAACAATTATGATAAGGCAACATAACATTCCTCTGTCTCAAAGAGAAAGTTCAACTAGACAAAAAATCATCAAAGAAATAGTAGAACAAAACTTGTGAACAAATGGACTTAGTGATATAGTGTTCTACTCAACATCAGAGTACATAGTCTTCTCAGTGGCACAAGGGATATTCTTTAAAATAGAACATATACTAATCCATAGGCCACGCTTAAGTAAATTCAAAGGAATTAAAATTATTCCATGTGTATTATCTGATCATAGAGTAATGAAATTATAAATTAAATGACAAAAGTAACTGTAACAGCTCTATAAACACATGGAACACCCTACTTAACAACCAATAGGTCACAGCGGAAATTAAAGAAATTAAATAATATATACAATAAAACAAAAACACAAATACTACTTACCAGAACCTATGAAACAAATGAAAGTAGTCCTCAACAGGAAATTTATAGCAGTAAATTTTCATATCAGGAAAATAGATTGAGCACATAATATAATGCTACACCTCAAACCTGTAGAAAAAAACACATCAAGCCCAAAGCCCAAACCAAGGAGGAAATTATACAGATCAGAGGAGCAATTAATGCAGTTGAGACTAAGAACACAATATAAAGAATTAATTATTCAAAAAGTTGCTTCTTTGAAACAATAAACTAAGTTGAAAAACCCTAGCAAACCTTTTCAAAGAAAGGCAAAAAAAAATCAAATTCATGCAATAAAGAATGAAAAGAGTGAATTCACTATAGATTGTTGGGAAATACGAAAGATCTTTAATATCTACTTTGAAAAGTTTTACTCATAAAATCAAAAATAAAGAAAAAATGGACAGAGTCCTAGACACATGAATCATCAAAGCTGGATCAAGAATATATAAACCCCATAATAAACTAATATCAGTTACTGAAATTGAAAACATAATTAAAAACACCAACAAAAAGAAGTCCAGCTCCTGATGGATTCACATCTGAATTCTATAAGGAATTTATAGATGATTTAATAGCAATACTCCTCAAACTCTTTAATGAAATTGAAAGGGAAGCAGTTCTCCCTAATTTACTCTGAGAGGCAAATATTACCCTGATACTAAAAACCAGAGAAGGACCCAACCAAAAAATAAAATTACAGGCCAATCTCTCTAATGAACATGGATACAAAAGTCTTCAATAAAATACTAGCAAACAGTATGCAGCAAATCATGAAGATTATACACCATGACCAAGTGGGATTCAACCCAGGAATGCAGTAATGGTTCAACATACACAAATCAATAAATGTCATGCATCATGTCAACCCAAGTGAAAGAGAAAAATCACATTACCATCTCAATAGATGAAGAAAAAGATTTTACTAAAGTTCAACACTCATTCATGGTAAAAACTCAAGAGAAAATCAGAACAGTGAGTCTTTACCTCAATTTGCTGAAAGCTATCTATGACAAACCAACAGTCAACATCATACTAAATGCTCAAAAACTGAAAGATTTCACTCTAAAATCAAGACAAGGAACATGACAAGGTTGTCCAGTATCATGACTCCTATTCAATATAGTTTTGGAAATATTAGCCAGCGCAATTAGACAAGAGAGAGAAATAAATGGAATAATGATAGGAAAGAAGAAGTGAACTTATTGTTATTTGCAGATGACATGATATTCTACATAGAAGATGGCAAAAACTCTATCAAAAGACTTCTAGACTTAATAAATATATTTAGCAGTATTCTTAGTCAATATGTAAAAATCAATAGCATTCCTGTACACAAACAACAAACTCACTGAAAGAGAAATTAGGGAAACCAAACCCTTTAAAATAATATCCAAAAAATGAAATATTTAGGGATTAATCTAACAAAGGAAATAAAAGATTTATACATTGAAATTTACAGTACCCTGAAAAAGGATATTTAAGAGGGTGTCAGAAAACGGAAAGATATTCTTTCCGCACTTAGATAGAACAAACCAACATTGTAAAAATGGCCATGCTACTCAAACTATTATACAGATTTAATGCAATCTCAATTAAAATAGCATTGGCATACCTCACAATCCAGGGAAAATATTCCTAAAATTTATATGGAAGCATAAAAGACCTGAAATAGCAAAGAAAATTCTTGGAAACAAGAAGGCAAGGAAAGAGGCATGACAATCCCTGATTTGAAATTATACTACAAAGCTGCTATAATAAAATCAGCATGGTACTGGCAAAAAAAAACAGATCTGACAATCAATGGAACAGAATAGAAGATAAAGACACAACTACAAACACACTCATCCACCTTATCTTTGACAAAGAGGCCAAACATGTTCATTGGAAGAAAGGTAGCCTCTTTAACAAGTGATTTTAGAAAAACTGACTTTCTGCATGCTAACAACTTAAACTAGACCCAGGCCTATCACAATGAACTAAACCAAAGTCAAAATGGATCAAAGATATAAATGTTAAGACAGAAGCACTAAACCTACTGGAACACAAATCAGGTAGAAATCTCAAGGATGCAGAAGTAGGCAAACACTTCATTAGCAAAAGCCAAACTGTACAGGAAGTACTTAAAGGAATCAGCAACTGTGATCTCATCAAACTAAAAAGTTTTTGCACACTGAAAGAAATCATTAACAGAGTTTTAAAAAAACACAGATTGGGAAAAGATTTCTGCCAAGGGTTCCTCAAACCAAGGACTTTTATTTAGAATGATTATAGAGTTGAAAAAATATCAGGCCTCCGAATTTAAAGACCCAATCCAAAAATGGGAATCTGAGATGAATGCACAATTCTTAGATGAAGAAATACAAATGGAAAACAAATGCATGAAAAATGTTCAACATCATTGATCATTTGAGCAATGAAAATTAAAACAACACTGAGATAGTATCTCACTCCAGAAAGAATGGCTGCCATCAAGAAATTAATCAATAAGAAACGTGGCAGGGGTGTGGGAGAAAAGGAATCTTCTCCATTATTGGTAGAAGTGTAGACTGGTACAACCACTGTGGAAATCAGTGTGGAGATGCCTCAAAAAAGTAGTATTAGAGGCTCCATTTGAACCAGGAATTACTCTTCTAGGTACTTTCTGGACAAATTCAAAATATCATACCACAGCAATATATGTACACCCATGTTTATAGCTGCACAATTTGTAACATTCAGATACCAGAAAAAACCCAAAGGCCCATCAACTAAAGAATGGATAAAAAAGATATAGTA
Source organism: Cavia porcellus (assembly GCF_034190915.1). NCBI lineage: Eukaryota > Metazoa > Chordata > Mammalia > Rodentia > Caviidae > Cavia > Cavia porcellus. Next base: position 56,981,537 of record NW_026947505.1, on the reverse strand, counting down.
TTTGTATGCAATGGAGCACTACTCAGCCATAAATAATGATAAACTCAAGACTTTTAAATGTAAATGGATGCAATTAGAAATCATACTCATAAGTTCAATAAATCAATCTTGCACATGTAAACATATTGTTTAGTTTAAGAAACAGATAAAGATGCAAAAGTTACATTAAATATAGTAAAAGAAAAAAAAAACTGCTCAAAGGTAAATTATATTGTTTTATCTGTCTTCCATGCCTGTTTTCTGGTAATCTGAGCAAGTATTTTGAAGATAATGATATGCAATATAATAATCATTGTTAAATTCCTATCATCTTGTTTTGAAATCCTATAGAATTGTTTTTGTTGTTTTTGTGATTTTGCTTTTGTTGTTGTTTCTTGGATTATTTGTTTGCTTCTTGATTTTTTTCTTTTTTTTCATCTTGAAATAAAATAACAGAAATAAAATGAATGAATGAATAAAATGGGTTATGATATTATTCATTTTGAAAACTACCTAAGTCAAAAATGATGTGCTTGATAGATATCTTGCTTTCAAGTACACTATTCTCTTAATTCTACTTTTATATCTAGGTCAATCTTTTGATACTTAAAATTTGAAAGAAAATCAAATCAAATCCCCTGACCCTATCATTTTCAGGACTTTCTATTACCCCTTACTTATATCCAATCAGCTAACATTTTCTCTCCCACTAAAATAACCAATTTTTATGTGACAGTCCTCATTTAAACTACAGTGCAGGCTAAAGCCAGCTCCCCACCTATATTATCCATCTAATTTATATTATCCATCCACAATGTATACATCAAGTATTATAATAGGTAACACATTGAAGAATTTGTCATAAATCTTGAGGGTGCATGCAGGATATTTATTAGCTCTGTCAACATTTTTATGATCATCCACTACTGTTTTTGTAGATTGTCCCCTTCTTTTATTATAATATTCGGTCTGGACCCTAAGTCCTAGAAACTTGCCTGACACATTTGCTTGTGATCTCATTGACAAGAATAATCATCAGAAAACAATAATTGCCAATTCCTACAAGAGTGGATCTCCCTACATTCTTTAATTATGCCTTCTATGCCTTTTGCTTCCAGTGTGAAATGTCAGAACTAATCAAGAATTTTATTTTCTGTATTATCTGTAACTCTGTCATTCCTTTGCTTCTCTAGGTAGGATCACTATTACTAGCATTCTAAGGAATGATTATAACTTATGCTCAAAAAAAAAAAACTTGTACAACCTTAATTTCTGTCCTTTTCTGTTTCAATTTAAAGAAAAATTTCTCAATCATGTTTTACAATTTCTGTCTCCTTTCCCACATTTCCTTTCTTCCTTTGAGATCATGTCAACTGGAATTTGTCAACATGCCACAGAAACTGATCTTATCAAATTTGAAAGAGACTTCTCAACGGCAGCACAAATTCACTTCTAATTTCTCAGTGTCCTTGACTTCCTAGCAGCTACTGATGTTGCTGAGGAATTTCTCTCAGATTAGAACTTTGTTTTCCCTTTGCTTTTCGCTGGGATATCTACAACTCACAGTGAGCCATCATTCTCCGCTTCTTGTACAAACTGCTCTCCATCCTCCCAACTTCTAAACACTTGATACTCCAAAATCAATTTTTAGCCTGCCCTTCACTCCCTAGGCAATTTCATTCAGTCCCATGATTTAAGTGCCATTTATAGTCCTATGCATTTTTACATTTAAGAAACCTGCTCAGATTTTGCTCTTGAACTACTCAGTTTGACAACTCAAATTATATATATTTCACTAATATCTACAACTTAACATGCACAAAACTGAACTCTTTATTTTAGCTTCCCAAAAGCTATATTTCCATGTAGCCACATTTCAGCAATGAAAAACCATTCCTTCAGGTGCCCACAACCAACATGTTAAAGGTATTCTTGTCTTTTCTATTTCTTTCATGCAATTGTGCTGAGGGTGGACTATGATCTTGACTGGCTTTGGGATCTGCCCAGGAGATAGTGAACACACATCAGGATGGATCTGAGAAAAGCTACGGAAGCATAACTGTGGGGTCTGTTTGTTCCCTTACCTGTTACTCTGTGGCACTGCTCCACTGTTCTGCTTCCAAGTTGCCATCACTGAAGCCTCTTTGCTCCCCCCAGACACTTCTGCCATGATGATCTTGCCTTGGAGCCAAAAAATGGTGGACTGAATCTCCTGAAAGTGTGAATTAAATTAAACATATTCTTCTTTAAATTGTAATTCTCAGGTATTACCTCCATCAAGAAAACTCACTAATATTCATGAGTAACATCATTCTATCAGAAAATGCTTTTGGCCCTGCTCGGAAACATGCATTAAAATGGAGACATTCTTAGTACTCGTATTATTGTCTCTCTAAATATTGAGTCTTTTAGAAACTAAAATCTCTGCTCATGCATTAGTTAGCTTTCTTTGCATTGGAAACCATTCTGAAACTTAGTGGTTTAAAGTAATAGCCACCTATGATTACTTTAGAATCCATGGGAGTAGAAATGCAAATGTTACCAAATTTGTGTAAGTATTATCCATAGCAACTGAGTAGACTGAGCTCTGTGTGTGTACTTGGGTGACTCCTAGGAAGGTAGGCTGGGCTTGTTCTGGTGAAATGATTTCTAGACACCAGAATGATGCAGAGCCTATTGAGTCTGAGACAAGACATTGTAAATCATCCATGGGCATTTTACTGCATCCTATCAGTCAACAAGTCATAAATTCTACCCCAGTTCATTGTGGTAAAGATGTACAAAATCATATTACAGCAGGATGTAAGAATACAGAGGAAATAATTGCTATATTTTTCATTTTCAATCTGCTACAATATTTCACTCAGAATAAGATTCAAATTCTTAAATCTATCCATCTGTGATAGTGTACAAATATAATCTTTGCCATCTAGAGGTAACAGCAGTAGGGTCATGTTTAGGCTTAGCCTGGGCAACTTCAAGACTTAGTGAGAAATTGTCTCAAACAATCTTAAATCTGAGCGATGAAATCTTTTTGAAATCTGATAATTCCCCACTCACCTCCACTGGCTTCGCTTTTCCCATTGCACTCCAACTATACTGGATCTAGTCCCAGCCCAGGGCTCTACGCCTATGACCTTTCACTCAGTCTTGAATGCTCTTCTATATCTCTTTTGTTCTCTCCTATGTGTCTATATTTCTGTTTTAATACAAGTGGTATGTCTTGAATCAAACATCATTAACAGTCCTTCTATCCACTAAACATGAGTCTACATTCGTGAAAGTACTTACTGTTTAATTTTGTCTTATTATCTGCCTTCAGTCTAGAAATACCATCATCTTAAGACTAGAGACTTTGCATGTTCTCTTCATGATCTCCTCCTCAGTATACTGATCCTAATGATCAAAGGACCTACTGAAGATTCCAAAACCTGAACATGATGCCATCCTTCATACAAAGTGACACAACATTTGTATAAAATCTGCAGACTTTTGCGGGAGACTGCCCTGCTGATGATGCCCAGAGAACTCTGTTAGCAGTGCAGGCTGTAAAGAGTTAATTCCACAATTGGTTTGTTTTAAGTAGTGAATCAAGCTAAAGCCAAATGACTCATAAGAGTCCTGAAGATGGCGTGTAGATGAGCATTATCCCTCAACCAGTGGCCACAGCAAAGACCAGAGATGTGGTCTGTGAAGTTATCAATGATATGAGATAACATGGTAGCCAAGGATAAGTGACTTTTCTGAAATTCTTTTCTCAGAATTGTGGCTTATTTGATTTGAAAAATGAATTAATTATTAATGTTGACCTATTCCTGGTCTCTTCTGTTCTTGATACAGGAATGTGTTTTCCCTTCTTCACAAGCCCAGCCAGGATCAGTGTCTTATCCCCAGCACCACACAGAACCTCCTCACCCCACTCTACAGATTGTACAACAAATAAATACCACAGATCTGGCTGTGTTGGAGTCTTGCTGGCTTAGCACTGACCATCCAGCTCAGATTTCACTTTTTTCTCGTCTCTGAAATTCTTTTGCAGTCTTGCATTATAGCGGAGACCAGATCTTACCCCTGTAACTTACTTTCTTATACTTTAAATCATCTCTATAACACTTCATATAATAAAAATGCTATATACATACCTGCTTTACTATATTGTTTATAAAAATGACAGAAAAATTGTTACATATGCAGTAAAAGATGCAGTATTTCTTCAAAATAGTTTCAAACAGCAGTTGTTTGAATGTGGAGATAGAGAACTCCTAAACAAAGAAAACAAATAACAATGAGATTAATATCAAATAAAATATAATTTGACTCATGTAATTTTAAATTTTCTGACATGTAATAGGAAACCTTAAAATGACATAAGATTGATAATGCCAGTTAGTATCTTATCTATTTAAAATTTATTACAAAACCCTGTGTATCAGCAGCTGTTGCTTGTTCTCCTCTCCTTGTTTAAAAGCTCATTTATATCTCTGAAAAGTATGCTAATTCATATATTTTAGTAAGGTAGAAAGAAGTAGGTGAAATTGTTTGAGTAGTATTTTTATTTAACCAAATAAATCCAAGATACATTTTATATATAATCAATCTTGATAAGTACTAAGCTATTTTTTGTAATTGTCTTTTAAAATCCAGTGCAAAGTATACCTTATTTCAAATCTAGTAAGTGCTTGATAGTTATGTAGGAATAGTGCTTAGCAGTTTGGATAGTATGAATTTAATTCAGTGCTATTTTGGCATTAGTCTTTATTATTTTAACCTAAGCCACCTATACCTGAGTAGACCAATTAAAATTGAAGGACGTTCCTATGGTAGAAATGAAATTACATGTTCTATAGGTTTATCAGTTTAAGACAAGTCTTACTACTTCCCTTACTTCTGTATCACATTGTCCCTGAAGGCTTTAGTGCATGTTTCTCCAGCTTTATCTCAGTGTTCTTGAATGTTTTACTATTTCTGTATTATTCTTGTTCTCATTGTTCTTTACTCTCTAGTAAAGAATAAAACAATCAGCACCCTGAGATAAGGGCTACAGATAAACAAGAAAACACTTCAGTACAAAAATATCTCGTCAGTTCCCATCCTTGTTTCTCTGTTCACAAAAGTAATACGTTTAGTTAGAAGTAGTTGTCCTTGCAAGATGTTAAACAACTCAATACCTAGTCGTCTTCTGTCTTTTTCTTTCCATTGTAGAATTCTTGTGATCAATATCACTGTTATGTGTCTCTCTACCCACAAAAAAAGAATAGTGAACTCAAGCTTTCCCTGTCGGCAGATAATGACAATTTATTTTGCTTAGAAAGCTCAGTTCTTCCTTTCCAACTAACTACATCCTTCTGGTGTCCTATTAAATTATACCTCCTAAGAGCAGTCTAAGTCAGACCGCCCCTTTTATATTTTCACAGAAAATACACCTTTCTTCTCAACACTTATGTGATTGGAAAGTCATAATCATTTGTATAATTACCCTTGAAGGGCAGAATCATGATGTATCACCAAGATAGAACATAATTATTGACACAAAGCAAATGCTCAATAACACTGAGTTACAACTGTAAAACCGCAAAAATGTTTGAGTACATGCAATAGAAAATCTTAGAATTAGATTGATAATATCAATTAGTATCTCTTCCACTTAGATGGTAACCCTAGAAGTCTTATTATAAAATTCTGTACACAAGTAGCTCCTGCTTGCTCTCATCTTCCTTATTTGGATGCTTATTTTTATTTGAAAACTTTGTAGACTCATAAGTGTGGTACGGGACAGGGGCAATGGCTTAGGGCAGGGTGGAGGGCATCATGAGAAAACTGAGCAGATGACCAGGGCATGTGCCATGCTTCCTATTAAACCACTATTTGAACCTGGGAACTGTGTACCTTAAATTCATTCCTTAATGATTTAGCTAGGTTTGATCTCTGTGAGACCTTATTTTATTAATTCTAAGATGCACTGTTTGTTCTCACTATTGAACTTTCCAAAATCAAGACACATATTACAAATGATATGTTTTGTATAACCAATAAAAGTAATTGTGATTGGCACACACAATAAAATATCTTCACTTGATACTTTCTGGGAAGATCAAGACAGCATCAATATCAAACATTTTATGTTTATTTATATACAGGGACTTTGAGTCATAAAGTTCTGACATTCAAACTCGTGCTTGTACTTTTCATTTACTAACATTGGAAATTTTTTAATGAAAAATAAAGGTTTAAAGAATGTGTTTATTTGTGTGAATAACTGACTGGATTCCTGTAAATTATTTTGGAGATCAATATAGGCAGGGTGTTTAGGCTCATAACTAACATAGAAATATTTACAGTACCAAGCCCAGTGCCCTGTACCTATAATCTCTATGACTGAGAGGCTAATGCAGAAAGATTCCTTGAATATTGAGCTTTAAGACTAGTCTGTGAAACAGTGCAACTCAGTCTCCAAAAAAATTTTTACAGTATACAATTTTTTATACATGACATTTAAATACCACTAAATTATTCATATTCACTTGAAGATATTCTTTTTTCATTGGGGAAATGATCTTCACCCTAGAATTTTTCAAATAAAAGGTTTCACTTCCCACTGAGCATGGACAGAATACTTACTATAAGAAGCTACAAATTGTTTGCCCCTTTTCATATGCTTTTATGAATCAAGCATCATGCACTTATTTGAGAAATTACGAGACATCTTGACAAATACTGTACTTATAAGACTGACTCCTCAGTACTTGAGAAGCATTTTAGAGATCTTCCACTGCTCCATTATTTCTTTTTAATCCCCTTGAGTTTTAATACTCCAGGAAACCCATTTCAACCTATTACATCAGAAAATGCTCAAGGAAAAAACAGGTTAAACGTACACATTCATCTATGCAGAATTTTGTACACAGAACCAGCATCTGGACATATCTATGGATGTCACTCCCTACAGTGACAAAGACACTCTTCAATGAGTTTTTGAACTTTTGTCTTTAATTAATGCTTTTCTTTAAGCTCTATCAACTCCCCTTCTCAGGTTAAAGACAGAACACTTCTAATCTCTCCTTTTTCCTGCTTCAGTTTGTTTTTAAGCATTGACATAATGTCAAACTTTCATTTTAAATTTAATCTTGCTAGTTTTTGTTATACAGTCACTAGTTTTTAAGCAGAGGTGTTGGCACTTAACGCCAAATGAAGGCAGCATGAGCTGTCTGTCGAGAGGGTGCATTAGGGAGAATGGCTGATGGATTACAAATCTATGCATTTCACCAACAGAAATGAATTTAAATCCATCACTTCTATTCCCTTATGCAAAATTTAGGAAGTTCAGTTTATGCAAGTCTGTCAAAATACTACATTAAACACCTAGATGAATGAGTTAAATTAATTTAATTTTGCAGTTTGTCTTTATTGGGCGAGGCTACTTCTATGCACAAAGCAGAAACTCCATAGGAAACTGAACCCAGTCAGGGAAAGGATTAGGGCAGTGACCATTAGACTCAGGTGAATGACCAGGCAGTATTAAAAATCAGAAACTAGGGAAAGGAGGTGCTTAGACTTTCCTTGTAACACCCATGCCTTTTACTTAATATCTGATGTCCCTTAAAGAAGGTATCCACTGCAGTGAATAAAATTAAGATGAAGAAAGGCCACTGCACTTGCAAAGCAGAGAAGATCAGTCAGGGTGACCAAAATGAAAGAGAGACGGGAACAATGATCCTGCTGTGTGGTTATATAGCACCTTTCATGGAAACAATGTGAGATTCTCTATTTTTGCAGACTAGCTCCCCAGAGGGCTTTGAAAGCAATTCAGGAGGGAAATGAAAGGATTGCAGAACAGATTTCAGGCTTGAATGATAAAATGGACATTCTGCACGACAGATTTTACTGAATTGATAACTGGATGATTGAGGCTGTCACACATAAATAAATTGAAAAGGAGTAATTTTTTTTTTTTTAAAGCAGAAAACTTTGAAAGGATATATCAGTACAAAGAAAGCCTGATGACCTTGAAAGAAAGTCAGAGATCCACCCTTAACAGTCAGAGCCAGTCAAAAGGATGTAAGCCTGGAAAGTTGGTGGGCTCCTGACAAGATAATCAGTGCCAAGGTGTGAGCCTGTAAGTCTCCAGAAAGCTTAGTTGCAACACCTCACAGTTGGCAAGGGCTAAGCAAGTCTCAAGTTATAGAATCAGTAAACTGTTTTGGCAAGTTACCTTGAAATACACTGCCACTCCCTGCTTTTTCTCTCCTCCACCTCCTCTTCCTCCACCTCCTGCTCCCCCACCTCCTCCTTTTCTTCTCTTCCCAAAAGTCCGGTCTAAGGAAGAAGTGCTACAGGGTATCCCGCATTGCAGATTCATTGCTTCTGCTGGAGTTTTTCTCAGGTGTCTCTTATAGATAACCTCACAAAGCATTCCTCACCTGGGATCCAGACCTCATCCAGTTCCCCGGGAGTAATGGAGAGATCTCAACTTGGGCAGTTCTGTGGGCCACAATCTAGATTCTGAATAATGTCCCTGTTTTTCAATAAGCTATGTTTTCCTGTTAGAAAATTTCCATCCAACTCTATTCCCAACCACTGGAGGCCGTGGTGGGTGTTGCTCAGGGCATTCCTGCCCCACAGTTGGGAAGAGGAGCTGGAAGACACTGGGTGAGATCTCAGAAGCAGCTGCATACTTTAGACAAGAATTTACACTTTTTCTCTGTGTCTTTTATTTCTGCTATACGTATCAGTTATAAAGCCCCTCAGTCAGCTGAGGGCAATGTAGTTATGTCCAGAAGTATAAACTAGAATTTCAGTATGCTTATACCTTCACATACTTCTACTCTTTTACAAATTAAAACTTCAATGGATCAAAAATGCCTGGTTACATTTTTAGACTTTACTAGTAAGGCTCATGCCATTTCATCTTAAGTTGGGGCCCGATTTTTACAATGAGGTAAGAATCACAAATAAATTTCTGAAACAGGTTTCTACTGAGATCTATTTTGGCATAATAGTTGGTTAATGATGATATTTTATGCTTTCTTCAGAAATATGTTATATATGCATTACCTGAAGATGGATTTTCACTATAATAGGAAAGTAGTGCCTGTGATATTATAGAAGTATATTCATGTGTAATGTGTGTGTGCACACGTGAATAATCAAGGTTGCAATTCAAATGCCTTGTTGCCAGATAATAATGAAATTATAATATTTCAGTGACAATCCACAAAGAGCATTTTAAGGTTAATTACAGTAAATATGTAAGACTTAAGTAAGAGAACATGACATCTGGGAGAAGAAAACACACAGCCAAGGGAAAACACAGGTCTAGGACAAAAACAAATATATATATATATATATATATATATATATATATATATATATATAATCTTCACTATGCTTGCTTTCTCTTCCTCTATCTTAATCTATAAAATGAAAGGATCAATATTTACCTAACCAAGTTAATGAGAAGATTAGAAATTATGCAAAATAACACCTTCACACAGTAGGAATTCAACACATTACAGTTTCCAATATTACTGAGAAGCACAATGTACAACAAAGCTTAAGGAACTTTACGAAAAATTAATTGAAATTCCATTTGATATTTACTAGCTGATGACATCGAGAGGTATGTTTAGTCAAATGTGTCTGTTGCCTCTCATGTCAAATGAATATTTCATAGTAATTATTCAAATATACCTGATGATAAGGCTTTTTATGTAATAAAAATAGAATAGCTGGTTGTGACAGTGTATCTATACTCCCAGCAGTCTCAGGGGCAGAATGGTCATAAGTTAAAGCACAGCTTGACCAATTTAGCAAAGCAGTCTCAAATGAAAAGTAAAAATGGGCTGGAGATTTACCAATTGTCAAGGCCCTGGGTTTAACCTCCAGTACCACATGCACTAAACACAAAAATGAAATAAGAAAAATGATTGCTTGGAATATGGAAGATGATTAAAAAATAGTTCCTTCATCTCTCTATCATGCAACCAACTAGACCTACTTTTGCAGGAATTCACTCTTCAACGTGAAAAAAAATGAAAAACCAAATATCCAGAGAACCTTCCTAGAATTATTCCTCAAATATTTGTGGTATGCAATCAGTAATTTGATTTTGTCAATACTGCTTTCTATCATTTATTAATCATTCTTTTCTCTACCTGACTATATTTGTTCACATTCCCCCAACACTAATAAAGTACCTGCCAACTTTAATGCATGAACTGGACAGTGCAGTTGAAGAAAAGAGAACACCTTTACCCAGGTAACATGCTCTCCCCTTCAGGGAAACCCTCACTACCAGTGTTTCCCTTCCCATGCTGCAGAAAGCCTATTATGTTGACTTCTCTGCCAAGAATTTCCTGTTACTTCTCTTTCATTGCTTTAATCCATTTCCATTGTCCTAGTATGATACTGTGCTAAGCCAAGAACTGAACCAAAAGCATAAGTTCCGGTGGTGGAGAATTCATGCCCAGAGATCCCCTGAGCCACCTCCTGAGAATTTCCCAATAACCTGGCCAAGGCAGAGCTGCAGCAGTGGTTCACAGCCCTGTGAGAATGTGACATCTCACTCTCATTCCAAATGCTGCCCTGCTCTCTGCTTCCCTTAGATTTTAGTTTGCCTGTCTCGAGGACTCAGATGCTTTCATAGAATTGCAAACCCTTGGGAAATTTATTTGTTCTCTGATATCATACATGCTAATATTCCCCTCCATTAGCTCAGATAATCAATAGCTGAATATACATAGAACTGTGGGGAATTTCAAAAGCACAAGCACGACTGGATGAGTAAAAGAGGAAAAATGCTAAAGGATTTAAAAAAGAAATATAAAACAGAATGAAACCAACAAATATAATCCACCAGTTTATCATATCTAGCTAAGTACCATAATCAAAGGGAATATTTATGGAATAACAGGCACAGATGCCACAAAACTGGACCAGTTTCCCACTGCCATCAGAGAGAAAGCCAGAATATTATGAAAATGGGTTAGAGTCTAGGGGAGAGAATTCATGATATTTCGGGGAAGGAAATTCAGATGACTGTCATGCTAGTTGATTGATTTCTCTGAAAATAGTTTAATTAAAAAGAATATCTTTATAATTCAATTCTTTAGACTATAATCTTTATAATGTAATGTAATACACAAGGCAGGGGTCAGTTTTCAACATGGATGCTGTCAGTTGTAGTATATTATGGGCAGTTCCGTTGTTTTAATATGTATTGTCTGTATCCTCCAGAGGTTTGTGTGTCAGAAGATTGTTCCCAGTGTTACAATGCTAAGAAGTAGTAGAACCTCCAAGAGGTAGCCCTTTAGAGAGAGGTCCTCAGGTCTTTGCACTACCCCTGAAGAATGATGGTAGTTCTCAGAGGAAGGACTAGTTAGTTCTCTGGAGAAGCTTATTATAAAAGAGCAAGGCTGGTGGTTTCCCAGTCTCTGACTTTAGGTTTTACAACAAATCTCTCTCACCACCACGTGCTCCCACATGCTGTCATCCTCTGTGTAAGGTAACCGAAGGAGCCCTGATGAGAGCCAAGCTGATACCTTGACCTAAATCCCTTCATTCTATAGAATTCCTAATCCTAACAATTTTGGCGCAGCAATGGAAAATGAACCAATACATGCAGTCACATCTAGGAAATTATGTAGTCTTATCATGTAACATGGCGTATAAACTCACCTCGGGTGATTAGCTGGAGATGCTGATTGCCCCTCACTAGTCTTGCTTTATATATACATTTTTCAGGTGATGGAGAAGAAATTATAGTACCACCAATGTCATGAAAAATGAGAGATTTAAAGTTTCTTTTTACTAACCTATTTTATAGAAGGCAGAAAGATATAGCATTGTAGTGATTCATTGTAAATTAAATAATGTAACAGTGTTTTTTTTTTGATCAAGGGATTGGAACATTGTCCAGAGTGAGGATGAATGTGTGTGGTAAATGATTTCACAAGTTCTAACTTTTTTCTTCCTGGTCATGGATATGAGCTGGTTCTCACTCACTGGGAGAGTTGTATAGCATTTTGTATTTTCGTAAAGATGCATATTTCTTTACATATAGTTACTCACTAATATTCAGTGAAATTAAATTTAATACCTGACAAACAGGCTGGTTACACCACTGAATCTCTAATTCCTGGAGTAACACTGGGACACAGAGAGCCTGTAGAATGAAATGAAATAATTGTCATGAGATCCAAGAACCACTAAACTTTCTTAAAATCTTGGGGATTCATTTAGTCAAAATATTCAGCTAAAATAGAAAACTTAAAGCTAGCTTTTTAATGAAATATTTCACTGGTAGAAAAATGGTACAAAATTGTTATAATTATCTGGATATAGGAAAATATATAACTGGAAATTTTATTGGCTCCTGTGTACCAGAATGCACAAAAGAAAATTAATTGCTTCTGAAAATTAATTTTATAAACACATTTTGTCTAACATGCTTGGATTAATTTTTTTCATTATCAAACTTCATCAGGCAAAAGACCAAGTCTATGTATGGACAGAAGAGTGTCCACTCTAGATTATCAGGGGAACTTACTTATATTTTTATATGTACTTGTAGATGGTCTCATTAAGTAAGGAAAGTAGGGTAATCTTTCTGTGCTGTAATCTATAAAAATGTTTGAAAGATGGGAAGATCCAGAGACTCCATCCCAGAGAAATACTTGATAAAGTGACATAGCCTACCATGCAAATATGAGTCTGAGAATACAATGACACAATGACAGAGCAGTAGAGTCACAGAGGACTTGGCAAAGGCAGCAAAAATGGAGAGAAAAAATGTTGGAAAGTAGAATACAGCTTATTACCAAGTCTACTCCAGGAAATGTGACATCATTCTGATGGGAAGGACGTCCGGGTTGGTTATCTTCACTCTGCTAAGGTAATCCAGCAATAGGGTGGTAGTGTTTTTAACTGTGTGTACACAGCAAGAGCCTCACGACGACCTCCATAGCAGACTGGTCATCCATAAGAAAGTGTCCACTGAAGAAAGGCTGACAACAAACACTTAAACCACAGCTGTGACAAGAAGAGGGCAAATGACTAAGCTTTGTACTCTGAGGAGTGTAAAATGCATTAACACACACTTCACCTGCCTCAAGAGCTGAAAGCAAACCATTCTAGATGTTGGAAGTAAAACACTAACTGTTTTCAGAGCCTGGGAAGTAGCAAGATTGTTTCTCTGGGTTTTTGTTCAAACTAAATCTGGGTTTCCTTTTTGCAGTTTAAAGTGTACTCGGTTGGAGTTCCGTGATAAACACAATTCACACAAATATTTGTGTTGTTAATATTTTGTGTTCATATTCATTTCAATACTTCTAATTTTTAGAATTAAGTTTTATTTAGCCATTTTGATAGTGTGAGATGATATTTAATTATAATTTGTTTTCTTAACTAGAGGGCATAGGTTCCACAAACACATTTCTTATTTTTCTGCTGTAATTTTTTTTCCTTTAGCATAACAGTAGCCAGCTGTACATCTCACAATCTTTGTTTTCCCACTTGATGTAATGAAAGGCAAGGTATGTGCAAATGTACAAAAGTGTCAAACTAGGGTTTGAACCAACATGATGGTCTATCAAAGAAGTTTGGTATATGTTTTCCAGTGCATCACAAAGGATATAATTCACCACACCATTCTAGGATTTGTCTTTCAAAAACCTTTCTTTTGATTTTTCTGGTAGAAGTAGCCCAATTACGCATAATGACACATGCAAAATAAGATTTGTAAGTTTTAGAGGAGTTCAAAATTGAACCATCAGATTAATCATGCATGGATGATGCAGATGGTACAATACACGTTTTCATAACAGAAGAGTATTGGAGTAGTAAGATGATCATGAGGATGATGGTGATTGATGATGATTATAACTGTGACATGGACCACATGAGCCAGGGTTTCTGAGACAGTGAAATGAAGCAAGAATTAACTGATACAGACCCAGAGCATGCAGAACTCCTTTATTCTCATAACAAAGAAAACAGCAATATGAGTACATATTTGACTTGCTGATATGTTGTAAAATTGTCATGTAACGAAATGGAATGACACAATGTTAGAATCAATTCTAAAAATATTGCAAATATCTTGGCAGGGATAAAACATACTGAACAGGATGCTGGCACTGCCATTCGATGTTAGAAATTGTAATAGATGGAAGCTACAAGATGCTGTGAAATACAAAAGGTTGAAATGCAAGTGAAAGGTTCTGTATGCACTAATACCTATATTTAAAAATGTATTTCCTATGACTAGTTGAGCTATGACTAGCTCACTAGTTGAACTGAAAGCTTACATAGGTCTGCTGTACTTAGCAAGGATTTTTCATGGTAATCTCAGGGATGTAAAAATTGTGGAAAAGTGACGGGTCAAAATATGACATAAAATATTATGCCCTTGTAGATGTGAAGACTTATGTTTTCCTTTTTAATATTTTTATTTTATAGATAATAAAACCAAGTGAAATGAAACAGAATAGATAATCAGAATGAAACAATAATCATGATACAAAACAAGATAAAAGGAAATTCATAATAGCTACCATAATATTTCTTAATATCTTCAAAATAACTGCTGATACCATCAGACGTAATAAAATCAAACAAAACAGAACAGAATAAAACCAGTCAAACCAAAACAATTAAAGCTATATAGGACTTCAAAAGCAAGATAATAGGAAAACAACAACGGCTACCATGATGTCTCTTTGTACCCTCAAATTAGCTGCCTATACAATCAGGCATAACAAAATCAAACAAAAGGAAATAGAGTAAAACGAATAAAAACAGAACAATGAAAGCAATATGGGGCTTTGAAACAAGATAATAGGAAACTAATAATGGCCACAATAATATATTTTGTTATCTTTGAAATAGTTGTTCATGCCATCAAATATAGTAAATTTGGACAAAATAAATAGAATAAAATCAAATTAAACAGAGCAATGAAAATAATACAGGGTTTCAAAACATGATAATAGATTCACAATGGCCACTTCATTCCCTTTTAGACACTTCGTCCCATTTCACTTTCACAGTATCTGTTGTGCATTGGAACCCACTAACTCCTTTAGTTTTTATACTAGGGAGACAACACAGTGTTCATCTATGTGACTCTGAACCATTTCACCCATAAGCATGATCTGAAGTTGTATCCATTTACCTACATGAGCCTCAGGATTGTCTTTATAGCTGAGAAGTTTACCATTGTATAAAAATGCCACGTCTTTCTTATCCATTCTGCAGTTGATAGGCAAGCTACCCCTACTTTTTTTCTGGTTCCCTGTCACATAAAGCATTATTTTCTCTCCTTTCAATTGCAGTCTATGTATTTTCTTCTTAGTTAAATATATTCTTTGTATAAAGCATATTGATGGATCTTGTCTCCTGATTCATGCTACCTGTGTTTCTTTTTATTGGTGAATCTAAGCCATCTATATTAATGGCTATGGCCAACATACACTGACTCACCCCTGCCGTGCTTTCAATTTGAAAATTTGTCCTGGAACTCACTCACTCCTTAGGTCCCTATTCATAGAGTAATAAACTAAATGATGTGGTGAATACAATTGTTCTCATATTCCAAAGTAATCAGAATGTAGCATTCGGCTTCTGGTTCACCTGTTTCAATTGATGTAACATTTGATACAAGTAACCAGTACAGGTTGACCAGTATGGGAACTGTATCCAGGAACTAAGAAATTCTAAGTGAAATGTTGTAATTTCAAAACAGAAAATTGTGTATGACAATCTTTGGATTTCAGAAAGATTTACATTGGCCCCTTATATGGGAAGAAAGAAAACCCCAAAACTTGTGCTGCTGATATCAACATCACACCATGATGGAAATACTGATAGGGAAACCTTAGCAAAATGGAAGCCTGCGGGGGAAACTTTTTATACCAGTACCAAAGGAGACACCATTCATGAATTATGCAACTATGATGTCTCTGGTAACAAAAAGCATTGGCCAATGATTATGTTTCACTCAGTCCTAAACAACTATGGAATAAATAGTTTGATTAAAAATAAAATAACAAGTGCAAAATATCACAGAGAAATGTTTTTAGAGGATTAGGATATAACTCACAAGTGATCATTTACAGAAGAGGAAAAACAAAATGTTTCTTACCATGGAAATATGCAAAAGCTTGTGGACCACTGTGAGCTGACGTGGGAACAGACAAGCCCAGCATCAAAAAGACCTGGTAGAACAACAGGAAAATCAGAAAGATATCAACTGTGCCCTACAAGAAAATGAAATACATGTGTTAAGAATGTCAGCAATACTTGTGTATGGAACATGAAATTTTCATGTGTGAAGACTGCCTTGAGTGTGACAATTGAAACAACAATTAGTTTTGTTTTGAGTTCTATTGGTATTTTCATTATGGTTCATGGTTCTTAGTGCTGCTGCTAGTCCTTAGATTGTGTAAGTAAGTACACAGCTAATGCAGAAATGTTAATGTCTATTCTAAGCACTCTTAACACACTTCTTACTTATTATACTTATACCTTATTTCCCCGATAAGTGCATATTGTACAAATAGTAGGAAGCTCCTGACAAGACAGGAAGACAAGAGAGTTGACAAGAACGGCCTGCCACTTAGGAGAGAAAACCTAAGCACATGTGCTGTCAGCAAAAATGAGTTGTGTGCATGGAACATGCAGTGTCTGTATGAAGACTGCCTTAGGGTGACAGCTGAAGCAAAGACTATTTTCTGTGGTAGAATTTTGTCCATGTTTACATTGTAGCTCGCACAGGTATTTGTTTCTGATGTTTATATCTTAGATTTTGTAAGCAAGTATGCAGTTAGTGTGGAAATGATGTCTATTTTAAACTTGCAATGTATATTAAGAATTTAATACTTTATTTTACTGATACTTTATATTCCTGTTAACTACACACTGCGTGGTATGATAAGAACTTGACAAAACAGTAAGTCTAATGAGATGTCACGTACGTCCCAAAGAAATACCAAGAAAGTAAAACACACGTGCTGTCAGTGTAAGCCATGTGTGTGTGTGTCATGTGTTGATGTCATATATGAAGACCACTTTAGGAGTATTGATTAAAGAAAAGATTGCATTTTGCAGAGTATTAAGGCCATTTTCCTTGTATTTCATACAGAAATTTATATGTTTTCAATTTTAGATTTTGTACACCAAAAATCAGTTCATGCTGAAAATCTTGATGCTTTTTATAATCACTCAATAAATACTAAACATATAATTTTATTTTTAGTTTTTTCCATTAAGTACTCATTGTTTAATAAAAGTAATGAAACTAAAATTAGTAATTCATCAATTGAAATATTCTAAAGAATCAGTATGGATCTGACACACCCATGTTTATGACAAAAATGTATTATGTTTTTAATGACTGATAGTGTTAAGTTTCTTTCCCTATATTTACCATCCTCTTTGTTGAAATAAATATGCCGTTTGCCAATTGTTCTAATGAGTTGTTTCTTCATTACTGAGTTCTGTAAATTTTCAATGTATTTTATATAATGTTTTCATCTAACATATTCTTTATGTTTTCTCTGGTTGACAGCTTCTCTTTTCCACACATTTACAAGATACTTCACAAAGCAAACTTTTTGAATTTGTTTTTTAGTACGTTTATAGTGCATTCTGTTTGTATTCCTTGTGGACCAATTGGTACACATATATGTAATTCATCTTAATTCCGTTTTCTCCCACCTGTTTTCCCTTCCTTCCATCCATTTCTTAATGCCCTTCCTTTTTTGTTAGTGTATGTTTGCAATACATAATGAACACATTCCCTGTGGGCAGTTGGTACATGTACCTAACACATCTCAGTTCCTTTGTTTAATCCACTCTCCTCGCTCTCCAACCCCTCCATCATTTAATTCACTTTCCCTGTGAGAAAGTTCTACCACCCTGTATTCTATCACCTATTTTATTTTGCTCTTTATTTATACTTTGGCTTTCTCAGTAAGCAAAACTAATAGCTCAAACTCATCTTTCTTTATGGAAGTATTTCATTGTATGTTGATGATATATTTTCTTTATCTATTGATCTGTTGATGGCCATGTAGGGTGTGCCTGAGATTTACCTATTATAAACTGTGATGTTCATATGGTTTCTTTTAGCAAGATGCCTCAAAAAGGAAGAGCTGGGTCCATTAGGATTTCTAATTTCAGTCTTTTGAGGAATCTCCATTCTGATTTCCAAAGTAGTTGTAATCGGTTACATTCATGACAAGCTACTTGTACTTCTCTGAAGTGTCCATTCATTTCACTTGCACATGTTTTCACTCTTTTATTTTGGAGTATCTAACTTTGTTTTTTATATATTCTAGACATTATTCCTCTGTCTAAGCTATAGCTGGCAAAACTTTATTTTCCCATTTGGTAGATTGCATTTTCATTTTGTTGACTCTGCTTTTGCTGTACAGAGCTTTTTAATTTGGTTCTGGTACTATTTCCTGTACATGTAGAAAATGTATTCTACTGCCTAAGACTTCAAATCTTTACCTGTTTCATCTTCCAGCTGTCTAAATGTTCCTATTTGAACATTTAGTTCTTTGATGCATTTTGATTTTAATTTGGTACATGGTGAAAGAAACTGGTTTCAGTCTGGATACCCAGTTTTCCCAATGCCATTTATTAAAGAGACTATCTTTCCTCCAGGGTGTATTTTTGGATACTTTGTCAAGATCAAATAGTTGAATGTGCTTAGGGTTCTTTCTGCATCCTCTATTCTGTCCCTTTGATCCTAAAATCGGTTTTTGTGCCAGTATCAAGCAGTTTTTATTTTTATGGGCTATAACTTCAAACCCAGTATTGTGATGCTTCACATTTTGCTTTTATTTTACTGAGGACTGCTTTTTCTCGTCTAGGTTTCGTCTGCTTCCATACGAATTTCAGGATGATTTTCTCCACTTCTGTGAAGAATGCTGCTGGTGTTGTGGTTATCACTGAGACAAAACTGTATATTGATTTTGAAAGTATGGGCATTTTGACTGTATTGGTTCTGCCTATCCAGGAACACAGGATAACTTTCCATTTTCTCATGTTCTCTTCGATCTGATATTTCAGTCTTATATGGTTATATAGGTGTAGGTGTTTCACATCCATTGTCAAGTTAATTCCTAAGTATTTAATTTACTAAATTCATTGTATAGATATTTCACTTCAATAGATTTATTTCTAAATATTTAATTTTACTTGGTTGTATTGTGAGTGATACTTTTGCCTATTTTTTTCAGTGAGTCAGTTATTGATTTACAAGAGTATTTGTGACTGTTTTGTGTTGTTTGTATACTCAATTACATTGCCTAATTAGATTATTAATTCTAGAAATTGGTGAATTTTTAGGGGTTTTC
Source organism: Cavia porcellus (assembly GCF_034190915.1). Taxonomy (NCBI): domain Eukaryota; kingdom Metazoa; phylum Chordata; class Mammalia; order Rodentia; family Caviidae; genus Cavia; species Cavia porcellus. The sequence continues at coordinate 56,962,197 of NW_026947505.1, read as the reverse complement.
TATATAGAGAATCATGTTCTCTGAAAATAATGATAATTTGACTTCTTCCTCTCCTGTGCATATCCTTTTTATTTCTTTTCCTTGCCTAATTCTCTTGCAAAAATTTTAAGAACTATGTTACACATGAATATAGGTAGTAGACAGCCTTGTGTTTTTCCTCATTTTAGAGGGAAAGCTTTTGATTTTCCCCCATTTAATGTAACTTGAAAGTAGGTTTGTCATAAATAGCTTTTATCAGAATGATATAATGTCCCTTTTTTTGTGCTTGCCAAGCAAGTGCTGTGCTGCTCAGCTCCATCTCAGGCCTTATAATGTCCTGATATACCTAGTTATTTCAGTAATTTTTCATGGAAAGACGTTGCATTTATTTCCAAGATATTTTCTGTATTTATTGAGATGATTGTGTGATTTTTTTTGTTCATACTTCTGTTTATGTAACAAATCACATCAATTCACTTGTGTTTTGTTTCCTGGGATGAAGCCTAGTAAGTCAGAACATATAATTCTTTGATGATTTGTTGCATTCTGTTTTCCCCATTCTTATTGAGTATTTTTGCATCTGTTTTTAAATCAATTGGTTTACAGTTCATTTTTTGTTTGTTTGTATTCCTGCCTTCCTTTGTTTTGCCTCGTTTCAAAATCACTGTGATTGCTTCTTCTCTTTCAAATTCATTGAAAAAGCACAGAGTACTGGTGTTCGATCTTCCCTGAAGTCTTTGTGGAATTCAGCGATGAACCCACAGAGACCAAAACTTTTCTTCATTGGTAGGTTTCCTATTATTGCTACTATATTATTGTCTATTTTTGGGGGGGGGTGGTTTTAAATCTTCATTCAGTCTTGGTAATTAATATGTATCAAACAATCTATCCATTTCTTCTAAATTCTCTAAATTATTGGTTACAGGTTTCTGAAGTAGTTATCAATGATCTGTTTTCCTTTCAGCAGTGTCCATGCTGATTCCAACTTTTTCTTTTTTAACTGTAATAATGTGATATTCTTTCTCTCTCTCTCTTTCTCTTTCTTTTTCCTTCTTCTGTCTGTCTCTCTGTTAATTTGATTACCTAAGCTTTTTCTATGTTGCTTATTATTTGAGCAAACTACTCTTCATTAATTACTTACACTCTTTTTGTACTTGATTTCACCAACGGCTGCACTGACTTATAATTCGCTTCATTCTACTAGCTTTAGGTCTGGACTTTTCTTGTTTATCTGGGATGTTTAGCTGCATACATTAGGGTATATATTTGGGTTCTTTCTCTGTCAAGCATTCACAGCTCTAAACTTCTCTTTTACTATCGCTTCCATTGAGTTCCATAAATTCTGGAAAGATTCACTGGCATTATTATTTAGATGTAGCAACTGTTTCATTTCTCCCTTGATGTTTTTCTGTAAGCCATTAGTTTTCAATAGATTACTTTTAGTTTCAATATATTTGCATGATTTCTTTTTTTCGGTTGTTGATTTCTAATTTTGTTGTGTTATGATCAGATGATATGCTTTTTAGATTATTCCCTTAGTCAGCAGGCAGTGATATTCATTGCCCCTTTCGGTCAGTTTTGGCTGAAATTCTGAATAGGGTACCTACATCTGCTTTTCATTGTGTATGTGTTTCCACTGCATGTAATGTTGCTTCCCTTTAATATTTTAGTCTATGAGTTTCTGTGAGATTAAGTGTGTTTCTAATATGCAGCATACTGATGGGTTTTGTTTCTTGATCCATCTGCCAATAATGTGTCTTTTGATACAGGAATTAAGACTGCTCACATTGAGAGTTATTTGTTGGTGTACTGAGTTATTCCTGTCATTATCTAACTTTCCTGTTGCTAATTCCCTGTCTTTCCCTTGTACTTACATGTTCCTCCTACCTGAGTGGGGGAGAAAATCCCTTAACTTCCAATAAAGCTAAAGAAGAAACTATTTTTAAAAGTACAAGAGAGAAATACCAAATTAAAGAAAAATTCCTGTGTTTTTGAATAAGTGATTATTTCCAATTTCTGCGGCCATGGATTCAGCCAGTCATGGTTTTGGCCACCTGGCTTTCGAGTTACAGGATTTTGAGGTGTCCTCCCTGCACCAGGGGCCCATCTGTCTGTTCCTGAGGTTGGTATTACTACTATCCAAGCAAAGGTATGTCCTTGCTTCCATTGTACATGGGCGATGAAATCAGCCCTCTGGCTTCCACTGGGTGGAGTCTGTGAGGAGAGCGTTTGAATGGGCTGTTGGACCTAATGTTTACTGTTCCCTTCCATAGGCAGGTGTTGTCCTCATCCAGGGTCCTGCTGGCTGTATTCTTCCCGTCTTCCACAGCACTGCCTCACACCACAGGGAAGCAAAATCAGAGCTGGGGGAGCTGGTGGAAGCCCTTGCCGCAAAGTCTGTGCCTCTGGAATGAGCATGTTTCCTTGCATGAGGGTGGAATACCACTTATGCAAAAGTCTGCCTGCTCTTGTGGGAGATGATTTTTAAGTTTGAAAATGGTAAGCTAGTACATCCTGTGTTTGTATCAAGTCTTAGAATTTCTTGTTTAATAATGAATTCTAGAAAAATTTTATCATTTTACTTCCAATCCATCTTTGCCATTGTATTTGAAATAAATGTGTTGTACACAGTGTATAACTTTTTCTATTCTATCAATCTCTTTTAATTTACATAATTAGACCATTTTCTTTAAGGTAATTATTGATATATTAAGGCTTAAGGTGTATGTACTTTTTATTTTCTGTTTATCATCTGTTTTTTCAATCTTCTGATGTATTTCCTCTTGAGTTATTTCATTGTTATTTTTCAGTATTTCATCTTGACTTTAATATTTTGAGCTTTAAGTTTTCTCTGTGGTTGCTTTAAGTATGACAATGTGTATAATTTAATGATCAAAATATACTGTATATGTTTAAATTTTAAAAATTTAGCATAGTAAAATATCCTTAATCCTCTTGCCATTAATCGCCTTTAAATGACAGCTCCTAAGTTGGTCACCTTTATTTTACAATTCTTACCACTCACCGAAGCGGTTCTGTGTGTCCTCATTCGTGTTTTTATGAGACATGATAAAAATTTAGTAAATGCAGCTGGCCAATGCCAGGCATGGAAAGGCAGACTTGCAGTAAATATGACACTGGGTTCTCATCCACCTTTTTCACCATACGTGGCACACCGCGATTTCTAGCTCTTCCCAAAAGTCAGAATGACAGTGAAACATAATGGGTTTAAATTGTTTCAGACACTGAGCCTGACATGACAAAAAAATTAAAAATATTTATGAAAGAGGACTTCCAGAAAAATGAGATGAGCATAAGATAGGTGTCCAAAGTGTATGAAGGAAGTATTTTGGAAAGGTTTAGTGGCTATGTGTCTCCCATGTAATAAATTTTTCTTAATTTGAAAGTTCACTGTACTTTTGGGTCACACCTGCTACATTCATTACATCATTGCCTATATTATGGTTAATTAAATAGAGTGACATATATTTTATTGCATAAAAACAACATCCATTTAAATATTTTTATCCTTCTTTCTTATAAATGTCTCATTTTCTACATATATTGATTGCCACAGCAATTTGTCCTAATCATTTTTATATAAACAACAACATGTGATTTAGATCATTCATTAAAACAAAGATATGTATCACCGTTACTCCTACTTTTTACAATTTCCTGTGTTTTATTTTCCTTTCTCAAGTTCCAAGATATATTCTGTTATAATTATCTTTTTATTTGGAGAATGTCACTGAGTCATTATGTAACTATAAATTTTTTAGGAAAAACTCATTTCCTTTCATTTAGAAACATTTTATTTTATTTTCATTTACGAAGAATGTTTCATTGAATATAGAATGTGTGTCTGAAGGTCATTTTATTTCACTTCTTGAAAGTGCTATTTCTCTTTCTTCTGGTCTCCGTAGTTTCAGATGAGAAAACTGCTTTCTGTGAATTTCTGTTCCTCTATGAATGACACATCATTTCTCTTGGACTTCTTTCAAGACTTTTTTTCTATTAGTTTTCACAAGTCATTTACTATGTGTCTTGGTGTAAATTATTTGGGTATATCCAGTGGAGGTTTTGTTCAGTTTCTAAAATCTATACATTTATGTCTTTTGCCATATTGGGAAATCTAAGGTTTTGTTTTATGATTTTCAGTCACATTATAGGTTACCTGCACTTTGCTAGAATCCGGTGATATGAATATAACTTCTCATTACTTTTCCACAGGTCACAAAGGCACTGGTCAATTTTTCAGTTCATTTTCTCTTTGTTTAGATTATGGGAATGGTCTTGATATTTCATAAACTTCAGAGTCTACACTATGTCATCTACACCTAACACTGAAGTCACACAGCACATTTTAAATTTTGGTTATATGGTGTTGGCTGTAGTTTCCATTTGGTATTTGTATTAGTCAGTTTTAAATCTCTATATCCAATACTTAAAATAATAACCTTTTAAGTAGAGTTTATTTTGGCTCACAGGTTTGAAGGTTCCAATGCACGTTGAGTTCATCCCATTGATTTGAGTCAATGCCAAGGTGACACATCATAGTGGGAGTATGTGGTGGAAAACATTACTTATCTCATGAGTAGGAAGCAAAAAAGATTACAGTCCCATAATTTCTTTCAAAAGGGTGCCCCTCATGTTCTAGTGACACCAAACCTTTAACACATGATCTTTGTGAGACACTAAACATTTAAACTATAGCAAAGCTCTTTTACAACATTTTTCTGGTGAGGTTTTCTAATTTTTTATTCTAAAATTAAAAATGAATAAAATGATACAGAATTTCAAAATAAAAATGATTTTAACGATGTTTTATATATTGCATATTGTTATCTTCAAAATAGTTGTTCATATTACAAGCTATAAGCAGAAAAAATGATCAACAAACAATAAAAGCACAAACCATTTTTGATGAACTAACAGAGATTAGTAGTATAGCTATCTTATATGATACATATAATTTGGACTCTTAAAAATATATAATTATTATATTGTTCTTACTAAATTCAATTCACATTTTTTCTTCCTAAGGCTTCAGATTTCTTCCTTGTATTTCACTCCGTGACTTACGGCCTAGTACTTCACATTTTTAAAATGGTTAATCAAAGCCAAGATAACAGAATATCTATGCTGATACGCTCTATTTTCTTTGTTTTCTGCTCTCTTTATTCTGTTTTTAAAAGGTCATGTGATTAAGTCAAACCTGACTGGGGTATCTCCTTTTTTTGTTTATCTTAAAGTACAATTGTTAGGAACTTTAAATTTATCTTTAAATCTGAAAATCCTTTTGTCTTTACCATTTAACATAAATTAATCATGGAAATATATTTCATCATGTATACATGTCCTCTTTAAAGAATTATAAAGAACATACATACGAGCTTAGAAATCTGCCTCTGCTCAAATACCATTTATAAAATTCTTTAAGGATAACTGCTAAAAAATTTTATTAAATTTTTTCTAGAAAATTAAAGAGGGAATACTTCCAACACTATGACAAATTTAAAGAAATGCATCAACAACATCACAGAAAAACCTTATTTTAAAAACTGCAGAGCGACATTGCACATAAATATAGACAAGGATATTTCCAGCTGCCTATTAGCAAGTCAAATCCACTAATATATGAAATGAGTAAGTCATTAGAATCCAGTATGGCTCATCTGAAGAATGCAAGACTTGCACAATATTATAAAATCAACCAAAAGCACTCACAATATTAAACAATAAAAAAAGATACCTAATCAAGTCATACTTTGAGAAATTTTTTAACAAAATTTAATGGTATGATTTTACACATGCACTGCTGGTGGGAGTGTGGACTGGTGCAACCATTGTGGAGGTCAGTCTGGAGATTTCTCAGAAAGCTGGGATTGGAAGCCCCATTTGACCCAGCTATTCCACGTCTAGGCATATTCCCAGAAGAACTGAAAGCATCATACCACAGTGATATATGTGCACCCATGTTTATAGCAGCACAGTTTGTAATAGCCAGATCTAGGAAACAACCTAAGTGTCCATCACCTGAGGAATGGATAAAAAAGTTGTGGTGTTTTTATACAATGGAGTACTATTCAGCTATAAAGAAGGATCACATTGAGATATTTATAAATAAATGGACGCAGCTTGAGACCACACTCATAAGTGAAATAAATCAAACTCACATGTATAAATACCAAATAGTTTCCCTAGTGTAAGAAATGATAAGAATACATAAAAGTATGTGGTAATCATGATTCCCAATCATATTGGTTTGAAGCCATATAATGTTTTCAGTCATTAACTGGAATGGTTTTAATCTGAGTTGTCTGATTTTATTGTCTGTGATAGTACGAATAGCTATTTTGAAGAAAACAAGACATCATAATAGCTAGTGCTGATTTAATATCATCTTGTTTTGAAGTCCCATCAAACTGCTGTTCATCTGTTTCCATTGGTTTTAACATGTTGTATCTTATCATATTTTACTATATACGATAGAATAAAAATTTTTTACAGGCAAAGAGACAGTATAGAAACCATTGTTCATTTTCTGTTAGCTGGTTCTAAATACCCTGTAATACTTTCATTTTCTTGAATGGATTCACACTGTCTTGATATGTTTGATGCTATAGTATACAAAGTTATACTCAAATATTTCAAGGAAAGAGACACTATGGTGACTACTATTATGTCAGATTATCGTGGTGAAACACAATGATGTTTAATTTGTTCAGTTCTGACCTGTGTTGTTCTTTTGCTATGTCCTCTTTTATCTTAATCTCCCCCCCCTTTTTTTTTACCTTTTAAAAAAAATTATTTATTTTTTCTTATTTTTTTAATTAAGGGAAAACTAAATTTAAAAATAATGGGATATACTATAGTAACTTTTTTGTTTTTCTATTAACCTGTCTTGAACCCCTGTGTTTCTCTCCCCATCTTATTCTGACTGATTTTACACTCTTCTGTTTTGTTTGAAAATATCAAGTTTGAGGATATAGGGAACCACTTTGAAGACAATAAGGTTTACTATGATGCCCATTACGGTTTGACTATTATCTTCTTTTGAAGTCCTGTAAGGTCTTCAATGTAGATTTTATTGATCTTGCTCTGTACTGTTTTGTTCAATTTTATTAGACCTGATGATATAGGCAACTTTTTTTAAAACAGCAAGAGGCATAGTGGTAATCATTGTTGATCACCTGGTATTCTGTTTTTGCGTCATGTACTAAGTCCATCCTTCTGTTCTAACTGACTCTATTGTGCTTTTTTCTCTCTTCAAAAAGCAGTTATAAGAACCATGGAAGTAATAAAACCCAAAAAGTGTAATTGTTATTGTAAAAAAAGAGAGGAAAAGAAAGTGCTCTAAAGAACATAACTGCATGTATATTTAAGTGTGTAAGATAGAAAACCATATTACTGAGCTTTTGTTGGATCATTGAACAGAACTGTCTGCAATCTCACTGTATGAATGTCTACTTTGTATGCTTTAATTTTGTAATTTGGACAACTGTTTCCAAGATGACAATATGTAATCTATTAACTAATGATTTCTTACTGTATTTTTTTCTTGAAATTCTGCATTACTTCTACCCTTTTACTGCTTTGTTTTGTTTTGTTTTCTCTTTAAGTAAAAACAAGAAATTATATTTATACATGCAAAATCTCTATGTAGAAAAATCCTAAATAAACTTGAAAACTTCTTAAACATATTGTTACAACCCTAAAAGTTCACATAACATTATGTCAATATACAAAAACAACTTGCTAGCAATGAGCAAGTTTGATATACTAGAAATTAAATTTAAATTTTGAAATATGCTATAACTTGTACCCATGGGGACAATATATATATATATATATATATATATATATATATATATATATGTATATGTATATATCACCATAATCCAGTGTGAAAGAACCATGGTGGGCTGGGCTAATTAGACAGCAACTTCTCATCCCCAATAAACTAAAGAAGTAGGATCTCACAGCAGACTCCAAGCCCTAAAGCCAGTTATAACCGTAACACACCTCTGAGAAGTTGTCATTTTGAAAGAGTTTGAAAGGGTTCCAAATACTAGCAATAAAGCTATTTACCATAGGCAATTTCTAAGCATCAACCCATGAATTAAGCTTTTTTTAAAAAGTAGAAAGTGAAACAACACTTTAAAAGATGCAACCCCAGAAGCCCATCTCAGCAAAGACAAACTCAGGAGGCAAAGAGGCAGCACAATGCTAAAGTCACCCACCTGGCCTCTCGGAAGTGGTAACTGAGGAAGTAGTAAGGCAAATGAATGAGGTCTAGAAAAAATCAGATCAGAAATAATTTCTTAAGTAGCACAGATTGTGACCACAATGAAAGACATTTTTGGTGAACTTAGAGCAGATACAGATGAGGAAAAACTAAAGGAGCTTAGGAAAATGATGGAAACTACGAATTCCCAACATAAGAAAAAGATGGAATCCATAAAACAGATTCAAACAGCTCCCCAAGAAATTTAAAAATGGTATATACAGCAGAATATGTCAATTTGAGGACAGAATCTCAGACAAAAGACAGGCTTTTGCTTAGTAATCATAAAAAGAAAGATTTATTTAAAATAGCAAGGGACCATGAGAAATCAATCCAGCAGGTGTAGATAATGCAAAGAAGAATAACATAAAATTGATCAGAATCAATGAAAAAGTACGAGATATCACAAGTGACATAAAAAAAATGAACAAATAAACAAGGAAATACAAAAACATGTTCATGGATGTCATGGCAGAAACCTTCCCTGGCAAGAAAAAAGAATTTGACATACATATAATGAGCCCAATTAGCCATAATCAAAAAACAATTGACAGCAATTGTTGGAAAATAAACTATCATAAATGTATATGCAACACATATAAAAGAAAATCCATCAGAATCACAACTGACTTCTCAACACATGCGCTCAAGTCAAGGAAAGTTTGAAGAAGAATATTTCAAGCCCTGAAACAAAAACTCTAATCCAGATTGATGTATCTTGCAATTTATCTTTCAAAATTGATGGAGTAATAAGATACTTCTATTACAAAGACCACCTGAGGAAATTCATGAACACCAAACCAGCATTTGAAAATGTTTGAAGGACATTCTAGAAAGGTGACAGGTACTACAATTCCATGACTGCCAAAAGAATGAATCCACCAGGCAAGACAAGTGAACAAATAGAATATGAGAGCCACAACAGGAAAGTAACATGACAGTGATAAATTAATACATTTCAGTTATAACCATCAAAATTAATGGTATAAATTCACCAGTAATAAGAAGTAGAGTTGGTAGAATGGATCAAGAAGCAAGATCAAACAATGTTCTGCAGAGAAGAAACACATTTAATTTTAAAATGTTATAGACAGTAAGTCAAAATATGGCAAGCAATACTGCATTCAACAGGAACCCAGAAAAATGTAGGAGTAGCTATTCTATTTGCAGACAAAGTTAGTTTTAAGCAAAGACTGTTTAAAAGAAACAAAGAAGTTCACTGTATCTTTGTAAGTGGAATAATCCAAGAGGAAGAGACAATAGTCATAATAAATACCAGTGCATCCAACCATATAAAACAAATATTAATGGACATGAAAAATCAAACACTACTACAACTGTATTGGGTAATCTCAAAATCCCATTTCACCAAAAGACAGATGAACTAGACAAAAAATCAAGAGTGAAATATTAGAACTGGGCCAAACTTTTAAATGAACGAACTTATTAGATGTCTATGGAGTTTTCCAACCCACAACATCAGAAATACATGTGATTCTCAGATGCACACAGGAAGTTCTCCAAAATAGACTATATACTAAGTCATAAAACATGCTTAACTAAATGCAAAGGAATTGAAGTTATCCCATGAATATTATCATTTCATAGTATGATGAAATTAAAATTGAAACTAAATAATACTCTCCTGAACAACCAGTGGGTCATTGATAAAATTAAACAAAAAATTACACAGTTTTTACTATTAAGTAATAATGCCAAAACAATATACTGTAACTTATGGGACAATATGAAAGCATTCCAGTGAGGTAAATGACTATCCATATCACAAAAACAGAGTGAGTTATATAAATAACTTATTGTTGAAAATCAACTTTCTAAAAAAAAAAATCAAGGGCCAAGGTCATATGGTCTAAAGATAAAAGCAGAAATTAATGCAATGGAGACTAAGAAAACAATATAAAAATCAATGACTAGAAGAGTCAAATATTTGAAAGATTAAATAAAATCAACAAATCTTTAACGAGCCATTTTGGAAAGATCCACAAAATTAGTAAGCCAAGGGTAAAATCACAATAGATCTTGTAGAAACCCAAATGAACATCTCTATCTATTTTGAGAAATTGTATCCTAATAAGATGTAAAATGCAGAGGAAATAAACAGATTCCTAGATACATTTGGACTACCAGAGCTGAACTGAGAAGTCATAAAAATCTAAATAACCCAATATCAGCTAATGAAATTGAAGATGTGATTAAAAACCTACCAACAAATGAAAGCTGAGGCCCTGATGCATTCACTGCTGAATTCTCCAAAACATTTAGAGAAGACCTAATACTGCTATTTCTCAAACTCTTAAGCTGAAACTGAAAGAGAAGCAATACTCCCAAATTCATTCCTGAAAGCCAGCATCATGCTAAAACCAAAACCAAAGAAGGGTGCAAATAACAGAAGAACTTTATGCAATCTGATTAATAAGCACAAATGCAGATATTGTCAATAATATACTGGTAAAAGAACACAGTAAATCATCAAGAAGGTTATACACCACGGCCATGTAGGATTCATCTCAAGATATCAGGGGTAGTTCAACCTATTCAAATCAATAAATGCAATGCACCACATGAACAGAGTCAAGGACGAAAACTATATGATCATCTCAATAGATGTGGCAAAGTTCAATACTCATTCATGGTAAAAAAAAAATCTTACAGCAAATTGGAACAGATTTTTTATCTCAATCTAATAAATCCATCTATGACAAAGCAACAGCCAACACTGCACTAAAAGGACAAAGCTGAAAGCTTTCACTCGAAAATCAGGAACAAGACAAGGATGTCCACTGTCACCACCCCTATTCAGTATAGTTCTGGAAATATTAGCCAGAGCAACCAGACAAGAGACAGAAATAAAAGTACTAAGAACACGGAAGAATGAGTTTAAATTATCATTATTCATGGATGACATGATACTACATACAAAACTCCAAAAATTCCACCAAAAGCCTTTTAGATTAATAACCAACTTCAGCAGCATATCTGCATCCAAATCCACACCAAAAAATCAATAGCAATCCTGCACATGAATAACAAACCCACTGATGAAGAAAAAAACATGTTTCATGTAGCATCTAAAATAATGAAATACCATTACTACATATCTACTGAAGAAAGCAAAAGACTTCTACATTGAAAACTATGGTACTCTGAAAAAGGAGATTGAAGGAAATATCAGAAAATGGAAAGATATCTCTTGCTCTTGAGTAGGAAGAATCAATATAGTGCAAATGGCCATACTTCCAAAACTGTTATATAGATTCAGTGAAAACTTGAAAGAAATTCCAAAAGCGTATCTAACAAAATTAGAGACACCAATCCTAAAATCTGTTTGGAAACAAAAGTGACTTAGAATAAAAGAGACAATTGTAGGCAACAAATGCAAGGCTGGGAACATCACATGCCCTGGTTTTTAAATTATACTTGAAAGCTACTATCAAGGTACTGGTTTAAAATAAACAGAACCAAAGATGAATGGAACAAATTATGAAACATAGAAACTATACCAGACATACTTAAGTAGGTTATCTTTGATGAGGGTGCCAAAGATCTTCACTAGAAGAAAGAGAACCTCTTTAATAAATGTTGCTCAAAAAACTGACTTTTCAATGCCAGACACTCCTATTCAATATAGTTCTGGAAAAACTATCCAGGGCAGTCACACAAGAAAGAGAAATAAATAGAATAAAGATAGGAAAGGAAGAAATTAAATTATCACTATTTGCAGATGACATGATACTCTATATAGATGATCCAAAAAACTCCATTCAAAGACTACTGGAGGTAATAAATTCAGCAGTGTATCTGGATTCAGTAAATGCTCAAAAATCAATAGCATTCCTGTACAAAAACAAAAACTCATAGAGAGAGAAATTATGGAAATATCACCTTTCACAATAGCATCTAAAAAATACTTAGGAATCAACCTAACGAAGAATGTAAAAGACCTATATGTTGAAAATTATGCTACACCAAAAAAGTAGATTGAAGAGGATATTAGAAAATGGAAGGATATTTCTTGCTCTTAGTTAGGAAGAACCAACATTGTGAGAATGTCCACACTTCCAAAACTGTTATACAGATTTAATACAATTCCAATCAAAATATCATTAACATACTCTACAGATCTGGAGGAAACATTCCTAAAATTCATTTGGAAATAGAACAAGCCTAGAATAGCAAAGGCAATTCTGGGCAACAAAAGCAAGGTATTAGGCAGCTCAATTCCTGACTTGAAATTACACTACAAAGCCACAGTGATAAAATCAGCATGGTACTGGCAAAGAAATAGACCTGAGGATCAATGGAACAGATTAGAAGATGCAAACACAACTACAAAGACACTCAGCCACCTAATATTTGACAAAGGGGCTAACATGTTCACATGAAGAAGGATTGTTTCTTTAATAAACGGTGTTGGAAAAATTGGCTCTTTATATGCTGAAAACTGAAGCTAGACCCATGCCTATCACCATGCACAAAACTAAAGTCCAAATGAATCAAAGATATAAATATTAAAACAGAAACATTAAATCTACTGGAAGACAAAGTAGGTAAGTCTTGGAGACATAGGCGTAGGCAGAGAATTCATGGACAAAATGCAAACTGCATGGAAAACACTTCAAAGAATCAGCAACTGTGATCTCATATTATTGAAAGTTTCTGCACTTCAAAAATAATCACCAACAGAGTTGAAAAGAGAACCCACAGATTAGGAAAGAATTACAACCAGCAACCCCTCAGACAAAGGACTTATATCCAGAACATATAAAGAATTGAAAAACACAAAGCCCCCCAACTCAAAGACCCTCTCAAAAATAGGCATCTGAGATGAGCACGCATTTCTCAGATGAAGATATACAAATGGAAAATAAATACATGAAGAAGTGTTCACCATCACTGGTCATTCTGAAATGTAAATTAAAACAGCATTGAAATTTCATCTCACTCTGGAAAGAAGAGCTGCCTCCAAGAAATCAACTGATAACAAATGTTGGTGAGGCTGTGGGAGAAAGGAACACTGCTCCACTGTTGGTGGGGGTGTAGACTGGTGCAACCACTATGGAAATCAGTATAGAGATTTCTCAGAAGACTAGGGATTGGAAGTTTGATTCAATTCAGTTATTCCCCTCCTGGGTATTTTCCCTGAAAAACTGAAAAGGTCATATCACAGTGATATATGTGCATCCATGTTCATAGCAGCACAATTTGTAATAGCTAAATGACCGGAGCCGCGGGAGACAGGAGACCAAACTCGAGCAGGATCAGCTCTCAAAGTTTATTGCGTACAGCGAACCGGACCTAACAAGGTCCGCCACCCTCAACATTGGTTCCTCTTCCGCCCGTTGGGGGCAGGAACAGCCTCTTATAAGGGGAAGCAGTATCCAATCACAGAGAAGCGCGTCTAACAAGCTGATAGGCTAGCGTCACGGGTAACTGGGCAGACATGACAATTTGGCGGGCTTGTTCAGGCCGGGAAGAACCCGGAAGCAGGAAATGGGCGCCATCATAGGTGGCTTCCCACATCTCCCCCTTTTTTATTTATTAAAGTAGGATGGTCTGTGGGTCCCTCCAAGGTGTCTATGACCTTGTTGCTGTTAGACACCTAGGAGTGGGCCTACCTTGTAGGCCGAGGCATGAGAGAATGTAGAGGTCTATACCCTGCTGTGCATCACCCTGTTTTGTGCATATCCTTGCGCCAGGACCATGCTCAAGGTGAGTGGTTCATTTTTTCGCAGGGCCAGGCTTTTGTGAACCGAACCTGGATGCATATAGACATTCATTCCTGCCTTCCCCCCAACCTTTGGGGCGGATGGCACTGCAGTACCCTTGGTCTCGCATCTCAATGCCAATAATTTGACTCCGGGAGGGATCCCTGGCCTTATAGGCCATGTATATCTGAGTGGAGCCTGTCTTAGGTTGACCGGGAGGGCTTTTCCCGTCTTACCCGTCATTGGCTTGCCCACTCAGCTCTTATAGCTGATGTTCTGCAATGTGAAGGAGATATGCGGCGGCCTGCTGGCCTGATGGGCCACCTGCTGCCATTTGCATGGCTGCCATAGCTGTGATCTTAACCTGCTGCTGAGTTTGTATGAGGCGATCTAACAAGCATTTAATAACCACAAGCCCCACTAGGATGGCCACGGCAATCAGGATCCAAGTAGTCAGGTTGGGCCAGGAGAACCCCTGACTGGACCTAGTTGGATACCGTCCATATTGTCAAGTTCCTGACCGACTATGAGGGACAAATTGTGAAACTTAGGTAGGTAGATGTCTTGCAGCCAAGCTGTCATATTTTTAACAGTGTTGGTTAAATTTGTGCGAACAGGGGTGATTAATAGGAACCCACAGAATAGAAAAAGCTCCAAACCAGACATTTTAGTTTGTAGATGGTCTCGGGCGCTGAGCGTCGGTCCCAGAAGGGTCGAGTTGACTTGTGTCCGCGGGCTTATCCTCCTGTGCTTTATCAGGAACTGGTGGGGAGTTTACTGCTCGCGTCAATCTTTCCGGGACCCACAGCGGTTCGCAGCCTGGTTCCTGTGGGAAGACACAAACTGCACCTCCAGCTAACCACTGGATCCGGGCCCATCCATTGTCCTGTAAGGACATCTTTCCATCTCACCAGCCCTTTGTCGGCCGGGGACGGGTTATTGTGCTCCATGGCAGGGGAATGATTATTATGATTAAGGTTTAAAAAATTTATGGTAAAGAGTGCCAATGATATTCTTCCTTTGGGCGTTAGGCCATGGCCTATTCCCTCCTTTTGTTTTTGTAAGACACCCTTGAGTGTCCGATGGGATCGCTCAATGATGCCTTGTCCTTGGGGGTTGTAAGGAATGCCATGTTTAAGAGTGACCTCCATTTGTTGACAAAATGTCATGAACATATTTAAGTTTTCCGAATTCTGGGATGTGTGCAACATCCATTTGCCAAATATGATTTGGGCGAAGTCCTCTTGGGTTAATGCCAATAGATTGTTGGGGTGAAGAGATCACACAAGCTGGGCAATACCGTCGTGCTTGTGCTCTCGTGATGTTGAAGCGCGCCATGAGGGTGCGGGCATTAACATGGAACTGAGAATGGAATTTTTGGGCTGCTTCCAGAGGGTTGGGAAAGGTGAAGACCCATATCGGGCGCATGGCCGAGTCTGCCAAGGCATTGCCCTCCGCCAAGGGCCCAGGTAAATTAGTATGGGCTCTGATATGTGAGATGAACACTTTTGAGGTTCTATTCCATAACTGATGTTGAATACCTAGGAATATGGAGGCTACCGTTGAAGAGGGTTTAATGGGACCCGCCGTCTCCAGAACTTGGAGAGCATTTACCACATACGGAAGGAACGTCCTCCTCCTCCCCCAGAAGGGGGCGCAGGAGGTAATCCGGGAAGTAGCTCTCCCTCTAACCAGGGCGGTGCCATAGGTTGTGGGCGCCCTCTGGCGGCCACGGGTGGAGGTGGCAGCCCAGGGAGCAACTCCTCTTCCGGCCACGGCAGTGCAGTAGGGCCTGGCGCCCTGAAGGGGGCGACCATGGGTCGCGAGCTTCGGAGCCCTTGTGTTTCTCTGGAGGCCCAAAGTCAGGTGTGACTTCGGGCTCCTCCGAGCACTCGGATCGAGCTTTGTCAAGAGCCTGTCGGGCTGAGCAAAGCCCGGGGGTTTGTTCGTCCGTCAGACAAGCCCTAATCAGTTCCCACAGGGGTAAAACCATGGGATCCAAGCGTCCCTCTTCTCGGGCGCATCTAAGATCCCCTCCTAACTTCTCCCATGACGGGAGGGTTAGAGAGCCCGTGGGCCAAAACCAGGGGGCAATTTCATTAACACTATCCAGAAATCTCGAAAGGGTGACCCGGTTTATGTAGATGCCTCGGGTCCTCAGCAGGACTCTTAGGGAGTCAGCGAGGGGTTTGCGAGCAGCGTTGCCCACAATGGCGAAGCGAAAGCGAAACAAATGCAAAGAAAAAAAAAGACCGGCGTCCACCAGTGTGGCGCTCAAAATCTGTTAGGTGTGTCCACCCAACCCAGGCAATCCAGTACTCACCTGTCCCGGGAACCGCTGTATCTCACGTAGCTGATCAGGGTGAAGAGAAGAGGCGCTCGGGGCCTTCCGTTGTTATTGAGCCAGGTCCTCCGTCGTACCGCAGGCGACAGCAATCGCACCTCCCGGCCGAAGAGGCACGTCGCTGAGTCTTTTACCTTTTTCCCCGTACGGGCCACCAGGTGACCGGAGCCGCGGGAGACAGGAGACCAAACTCGAGCAGAATCAGCTCTCAAAGTTTATTGCGTACAGCGAACCGGACCTAACAAGGTCCGCCACCCTCAACATTGGTTCCTCTTCCGCCCGTTGGGGGCAGGAACAGCCTCTTATAAGGGGAAGCAGTATCCAATCACAGAGAAGCACGTCTAACAAGCTGATAGGCTAGCATCACGGGTAACTGGGCAGACATGACAATTTGGCGGGCTTGTTCAGGCCGGGAAGAACCCGGAAGCAGGAAATGGGCGCCATCATAGGCGGCTTCCCACAGCTAAATATTGGAAACAACCAAAATGCCCACCAAACGCAGACTGGATGAAAAAGATGTGGTGTTTTATACAATGGAATATTACTCCACAAAAGGATGATCTTGAGGCCTTCATAGATAAATGAAGACAACTTGAGACTATCTTCAAAAGTGTAATAAATAAGAATCATATTTATAAATATCACATTGTATCTCCAGTATAAAAAGTAATAAGAACTGTAGGAATAATAAAACCCAAAATGGGTAATTGCTATTGTAAAAAAGAGAGGAAAAGAAAGTGCTCTAAAGGATATACATGTATGTTTAAGTGTATAAGATAGATGACCATATTACTAAGTTTTTGTTGGATCTTTTAACAGAACAGTTTGCACTCTCACAGTTTGAATGTTCACATTGTAGGCTTTAATTTTGTAACTTGGACAACTGTTTCTAAGAGGACAATATGTAATTTATCAACTAGTGATTTATTACTGTTTTTTAAAATTCTGTATTATTTCTACCTTTATTCTGCTTTGCTTTTTTTCTCTTTAAATAAAAGTTTTAAAAAATAGACTCGTATCTTTCCCCATGTTCTAAGCTGAAATTGAAATGGATCAAACACCAAATTATTAAAGCACAAATATTAAATCTGCTGGGAGATAGAATAGGGAGAATAAGTTTTGAAATAGATAGTGTAAATAGAAAGAAAATGTTTAAATGGGAAGGGGAACAAGAGTGAAGGAGAGAGAAAGGAAAGAAAGGAAAAGCAAACTAAATGATAAAAGAAGGAAAAATGGAAACAAAGGTTTTGTAAATAAAGAGGGGAAGACTAGCTGAAGGGAGAGTAAGGGAATGTGGGAAATCAAGTTACATCCTGTACAGGTACAAAGTCTCTCACATGAATGTGATCATTATGTAGACCTATGTACCAATAAAATCATATTCTTTGAATTAGACATAAAGTTAAATAAGAATTATCTTTAAAAATGACAGAAAAAAATGACTAGGATTTACCTGTACTTTAGCAACTTAAAATGGATTGCAAACCAAAATATAAATGTTCTGAAACTCTACAATTTATGGAAGAACACATGTGGGATTATGTTTTCCATATCCATCTAAGTATTTAGAAGTCATAGGTTGAAATATGTAATCAGATTGAGAGGGAAAAAATAAAACAGTCTAAATTGCAATACAGGAGCATACTAGCATTAGAAATAAATAAATATTCACACTACAGTATGTGGGGAAATAATGAAATAATTTACTTTGGGAATCAATAAGCTAGATGCATAGTATAAGTAAAAAAAAAACTATTAATATATTTTACAGTATTTAACATGTGTGTTTCTTTTAGGTTTATGCCATAGAAATTCTAAAAATAATTTTTGTATATACCAGTATTGATGAAATAAGTTAAATAAAACTAGATAATGTCATTTTTTTTTGTTTTTGTTTGTTAACAGAAGAAATTAACCTGGGCATAGTGGCATATGCTTATGATCCCAGTACCCAGGAGGCCAAAACAGGAGGATCGCTGGAAGTCTGAGGTCACCTTGACATACACATTGAGTTTAAGGCCTTCATAAATTGCAGAGTAAAACTCTGTCTCAAAAAAACAAAAGTAAAAAAGAAAGAAATCAGAATTTTAAAATATGGGAAGGCTATAATGGGCTTTTGTTGCACTGAAATCAAGTCTCTGCAGAAACTTATTTTTATACTGTCAATATAGATAAAGTGATAGACACATAGATGCATTAACATTGATATTACGATGCTTGTGGGTATGGAAGGATTATTGTCTACATGTTCATTTCTAGCTACTGAAAGGCACTACGTACAATGACACTTTAGTACCAATGAACACAACTACCACCTAATTCTTGGTTTTTAGATATTCTGTAATTAAAGGAATTGACACACTTGTAGAAATTACTGATTTCAGGACTGAAGAAAGACAATGCTGGGCAGCATGGGGCATCTCCTCCTGATAGAAAATTACTCAAGATATCCAAGCACAAGAGCCAATGTGAAAGAATTCATATGAACTAGAGGTGAAAAGTTATGAGTGAGGAAAATAAATATTAGATTACAACCTACAGAATAAATGTACTGTATTTCATGTGGATGATGCTTCATTTTGAGAAAAAAAGACACTTTTCAGTGTTAAATTATCTCCCTAAAGATGATTGTTAATGCAGAAGGAAAAATATAACAATATTTCAAAAGTACAACAGAACCAAATGAGCAAAACTATATAAGAAATATCAACACCATGATCCATTTGATATTATATACTTAATGTCATTCATTTCTATGGCATATTTGCCAAAAATGCATACTCTTAATGTTACCATAAGGAAGAATCTGACAAACCCAAACTAAAGTCACTCTATAAAACAATCAGCACTGTTACAAATAGCCAGAGTCAGAGATGAATATGGAGTTACCACAGGTTTGAAAAGATTAAAGATGAATCTAGAAGCAAAGTGTTTTCTTAGATGGGATCCTGGAATACACAAAGTTTATAGATAGCAATTGCTAAAATCCAGATAAAGTCCAAGTTTAAGAATATTTAGAATTTAATTGTTATGCATTCAAAGGTTTTGTCAGCAAGCTGAGTAAAATATATGAGAAAATTTTGATTTTTTTATTCCTCTTAAAACTAAAATTATTTCAGAATAAAAGACTTACAAGGTACATAGTAGTCTGTTGATGTTAATTATCATATTGTTATTTTATAAAGCCCTTGTCATCTTCCTTTAGTCATAGGGTAGAGCAATATTGTCCTCTGCCCTGAAATAGTTCAGTATTTTGAAAATGGTTGTCAGTAATGGCATGATAATTGATGATGATGATGATAATTTTAATGATATAGTCACACGGTTCAACTATCATTTACTTTTAAAATAACATGGGGTTGATCATCTTTTTTTTTTTAAATAGGACCAGGGATCAAACTCACAACGTGTGCTCATCAGACAGGCACTTAAACTGCTGAGTCAGATTCCAAGACCAAATTCATCATCTTCATACACAAAAGTAAGAAATTACTTTGTTCTACTTATCTCTTTAATTCTTCCAACTTTCTGATGGATTCGGTGTAAATGACTATGCCAATCACAAGGAGGAGAGCTGAATTTCCCAATATTCTGAAAGCACATATATGGTGCAGGACCTGTACTTACAGGACGTAGTCTGTGGCACAGCCTGGTGATCACACAGCTGTGGTTTACCATGCCACCTCTATTTCCTGTTTCCTTTGTTCCATACAAATAGTAAATTTTATACAAAACTGTAAGTGTTTCAGTTGGATTGTCTTAATGCAAATAATAAAATTTGTAATTAATTCTGTATTTTACAATTGGAAAACAAAGGAAATGTCATTTTATGAAATTTCTTTGCAAGACTTCTTAGCTGGATTTGCCATCTCCAGTTTTTCTAAGACAAAACCCTGCTGGACGCTCAATCTGAGCAGCTGAAGCACCTTTCAACCTAAGTAATTACCTCCCAGGGCTATAAACCCCTGTGCCCAGCACATAACCAAGACCTGTCATTAGACTATAAATTGGCTCTCCCTTCTGATCTGTTTTAAAGGAGAATTATGGACCTGAACCTGACTAGAAGATGAGGGACAGAGAAAATCAGAATAGGGAAGAAAGTTGGACTGTGGAGAGCCATCTTATGCTTTGAAAATGAGTTCTACTTAGAGGTTCGGGTTGGAAAAATTTTGCAGCAATAGGTGGCAAAGGCACTAGGAAATCAGGAAATTATTATGTAAACAGCAAGTAAAGAAAAATGAAGTATTTTTACAACCCTTCCTCTGCAGGTTTTTTCCTGTCCACACACAATGATTTTTGTAGCATCAGTTGACTTTGCAAGGCAGAAAAATTAAAGCAGTCACCATATACTTTTTTGTTTCTTCCAAAACATTTTTAGTATAAGCTTAAGGATACACGCATCTCAAACATTAAATTAAAGACCTTTTATCCTTTGCTGACACCAAGACCACCAGTTTATAAGAATGAGAATTAGAAAATGTTGCCTTGTGAATCTCTTGGGAAACGTGAATTTCTGAAAAACAATAGTTACAGCAGATGTTTCTTTCATATGATATGTGTTTGATCTCTGAAACAATGTTTCAGTATGAGGGGCTTGGAAAAGGGTCAGGAAATATGTATAATTTAAGGGGCAAATATGGAAACAAAGAAAATCCCATGATAAATAGAAACAACTGCTGCAAATTCCAATGATCAAAATATGGTTTAAGTTATAGCAAATAATCTTTATTTTAAATTTCTAATTTCAAAAGATACTTATGCTTTCAGACACAGGCAGCCAACTCTTTAGAGCAAAGCAACATCATGTTATTTTTGCAGACAATAGTAAAGAAGTCCTAAAACAATAACATACACACAGATGGATGTCATGCGTTACTTTACTTCATGATGTCTACTCAGTGTTCTAGAATAAATCTTTTAGAAACTACTGCATCCACAATTTAACTTCCAGAAGCTTATTCAAGGCTTTAAATTTTTTTATTGAATTCAGATAACTCTATTTTTGAGATAAAAACAACTTGGCAGTTCCTTTAATGATGTTTAATAAGTACCACCAAACCATGTCACCTTAATCTCTCCATTATTTAAAAAAAATTTGTCAATTTTTTAATCTATATTCAAGGGTTATTTTTGTCATGTGACTACTGCAAATATTAAATCTTGATTCCCCTTTTGAAAATATGCTTTTTTATTTGAATAATTGTTTGCAACTAATATGATAAAAGATATTTAACCTAAAATACTAATTTATGTTCTTCTGTTTAAAAACTGTTATTTAAACTAAATTCTTTTTATCAGTTAATAACTTCATTTGGTGACCTGAGGGAAGCTACAATCATTAAAATGCAACTCTCAGGTGTCAGATTCTGGGGAAAAGTATGTTCTGATGGTTTGATGTACAGTGATGCCACACTCATTTAGGAAAAATTACATATGGAATCAATGTGATCTGACATGCAAAGCATATATATAATGAAATTCATGGTGATATCATGGAAGAATGCAAACCTGTGTAATAATAGCTCACCCATATTTACAGTCACTGTCATAGAACATATGGGATTTAAATCAAGAAACAAACAACCTTAGGACTAACAGAAGATATACAAAGTCACTTGTATGTTTGTGGTGAAGCATAATCATGCTTAGTAGCCACATAGGAAATCTGAATATGTGCTGCTATTCCTTTAAATGATCAATGAAACAGATTCTGCCCATTTTTTTCAAAGGACTACTATTTCAACCTCATTATTATGTGTGTGTGCTATTTTAATTCCAGCTTCTCTAAAGAACCTATGCATCCTCAGGTGTCCCTCCAAAGTATAATCTACTGCACTTCAAAAGCATGAAACATGGTAATTCCTTAGCCATATGGCTTTTAGTAACTGAAATGAGATCTCAGGAGTAAAATTCCTTATATTCTGCATCAGTTTCCTTCTGGAATTTAAGTTAAAATAAAATATATGGAAATTATAAAAATTCATGCAATTGTGAGAAAAATAATTTTTCAATAGTGGAAATTCCCTATAAAGTAAATTCCTACAGAAATTCTAAAATTCAAAAATGGATGACTGGTTTTCAAAGAATTCATTCACCTATATATGCTTAGGTGACAATGGAGCTGTGTTAAACGATGCAAATGCCTGTTGGTTAACTCTGTCATCGTATGTCGCTGCTTTGTAGGTGCCATCTGGTATTTTTTTTTTTCTTTTTAAATTTTGAATTAAACTGAAGAGTATGTTTTCAACATTGCCGAGCTTGACAGATTACCTCCAGTTGAGTTATTTTTATTTTTAGGGATCTCTCTAATTTAATATTGAGTAGATATATTTGTATAACTAAATTTAAAGAAGAAAAAAGACTTTCTCACCTTTAATGTTTAAGTTTAAACATAACTTTTACACAGTGGATACATCTTACTAGATATAATGTTTTCCCTTCACTGTCAATTATTTTAAGCACATATTTTTATAAGAATGTAGAATTATTTAGACATGATTACCTTTTCAGAGATCAGAGACTTTTAGAACCTTAAGGCAGGAAGTAGAAACAAAGTTTTCTTTTTCAACGGTTCTGAGAAGATACTTTTCAAATCAAAGGCAGCTATTGGCATAATTGTTTAAATTTTCTCTAGTCAAATAATTGGATATTGCTTGGAGCTAAACTATTACTGGAAAAAAACAAAGTCTAAGAATATAAATAATGTAAGTTATCAACGAGGTTTCAAATCCTAATGATTTATTGTAGTAGAGTGTTGGGATCCATTGAAAGGTAAACATTCAGATACTACTATTTTACAGCAGAATCTTGGAGATATAGTCTTGGAAAAATTTAATTCCTCTAAACAACTAAGCACCAACTATGAGAAAAATCAAATAAGGCAATGGAATGGCCCATTGAAGGGAAGCTTGAAATTAAGGTTTAGAAAATATTTGCCCTCCCAATTACATGGACAGTGTTTTACAAATACGATTAGTACTTAGCTTCTGTTATTCCACCAAGAAAAACCTCATAGAAATTTATCTTAGCTTTGGCTCTGATAGAAGTGTCTTAGTTTTATAAGGTGGCTGTAAAAATTACCACAGTTTTGTAGTTTAAAGCAACATATATTTACTGACTCACAGTTCTGGGTGCTACATATTAGAAATCAAAATCACTTGGCTGAAATCAGGGTACCACTGGACTGGGATCCAAAAGAAAGTTTTCAGAGAAAATCCATTCTTTGTTTCCTTGACCTTCTGGTGAGTTCTCCGTATCCTTTGACTGTGGCTGTGTCATTCTAATCTCTGTGTCTATGGTCTCATTGCTTTCTCTTCTACTGTCTTTATCTAAAATTCCTTCCACCACCATCATAGTAGAAGAATATGAGTAATTATATTTAAAATCAGCCCCATAGCCTACGATAATTTCCACATGTCAAGACCTTTAACTTAATCATCTGCAAAGGTCTGTGTCTCAAATAAAAATATTCACAGGTTCTATGAATTAGGTTGTAAATATTTCAGGGATAATGGGAAACTAATACTTACCATGACACAGAGAAATAAAATTTTATAGAGCTGAGGTTCATCTGACTTGAGTTTTGAAAAAAAAATAAAAAAATCACAAAGCTGAGACTTAACTGGGAATTATCACAAGGTAGCACATTTAGATTCTGACAAAAGTAACTGCAAAACATCTGTAAGGTAGTGCACTTGTATCTCCTAATCCACAAAAGGAAAAAAAAAAGCTCTTAAAAAGAAAACAATTCTCAAGTTATGTTTATTGATAAGTGTTGTGGTTACTTTCCTCTCATAGCTGAGACAAAATACCCAAAATGAAAAGGGGAAAGATTTATTTCGCTCACAGTTTGTGGAGGTTTTAGTATATAATCAGCTGGCTCCAAGAAAGGGTGATGTGGCAAGAACACAACAGTTCATGGTGGCAGAAGCCAACAAAAACAAGAGCAAAAGAGTAAGAACAAGACTCTTTTCTCCCGTGTACTGTATGCAAGCTACCCACCATTGGGTAGATGTAGTACTCACATCACCAATCCCAGCACTAGACAATGAATGAGTAATAAAATCTAGATTCAGCTGTCTCCAGGAAAGCCACCTCTGTGACACATGAGGCTGTTGGGGGACATCTAAACACAAACCATAACAAAAAGGCAAACAATAAAATCGGACCATAAAGATTTCAACAGGATAAAACCAATCAAAAAAAAAAAAATACTGTGTGTTGACAGTTAAGCTATTGGTGATGAGGCCACAGAAGCTCAAAAAATAGTAGGCTGATTATGGCTCAAATCACTCATTCTCTTAATTTTATAATAACACAGTCACCCATTATTCATGATAGATTTTGTAAACATTTTTCATGATTTTATGACAGGACTTTATTTAATAAGAATTTCTGAGTCTAATAAGTGAACATATATAATTTGACTAAATAAATAAAAACAGATTTGAAGTTATGAAAAGTAAAAAGAACTTTCAAAATGATGAATGAATATTTTAAATTATGGAAATGTAAGATATAAAAATATAATCTTTGAACATTAAAAGTAAATGGACAGGTTAATTGGTAGGTTAGATAATAACAACAGCAAAGACTTCTTGAGGATTGACTATATTCCAGACATTCACTGGCTTACTTTACATTGAATGATACAATCTCCATGACAACCCTTGAAATGTCTAATACTATTACTGCCATCTAATGGATTAAGAAAATGAGAATAAAAAACAAAACATTCACGTCAATTGTGTCATTACTACTTAATAAATAAGATCGAAACCTCAGCAGTCTATGAAAGCTAGTCTCTCTTATAATATTCTTTTTTTTTTTTTTACTTCAGAACTAGGAGACAATCTAGAATGAATAAGATTGTAGAAATAGAAACCCAAGACAACAAGATGAGAAACTATGAGAATAAAATAAAATGGCTTACCACATATTTCATTGCATTTCCTTATGAAAAGTCTAGAAAAATGCAACAAAAGTAACATTCGAAGAGACAGTCTTTGCATAACTATCCCAAAGCGAAGAAAGACGTGAGTCCATAGATTAAAGTCACAACAATATTAAATAGAACAAATAAAAGATGCCTTCAGATGGACATAAAAAAGTTAAAATGCAGAACAGTAAAGAAAACTATTAATCAAGAATGAGAATAAAATACACAAATTTAGGCAAAAGAAACTTAAAGTACTTAACCACAGTAGAAATTCAGCAAAGGAAATCACACAAAGGTTATTACTCAGAGAAATGAAAAATGATCCTGGAAATAAGATTGGAACACCAAGTATGAAATCCAAGTAGATAAAATGGAAAACATGCCCATGAATCTATATAAGTGTTATGGATTGGAACTGGTGGACAACTTAATGCAGTGGAATTAAATCAACATGGTGCTGAGCATAGATGTTTCACCTGAGGAAAGTTGCCAGCATAAATACAGATGTGGAGAATGAGAAGCTATGCACTGAAGCGTTGAGGCATTGTGGATTCTTCTACATGTTGCTGTTTGAGCCATTAGGTTCTCCTAGAGAAGCTCTGGTCCTGACATCGAGCATTGTTTCCTGGTTCCAGAGAGGAAGACATGTGCTGCTTGGTCTCCATGATGAATTCATCAAGCTTGCTTCCTGGCATGTTCTCAACTGTGCTTGTCAGAGGTGGAGCTCGGGGCCTCCCTGTTGCTGAGGATGGCTGTGGTGTTTTTCAGGACAGCCCTGGTCTTTTTGTGAGTGTGACTTCTCAGCTCCAACATAGAACTCTCAACCTACCAGCACAGCTCCTTCACCCCGCTAGCATAGACTTTCTAGCTTCCATCACTGGTCTAGCTTCCATCACTTCCATCACTGGGCCTTGCCAGCATGGATCTATAAAAGAGACTGGCATAAATCCTTCTTGTGGGCTCCGGAGCTCCAGCTGGACTCGTGGAAGGCATAAGTTATGAGCTCTAGGTCTTCATCTGGATTCATATGGGACATCGCTGTGGGACTCAGGCCCTTGGCTAAATATTCTATGTCTTTGGTGTTGTGGACAGATTTCCTGCAGTTTCTTGTGTTAACTAAGGGTACCATCATAAAAATAATATTATGAACTCCATGTCCTGATTTCAATTGTTTTCTGTACAAACCCTGACTACAACAACAAGCATTGGTTGTATAAGTCAGTAATAATATCTGCTTTATGGCTGCCAAACAAATGAAAACCGGACTGAGATACTAATCAACAGTCCTTGACAATAACTGAAATAAGATAAAGAACTTAAGATTTCCTAATCATGGTGGACTGTTTTTTAGTCTAACCTTTCGACACAATCTATATAATAATACACACAAAGGAAAAACATATTAAAAACTCATTTAAATTCATTACAGAATTTTGAAGGACAAAAAAATTTGCCAGTATGTCACCCAGAATAAAGAAAACCCTTGAGAGATAAGTGTGGCTCTTATGGTTTTGGGGAACTCTTTACCGTTGTTATTGCAGATTTCAAAAGTGATGGCTAACGCCAGAAATATAGTCCAGCAGCACAGAACCTGCCTGGCACATGAGAGGTCCTGAGCTCCATTTCTGGTACCCCCACTACCTAAAGAAAAGATGATTAAAATCTAAGAAACTGACTTTTTTTTTTTTTTTACAGTCGTCGAAAATAAGATCATAAGAATTAAACCTGGACATAGAAAAGGAAGGCTGACCCTAGCACTAGTAATGCTTTTAGTTTAGACTTGAACAATTTATGCTCTAGGAATAAAAAAAGAGCCCCAGAAACACCGAAAACATTTCCAACCTTTTCACTACCAAATCAGCCTGAGGTGGTCATGTTGCTAATTACCCCGGTTTAATCATTGCATGCTGTAGGCATATATTGAAATATCACACATGAAGTCCATTAATAGAAGCAATTTATAGATGTTAATAAAAATTAAAATGAACACATTTAAAAAGCCTGTCATTATCAGCCTACAAAGGCAAAAGAAACTCTCTGGAAAAATATATAAACTGTGTTCTCAAATAATAGAAATTATTTTTTTCTTATGAAATTGGGGATAATCAGAGATTTAAGAATATAAAAGTCTACTGAAAAGCAAAATTAAAATCAGACAGAATCAGAAATGGTTTATCTAGAAATCACTATTTTTTTAATGTATAAAAGTTTTTACAAAACAAGTGCTATCCAAATCCAGTTTTTTCTACGTATCTCTCCAAATCATATATATTATTCAAAAAATTAAAACATCTATAAAGATTCTATTATAAAACCGATTTACGGAGAATGTTATAAACTTTAATTTTCTTCTAATTATGGAAATGCATACTAAAGGCCTAAAGTAAAATTTGGTACATAGGTCCCAGAAGAGACCTGAATTAAACTTTTTGGAGAAAATGGATAAGGCTGAGAGACCTGGAAGTTGAAACTATCACCAAAGGTGAAATCCCAACCGTATGAATAAGAAGCCAGAAATGAGGAGACCATAACACTGAAACAGAGTACAAAGGGTAGGGATTTAAAGGCATGTGAAACCAGAGGGGGCGTTTTGCTAAAGCATAAATTCTAAAGGAAAGAAAGTTTCTGGAGAGACAGAGAACGATAGAGATAGAAAGAGAGAGAGACAGAGACAGATAGAGAATATGGGAGTTTGGTGAATAAAAAGAGAAACGAAAAATAAATTGTGGGAATTAAGTGCAGTAAAAAATAAACACAACATTAAGACATAATAATGACTTCATTTTAAGAGTGAGGAAGAGGAGTTAGTAACATCAATAAAAACCATTTCAATCCAATGAACCCAGAGATGACAAGGTCCCTTGAGGAAAGAACAGTAAACCACTCAAAAGTCTAATCCTCTCCCAATGCAGAATCAATTTAATGTGTCTTATACATTTTTTAAAATACACATTAAATATATATCTTGGAAGAAAACAACTTTACAGAACTAGCATGAAAAAGAACTGGTATAAAATGAAAAGAAAGCATGAATAAGAATATTGCATGTAATGAATCTATTTCCCCAGAAGACCCCTATCTTTAGGTTGTGTATCTTAGCAGCAATATTACAGTTGAGAAAATACACTGAAGGACACCATAAGTGAAGAAGGAAACAAAACCCCAGCTTTCTTGGAATGTCCTCATGCTCCATTCACTAGAAGACAGCAACAAATCCAAATAGTTTCAAGCAGGGATCTCTATCTTAGAATACTGCCTACCCAGCATATTATGCAGTTATTCTGGAAACTACAGGCCAGAAGAAGAAACACTGGGACCGAAACTTATGCAAGATCCTCAAGTGAACAATCTGCACATTGTGGGGATTACAGATGGAGCAAAGAGAGAGAATGTATCAGAAAGTTGGAGTATCAGGAAACTTCCCAAATCTAAGAGAGGAAATGAATGGGAATTAAGGGAACAGCAAAACATCTTTACTGAGGCAAATTATAATAGCATTGCCCAATGTCAAGCAAAGAGACAACTTTGAAAGCAGTATGACAGAAGCCAATTGTCAGATATAAAGACTTCCCATCAGCTATCATTGGGTTTCTCTGTAAGTACCCTACAAACCAGCAGCGAGGGAGACAATATGTTAGTGTTGCTGAAAGGGAAGAGCTGCCATCCAGGAATACCACAGTCAGACAAGTTTCCCTTTAAAAGTGACAGAAAATGCTTTACTAGAAAAAACAAAAACAGAACTAAAAAGAAAAACAAAATTTATGGAGCTCATCATCACTAGAACTGCTTTATACAACATGCTTAAAAGAAGTTCTGCAAATAGAGATGAGATCATGCCAAAGAGCAACACGTAATCTCACTGGGGACTGTAAGTATATGGGTTTATACAGCAACAAATGTAATCCTCCTGGGTGACTTTTACTTTACTTTGAATAATAATGTGAAATTTACAAGATAAAATATGTGTCATTAGAAACACACAGAAAAACCAAAGTATGTCAGTAGGACTAGTAGAAAGTTGTAATATTTTTGCATAGAACTGTTGTTAATTGGTTATAAACTTCAAATACAAGAAAAAAACCATAAAATATTTTATCCAAGTCTCATAATGACTAAGATAAAGATGTATAATACATTCAAAAGGATAAATAAAATTCAAAGCAAATTATGTCAAAATATCATCAGATAATCAAAGTAGATAAAAAGGCAAAGAGGCCCAAAAGAAGTACAAAATGTTCAAAGAGGGTTTAAAATGGAAATTTTTAATTGAAAACTTCTCACTTTTCAATAACTACCTTGAATATCTATAGATTAAATTCACCAATTAAAAAGAGGTAGAGTGGCCAAAAAGATGAAAAAAGGAAACACACGATCCAGAGTATCTTGTGCATTCTGCCTACAATACATTCACTTCACAATTAATGACACACACATGCTGAAAATGAAAAGATAGAAACAATTATATTTTATGCTATACTTAGTCAAATAAAGCTTTAAAATTCCAAACTAACACTGTAATTGTTTTACTATTTTCTTCATGCTAAGCTCTTTCTTCATGTAAAGACAATGATGCTTTAATGAGAGAAGTGTCAAGTCACCCAATTATAAATGTGTGTACACGCAACACCAGATCATATAAATATATAAAACAAATGACATATTTGAAAACAGAAAAATAATAGTAAATAATATTTGCAACTCAGTATTTTACTTACAAAAATAAATTTAACCATTATTTCTAGTTTATAGAAACAAAAAAATCAGTAAAGAAATGAATGACTTAAATAATAGTTCAAAATTGGACCAAACAGATATGTGCAAAACTTCCACCCAACAGTGGACCAAAATATATTTTCTTCTCATGCACACATGGAACATTCCCAAGACATAGCACAAGATAAGTGACAAAATAATTAATAAGTTTTAAGAAGACTGAAATCATTTCAAATATTGTCTGATGATCACAATGAAAGAAAACTAATCATCAGTAACAGTGAGAAAATCAAGAAAGTAAAAAAATAAGTGTAAATTAAACAACACACTTTAAAAAATTGTTCACAAAGAAAATCAAAAAGAAATTTCAAAAATTAGGAAAAATTAAAAACCTTACACCAGTAATAAGACACAATACTCATACTAAAAGGAAATTTACAGCTATAAATATCCACATTAAAAAGAGAAACTTACAGCTATAAACACCTACATTCTAAAACAAAACAAAGCAAAACAAAAAAAAAAAATAGCAAAAAACTGAATCCACAATTGATAGAAGCTAGTAAGCGGTAACGATTGAAGCAAAATTATATCATATTTATAATAAAATATTACTAGTAGAAATAGTCAAAAACTTGAGTGGTTTTCTAAAAAAGTTAACAAAATTGACAATTAACTATAATAAGAATAAATAAAAGTGATTGAAATTAATTAAATCAGAACCGAAAGAGATGTTAAAATAGATGCTTCAGAAATAAAAAGAATAAGAAGTTATCATGAATAGTTATATGACAACAAATTAGCTAACAGATAAAATGGATAATTACTAAAAGGCAAAGCCTATGAAAAATGAATCACA
The DNA here is from genome assembly GCF_034190915.1 of Cavia porcellus. Lineage (NCBI taxonomy): Eukaryota > Metazoa > Chordata > Mammalia > Rodentia > Caviidae > Cavia > Cavia porcellus. The sequence goes on along the minus strand of NW_026947505.1, from coordinate 56,931,348 downwards.
GTGAAATCAAGAAAGCCTGACTATACCAATGAATAAGATTGCATCATTAATCGAATAGCTACCTCGGAAGAGAATTCCAACATGTAATGCCATCAGTGCTAAATCCTATCAAACAAGGAAAGAATATTAATCATTTTTAAACTTTTCAAAACACAAAAGACAGACTACCTACAAATTCACTCTGAAAGACCAGAGTCATCCAGATACAAAAACTAAAGACACTACAAAGACAAAAATTGAAGATATATGAATATTCCTGATGATCACAGAAGTAAAATCCTTAGTAAAACACTATGAGATTACTGTTCAACAAAACTTTCAGAACTTTATACATTATGATCAAGTGAGGTTTATTAATGGGAGGATAGGCTGTTTTGATTTGCTCAAATTATAAAAATGAAAGAATTTTTTAAATGAAAGTAAAAGCACATGGTTTCCTCAATTAACACAAAAATTCAACAATTTCATATTCTTCAATGCTTAAAATCAACATGAAAGAAGCTTATGGAATACAATAAATGCCATAGATGAATATATCAAAGCTAACATCACAGTTGTATCAGTCAGTTTTTTTTTTTACTATAATGAAATATCTGAGGTTAACTGTACTTTTTAAAAGAAGTTTATCTGCTTTTCAGTTTTGCAGATTCAAGAATATGGCACTTTCATCAGCCCAGATCTAGTAAAGAATCTTTGAAGTGCTGCAAAACATCATCATACATGGCAATGCAACAGTATGTGTAGAGGCAAAAGTTTTGTCACCAAACAAGATATCAGAAATCTATAAAAATTAGAAATATGGAATGTTTGCTGAGACGTTTGTGACAACCTCTCATGAAAATAATCAAGGAATTACATAAAACTTAATTCCACCCCAAAGGCAACATCTTTGACTAAGGACTTTCTACCTGCCTCCCCTTTTGAAGATCAACCTACCCCCAAATATCACCAACACAATGACCAAAACTCCAACACATAAACTTTTCTGGAGGCAAACAAACTCCAAATCACAGAAATCAATAATGGGGAATTTGGAAGCTTTCCTTCTAAGATATGGCACAAAGAACAGACACCCACTTTCAACACTACTCTTCAACAAAGTAATCAAAATCCTATCCAGAGGAATTGGGCAGGAAAAAGAAATAAGACATAAGACCAAATAAATTAAGAAAAATAAGACCAAATAAAAAAGGAAGGAGTAAATTCATCACAATACCCAAAAGGCAATATGATTCACACAAAAATAATTGGTTTCAATTAAAAACTAATATTGCCAGATACAAAATCAACATGCAAAAAATCACCTGCATGTCTGTAGACAAATAACAAACTATTCAAATGGAAATTACAAAATTTCCACTCATAGTAGCCACCAAATGAGTGTAACACTTTTGAAGAAACTTAATCTAATTGGACAAAGACTTACATACTGAAAATTGCAAAGTATTGATGAAATAAAATGCAGTTCACATGGAACACAAAAGATTATGTAGTCAAAGCAGTCTTGAGAAAAATGGAAGGCTTCACAAGACATAGTTTTGAAGTGTGCTTGTTATGGTTTTTAACTTGCTGTTTGTCAGGAGCATTGGGAACTCAGAGACTGTGTTTGTGAAAGTATTGAATCCTGTGGGTGCTGCAGCTTGCAGCAGGTAGAGATGAGGACAGTTAGAGGTGGGTCACTGAGGGTGTGACCATGAGGGGTATGTCTTTACCCCCAGTTCCAGCTCCTCTCTTTCTTGCTTTCTGCCTCTGCCTCTATTTGCCTCTCTCTCTCTCTCTCTCTCTCTCTCTCTCTCTCTCTCTCTCTCTTCCCCCCTCTCTCTCTGTCTCTCTCTCCTTCACATACTCCCCTCCTCATTCTTGAATACTACAATATGAGCACAGCTTTTCCTTTACTATGCACCTCTGCTATGCCATTTCTGCCCTCTGACTCAGGAGGTCTGAACTGGGAACAAGAACACCATTGGCAGTTGGACTCAAAGCCATGTATGTCATTTTGCCTGAGACTATGTAGAAAACATAGGACAGCAGATTAATTAGTCTGGAGCAAATTGGAAGGCAGCCCAGTGTTCAAAATGCATCATGGATAGAGCTTGCTACTTTTAGCTAGATTTAAATTGAAAATCATGAGCAAAAGGCCAACTTGGAAGGCTTTCAGTTTTCCCATAAAGGAAGGTCTAAAAAATATTCACAAAGGAAAGTTTGATTACTGAAAAAATTTAAATTTTTATTGACTTTTCAATACTGTTAAAACTATTAAGATGTGGCCAGGGATTTAGCTCAGCAGTATAAGTGCTTACCTTGAGAATATGTGAAGAATCTGCAAGACCCAACCCAACAAAGACACAAAGGTGCAAAGCTGTAAAGTTTTCACTTGAGAAGAACACCATGATCACATTGAGAAGGGACACATAAGGAAGTCATTCCTCTGGATTCAGTTCATAGTGATCCATCACTCAAAGACTCAGAAGCCCCTTCAGCCACAATTCAAGCAGGCTAAGCTACTGTTAGAACTGGTGGTAGAGTTAGACATCATACACATGCTGCTGGTTTTACAAGCATGCGGAATGAGAGAGTTGTAGGATTAGAGATGCTTCCACCCATATTTTAGAAAAAGACATGTGAATCCAAGCAGTATGCCTCTGATTGTATAACACACAAAGTTTTAAAAGTAAATCCAGAAGTGTAGAAGTGCACTGGAGACTTCCAGAACATGTAAAAATTAGAAATATGGAATGTTTGCTGAGCAAGTCCAAAGGTAGTGAGTGGAGTCTGCCCAAGATATGCCATGGGGTTTGCAACAGACAGAGCCATAGGGGTAAGACCACCAAAGGCATTTGTAATTTCCATCTCACCACAAATTGTTCCTGGTGATGTATATGGAAGACAATTTAATACTTTCTCTACTGAGTTTCAGTACAATTTTGGTCCCCTTCATTTCTATCTTCCTATTCCTCTCCTTTGGAATGGAGATGCTGGCAATATTTAACATTCTTGATTTTAAAAGTGGCTCTCAGCTAAGAATTTGCTGATGTCTCAGAGGAGACTTTGGACTTGGAGTTTTGAATACTGTTAAAACTATTAAGATGTGTCCAGGGAGTTAGCTCAGCAGTATAAGCGCTTACTTTGCAAGTACACAGTAGTGAGTTCGATCCCTGGTACAAAAAAAAATTAAGACTTTGGCAACTTTTAAAGATGGACTAGGTATACTTTGCACGAAGAGATGTACATGAGTCTTTTAGGGGTCAGGCATGAAATAGTATGATATATATTTAGATGTCCGCCAAAGAACAGACTGGGCTTTGGAAAGTGCTACATGAAGGTGCTACAGCTGGCTTGCTATTAGAAAGTGGGACCTGGTTATAAATGAGTCACTTGTAGTGTGAATTGAAAAGATTTATCACCCTCCTAAACTCCTCCCTTCTCTCTCTGCTTCCTGGCTGCTACTGTGATATGAGCAGCTCTTCCTCTACTGTGTCTCTCTGTTTTTCCATTTCTTCCCTGGAGCTGGATTACCAAAGATTGTAGCTACCAGGCAAAATAAACCTTTCATCTTTTGATATGTGAATATCAGGTATTGTGTCTCAGCAATGAGAAAGTGATTAATGCAATACTACAAGCTAACAGTATCACAGTGGAATCAGCAAAATAAGCAGACATACAGATAAGAAGAAAAAGTGCAAAAGTAAGTCCTCACACCTCCAGTCAACGATCTTATTCAAAGTTTCCAAGCAAACACATGGGAAAAGGATAATCTCTTAAACGAATGGTGTCAAAGAATCTGGATACCTACATATTAAATGAAATTTAAGCCTTTTTCACACCATCTGTGAAAATCAAAGTATGTTCAATACTTAAATGTAATATCTGAAACCCAATTTATTAGAACAAAGTTGGAAAACACATTTTTTAACATTGATTTTGAAAATCTGATCTCATAATATATTATTTCACCTTTTTACTTGGGAGAATTAGAGCATAAGAAAATAAAAACAGTACAACAAAATGGGTGAAAGTAGAAGAATCACAAATACACACGATGTCCAAGATAATAACTGGATTTCAAATAGGAGCCTCTGTGAAATATGTAACATGAATATCCAAAATGAAATAGTGAGGGTGAAGCCAAGAAACCCAATAGACTTACGAGGCAACAGAAGAAGAAAACAGCATGAGATTACAAGGATATTTTATCATGTTACATTTCATTTTATTTTTTACATGTAAATTAAATTTAACTATGCATATTAATATTAAAAGTATACATATTTATAAGGTACCATATGATGCTTCAATGCATTTATGCATTGTATCATATTTAAATCAGGTTAAATATACCTGTCTCCACACATATGTGTAATTTTCATAGTTAAAACTTTCAAACTCATTTCTTCTAGGTTTATGAACTAGGTAGGACATTATCTACTGTTGTCCTACTTTTCAATACCCAACCAGATCAAAATTTCCATTCCTTTCTTCCTTGGTACTTTCCAAAGACTCTAGTAACCACTGTCATATTATCTTTTATATCAAACTTTTCATAGTCTACATATGAGTGGAAACCTACAATATTTTTCTCTTTCCATGTCCAGTTTATTTCACTGAGTATGAAATGATTTTCTATTTTAACCACATTGTTACCAAAAGCAATATTTCACCGATTTTATAATTTAGTAGCATCCCATTGCATGTATGTATCACATTTTATCCATTCAACGGTTGACCAATCAATATGTTGTTTCCATTTTTTTTTTGCTCTATTGCGAATAGTGCTATGATAAACATGAGAGTCCAGAAAAGATCTTAAGAATGCTGAAGGCAGTTACAAATGTCAGGGATTTGTCTTTGATTTTCTGAGTGTAGGGAAGCACTCAGTTTGCACAGGAGATTCAATATAAATTTATGAAATGAATAAAATGCAAAATAAGTCAGTGTAGTTCAGCAATACATGTTTTAATTGACTTTCACTAGAAATCAGCAGATTTACTTAAAGAGTCATAATACATCACTGCAAACTATGAAGATCAGGCTCTCTAAGCTTTAACAAATTATTTCACATTTTTGTTTCTCAGATACCTCAACTATCAAACTAGAATGTTAATTATATGCTAGGTACTGAGCCAGGTGACATGAATGAATAGGTGGCAATGATCTAGTTCTTTTTTCTTAAAAATATTTCTGGGTATTGCAAGAGAAAGACAAGTAAATTGACAATAACAAAGCATTTATGTATGTGTGTTCCTTATTAAGTCCCAGTGCTGTAGTTGCAGAAAGAATATGGTTAATAGCCGAGAGGAGGTTAGGTACAAGCCGACCCCTAAGTGTTAGGCAGACAGAGCCGTGTTCCAAGAAAATTATACTTCATATTTAAAAGCTTAGAAGTGGGTAAATGTGATGCAATATTCAAACTGCAAGTATTTTTTGTGAGGCTAAACAATGTGACATGCACACCATGAATATAAAATCTAAGCAAGGTGAGGGGGAAATAGGATAACTTGGAGACCTAGGCACATATCCAGTGTCTGCTTCTGTCCCCATAAAGGCAGTTTCTGTAAAATCAGGACTAAAGCAGTGAGATCTTCCTAAAGCAACACGATACGTCAGGGTTGAGAATGAAATGGAAAGGTAAAGAAAGTCAACAAGTGTAAGTCTGAAAGAGAATACTGGGTATGTAGTCCTGTAAATGGAAGGAAATGAAAACTGATTTCCCACTACAGAGCTAAGGAGTTGTAGCTGAGTATAACCAGTGGTTCTGAAGTAACTATCTTAAAAAAGAGACTGATCTTGGGGATAAGAAAAGACCACTTTGGCTGTACAAATGGACATGAGCCAAAAGGTTTTATGTAAGTCACTATCTATTTACCTAGATGTTTCAAAAAACTAAGAAATACAAGAAGATACCTAAGGATATAAATTACACCAGTAGTTAATTTCTCCTTCCAGTGCACATAGTTGTGTATTGCTTCTCTAATATTTTACTTATTTTAGTAGGATTGTCAGTGACAAAATGAATGTCTTTGCATTATACCCAGAATTCCCTGGATGCCACAGTAGCCACAGAAACTCATAGATTTTCTTAAAACTTTATTGAGAGGTACAAGTAAGTGATCGCTAGGCTTCTTCCCTCTGTGGAACACAGTATTAAGGAACTGTCACGGCCGTGTCTGTGCTGTAACAGTAGACTCCATTCTTCTACTACTCTGCTTTTTGAAGATCTGCATTGAAATGATGACCACATGGAGCTGTCCTCTTAGAATGAGTCCTCGCTTTACGACACACAGCTAGAACAATACAGCACGTGAAACAACAAAGTAAGGTCTCATAATGGAGGAAATCCAACAGATCAGCGTTAGTGTAACGTCAGCACAGTTCTCTGAGGAAGCTGAACCCCAATTAAAAAATGTGAGAATTGCATGAAGGAACTCGATCAACAGCAATACATGGTTTCATGACTAAACTAATCACATGTCATTGGCCTGCTCATTTAGGAATATAAATAAAGCCTGTGGGATATTTACAGACATTGTCCTGCGTATTCACTCACTCTTTATCTTTATCTGTTGACTCTGTGGAGTTATATATAGGTGTTGCTATTGCTATGTATTTTGGATACTCAGAGGAATCAGTATAGCTAACGTACATAACACTTCTCATTTGTGCAATTTACTGAAAAGTGATGCCATACAAATCTCTTTCCTAATTTCAAACAATAAGTGCATGAAGTTCTATAAATCAAGTATTACCTTTTATTAATGGAGGGGAAATTTGGTCTTAAAGATTGCCTGCCAAGTACAAAATAATAACAAGTAAAGGTAATACTTGATGTAACTTATATGACTGAGATCTAATATTGCTGATACAGAATGTCAGACTTAGAGAACAACACACAGTATAAAAATAAAGAAGATATATGTGACCTTTATTTGTGGCATTAAAATCTGCTATTTAGATAATTTGCAAGACTGGCACAAATTGACATTAATATTCCATTAAGATGACTGAGTAAAGAAACTACATGAATAAAATAAAGTCTAAAAGACTTTAATAACAGACAGAAAATGGATTTACTGTTTAAAAAATCACCTTTGAAATATCAGGTATTTTTCAATAAGAAAGAATATTATGAATAAACCACTTTCTTTTCAAGAAACAATATGCTCTGTAGTTTTTGAAGTAGCTTGAATTTTCTTTCATAGTGCATGTGCTACATCAGAGCCAAAAGATGGACTGACACTGTTCTTTACAATCCAATTTCTTACTGATAAAGACAATTCTTGGCTTTGTGACGCATGCTACCCTTTTTGTGCTTCCTCAACAGGCCCTCCTTTGGGAACATTTTGCAGTCTCCTGGTGTCTCCTGTCGTTTACCCTCAGTAGTTTTCTCCTTCCCAGTTCTTGGAATGGTTCTCAGTGACCCCAACAGCCACACAGACTAACCATCTCACATCTAAGTCTTACGGTCCCATTTGCTTCCACACCTTCCCTGAGGATCTCAGTTTTCTTCTCATGTCAATGCAGGTACCCTTTGTCTTTGCTTAAAAAAAAAGTGTTGTCATCACTTAAATTGGAAATATTGCTGTCTGCTTTGTGTCTGTCTTCTCCAACGTTTTAAACTTATTGGTTCATGTACAAGTCTTCAGTTTTTCAAAATCTCAATCTAAGAATCTTCTCTCTAATATCAGTGCCTTAGATTCATTCTGCTCTGTACAACCCCTCGTTTGTATTCATAAACTTACAAAAGCCTCATTTTCCTTGATATTTTTCTGTTTTACTTCACATGTCCTGGTCATTTATTTATCCCTGCACTGATAGACTAGAACAATACTATTACAAATGATCCAGTAACATTAATTGTGTTTGAAATTTTTTATTAAAAATTCCTGATTATATTTGACTTTGTCTGGCAATTCTAATGTATTTCTCAAGTGAGCCTGTCTTTCTGCTCTCTAATTCAAGTATTCTTTAGCCTCTTTCCAAAACCTTCTACAATTCCCCTCATAATTTGTTCACTCTTATTTACACATTGTATGAAAAATTAAGCAACAGAGGACCTATTTATTCTTCACATCACCAATATAAATCTATCTTTAAAAAACACGTAATTTAAAATCTCTATTTTACTGTATCCTTTGTTTTTCTTTAAATGAGAATATTGAATAATATTCACCAGGTGCCAAACTCTCCCTTTCCCTTAGCATTGGTCACTATTCTTACCTTTTCTTTCAACAATTTCAATAATAGTGGTCTCTGATTGGCCATTGTCATCTCTTTAACCTTACTTCCTGTCATAGCGTTGTGATACCAATATAGTTTTTGCAACACTTCTTAAAGATCAAATCTTTCCTCATTAGGAGCTTATGAAGCACACCATTCCATTGGCTATTTGTGACCAATCCACTGTCAATGTCTTGTGCTAGCCAAGGTCCTCTCTGTCTGTGAGCTGTAGGTTTAACTTGCTTGATCAACTATCTCAGCACTATTTCCCTTAAATCATGCAAGTGTACTCAGTAAGTATTATGTTAAATGGGTGATTAAATGCATGAAATCATCATTATTTACCACTTTCATAGCTAAGTATCAGTTTGCTCAGAAGAAATAAGGTTTGATATCTCTCTCTCTCTCTCCCTCTCTCTCTCTGCCATATATAATATTCCACTTGATAAAATTTATACTTCACATCCATCACTACATTAGGTTTAAATGGATCAAAAACTGTGTTCCTAGGACTTGAAATCATTTCACTGACTACAGTAAACCTTTCACAGATCTTCAAATTAAGACTTTATATGGTGGGGACTATAAAAATAAATAGTGAACTTTTAAATTAAAACAAATTTATTACAGTGCAAGACACATTGCTATTAATCTCAATTACTCCACCCACACACCCATTTCAAATATATATCAACCAATTGTTCTTGCAAATTTCTAAGGCACTCTGGAAGTTCTCTTTCACAAGTATCTTTATAAGATGCGGTTTAAAAAAAATTGTGAATGCTGAGTGTCATACAATGGAAAGGAAAGCTAAAAAATATTACAATAAACCTTGTCCACTTTATTCACTGGATGTGGCAACCTATTCCTTAGCTCTTCCACAAAGTCAAAATGTCCATAAAATGTAAATGTTTAGAGTTGGTTCAGGCTATTGAGCTAACAACAGCACAACTACAGATACTCAAAAGAGAACTTCAGATCTGCTTTATAAAGTAGTTTAAAGTGAGGGGAGTATTTTGCTGGCATTGAGAGCCAGTGTATCTTTTCCTCTGAAATTTTTTAAATGTAAAGATTCATTGTAATTTTTATTATACTAATTTTTATTATACCTTGTAAACTCAAAATGGCTTCTCAGACTTGTGAACCTAAGCCAAGAGAGTAGTTACTTACTGTACTGCTGGAAGCAATTTACCCCTAATTATAATGAGTTCTGAAAGTTTCTACTATATAAACCCAAAGAAAGCATACCTCTAGAACCCAAGGACTTTCTTTGCGTGGTGATTACTGCCAGTCGACAACTGTTGCAGCCATGACTAAAAAACAAAACAAAACAAAACAAAAATGCAAAATAGTTCATGTCCTTGTTAGTGAACCTCTGGGCATTCATCAGGAAGTAATTCAAGTCAGAACATGTACTGAACTGCAGAAAGGAAATCTAAACCTAGATGTTCCAGGAGGGAGACGTGCTAATAATAGCCAAGGACCACGTGCAGCAGGATAACCTCCTACTGGCTTCCCATACATGCCTAGCCTTAATCTAGGAGATCATCATAGGTCATCACTTAAAGAGAATCTGTGGTTTGTAATTCTCCTTTCAGGGCAAAAGCTATATTTTATTCTTATAAAGAATGAAGGCTCCATATTGTATTGTGAAAGACATATAAAATGGATGATATAAATAGATCTGAATAGGTTAAGGAATAGATTATATTGCACATCTGTTTCTTTTTAGATTATTCTGATCTCTCTTGTTTCCTGCACTCTTGATCATTTGTTATACTTCAGCCACACTATAATTATTTCTTACGATCATAAATCACAGTGCACAAGAGCAATCAGCATAAATTGGGGACTTGCACAACTACTTCTACAACTTCTAGATAAAAATGGAGCATAGCATGAAAAAGAGACTATGATATCCCCGGAGTATGGCAAACCTTCCAGGCTAATGTCAACCAGAAATGTGGGGGAATTGAATCCTCATATAGCAAATTAGAGCCCTGGAAGGCAGGAGATAGAACCTGCTCACAGACACATCTACTCTCCTTCCCTTGTGCTAGTGGACTGTTCTGAAGTGATGTTTCAAAGATCATCTCATGAAAGATTTCCAGAGAATCTACAAAATTTACATTCAAGCAACTGGCCACTTCCTGGTACAGTTCACGAAGCAGTAGACAGCACGATAATATATTGCATTGCACTTCATTCTCATTATTCCCCCTTCATTTACCTTCTACTGTACCAAGACTCTGGACTTGGATGCATCAATTTTGTCCTATGTTAGTGGCTTATCTGTGTAAAGCAGCAAGTGTTATTCTGATATGCAATAGTAGCCCATTGCATTTACTGTATAATGATATCATCATGAATATTTACAAAATTAAGAAAAGTTAATTAATTTTTAAGAAAAGTTAATTAAAAATTGTCATTTTAATTTTCACTGAGTTATAATTTACACATTATGTTCTTAACATATGGATATCATCTGAGAGAATTTACTGTACTATACACAACATACACTAACAAGAGATACCTCATAGTTTGGACTCTTGAAAAATTCAGAATCTAATTCAGAGCCACCATGTCATACAAATGAATAAAAAGTCTAATAAAAGGAGGTGCTGTGGGATAAGAGAATAGAAGAAAGCAATCATTCGACTATATGACTAGGTGATTAGTAAGTATGTCCTAGAGGACCAGGAAGAAGTTTCTAAAACAAAAAGAAGTGAAAACCATTCCCATTATGAAATAAAAACTCATACAACTAATACTGTTACTTATTTCAATTTCACCATTTTTCTGAGCTCTCTGAATACCACAGGATACACAAGTGCAAGACTTTTTATCCCAGTAAGGTACATATTGAATAGTGTTTGTTCCAAGAAGACATAAATGAAAGTAATCGGACAACTGCGTTAGTGTACAGGGTCAGCAGCCAGCATACTGAGGAAGTAGTATTTAGAGCCATAGTGGAAAAGTAAGAAACTTACATAGCTAAACTGTGCAATTTGTGTTATGGAGGACATGAGATTGCAGACGGATAAAGACATTTATGTAGTAAAATACATGTTATTTTATTATCAACCACTTCAGAAAGAGAAAATATTATTTTTTTGCCAAAAACATCAACTGAATCAAAAAAAAAAAAAATTAAAGGACAACCATTTAAATAAGATAGCAATCATCTTAAAATGGCAATTGGATCATTTTCATAATTGAATTTTATTTTTAAAAGGCAGGACTTTTAAATATAAAAATTTTAAATAACCTCTAAAATATTCTTGATGGCAATAGAGAAAACTATGTAGTATACTTTTGAAACCATGTTGACTCTATTACAACAAAAGAAAAGACGAGGAAAAAACTCTTTCATAAATACTTTGAGTTAATTTTCTTTTTTTGTATTGCATGCAGAATTTGTTTTCAATTTTAAAATTTGTGTTTGTAGGTAGTGTTTGTTGCATATATTGAAGAATGGAGTTATTAGTATGGAATTATTAAAACTCTTATAGAAAGTAGATGCTACATAGAAATTTAATATAAGCTAATAAAAAAGAAAGTCCATTTTGTTGAAAAAATAATTTAGTGCTCTAAAATTTTGAATATAAAAAGCAGAGATATTTTTGTCCTTCATACTTATTTTTTTCTGTAATAGTTTATTTTTTCCTCTGTCATGAGATGAAATAGTTGGAATACTGGAATCTTGGCTTAAGTTCATTGCTAAATTCTGGGTTATATTTGTGGGTATAGAGTTAAAGTTGATTTTCATTTCCTACCTTCTAACACTCCTGCATCAAAAATCTTCCTTATGGCAGGTAGTTTTCCCTTTCTTTAAATCTTCATAATCATAACTGTAAATTTAATTAAATTTTACAACAAATCCGAGTATTAAAAATCTAGCTTACTTATACAAAAAAAAAACTTCAGTATCAAAGTTCTCTCCAAACATATACAACTTACAAGAAATAAACTCGAGATTCAAATTTAGAAGTATTTTCAGATCTGCTGCTCTTCTCGTCTCTTTGGACATTTTTTACAGGAAGATAAACCAAAATGCAAGTCAAAATATATAATAAATGGAAAATGTAAAATAATTTTGTAATACTTTGTGTGTGTGTGTGTGTGTGTGTGTGTACATACACATTTAGAAAACTTTCCTTATAACTTTAAAGAAGTTCAAAGGAGCAAAAAACACATTGCTGAGGCATCCAGTTAATTAACATTTTTTCTATACTGTTTGAAATTTTTCTGTCTTGTACTTGTTCATAATATATTGATTGATATTCACTGTAGTTTCTTGTTCCATTATGTCTTTCCTATCAACTATTAAAGTCAATCATAAATATTCCAATAACATGGTACCCAAATCTATGCTATATACATCTAATTGTCAACATTATGAAAATTAAAGTAGAATGCATCAGTTTTTTAATATTTAAAAAATTAAATTTTGTATACAGTTTTTTAAATTTCATAGCTGCCATCTACTGAAGACCCAATAAAACCCAAGAAGAATGCTTATGTGTAACTCAATTATCAAGAGTAATTATACATTAAAAAATTTCCAGCTTATTTTGAGACGTGCTTAATACAGAACCCATTCCTCATTATGCTTATTGTCTTTGCCTAACTGAACATGAATAATCCCAGCTCTATATTTTACATTATAAAGCAATCAAAATGTAAAGTTACTGATATATTGTTTCTTTTCATACTGACTCCACTTTCTCTTTTTAGAGCATACATTTTAAATTAATTCAAATTTATAACTGTAAATAATTAGAATATTAATATGGAGTCTTAAGAAGTCTTTATAAATTCGTGCAACAAACTTGGTCATGGTATACCTCCTTTCTCACATACTCCTATGTTTGATACTCTAAAGTAGTGTAATTTTGCTACTATAATTTGTAAGCCCCAAAATACACACATTCACATTATTATCACTCAATTATTTTACATAGTTTATTAGTTTTTGCACAGTATAATAACAATACTCTCAAGAATTTATTTATTTATTTTCATTATTTTTTCTTTTAAAGGGAATAAAATAAAGCAAAAGAAAAAGACAATTGAAGCAAACCAGTGCAACACAGGATTTCAAAACAATAAGAAACTGCCAGTGGTTACCATAATGCCTCCTGCTGTCTTCAAATTAGCTGCAGATACCTTCAGACACAGTAAAAATCAAACAAAATAGAATAGAATAGAACCAATATAAACAAAACAATGAATGTAATAAAGGACTTCAAAACAAGATAATAGTAAATCCAAAATGGCTACCATAATATATCTTGATATCTTTGAAATAGCTGCCCATACCATCAAATACAATAAAATCAAACAGAACAAAACCCAAACCAACAAAACAATGAAAATGATACAAGACTTCAAAAACAAAACAACAGGGAATCAATAATGACCACCACCCTCAGAAGGAGATCCCCCAGAGATGCTACCCTGTGTATTGCCATCCTCTGAATAGCTGATCAGACCACTGGCTTTAGACCTGCAAAGTCAGTGAAACACTAAACACCACAAGTATTAAATTTCATTCTACCTCAATAACCATCATCTCTCCTGTGTTTCTCTGGATCAGCCAGCCTTTTCCCCCGAGTCAGCGCCATTCACGGACTATGGAGGAAGAGAACAAGAAGTCACCAAGAAGCGAGCCCTTGCAGTCAATCAGAGCCATACATGGGCCATTGTGGGGAGAGCCAAATGCCAGCCCTTTCTGGCACGCAGGCTGGGAAATAAGAAAAGCCACCTCACACGCATGCTATAAGCAACTGGCTGACCTGAATTTTTTTTTTTTAATTTCAAATATGTTTATACAAACTTCGATTATAAACCCCAAAACCCCCACAGATATTTTTATTCTCTGATAAAAATGCAGTTCCTACTTGGATATTTTTCCTTATTTGGGGAGAAGTAGAACAAAGATAAATATGTTTTTCTATGTAAAAACATAGACCTTAGACGTTATGGTTCTCAAAAACAATAGCAAGGGGCCTCATATCTTTGTTTTGAGATTTTGTCATATAAATGACTTTTTAAATTCTCTAGTGATGACCCTTGTACTAATTCTACTTCAGTTTTCACACCAGTAATCTAAGTTCTGGGTTTAGGGGCTGTTACAGATTGAATATGCATAATATCCAGAGTCCCATACACTAAAGCCTTGGGAAGCAGTGCTGTCAATGAGAGTTGCCCTAGAATTTTGGGTTGGGCTTGTGGCAGGTCCTGAGGTCACCAAATGTGTGACTCCAAATGGAACTATGTAGATACACTATGCCTTTCTCTCTCTGCTTTCTGTATCAAAATGTAAGTGCTTGTTTTGCATGTTCTGCTATCCATACCAATAACTCATCCTACATTAACCACATTTGACTCAAAGTGAACAAGTCTATATTTCATAAAAATACTGCACCAGTTATTTCATTATAGTAATATGATGCTGACTAATATGAAAATTAGTACCAGAAATTGGTCCATTATTATAGTATTAAGATGTCAATTGTTTGATTGGAAGAGATTATCTAGCAAGCCAGTGATATCTATATTCTACCAAAAATCAAAATATTTTACAGCAGCACATGGGACTTCCTCTAAAATAGGCCACAAACTAGCTGTTATGGATTGAAAAACTGGTGGTCAACTTACCACCAGCAGAATTAAATCACCATGTTGCTGAGCATAGATGTTTCACCCAAGGAAAGTTGCCAGCATAAATAGAGATGTGGAGAAGGAAAAGCTAGGCACTAAGGTGCATTGAGGTGCATTGAGATGCGTTGAGGCTTTGTGGCATTGTGGGTTCTCCTACATGTTGCTGTTTGAGCCATTAGATTCTCATGGAGAAGCTCTAGTCCTCACATTAAGCATTGTTTCCTGGATCCGGAGAGGAAGACATGTGCTGCTTGGCCTCCAGGATAAACCCATCACACTGGCTGCATGGCATGTACTCCACTGTGCCTGTTGGAGGAGGAGCTCGGGGCCTCCCTGTTGCTGAGGATGGCTGTGGTGCCTTTCAGGACATCCCTGGTCTTTGTTGTGAGGATGACTTCTGGGCTCCAGTATAGAACTGTCAAACCACCAACACACCTCCTGCACCCCGCTGGCATAGACTTTCTGACTTCCACCACTGATCATTGGGCCTTCCCAGTACGGATCCATAAAAGAGACTGGTGTGAGTCCTTTTTGCAGGCTCTAGACCTCCAGTTGGACTCGTGGGAGGCATTGTCGTGAGTTCTGGGTCTTCTTCTGGACTCGTGAGATATTGCTGTGGGATTGAGGCCCTTGGCTAAATATTCTTTCTTTAGTGTTGTGGATAAGATTTCATTTTCTTCTATTAACTCTGGGTAATCATCATAAAAGTAGTATTATAATCTTCATGTTCTGTTTTTAATTGTTCTCTGCACAACCCCTGACTACAACACTAGCCAATAAGACAAGCTCAAGCAAATATAAAAGAATTGAAATTATACTATGAGTATTATCAGTGTAAAGTGCAGTGACACTAGAAATCAATGATAAAAAGTAGAAATTATGCAAATGCATGGAAACTAAACAATATACTCTTAAACAATGCATCACAAAAGAAACCATGGGAAAAAATGAGACCATTTCTAGAACTAAATGTAATGCCAGAACAATGTAACAGAACTTGTGAAGTCAGTCTTAAGAAGAAAGTTTATGAGTGTGAACGTCCACTTCACAGAAATAGAGCAAGCCCCCCCAAAATAACATAATGGTGAGCTTGAGCATCCCAGAAAAACAAGAAAAATACAAACCCAAAAAAACTAGCAAAAGGATAGAAATTATAAATCTCAGAGGAAAAGTCAATGAAATCAAGACCAACAACACAATAAAAAGAATTACTGAACTGAAAAGTTGGTTATTTAAAAGAATAAACTAAACAGGGACTGAGGACATATTTAGCAGCACAGTGCCTGCCTGGCAAGCCCAAGGTCCTGAGTTTGAGTCCCAGCACTCAAAAATAAATAAATAAATAAATAAACAAAAACAAAATAGATTAATCTTTAGTCAATTTAACCCCCTCCAAAAAGGAGAGAAAAGACCCAATATGATGCAATTAGAATTAAAAGGGTAAAATCACAATAGAAACTGCCAGAATCTAAAGGATTATTAATACCTACTTCACGAATCCCTCTGCCAATAAATTGGAGAATTCAGAGATAGTGTATAGATATCTTAAATATGTATGAATTAACAAGTTAATCAAAATTTTACAAGCCTGAATAATCCAATAACAGGCAATAAAATTGAGGTGGTATATCTACCAACTATCTACCGAGAAAAACCCAGGTCTGGATAGATTCATAGCTCACTTCTCCAAGAACTTCAGGGAAATCTAATACCAGTGCTCCTCGCTTACTGTAATGTAAAATTGAAAGAGAAAGCCTCGTCCCAAAACCATTCCTAGAATGACTATTCTGATTTCAGACAAAGATCCACTCAGGAATGTGAACTATAGATCAAAATATTATAATTAATATAGATGAAAAACATCTTTTAACAAGATATTAGCAAACGGAATATTAACAACAAATCATCAAAAAGATCATACATCATGACCAAATATGTTTCATCCAAGCCAAAGTTCAACATATTCAAATAAATAAAGGTTGTACATTTCATAAACAGAAGCAAGGACAAGAATCACATGATCGGATCCCCACCTGGAAACCAGTGCCATGCAGGGGTCACTGCCTGAGCAGGGCCAGGCAGACCCAAGCCTCTCTTGGTAAGTCAGTGCCATTCATGGACTGCGGAGGGAGAGAACCAGGCCTCACCAGAAGGTGATTCCTGCCTGGAAACAATATGATTCTCAATGTTTTGTTGGGTTGAGTTTTATTCTCTTTTGTTTTCTTTGATTATGTTAAGTCTGATGGCATGAACAGCTATTTAAAAGATAAGACATATTAGGGTAGCCATTTTGGATTTACTATTGGCTTGTTTTAAAGTCCTTTATTGAATTCACTGTTTTGTTTTTATTGTTTCTATTCTGTTCTGCTCAATTTTTGCTATATTTGAAGGTATCTGTAAGTATATTAAACACGGCAAAAGACATTATGGTAACCAATGTTGATTTCATAGGGTTATGAAGTCCTATATCACTTATACTGGTTCATTTTGATTGATTTTATTCTGTTTTATTTTCCTTGGTTTTATCCTCTTTAAAATAAAAAAGAGAAGAAAAGAATCACATGATCATCTCAATAGATGTGGAAAACAACCTTTGCCAAAATCCAACAGGGATTCACACTAAAAAACCCCAAGGAAAATATGCTTAAATGTTGAAAGCTTGACATTGAAATGGAAATTGTCTGTATCATTGATGGCATTGTAAAATGGTGCACTATGGAAATCATTATGGAGATTCCTCAAAAATCTGAAACTAAAAATTTCACTTGGTCCAGCTATTTTCTTGTATGTGTCTTCCTGAAAGTGTTAAAGATGTCATATTACAGGGATACTTGCACACTCATGTATATAGGAGCACGATTCATAACAACTAACAACTAAAGTTTGGAAGTGATCTATATGTCATTCACAAAACAAATGGATAAAGAAAATGTGGTTTCTAAACAATGGAGTAGTAATATTCTTCCATTAAAAAAGATAAACTTGTAGGAAAATGAATTCACCTTGAGACTGTAATATTAAGTGAAATACATCAGACACAGAAGATTAAATATCATATGATTTCTCTTTCATGAGAAATACAAATCATAAAAATAATAGGTAAGTAATAGGAAGTAGAGAGATATATTTCTCGAACAGAAAGCAGTCAAGAGATGGGGAGAAGCAAAAGGAGGGGAAATAAAGGGTATGAATAAAGGAGTTAATATCTGTTATGTCCATATACGGACTCCACTCAAGGAAGTAAACAGGATGTACACCAAACATGTACTAACAAAAAGTTTTTAAAAATCATAAAAAGTTCAGCTCAGAAATGTCTAACACTGTTTCTCTTCTGGTTCAGAGTGTTAGAAATGCAAATTATTGCAAGGATTTTTAGGGAAAAATCATTTCAAGAAAGATGGCCTACATGACCAGAGGTGCATCACGATTCATTTCCCTGTGTGCAGTCAGGAAAGTACCTCTTGCATTAACTATGTATGCTGATTTTGCAAGTGAGCACAGTGAAAGACTTATGGGGTCATGGCAATCTCAAATGAAATTTCAAAATGAAGTCCAGAAGACTTGGCAGTGTCCTGTGGCATCACAGCCCCCGAGGAGAGCCACTGTGGGGGCAATAACTAAGAAGCTATTGAAATGAAGCTGCAATGGCAAATGCACAAAGATAAAGGTGCCATTAATATGCAGCACCTGTCAAGGAAAGCTGTTAGCAGTGCACAGAGCCAGTAAAGAGCCCTAGCATGTGGCTGGAGGGTTCCGTCCCATTAGTGTGACCTGGATTGTGAATATGGAGCTTTAGAATTTGCACTGTCCTTTTGGGTTTCAGTCTTGCTTTGAGTCAGTTCTTTTTATTTTCCTATTTCCCCCTTAGAAATGGGGATGCTTACATTGCACCTATTCCAACATTACATCTTGGAAGTATGTAACTTATTTTTCATATGTATTTTTATTGTGTAGGGTCTCAGATCTGAGTCGCTTTGGACTTTTGAGTATGATGGTCGTTTTCTTTGAGACTCCTCCTACTGATGTAATGAATGCATCTGCATTTGTGAAATGGGCCCATGTATTAAAGGTGTGTGTGCAGGGCAGCACAAGATGCTTGTGCTTTTAGAATGTGGGGCCTATTGGAGACCCGGAGGTCCTGGAGACATGACCACAAAAGGGAGTTTGGGACCCCAGCACTCCTCTTTCTCTGTCTGCTTCTTGTCCCCCCAAAAAATGAGTTTTCAGTTTAACAAAAGCTCCCTACATGGTACATCACCTTTAGAAGAGGCTCTAGTCAACAAGGCTGCCCAATCCTGGACAGTAGCCCTCTTCATATTCATAAGTATCGTGGCTTGTGTGCAATTCCTCTTTCAAAGCCTCATGTGGTCATCTGTGGAGCTTTGCTTTTCAGAGGTGGCTGGCTCCAGAGTGGCTGTGGCTACGAATAAGAATGTGATGCTGAGATTGATTCAAGGTGCATTTGCTGTTAGTAAGAGTGTCTCTCCCTAGATGTGAATGCTACCCCTGAGGGCTGGTCACCCAGAGAGAATGTAAAGGACAGAAGAGGGCTGCTGTGGTTGCTGTTTGTTGCTCGCTGCTTCTTTTCTACTTCATTGATTTACTGTCTTCTGCCCCCTGAAGTTTCTCCTCTCTGATGCCTCCTCTTCCTTGCTATCCTGACTCGGAGCCAACAAACTATGTATTGAAACCTCTACAAATTGTGAGCTATAATGAGCCTTGCTCCTTTAACTTTGAATGTCAAATATTTGTCTCAGCAATGAGAAAAGTCACACATTGACATAAATATTTTGTGTACATTATAGCTATACTGACATACAGGTAATTTATTAGTCAGCAGTTTGAAACATAAAGTAATCAGTATAATTACACTTTGATGTAAAACAAAAACCAAATTTGTTAATGTGAAATGTTAACAAAATTTTACAATTTTGGGACATCAAAAAATAGCCATAATGAAATTATAATAGAGGGATAATTAAGAATTTCAAAATTTAGCTAGTCCCTCCACAAAACTCTTTTAGAAAATACAATACTTAAAGATGTACACATTGAAAAATTTAGGAGTCTGAGCATGGGCAGCACTCAGATAAAATTAACAGTCATAGACTTTCCACCATTCTTTACCCCAGTGGATCTCTGAAGAACTTTTGAGAGAAACTATGGCTGAACTAACTCAATTATAGTGTAAGATTCTGGAAGAGGGTACTACTACTAATACTTCACAGAGTTTGCTTTAATTACAGTTAGATAGAATTTATCTCAGACACAGTCAAAATACCAATCTTCAAAATAATGAAACCTTTACATTTCTCACTCTCTCTTTAAAAGGTAGCCTTCTTAATCTGTTTTGTTTTTTTGTTTGTTTGTTTGTTTTTAATCACACTTGCAAGAACAGGACACATCATGGAAAAATATATTTTTTTCTTTAAATCAAACCAACAAAAAATAGTGTGCAGGCCATGACTGAGATGGGAGTTGGGAATGGTCCCAAGTACAGCCTGTGAAGGAGTGGGGGGGGGACAGGATTCGGCAAAAGGAAAGGAGATGTAGATGCAGTTTCCAAAGAGATCTCAGAAAATCCCATCGTTTACTTGGAAGCTGTAGTGAACTTTTAAAGACTCCCTCCCTGAGGCCGTGGAATCACAAAGCATAGCTCCCACAAGCTCCTAATCTCGACTGTAGACTGCCCACCTGTGTGAGGCAATTCTGCTGGGCCACAAGCTGTGCCTGAAGAGAGACTCAGCTATAAATCATCAGTGATCTCTCTTCCAGGAGCTGAGGAAATCAGTGCCTGGATCTGAAAGGAGGTCTCAGTGCTGCTTTTCAGCACCCACTGTAGTTATTTAGTAGACATTTTGCTATAGTGGATTTGGTATCTACAGTACATGGAGAGAAAGTGGATGATTTCAAGAATGAAAAGTCAAGCATCTTGATTAAATGTTTCCATTTCTTTGCAGTACTGGAATCCTTTCCAGTTCCTTCCTCAGTGGGGCTTGCTTCGTAAGTGAGAAGTAGATATCTGGACAAATTTTATAGACCCTGTCAGTTGGATTTGCATACTTTGTAAATTACGCAGTGAAGTATATTCCAAACATTATTTAGTGATTAATATACACTGGTATGTTTATTTATGAACTTTTAATATACACAGAACTGTGAGAGTTAAATTAGCAAATAATAACCAAGAAAAAATGTACTAAAGAGTCCTCTAAGAAAATATATTCAGTGTGTGTGTTTGTGTGTGTGTGTGTGTGTGTGTGTGTGTGTGTGTGTATACGTGTGTATATGGTGGGGGGAGAACACTGAGGGTGAAATAGAGTGATCTATATGCACACATGAGTATATAATGAAATAATACATCATAGTATAACAAAAGCTAAAATTATAATTATAATGTAAAAAAGTGACACATAATAAAAAGATTTTATTCACAGTAAAATACTTGGAATGCTGGCCTTATGCAGTCAGAAAAAATACTTCAGGAAAAAATTACTTGTATTCTATCACAGATCTTATTCAAATGATTAAATAATTTCAACTGATAACTGCAAATTTAGATTAGAGTTAAAATAGATAAATCACGGAACTTAAAGCCATATTCTATTTGGTGTTAAGGAAAAACTGTTTTTAAACTAAACCTACATCACTTTGTAGAATACCTAGAGAGATGATGTATGCAATTTGAAAATTAAGAAAATTATACAGTGTTACTTTCTGTAAGCATGATGTTGTCACATTTTATATCTTGCTTTGATTTCGTTTCTCCATTGACTGACCAGAAACACCTGACATTAGCTTCATTTGAATATCTTCATTTCCTCCCTTCTATCCATTAGATTTTTGTTGTTTACAGATTATTGAATGCCAGGCTTTGATTTGTCATCAAGCAACTGATGTGAGAAAAACAAGCGAAAAGAAAATGTAATTTCCTTAAGAAGAAAATGGTAAGTTGAGCCTGTCCTTTCAAAAAAGTAAAGAATAATTTTCTAATTCCTTTTCTAATAATTTTCTAATTCCAAAATCTGTGACTGCCTGTGATAGGCTGTCGTACAACCTCTGGAATATGTGATACAATTATAATTCAATAAATAATAATCAGGGCTACTGTGGTTATAATATGACTTTCTGATGACAAATAATGCCCTAAGTCAATCCTAAAGAAATAGTTCAAGGATTTACAACACCACAAGCCAAAAGAAATTCCTGTGGTCTTCCTTCTTAACACCATACTCACCAAATTCTGAAATCCTATAGATTCTTAATCTGCAATATACTTTCTAGTCATTTCTAGATTTCCATCTATATCGGATACTGTTCTCAAGAGGAACAGAATGCATAAAAAAGTATGAAACTATGTGAGGAGATTTATTAGATGGTCTTATGAGATCAGAGACAGGATAGTCCAAAATGACCGCATGCTGAAGAGCCAGAGGACCTGGCAGCTGTTCAGTCCACCTGCTGGAGGCAAAAGCGAGATGTAGGATCCACCAATAGTTCACAACTGAGGGCGCAGCTGCTTCCTGGAGAACTGCTAGTGGTGAGTCTGCATTGAAGGCTGAGGAATCTGAGTTTAACATCCACAGGTGATGGTAGTAACAGGAGGTGCAGAGTCTCAAATAAAGCAGTGCTATCAGATTGCAAACTAACTTCCCCATTTTTCTTCCGTTTTTATTCAATGCAGGCTAGAGCCTGTGGGGTGGTGCTACTCACAGTCATGGAGGTCTTCTCCACTACTGTTTGTGATCTGCATGACAATTATCTCTGGAAATTCCCAGAAACACCTAGAAGTGAAGTTTATTCATCTATTAAGTTTCTCTTGATTTGGTCAAGTTAGCAGATCATAATTAATGGTACACTGCTATTTACTGAGTTAAATTGTTGTCCTTTTTTAAAATATGGATTTAGAAATGAGGTCCTAAATCAGAGGTCAGAAACATTTTACTACCCTTTTTAAAATCTCCTTATATTTCTAAAATGAAACACAAAATCTTTAGCATGAAATTCAGGGCATTTTCCCCTTCTGTGAATCGAAGTGATGTTATTATCTTCTCATCCCGTCATTTCCACTCTAGTCACAGAATACCTATGCACGTGTGACATTCTGTATGGGATGTCATCCCGTCACTGAGAAAGGCTCTCATCTTATTCAAAGTTCAACTTAACACCTCCTGTTCCATCGCATTCTCCTCTGTGTCTTAGAGTGGCATTAGACTGCATTTCTCTGCTCTGACAGCAACTGTTTACTTGCTTATCCTTCAAACACTTAAATATGAATTTCATCATTGTGTTTTATCATGTAGATTATAATGCTTTAGAATAATTGTCATGTTGCTCTTATATTAGTAACCTATTTTGTCAGAATGTAACATTTTACATCATATGTGAGAGGTAGTATGTAAAAGCAGTAACATGGGACGTAGAATCAAACAAATTTAGATTCAAAATTATGAAATAATATATGGCATCAGATTTTGAAAAATGTATTTAATTTCTTTAAACCTGAATGTAATCCCAGGAAAATGAGTATATTCAACAACTTTGAAGGTTTTCCTTTGGTGTCATGTTGATCTAAAACAAGGGCTTATAAATGGCTAAGCAAAAACTCTAACACCGAACTATATACCCAAACCCAGAGAATATTTTTCTGGGCTTCTTTTGTCTAAGCACAGACTGAGACAAAGAGTAGAGGAAAAATAGCACTGCTTACCTACCAGGGTTACTATAAAGCTCAAATTTCAGGCATCTCAAGAGCACTTTGAACTTACCTTTTAAGTGCTCAAAAGGATTAGCAATTAACAGTGTTATTGTAGTGATGTTTTATTTATATATTTCATCAAATATTTACTATATAGCTACTAAATGCCAGAACATGTGATTACTATAGAAATACAGAAGCATAAACTGTAAAATTTTCCATCCAAGACTTAAAACACAGGAAAACAAACAATCAGCATGGTGCAGAGATGGGTGCTGATACATTAACGTAAGAATGTAAGAGAGGGGCCTCTCCTCCAGGATAAGACGGAGAGAAGATACACTGCCAACTTTTATGTTCTTATAAATTTTTTTTTTTCAGATAAAAAAGGGAGAAGTGCATTCTACACACAAAAGTCTGGGCAAAAACAAAGAAACATGAGAAACCATTGCGAAAATAAAGGTCTACACATCCCTGGGTGAATACAGAAAATATGGAGAAAACAGGGAGGCCTATAGGAGTCATCACAACAAACATCATTTTGCCATCCATCGTGAAATAAATAGAAAATTATTTTTTTACAGCCAAGTAGAAAATATGTCTTTATTTTTTTTTAATTTAAAGAAAAACAAAACAAAACAGTAAAAGGCTACAAGTAATACAGAATTTCAAAAAAAAAAAAATAAACAGTAAGAAATACTAGTTAATAGATTACATATTGTCATCTTAGAAATAGTTGATCAAGTTACAAAATTAAGCATAAAAAGTGAACATTCAAACAGCGAAACTGCTAACAGTTATGTTCAATGATCCAACAAAAACTTAGTAATATGGTCATCTATCTTACACACCTAAACACACTTGCAATTTTGTCCTTTAAATCACTTTCTTTTCCTCTATTTTTTACAATAACATTTACACATTTTGGGTTTTATTACTCCCACAGTTCTTACTACTTTTTTTGGAAGAGAATAAAACCAAATGTGACAAAACAAAGCAGTCAGTCAAAACGAAGGATGGACATAGTACATGATGTAAAAATAGAATACAAGGTAATCAACAATGGTTACCACAATGCCTCTTGCTACCTTAAAAAGAATTGCCTATATCATCAGGTATAATAAAATTGAACAAAACAGTACAGAACAAAACCAATAAAACCTAAACATTGGAGACACTATTGAACTTCAAAAGAAGATACTAGTCAAAGCAGAATGGGCATCAGAGTGAATCTTACTGCCTCCGAAGTAGTTGCCTATACCCTCAAAATTGATACTATCAAACAGAACAGAATAGAGTAAAATCAGCCAAAACAAGATGGTGAGAGGGCTTCAAATCGAGTTAATAGGAAATCAAAAGAGTTACTATAATATATCCTGCTAATTTTTTAAAATTTTTCCCTTAACTAAAAAACTAATAATAAAAAATCAATTTTAAATGAGGGGGGAGATTGAGATAAAAGAGGATATAACAACATAACAATACATTAAAAGACTTTAATTATGACAGTAACAGTAATGAACCTGCACAATGCAATGCTCGTTTACTCTAGTTTGCTGTGCAAAATATATTGGTGTGAAAAAGGCTAAACTCAGAAAGAGATATTGAGGGATATGACAGTAATTCAGGCAAGATAACTGTACCTGGTAGAATTTCAGTAAGCGATAGTTGAATAAACCAGCAATTTTAACAATTTACAGCCCTCAAATTCAAGAGAAGAATCTCTGCCATTATTTTATTATTGAGAATTGACTCACACTACAGTTATATGTTCTCAAATATTGAGGGTATAATCATTTAAGGCGGGCCAGTACTCAATATTTAAAATGTTATGTAACTGGATAAAATTAGAAAATACAATCTTGGCCTTCCATAAATGTATTGTCAAAATACCAAACCAAAAGGTACAATAATGACTGCAAAGACAAATGAAAATAATAATGAATTGCTAATTTCTTGAAGGACTTTGGAATGTAGAAGGTCTTTGAGTTATAAAGAGGTTGCTATTGTCTGGCATGATCAGGGAAGATTCATTTGCACTGATAGTGAACAAATTTTATTAACTTCAAAAGACAACAATAGAATAAGAAAAAAATATTTTAAAATTTTACTCCCTTATTAGAATTTGACCAGATAGTGCCAGTGTTGAGCTGTTATGTTACTGCTGCTGTCTGTGCCATTTTAAAAACATGCTTCATGATAAACATAGTTGAGTATTCCTTGATCAATTACCTTAGTCACCTCAAAATGCCAATTAGCCTTTGTAAATGTTAATAATATAAGCCATAAAGAACAGATGGCCAAACGATCAGAAAACAGCTGCTATTTTCCTGTCAAACACAAAGATATGAGCGATGTTTCTAAACAAAGACCCAGCAGTGAAATTGTAGTGATGAAATTCCCTGCTCCAGAACCATGCCATATATCTTCTATCTAAAGCTGCTTATAGGAATTTACCATCACAAAGGGCCATACTGGTGCTGATGATCTCTGCAGATAAGAGGCAGGTCACCTCTGCAGGCCTGCCAGTGAACTTAGGGGATAATCTCTCCAAATCTCACGATAAGCTCCTAGGCATCATTCTGTTTCTGCTCTTAGAATCTTCAACAGCTTATGAATCAGGCTGAGGAGAACACTTACTCTAAATTAACACTAATGTTCCACATAAATGAGATCAGTTCCATTAAGGAAGACAAAACAGGGACAATCTTGAGTTTATCCTCTAATACTTGGATTTCCATTTTCTTGATTTTTAAAAACACTTTCTCTTCTTTTCCATGCCCCGTCTTGCTCTTGTGCCAGTAGGTGAAAAAGGAGAGAAAGTGTGAAGTCATCTGATAAATCATTGTGTGTGGATCCTTCCAGTAATATTTTCTTTACATTTATCTGCCATACATCATATATTTTGCATCTTTATTATCAGGGACCACACATGTCTGACCATTCATTATCTAACATTCCAGTGTGTTACTTAGTGATTGTATTCCTGAAGAATTTAAGCGTGCATTTCTGAATCAGATAAAAGGTAAAGTTTCAGATACTTGACTTCTTTCTTACAGCAGAGACAGTCTCTGCAAGATTCTCTTTTCATTTCATCTAAGTGGATATAAAGCAAAGTTAAAGAAAAAGAACTGGAGCCTGGGTTCAAGGATAATGAATTTTCTGGGTCCAGTACAATAGTCTCCACAGTAAAATCACTTGACATAAATAATTTTAGAAATATTCCTTCTGAGGACAGGGTTGGGTTGAGCATCTACTCTTAAACAGAATGGCTACGCCACATGCATCAACTCCCCATGATGAATGTAATCATTACGTACAGCAAACATGTACTAATAATGTAGAAAATAAAACAAAATGAGGGCTTCATAGAGGACCCTTGTTTCTACAGTGGTGGAAATCGTCCAATTTTTTCCTGCTCCAGCTTGCCATGAGCCCTCAGTTTTTTTCAATGTGTTTCAGAAACTGGTTAATCACACATCAAATTCAATTCTATTTCTTACTAGGCAGAATGCTTTCACAGTTTCCCATGGCTCTTAGCATAGTCACAACCTAGGGTTTCACATATCAGAATGTGAACAGACATAAAATAGGCTTCTTCCATGCCTGGCTCTCAAAAAACCTCTCATACATATCCTTGTATGTTCCCACTTATAACTGCTTGCTTCGGATGATGAGCTGGATAGTCATGGACTGAGATGGAAAATAAATAGAGGGAATCAGGCCATGTCTCTAGAACACGTGGCTTTATTCTTTGATATAAGTAGTTCTAGTTTACTTCAACTATTCCTTTAAGAGGGTTACCCCTATTTTAGGGCCTGGTCTTCATTCCTAAAGCTCAGTCTTCTTGAAAACAACCAAATGCCTCTAGTAAACATTCCTTGCTCCAATTACGCTACAGCCACAGTATCTTTTAGCATTTTGTGATATCTGGTAACTGTTTATTTCTCCTGCCTGCATGATCAGTTCTTTGATAAAATCTAGCAAATCTATACAGTTCACAGATAATTTAGAATTTGAACAAAAAATCTATAGTCAAGTATGATCTTCCACATAGACACCTGACTCCAACACACACCCACCCCACACCACAGTTTACTCCCAAACCTATAGATGCTTCAGTTCAGCAGCCCTGAATGTCCTGAATGTCTGATGTCTGCCACTTAATGCTTACCCACTGAATACTCTATTACTGAACCATAGAGAAGTATGTATGTTATTCCTTATCTCTACATCTTCAGAAGTAATTTATCTGTGTTATTCTAATGGTTTATTTCATTTTTTAAAAGTAAAATGTATGATTCTGTAATTTTATGGGTACTTATTTTTTAGTGAGTTGTAAGAGTCACTTGAGAATGTTCATAACTTTATGAGAAAGAGTAGTTGCTTAACTCTTGTTTAAAATACGGTTAGACTAAAATAAACAATATGTTTAGTTGAAAAACTAGAGTAAATTACTGGTTAAAGATGCATCCTATGAAATTAAGGATTTCTATGTCATTTCTAAATACAAATTTTAGTGTGTTAAGAAAGAGGAATCATTTCTGGTGTTCAGAAAAAAATATAGAAGGTCCAGAAATAAAATGTTTGACATTAATTAAAAACATTAGAAAAGACAAAAAACTATTATTAACATGACCATGTTTTGTTAAAGAAATATGTTAACTCTGTCTCTCAGACATGCTTTCATTATGAATGTGTAGTAACCATATGATGGGGGCTTGGGATCCAATCCAGGGCCTTGTGTCTGCAAGGCAAGAACTCTGCCACTGAGCCACATCCCCAGCCTATACCTGATACCTTTCAAAGGGCATGAGAGTACATACTGATACTAGAAAATGTTTAAAATGAGAACAAAAGACAGTTAAAATGTAAAAGCATTATATTTAGGTTTCTTGAGCAAAATTTAGAACCTTTTGTACTCAAAATTATAAAAAGACAACTATATAAATAATGATCTAAACACTATTATAGGGCATCACATTGTCAAGTATGCTGGGTCAAAATGTGAAAGTATTAATTATGCATTAATTTTAAAAGTAAACATTGAATATAAAATACTTAAATTAACAAACAATAGGACATTTACAGTGTTGAAATTAGCACTCTCTGTTACCGTTAATCTGTTCTTTCTTACAATATGCATGGTTTAATTAACAAACAATTTCCCACTGAAGCTTTGTTCATAAGTTTCAGAAACTGAACAAAATATTGGAATTGAAAAGAGGTAGATGGAAAAGTTTGCATTTTAGGTGTCTTGAAGATCAATTTGAGAAAGCTCAGCTAACATGTACACTTTTGATGTCTCAGCTTTCAAGTCAGCCCAGACTCTAAGCTCTGGTCTAAATGCAAGGACATGGGATAGCTCCATTTCAAAGCCTTTCGTTGCTCAGGATGAGGAGTTCAACTTTTGAAATGTAACATTCCAATTCCCTTAGGATCAAATGTTTTTTTTTTTTTTTTCTTTTTTAAAGAACAGAAGCTTCTGAAACATTGCTATAACCAAAAAGAGAGAGAGAGGGGAAGCAAAAAGAAAGAAAAAAAGAAAAAATAAGGACAAATGAGTACATTCATACTTATCCAAAACTAAAAAGCAAAAGGACATATTCCAAATAATTGCATCCAAGAACAAAGACCAACAGAATTACAGTATCTGTAGAGAGTCAAAACTGCAAATATAAAGAAAATTCCAAGCTTGCATGATAAGGGAGCAACAGTTATGTAAACTTTATAATTAATTGAATGTAAAGAAATGCTGCTCACAAATGGTAGGATAGAGAAAGTCTGACAATTAAGGCTATCATCACTCTTATGTATGTTAATAGAGAAAATATCATTTAAAATCTTACAAAAGTTATGAAACAAATGCTATTAAAAGTGGTCTGTGTATTTGTATGTATATAGATATAGATATAGGTGATTAGAAAAATATAGCTTATTAGATAGACATGGATAGACCAGGTAATATAGACATAGAGATAGGGAGAGCAAGAGGGAGAGGGAGGAGGGGGAGCGGGGAAGGGGGAGGGGCTGAGAGGGGGGAGGGGCAGAGGGAGAGGGGGAGAGAGAGGGGTCTGAAGTTTTCTGGTTTTAGCAGTCTGAGAAGCGTTCACTCAACCTGCCCATGTTGAATAAGGAGAGATCTTATGTAAGCAAAGTCTTAGAGAAAATAAGGTTGATGCAGAATAGGAAAGATGGCTCCAAAAATGAGCCAGATAAAAACAAGAAAGCCACTTTGTCTTCTTTCATTTTCCCACACTTCATGCCCTTAGGCCATGACCTCCCCCACTGCACGTGTATGAATGAAGAGTGAAAGTTCTTTGTTCATTTGGACCCCTTAATTTGTCCGCAGTTCTTGGCTTTATAGTACGCCATGACATCTAGTTGCATATGTAAAGAAGAAGGTTCTTTGTTTCCAGAGTGGAAAATTTCACTTCCCTGGTTACCCACCATTTCCCTCCGTCCTTGCTCAGTCTGCCTCCTTATAGTATCTAGATATAGACACATAGAAAGGTAAATATTGCAACTGCAAGAAGGAACAGCAGAACACCCAGGAATTGGAGGCAGATTTATTTATGTCAACAGGCACTGACTGGGATCATTCCCCAAACACCAGACCTTGATCTCTGGTGATCTAGGGCTTATATGAGATAGGCAAGTGGTAAGTACAGGGCAGAATGGCTTGTTGATTGGGGACTGATTCTTACAATATGCATAATAGTGACCAGTTATGCATTACAGTGACCAGCAGTTTCTAGGAGACATAAACAACCAGAACTGCAATAGAAACTATTATCTGGTCATCTAAGAAACCAAAGTATACTAGCTAGGGGGCCATTTTCTGTTAAAATATGCACCCACCTATATAATACATAGATATAGGCATGTATACTTCTTCAAAGGGTATATGATTAGTTAATTCATTGCTTACTCATTCACTTTTTTCCCCTTCTTCAGCAATTTGTTGACCTCCTGAAAGCCATGTTCTGTGCAAGACCCTGAGATACCTCCAAGAATGTAACATTCATTATTTCTTTTTAAGAATCCTACTAGCCAATTTACCATGTTTTGAAGTTGTGTATTGCATTAACTTTTTGTTTTTATTGGCTCTTTTCTGTTTCATTTGATTTTACTATCTGGTGGTATGGGCAGCTATTTTGAAGACAACAAGAGGCATTATGGTAACCATTGATGATTTCCTATTATCTTGTTTTGAAATCCTGTATCACTTACACTGTTTTGTTTTGATTGACTTTATTCTGTTTGATTTTGATTGGTTTTATACTCTTTAAAATAAAAAATTATAAAAATAGAAAGTATTATAGTAGTCAAGAGTTATAATAAATTTTCAGTTAAATAAAATGGAAATAAAATATACAGAAATTAGTTTTCACAGTTACAAAAGGAAGGTGCTTAAGGAAGCAGTCTCCGGGTCAGTTACAGCAGGTTTAGTCACGTGTGAGACTGAGTGCCCATGCATATACTACAGAAGTTATACAAAGCAAAACAGTGATTTATGCATGACATAAAATTTTACATTTATAGTATTATAATTTTTAATTTCTGTATTGAATTACAGTTTAAATGAATTTTAATTAATTATTAACATTTGTAAAGCATTAAATTAAAAATATATACATCCAATATGCTACATGGATATATTCAGGGGTCATCATGAATATTATTACCATTTTTAAAATGTTACTATTTCAGAGACAAAAGCAGTAGTATCAAATTATAGAGAACACCATATATAGTGTTTGTATAACTAGAAATGCTTAGAAAAAACTCATCTTCAGAACTCTAACATACAAATATAAGAATTGTTGACAAAATCAGCCCAAGAAATAATTCAGCAACTCTGAGTTTACATAAGCAATTTCTAGTGCTCATTGGCGGATAGTTCTTACATAATTTGTATTTGATATATAGAAAAGCAAATTTTATGCCATCAATCTATATAAAGTCTTTAGTTCTAGTTACTCTATGCTTTTTTTTAGAATGTTTTCATTACAAATATGAATATTCACAGTCCTTTCTTCCTTTCTGTAGACTTTACCCAGAGAAAAGATAGACATTTATCAATTATTCAAAACTAATATAATTATATCAAAATGCAAAGAACTGTTATGGTTAATAGTTGGTAACAGGAGCATAGTTGAACCTTTCATTTTGGCTTGGATCGGGGCGGGGAGACTTCTTTAATTCCCAGATACAGCACCTAATATATGGCTGCATTGACTTTTCAGCTTGTCTGCCTGCTGCTTTGATGAGTGACAGGTCAAGACTGCAAAATCATCTAAAGCCAAATTAGAAAATGTCCCAGGTCTCTCTTTAATAGTGGTTCTCAAAGGACAGCCCCCAACCAACTAAGACATCAGCACTGTATGAGAATGTTAGTGCTAATATTGCAAATTTTCAAGCTCTGCCATAGGACTAATAAGTCAGAAACTTAGAAAGCGCAATCTTTTTTTAATAGGACATCCAAATGATTCTGAAGCAGATTCAAGTTTGAGATACATTAAGCCCCCAATTAAGCTCCTCCTATTTTGGAGCCTCTAGTTACTTGATAGTACTGTTATATATCAATATTATATCAAGTTATTCTGCTCACTAAACTTTTTCCATCAAAAATTTAATCTCTTCTATGAACTAGTCTCTTCTATCTTTTCTCGTGTCTATATTCTTTCTGAAAGCTATCACATAGAATTATATTACCCCAAGGCTCTCTTTTCCACCATGTGTGCATCCTGAGAACCTTTATAGTCATGAAGACAGGGCTACCAAACAGATCCAAGAATACATTCACCTTCCATTAAAAAATATTTCATCATATCTAAAAGTCTATAGGAATCACAGGTCACAAAGTAATTCAGGAACTGAAGTTCCTTCAATCTCATCAGCCTGCTATTTCCAGGGCCTTGTCTTATCTACATAGAGAAAGAGGGATGCAGGCCTCCCTATGATCCAAATTAAGGGAACAAATAAAGTCAGAAAGTCAGAGAATAAGATTCCTTTTTAAACAGGTAAGCCAGAAGTTGAACACACTTTTGTTCACTTCAACTGGATACATTTTGCCTTAGGAGTTGCTGTTCAGACGGGTGCCCTGGAAGACAAGTGAGAAGATCCGACTAAACAGCAGGTAATCAGCATCACCCTCGCCCTCTGCATCATCGCCGCAGGTCCTCCCCGGCTTTTCACATAGCTATGCATGTTATCCTCAGTTCTCAAATAATTTTCAGTATTACCACATCTTAATAATTTGTTAGAAAAAAATAATTTTTAGAGCTTAATTTTTTATGAGTAGTTTGTCCATGACTTCAAATTTTCATATGATTATTAGCAAGGGCAAAACCCTCTATAAATAATATGCAAAAGTCAGCCTGAAAGGTATAGAAAAAAATGAGTAGAAAATTAGAATCCAGAATATTAATGCTTAGATAATTCATCCAACCTTTCATTCTGCTCAGAAGTTATTTTCGGTATGTGTATATACACATGTGTGTGGAGATAGAGATTTTGTAACCACTTTGATTTTTTAAAGTTTAACCTCTGAACACCTGTTGTAGTCAGGGGTTGGGCAGAGAATAATTAGAACTAGGACATGGAGTTTATAATATTTTTTTTTAATAATGGTCACCGGGAGTTAACACAAGAAAATGCAAGAAATCTATCCTCAACACCAAAGACATAAAATATTTAGTCAAGGGCCTAAATTCCACAGCAATGTCCCATATGAGTCCAGATAAAAACCCAGAACTCATGACAGTGCCTCCCACGATTTCAACTGAAGGTGCAGAGCCCACAAGAAGGACTCACGCCAGTCTCTTTTACGGATCCGTGCCAGGAAGGCCTAAGGCCTAAGCCAGAAAGTCTATGCTAGGAGGGTGAAGGAGCTGTGCTGGTGGGATGAGGGTTCTACGCTGGAGCTGAGAAGTCACATTTAGAAAGAAGACCAGGGCTGTCCTGTAAAGCACCACAGCAAATCCTCAGCAACACGGAAGCCCCAAGCTCCTCCAACGACAAGCACAGTGGGGTACATGCCAGGAAGCAGCGTGACGAGCTCATCCTGGAGGCCAAGCAGCACATGTCTTCCCCTCCGGAGCCAGGAAGCAATACTCCATGTTAGAACCAAAGCTTCTCCAAGAGAACCTAAGGGCTCAAACAGCAACTCTTAGGAGAACCCATAATACCTCAACACAATGCAGTAACACATTAACGCCTCAGTGCCTCCCTTCTTCTCCACCTATTTATGCTGACAGCATTCCTCAAGTAGAGCATTTCGCTCAGTGCCATGCTGATGTAATCCAGCTGGCGTTAAATTGATCACCAGTTCTTAATCCATAACAACACCCGTCCTATCCCCACTCTCAACATCATACAGTATGAACTTGGGAATGCTTTCTCCTCTCTCCTCTTACCTGCCCCTCAGTGAAAATGGGAACAGATTCTCTGCTGTTGCCTTCTTCTGGCATTGGCCAGGGATGTGCTGATACACTGTGTGTAGTACAAGGCTTAAGAATCAAGTTTTGCACTTTAGGGATTATATCCTGAAATATACATTTTAAATTATCTCAAATAATAATGAATACTTTAAAATGTTAACTTTAAAAAAGTGGTATATAAAAGCTACATTCAACATTCTTCCAATGCATCTACAAAGAAAAATTATTTAAAATCCATTGTTATTCATTATTATGAATTACTTATGTTTTAATTCATTCATAGTTTTTCATTTATCACTTCAATGTATATATACACCTAGTTGATCCTAATAATCAAACAAAATGTAGAAACTTGCAAGAATGGTATTATACAGATACAAAGTAAGAATTTTCATACCAAAGAATTCAATATGGTGAGAACAGTAACAAGGAAAAGAAATGATGATGATACATTTGAGTGTGCTTGTGAAGATACACAAGCCATAAGAAAAAATAAGGTCACCAAACTTGGCTTCTGATCAATTTAGCAGTCAGAAAGTGACTTTGATTTCGGAAGTTTTGTGATTCTCTCTTCCCTGGACATTAAAAAGTATTCAAAAGTAGCCAGGTGTTTGTTTGTTTGTTTGTTTGTTTTGGTACCAAAAATCAAACTCACAATTTTGTGCTTGTCAGGCAGGCACTATGCCACTGAGATACATTCCAGTGTTTGAGTTTGTGTGTGTGCATGTGTGTATGTGTGTGCATGTGCACATGCAAAAGAGAATACATAGATGTGTTACAAGGTGAATAATGTAAACAAATACAGCCAGATGAACTAAGCAGAAAATGAATGTGTCATTGCTTAATAATTTGGTATAGTTACTTCTGAGTTCTCCCTACATCCTTTGCCCTAAAACTACACTGTCTACTCAAGACAAGAAAAGCAGATCACATGGAAAGGAATTATTAAAATAAATCAAGAAAACAGATGTACCACATTTTCAGCCTCCTAACTCAAACATGTGTGATGAGGATGTTAAAAAGTGTGCTTGAAAGAAAACACTACCAGACTGAGAAGGTTCCCTTTTGACCCAACAGCCAACAGTAGGAAAAACATTTAACCTTGGAGTGAATGGTTTTGGAGAGAGAAAGGAGCTTGTCATATTATAGGATCTTTACACTACTCTTTGTTACACTTTGAGATCACTTGCTTCCTTGTAGGAAGATGGTAGAATTATTTTGAGATTTAGTGAAATCCGTGTGAGGAGTAATATTTCTCTGCTACTCATCAATACACCCCTGATGCTGATATGGTCAGAGGGTATAAACAGGATGGTGCGAGAGGCCTAGAGATAAAACCAGGGAAAGCTCTGCACAAGCCCATTATCATTTCCAGATGAAAAGGAACAGAATGATTGACATTTCTAGTGAATGTTACTAAGATATTAACAGAGAGAATGACTCTCTGGTACTTCCTAAAAGTCAACACAGCCAAAAAATAGGCAACCCATAGCAGACTGGTTAGGTAAACATTTCCCAGTAAGGCTCTAAGGAAATTTGGTCACCAGTTGAAGGTAGCCCAGAAACTGTTCAGTTCATTTCACTGAGATAAAGGAAAGTGAAGAGTAATAAGACATCACTGAGTCATACTCGTCCCTCTAACAGACTCAAACATCCTTCTAAAGGTTGTGGTCAGGGAACAGTATATATATATATATATATATATATATGAGATAACCTGATTATGACTGAATTTCAAACTGGTTGATTGAAAAAAAAAACAGATGAATTAGAAAGAGAAACCTATAAAATGTCTAGATTAAATTGTCCATCATTATGCAGATGGAGTTTCAAGAGTCAAAAAATTAAATTGAGTTACTGAAGTAAAGCAAGTTACATTTTTGGTACATCAGCGTTTTTAACTTGGGTATTATAGTTAACACACATGAAAGCCTTGTACCTCAGAATAAGGAGTTGAAGTTTTATCCTGAAGGCAATGTGAAGCAATTGAACAATTTCAAATAGAAAAATGAGATAAGTGGTTTTTGAATGTTACCATACATACTGTAGCAGCACTGTGGAGAATGGATTCCTGAATCAGAGAAGAGATGTAGAAAGCCAGATGAAGAGTTCCCAGAAAAAAACATTGGTCCTAATCACAAGAATAAGCAACAAAACATAGAAATAATCTGTAATACTAAAGATGGAAATAGGAGGTTCATTTGGGAGTTTTCAAAATAGTTGTTTATCCTTAACTCCAACCATTCAGCCCCAGCAAACCGGTCCCTGGGACAAGATTCTGAACATGATGCTACCAGCAGTCACTTTTATTTAAACCCGTTTGCTCTTGTGTTGATCTCTGCACTTCCTTGATTTTTGCACATTTATTATCATGTTCTGCCTATTGAAAGGTGATAAGCTAATATTTGTGCATTCCAACACTCTTTTCCATATATTGCATTCATTGATTACAGTAGAATTATATGCCATAAGTAAAGTCTGGGTACTTGGCTTTCCAAATTAAAACCATACATTTGAAAATAGTGTTGGTTGATTGAGTACATCATCTTATGTTTAAAGAATTTGTGTTCCTTGTGTTGTATAAATCACAATGCTGTATGAGCTAAGCACAGTTCAAATTCTTAGCTCTAGTTCAAATCATAAAACTTGTTAGCTTCAAAATCTTTCACAAGTTATGTTATTCTTATGATATGTACAACAGGTATGCTACTAGTACCCTACTTATCAGTCAATATAAAACAATTAAACAGAGCCAAGAGCAGAGAAAGACATGCTAAGTGCTTGCAATTGATTGCATGGAAATTTGATGTTTCTTACATATGTTTAAATTTTTAACTTGTATTTGGCAATAAGGAATTTGCTCATCATAATTTGTCCTAATGCAAATCTTTATTTGACATAGCGAACTTTATATTAGAATCTGTGCATTTTAAAGAGTTATCAAGTGTATAATTCATGTATTTCTAATTAATCTTTACTTTGTTTTGTATATATAGGTATATTTATATGATTAGATTTTCTCTAAAACACTTTACAGAAGGGCAGGATGAATACCGTCCTCTGTATAGGGTGCTGAGTTCATATGTAGAGGCTTAATTTAGAACAATAATAGAAGCAAGATAAGAAATAATCCAAATATAGATAGAAGACTCCCTCCAGTTGGGTTATTTCTGTTAAGCAGAATTTTTACATTGTTTTCATAGAACAGATTAGAAGTTTTCCAGATCGTTTTCT
Source organism: Cavia porcellus (assembly GCF_034190915.1). NCBI lineage: Eukaryota > Metazoa > Chordata > Mammalia > Rodentia > Caviidae > Cavia > Cavia porcellus. The sequence continues at coordinate 56,894,091 of NW_026947505.1, read as the reverse complement.
AAAGTATTTTTCTCTCTAGTCAGATGATAAGTTAGAAATATTAGGAAAAGGTCATTTCTACCTTTAAGAAGCATATTTTCATGATTAAGAGAACTAAAGTTCAACCACATGTGAACTGATGTCTACTCATCATATGAGTTACATTTGTTTACTACAGGTACTTGCTTAATTTGAAGTTTATAAAAAATATTTTAAGCAAATAATCATTTTTTCTAATCATTTCTTTGTTCAAAAGACTAATTTCCATAATGCCATCAGAGGAAATATATTATGTTAATTTGTCAATAGCAAAAAATGGAAAGTGCTTTTATTCAATTCATTGCTCACTAAAAACGTCAAGGTAGGCACATGATTCGTCATATAACAACACATTGTCAGGGTATTAACAAAGAGAAGAATGGTTTTGTCTCTGTATCTGTGTCTTCACATTAAGTAAACAACTTATTTCTAACTCAATCCTCCTGAGATGATGAAGTGGGAAGAATCTAATATTAAGTTTTGCAGGAGAGATTTTATCACTTGTCAAATTAAGATAGCTACCTTTGTGAGATGAAAAAAATGAATCTGAAAACAAAACTTAGACTCCAACAGAAATTCATCACAGTTCTGAAGGTCTGCAATTCCACAGCACAGTGCACTCAGGAAATCAGAGGCAAGTTGCCCTCAACCTGGGCTAGTATAGCAAAAGTAAAGCTGCCATGTAGCTCATCACTTACAAATCTGGCCGGGAGCATGCGGAAGCTAAAAAGTGTGATTGATACAGATGAGCAGTCTTCTCTTGATAACAATGATGCAGTTCAATTTATTTACAAAAACTGTTGTAAATAAATTACAAAATTTACAAATGTAATATTACAAAAGCCGTGGAGGCACTTATGTAGTCTTATCTATGTTACTCATTTGTTTTCTTCAGGGCCTCAGTTACATCAGAGAAAATATCATTTTTATTTTATTTTTTTTATTAATTCCAAGTTTGGAAGACTGGCTCAACTTAAAAAAAATTTTTATTGGCTCATATTTCCGATACATAATGAACACATTCATCATAGAGATTTGTACCTGAACATGATACGTGTTTGATGGAAGCCAGAATTAGTGGTAACTTAAGATGATTTAGGGATAACAAGTTTCAAATTCAACAAAAGCAAAGATGTAGTACCATTATCTATGATCTCAAATAAATGAAACTCACTCAGTGAATTTTAACTTTTAATACAAATTATCATTGAAGTGCAAGTCAACAGAGTGACAGGTTAGAAATGCTTAATATATAATTCAGAAAGTAATCTAATTACCATTTTAGAAAATATTTTCTGTGGAAAATATCCTCTTTCTCCCTATGATTATTATATGTGGTAATAACATGCTAGATTTCTTTCATGATACTTGCTTTTCTAAAAAGAAAACAATTTATAATGGTAACATTTGAGTTCAAGTGACCCAGGGAAACTTTAAATATTATTGCCATATCTCATGAATATGTTGGAACAAAATGTGTAGGTCAATGAAAAGATCCCTTAAGCTCCTCTATAATACTCTAGTGAATATGTGGTCAAATAAATTGTCTGAATTACTCAACTCTTAGAAAATAAGGTGTGCATTTTTATTAAACAGTAAAAGTCCTTTTTAACAAGTATTTTCAATATATTCTCAACTTTTTTGTTTCTATTTTCTCTCTAGATAGGAAGAAATTGGAAATTTCTTATCTATTCAAATAGTTTGGGTGAGTAGAACCAGTCCATTGAGTATATTTGTTGCAAATCATATCAGAAGTCTTTCTAAGTTGGAGTTCCAAGAATTTTCTAGAAAATAATTTGGTCAGACATTCTTACTAAGCAGCCCCCAATGTGTCACCCATTATTTTGAAAGGAGTGGGCCATTCCCAAAGTCTCAGGCCAAAATCCATCGGCATAAATTTTCTTTGGGTAGAGACCTGGTCTTCTCTCATCTTGGATTGCTCACATATGATTTTCTAATTTTTTAAGTCCAGGGAAAAAAAGGAAAAAACTCCAGAAGAAGTACTCATGATGGTTGCTTCCTCCACACTCAGACCAAAGATCACAGACACAGCTCCCCATGCATTTGTTGGAATGTGCATCATAAACAATTTTGTTGGAAGCATGTGTTCCCCTATTATAAAATTGATTTCAGTTATTCTACATTAAATTTCAAATTCCAGTAGCAGCCAAAATTTTCACTGTAATATGGTGTATTTCCTGAGGAGAAGAGAAAAAATACCCCAGTATTGAAATCATAGTGCTATTGTGTCAGAATGTAAGGTGATCATTTTATATTTTTACAAAGATTACAAGAAAATGTGCTCTCCACTTTTTAATAGCTGGTTTTACTATATATATATATATATATATATATATATATATATATATATATAAAATAAACTACATGAATTTCATATTCTGTAATTGTTAATTTCACGTAGTTTCTAAAAATTCACTTTTTGAAAAGAAATGCTTGGAATAATTTCAAAAAAGTAATTTTCAACAGTTAAAATTTATCTAGGGGTGCAGGCGGAGTCTTATAATGGTAATTAATTTAGTTTTAGTATATCTCTAATGCTGAATAAGTATTCATTATTATTCAACTTTTCAGAAGCTCTATAAATATATAATTTTTATTCTCATAGGATACCAGTTAAAAGATTGACTAATGAAGGTAAAAATAACTGTAAGAGTTCCAGTGTGTTCTCCAACTTGTTCAGAAAAAAAATGCCTGGCAGTATTCTTTGTGAGACACCATGAAAAGCTTATACATCTCACATAAACCTGGGATAATTTTACTAGGAAAAACACTAAGACCTTCTTACATGCCAAAATAGGACATCACTATCAAGTCCATATTTCTTTGTATGTATTTAATGGTTGATCAAAATCCTCACTTTGCTTCCCTAACCTGTAATGTAAGAGATATTATAGTTGGAAAGGCCAAATGGAAGGCATTAGAATTATTATTGCCTGGTAAAATAGTAAACCAAAAGCATTATCACATTCCTAGAATGTGAGATTAGTGCCACCATCAAGGACTTGAAGGATACAGGGGTAATCTTCTTAACCACATCTCCATTTAGTTCTCCCATTTGGCCTGTGCAGAAGACAGGTGGGTCTTGATGAATGATGGTAATTACTGTAACTGAATCAAGTGCTGATTCCAATTGCAGCTGCAGTATCAGATGTGGTTTTCTTGCTTGAGCAGATTAACACATCACTGATACTTGGTAGGTGTATCAGTTTGACAAATGCCTTATTCTTCACACCTATCCATATGGACCATCAGAAACAATTTCCTTTCAGCTGACAAAGCCAGCAACATAACTTCACTATCCTACCTCAGGGTCATAGTAACTCTCAAGCCTTGTGTCACAATTTAGATTGTAGCACTCACGATCACCTTTCTCTCCCACAAGATATCACACTGGTCCACTACATTGATGGTTATGCTTATTGGGTCAAATGAGCAGGACTGTTGTTGCAACAACTCTGAATTTGTTAGTAAGCACTTGAGAGCCAGAAGATGAGGAATAAATCCAACAAAAAGTCAAGGTCCTTCTACCTCAGTGAAATTTTTAGGAGTTCAGTTGTATGGCGCAGGTATAGATATTCTTTCTAAGGTAAAACATAAGTCATTGTACCTGGCATCCCCTACAACCAAAAACTAGGCACAACTCCAAGTGGGTCTATTTGGATTTTGGAGGCAACACATTTCACATTTAAATGTCTTACTCTGGCCCTTTTTCTGAGTGACTCAGAAAGCTGCTCATTGGAGTGGAGTCCAGAAGAAAAGGCTCTGCAACAGGTCTAGGCTACTGTGCAGGCTTCTCTACCACTGATGCCACCTTATATGACAGATTCAATGATACTTGAAATGGCAGTGACAGGTAGAGTTATCATTAGAGTCCCTTGCAGGCCCCATAAGTGAATTTCAGTGGAAACCATCAGAATTTTGGAGCAAGACCATGCCATCTGCAGAAAGCTACTCTTCATTTTGCAAAACAATTCTTGACATGCCACTGGGCCTTAGCAGAAACTGAACACTGGATCATGGGCTACCATGCTACCATGTGTTATGGATTAAAAACTAGTGGTCAACATAACACCAACTAAGTTAAAACAGTATGGTGCTGAGTGTAGATGGCTCACCTGAGTAAAGTTGTCAGCATAAAAAGAGATGTGAAGAGGAACAGTGAGGCATTGTGTGCTCTAAGTGTGGCTGTTCTGAGCCATTGGTTCTCCTGGAGGAGCTTGTCATACTAGCTTCTCCAGTATGAATTGGGCCATTATCATCAGAGGAACTTGGGGCCTTGTCATTGAAAGTGGTTGTGGCTCACGTTGAGGGAGCTCTGTTCCTTACACTGAGCATCACTTATTGGTTCCAGGGGGGAAAATATGTGCCATTTAATCTCCAGGAGAAGTTGTCACAGGAGCTTCCTGAAATGTCCTCAATTATTCCCATTGGAGTTTGGGACCTCATTGTCACTGAGGATAACTGCGGTATTTCAGGGCAGCCCTAGTCCTGATTTTGATCATGACTTCTTGGCTCCAGTGTAGAATTCTCAACATACAGGCACAGATCCTACACTCCACTAACAAAGACTTTCTAGTTTTCACCACTGACCTTTGGGCATAACCAGAGCTGATCACTAAACAGACTTGCATGAGTCGTTGTGAGCTCTAGGCCTCTAGTTGGACTTGTGAGAGGCAGTGTCATTGGCTCTGGGTCTTCAGCTGGACTCATGTAGGACCTAGCTATTTGGACACAGGCCCTCAGCTGAATTTTCTAAGTTTTTAGTGTTGTTCACAGATTCCCTGCACTTTTTCATATTTAACTCTGGGTGACCATCATAAAGTAGAATTATAAACTCTGTGTCCTGTATGTAATAGTTCTCCTTATATCCCCTGATTACAGCATCATGTGACCTGAGTTGCCTTTCACAACCTAGGTATTATCTGATCCTTGAGTCATAAAATTTAACACACACAGCAAAAGTCTGTTAGTAATGGAAATGATGTATATGTGATCAAGCCAGGGCAGGTCCACAGGATATAAGTAAATTACATGAGGAAGTTGCCCAGATAATTACGGCTCCTACATCTGCCATATTACTTTCTTTTTCACATCATGTACCATCCTTGTGGGATGTCCCATATGACCATCTGACAGAGGAAGAGAAGGCTAGGTCCTGGTTTACTGATGCTCATTATTCAGGCCCCAACTGCAAGTGACTGTAACATTACGGACTATTTCTGGGACACCTTTAAAGCACAGTGATGAAGGGAAATCATCACAGTGGGAAGAAATTTGGGCAGTGAAGCTGGTAGTACATTTTACCTAGAAGGAGAAATGACCAGATGTGTGACTGTATACTGATTCATGAACTGTAGTCAGTGGTCTGGCTAGATGGTCAAGATCTTTGAAGAAACATAACTGGAAAATCAGTGACAAAGATATTTGGGGAATAAGCATGTGGATAGAACTCACCATGTGGGCAAATGAATTAAAATTATTCATTTTCCATGTAAACGCTTATCAAAAGTGATCCCAGAAGAAAAGATAACAATCTTTTCTTGCCTTGCGTCACAATCAAGGCTTTAACAATCAGGTGGATAAGATGATTCATTATGTGAATAGTGGCCAATCTCATTCTTCAGCTATACCATCATTGTCGCCAGTGGTGGTAGGGATACAGGTTAGGCATGGTCTCAGCAACATGGATGTCCTTTCACCAAGGCTGATCTGGCTATGGCCACTGCTGGATTTCTAATAATCCAGTAGCAGGGACCAACTCTGAGCTCTTGATATAGCACCAGTCCCTGGGGTGATCAACCTACGATTTGCTTGCAGGTTGATTATATTGAACCACTTCCAGCGTGTAAGGATCTGCGCTTTGTCCTCACTGTCATAGACATGTATTCTGGATATGGATTTGCTTTCCCTACCCGTAATGCTTCTGCCAAGACTACCATGCATTGGTGTCATGGTTTATGTTGGTGGCCCCCAGTCCTCATGCATTTGCATTATGCATTTGTGATTGGTTCATTGTCTAGCACTTGGATTGGGGGTGTGAGGCTACACTGGCCTAGGAGTGGAGCCAGGATGTAATGTAATGGCAGGAAGAAGGTGTGTCTCGCTCTTTTGCTGGTTTCTGCCTTGCTGTTTGCAGCCTCCGTGAACTGCAGCCCAGCCATGCCACCTTGGCTTGGAGCCAACTGAGAATGAACTGAGAACTCCAAAAACCCTAAGAAATAAACCTTTCATTCCCAACTTTGGCCACCAGGTATTTTGTCTCACTGACGAGTAAAAAGTAACTAAGACACATGGACTTGCAGAATTGTTTATCCTCCATGATGGAACTCCACATAGTATTGCCTCTGACCAAAGAACACATTTTGTAGACAAAGAAGTGACAGCAATTGGCATGTGCTCATGAAATTCACTGATCTTACATGTTCCTCACTACATAGGAGCAGCTAAATTGATAGAAAGGGGAAATGGTCTTTTGAAAGTACAGTTACAGTGCCAGTTAGTTGGCAACGGCTTTCAGAGTTGGGGTGAAGTTATTTAAAATGTTGACTATGCTTTGAATCAGAATCCACTATACAATGGTATGTTTCCCATAGCCAGAATTCATGGGTCCAGGAATAAAGAGGTCAAAGTGGCAATGATATCACTTATCATTATCCTTAGTGATCCATTAGTAAATTTTTTCCCTTTTCACGCTAACTTAAGTTTTGCTGGCTTAGAGGGGGGTACTCAACAGTCATTGAACTGAAAGCTAGGACTCCCCTGATCATTTTGGTCTCCTCCTACCTTTGTGGAAACAAGCTCAAAAAAAAAAAAAAAAAAAGGAGTCATAGTGTCAAGGGTGATTGACCATATTATCAAGGGATAAATTTGACTGCCACCACACAATGGAAGAAAGGCAGAATATACATGGTGTGCAGGAGATCCCTTAGACATCTGTTAGCGTTACCAGGTCCTATTATTAAAGTCAAAGGGAAGCAATGATTTAAATCAGGCAAAATGACCAATTCCCAGAGCCTTCAGAAATGAAGATATGGGTCGCTCCACCAAAAAAATAACCAGGACCTGCTGAGGTGCTTGCTGAATATCAGAGGAATACAGAAAATATAGCAGAAGAAAGTAGTTCTAAACACCAGCTATGACCCCATGATCAGCTACAGAAAACAGGATTATAATTGTACTATTTCTCTCCTGATATGTTTCTAATGTAATATAAAATTGATAAAGATAATACTACTAAAGGATTATTAAACCTGTGTTAAAATATTCAAATTATGAAATGATAAGTGTAAGCATCTCCTAAAGAAAACTTACCTTCTATTCTGAAGACCGAATTAGTGCATTTCTGTTTGTACTCAGGATAGTTATAACATGTTAGGCATAGTTATGAGCTTGTATTTGTATCTGGAGTTTGCATTATAGAAATGTTACTGGTTGCCAAGTTGACGAAGGGCTGATTTTAACTGCTGGTTGGTTGCTTGTGTTGATTTGAGAAGTTTACAAGTTTAAATAAAGCTGCTCAGCAATTCTACAACCTAGAATGCAGAATATCTGTGCCAGGGCAGCTCATCACCTGGATGGTATGAAAGCAAAATGACTAAGAATGGATCCAATTCTGTTCTTTAGAGGAGCGCAGTCTTCTCCTTTAGCTTGGATTCTAGAACAGACTCATCAGCTTCTGTTGCAGACACTTCAGTCTCCTAGCAGAGACTCGTCAGTTTTCAGCACAGATCCTTCACCTTCTGGCACAGACTCTTCAGCCTTCCATTTTGGATGCATCAGCCTCCTGAATCGGACTTGCATGGGACATTCTGTGAGATTCAGACCTTGCAATGAATCCTTCTATGTCCAGTGTGCAGACATCCTTTGCACTGTTTCTCATCTAACTTTGTGAGTGAACATGATAAGCCAGTCTTATAATTTCTTATGTATTATTTATATATTATATTATACATCTTTCTTTAGTAAAACACTAATCAATATAATGTATCACTTTTTATTTTATAAAACTGAATTTTCTTAAAATAAAAATAACAATAATTAATGCACTGTGTGTCAGTATTTTCAAAATTGTAGCTCAGAATACAAGACATATGTCTAAAAGATTCTTATAACAGAAATAAGTGATAACAGAAAACTTTCACTTCAATGAATTAAGATAAACTAGTAACATAAGTGAAATGAACTAAAATAAACTAGTAGCATAAATGAAATAAATTAGCATATTTTGCATTACAATACTATACTATGTTTGTTTATATTTATATTTAATTATTCATATAATTAATTTATCATATTACCTGTTAACATATGGTGGCAGAAAATATCAACAAATACCAAAACTTAAAAAAGAAAAAGATTGAAGAAAGTTGTAAAGTTCAGGTGTTTAATTCTCAAACTACAAATGCTTTACTCTGTTCAGAGACAGCTGGACAAATTTATGAAGGTTTCATGGTCCTTTTGTTATCGTCTGAGATACATGAATCTAATTTATTTGCACATTTTATCAAAGTGATATAAAAACGTCCCAGAAAAATGAATAACCCAAATAGGAACAGATAATCTGTTAATATAAAAACTACTGAGAGCCCAATTCTCCAGCTCCAAATCTAGTTATCTTTCTTGATTTTTTTCTCTCCTTCTTAAAATCTGTTCCATATGGAACCATGTAAGTGTTTTTCTCAATTTTGTCCTTGTTACTTACATTCACAGAATTGTTTCAGTAAGTACTATGCTCAATAAGCTACCTCTTTTATAACAAGTACTAAGGAAGACTGTATTGTGCAGGAGACCAGGTGAATTACAGGGCTGTGTGATGTATTCCTTCAAGGCATTATTTCAATTTTCAGAATTTTAGCCACACAAGCAACCCTGAGAAGTAGCTCAGGGGAGAAAAACAATCCAGGACTTTGCTGTTTGGGCACACTGAGAAGGATGTATAGGAAAATCTATTACATACAATTGCCCTCCATTATACTGTTGCTTGTCTTCAATGGAACTGACATAATGGATCTTGGTTACTTTTCTTTTATTTCTGGGACAAAATACCCAGTGCCCAAAATTAATGAAGGAAAGCTTTATTTAGTTCACAGTTTGTGGCAGTTTCTTTCCATAATCAGCTGGCTCCAAGGCAGAGTGGCATGGCGCAGGGGCAACAGCTCAAAGTGGCAGAAGACAGGAAAGCAACAAGAGTAAAGTGACAGAACTAGTCTCTTCTCCTGGCTTATACTATAGGCAAGCTACCACTCCCCAGGGCAGGTGAAGCACTCACATCACCTTCATGCCCTTCTCCTGCACAGACTGAGGATGTTTGCAAAATAAAGACCTTGCTTCCCTGCTGAGCCCCTTAGTTAAACTTCCAAACCTGTACAGCTGACACAATACATCAGCCATTACATGATGTGAATTTAAAAATTTTTACATGGAATCTATAATTTCTTTATAAATGATTTATCATAAAGATGAATTTTTAAAGTATTTTGCTGTTTATTGAAATGCCAATGTGATTTTCTTCATTAGACCATGTGATGAACAGTTCTCATATTTGTAAATAAATGGTACTGCATAAAAACATTTTTCTTTACACATATATGAATTTACTTAAATAGTATTTAACTTCAGATTTTAGCACATATATTTAAAGTAAGATACATTTCTAATTTTCATCATTTTTTCTGGCAATTAGTGACATACTAGTATTAAAAGTAAGGCAGCTTTCTGTCTCTTTCTCTCTCCCTGTCTCCCCCCGTCCCTCTCTCCTTCATTCTCTTCCTCTTTATTTTTTTAACTTTATAGAATGACCTATAGATCCCTTTAATGTTGAGTAATATGCACTTCAAGGACTGATAGGGATAATGTTGAGGTGCAATTTGTGTTTGCTGTTAATTTGATTATAGCCTTTGCTATTGAAGAGCTCTGATTAGCACGCCATTTTCATTAGTAGTTAATGGCAAATTAATTTTCATCTTTTCTTCCATCAAACTTTATCCAATCTGTCAAAATTTAAACTTTATTTATATTGGCAATATTTACATTGATGTTGAATTCATATTAATAGAGTATGTTTTAATGTCTTTATTTTTTATTTTCAAGTACATATTCCACTAAGTTATGCTCTTTTATTCCCCGTCTTTCTTTCTTTGAGTTTACTCAGGTTCGTTGTTGTTGTTGAACTCATGATAAATCCTTACCTCATTTTTTTGTTATTATTGGTCAAATATTTAAGTTTTAAATTTTTCTGCATGCTACTTTAGTTGTACCTTGGAAATTCTGAAAGGTAGTTTATCATTGGCTCTCAAACATAAGTAATTTGTTGTTTTCTTTAGAATTTTCTCTTTTAATATAATGCTGGTACTTTCCAGTTTCTTGATATAAAGGCTTTTTAAGATTTCATGATTTTATATTTTTACAATATGACCTAAAAACTGCTGATAAAATATTGGCTTAATTTTATTAAAACTTCATTGATAGCTTGAGATACAGGTGAATATATATACATGTATATAGATAATATAGACATATAAGTATAAATTTGAGCATGTTAGCCAAATCTTAACCCTTATTTATCTGCCTGAATTTTCAGATTTGATAAAGATATATTAAAAGTTCCACTATTATTTTTACTTATCTACATCATTACATACTACTGTGCCTATTTTTTTGTAACTTTTAGTCTGTTATTTGAATCATTTATATATGCTCTATGAAAAGATATATTGTTAGGTACATTTAGGTTCATGTTCCTTTTATTTGTTCAATCTGTTATATCCAAAACGAGCCTGATGTATATCAATGGATGATAGGTAACACGTTGAAGAAAGATTATCTTACTACACTATTATGTGCCTAATATGTAGCTTTTAATAGTGTTTTATGCTCCTAGCATTTCTTTGTTCTTTTTCAGCAAAATGATTTTCCAGTGTCAGCCTCTTTTTAGCTAATCAATACATAAATGATATATCACATAGTGAGGGGAGCTCTGAAAGTAATTTAAGAGTTAAGTGCAAAGCCATAGCTATCATACAAGTTTCAAACAGTGTACAACACTCCATTCTAACACCTGATATTCACTTCCAAGTACTATATCCTCCTCCACTGTAGTTATCACTATAAAAGAATCTTTCAAGTGCTCTTATCAAGGTTTCTATATGGTCTGTCTGATGGCTTTGAACAATAGTGGCAATTTGTAATATAGTAGTTTCTCTCTCCAATACTCAGAAAAATCAAAGCATACAAAAACTATTTCTTCTGATGCAGTTTAGGATCAAATGAAAGAAAAAAAAGTTTGGTTCAATCTATGAAGTCTTCTCTTTGCTTCACAAATCAAAAGGAGAAAAATATTACTGAGGGGTACTTCTAGTTGTGCTTTTTTATAGAAAGGAACATGAGAAAATATACAAATTTTCGACTTTAGTATTTTGTGTCATGGATACAGAGACTTTAAAAACAATTTTTCTTTCCTTACTCAGATTGTGAACTAACCATGAGAATAATTTTAAAACATATCATAGTGAAATATGTATTTATTTGTTACTGCTCTCGTGTAGATGCCTTCAAATCTCCTGTCCAGAATACCTCAAATGACTGTACTGACTTCAAACACATGCTCATCATAGTAGCAAATATTATTTCCAAAAATTGACTTTATCAAGTGAAATTTTAGTAAGTATTTTGAACAAGTGATATTTGAATTATCTTATGGATTTGAATTATTACTACTTTCCATGAATCTGTTCTACCTAGCTTTTTGGATGCAAGCAAACTTATAGATATTGTTTAACAGAAACACCAGTAAGTGGAAAATTACTTATCAATACAGAACTAATTATTCTCTTATGAATAACTCATAGCTACTATATGTCAAACAATGAAAAGCTACATGATACTTCTGTGTCAGAGAAAGCTCATGCCTTAGTTGCTGTACAAATTATCACCTTTTATAATATAAATACTTGCATAAATGTACTGAAGTGATTCACTCAATGCTTTCTTTTCAAATCTAGTAGTTCACTGCTACCCAGTGACCCTTGTACCTATTATATCATGGGCTCAGGGTTCTTCTTAACCATAGCCTCAGAGAAATAATATGACAAGAGAAGCATTTAATGTCAAAAGTATCTTCAAGGAACTGCACCAAAACCAAATGCACACTGTAAATAATGAATTTGTAAAAATTCATGATAAAATGAGTTGTATGTGTGTGAACCTTTAACTCATTAGCTTACTTTCCTTTTGCCTTAGATTTGGTAAAATTTCCATTGCCTGAAAAGTGATGAGTATTTGAGAGAAAAAAAAAAAAAAAAAAAAAAAGAAGTATCTAGAGAATGAGCCATGAATACCTTTTAACATTTGGACAAAGGGCTAGCCTGTGCTAACAGGAAGTTGCAAGTAGTGACATAAGAATGAGGCATAGAGACTCAGCACAAAATAATTGATTTAGACCTTGCTTCCTATCTGAACACTAGAAGAGGAAGGTCACAACATCCCAGAAATTTTCATATCACTGTCACCAGGACATGTGAGTATCAACAAGACATTGGGTAATATGGCAGATGTAGAAAGAGCTAGAAGCACCACCCTCTGTCTCCTGCAACACTAAACCACTTAGAAGAACAGCCAAGGTTTCCTTCTCCCTCAAAAGTGCACAAAGATAGAAATAGGACTGTGAGTGAACACACTTCTCACCATCCTGAGGGATCAATAAGTAAATGCCACAGAGGCTAGAATTAAATGGATATGCAAGCTCAAGACAGACCCTGCATCCCTCCTCCTCAGCCCCCTCTCCAAACCTCTCACCTCACAGTACCATATCAGACATCTAGAAGCACACTAGTCAGAAAAGGAACAGGAGAGCCCCTTAGTGAATGAAGTTATATAGTTATATCTGAAGTTACTAAGAAAAGTCAGAATATGACCATTCTTTTCCTAGAGTATAATAAAGGTAAATGTCTAAAATAGAAGGAAATTTGTGTTTTGGAAATACAATTTTTCTGCACCTCTAAAATTTGTGAATATCTAGAAATTTAAAGGAGGAAATATCTTTAAAGTAAAAATTAAAGTATCTCTTGCCAAAAACTTTAAAAATACAGTTTTTTTTTTTCAGTTACCTTGCCACAGTTACATGAGTGATGGTAAAAGACACAAGATTCAAGTCAGTAAGGAAAGGTCATTTATTATGCAAAGTAATTACAGTGGCTGGAATATCAGCATTTCAGATGCTTTTCCCTAGGCTCCGATTCTCACAGGAAACAAAGATGGGCAAAGTATGCCAGCAATAGGTTGCATTATGGATGAGAATTTCTGGATTTAGAAAACCTGAACTTTTTGAACTGAGCAGTAGACAAGTTTGCCCTTTGTTCTAGGAGATGCTACTGCTGTTTTCCATGAATATTCACTATTAACCATTCTGAAAAGACAATTCAGCACACAAAACAATCAGTACTTCATTTGACTGTGTAGAAACTGGAGAAACTCATACAGATTTATCTCCCAACACCATGCATAGCAAGTATAAAGAAAATATTGAATATTTCTATAATACCGTTACTATTACAAAGCAGTTAATAAGAGTTATACACTACATCAACATTTCCTAACCTAATAGAGCACTAATTGCCTAATTTTTTCATTAAAAATGTGATTCAGTAAAAACATCAAATTGAAATCTGATTCAGGATTTTAAGAATCTAATGAAATTAAATATTTTGCAAATCTATTATTTAATTTTTCCCATTGAACTGAAAACATCTGTGTGATTTACCTTTCCTGTGAACAGAGAGAAAGGAGAATTTTAATATATTTCTCATCATTTGATGAAAGAAAGATCCTGTGCTACTTGAAAAAGGATACTCATTATTTCAGAAAATAATACTTTAGTAGTTAAATTATAATATAGATTTATCTGTATCCTCCTGATTTGCTGAGCTTTTTGCCAAGATGTTTCTCAATCTAACAGTGAAAGAAACTACAGGTCAGAGTGCTTTGAACACACGCACATGATTTTCTATCACCTCACGATTGACTCTTAAAAGAAAGTGAATGTCTCACTTTGTTCATTTTTCCATTGCCTAATATCTTTAAGGAGATAAGTGCTGCAGTAATATTCCTGTAATAGCAACCTAGAATTTGTGAATGTAACCATCTCCTTTCTTCTTTTTTTTAAGTCCAACTTAGTTAAATTTCAGATTTTCACAACTGATTTTGCACAAACTGAACTCTAGTTTCGAGTTCTACATTAGGTACAGAAGAATCCATTAAGAAAATGATAAAAGAAATGACACTGTAATACATGCATTATTTAAATATCAAAATTAGGCTTCTGTACTTTTAATAATTCTGAAAAATGAGAATATAAGAACTGTCTCAATTTCTTGCAGTTGAATTTCAGCACCCTGATGAGACAGTATATTATTTGGACTTTAATTGAATAGGGCGTCTATTGAAAGAAGGCTGAGTTAAACATCACTGTAATTCAAATTATGCCATTAATCCAATTTATCATATAAATATACCAAAAAAAAAAGCTGCTTCCCTAAAATGGTGTGGACAAAAGAATAAGGTATCAAAAAAGGGTAGGAATCAATTTTATAGGGGTAAAAAAAATCATACAAGATGATTAAGGAGGTATTTGTAATGTTTAACTAAATATTGTTAACTTTAATCAATAATGACCATATATGACATAGAAAAGTTTTATATATTGGATAATCATCCAATACTTAGAAAAGGTAATTCAACAAGGACAAGAAGCTTTTGTAAGTTGTTACTCATTTATATCTAAAGCTTAGATGTTGCATCTGTTTGGGGCAATATTTCTTAGCAAAAAAATCTACATATATGATTATAAATATAAAAAATAAAGAATGCCAGGTGTGGTGGTGCATGTCTGTAATCTCACCAGTCAAGAGGCTGGGTCAGGAAGACTTCTATGGTTTCAAAGCCAGTATAGGTTATATAGTGAATTCAAGACCAGTCAGAGCTGCAGCAAGACCTGGTGTCAAAAAATTGTACTTGTACAATAAAAGTACATGAGAGTTAGTTAAATATCATGTAACCTACCCTGAAAATATTCTTGATTTAAATAATTGCATATTCTGTTTGAATTTTAATTTTTATACTGCTCCTATTATAAAAAAATTCATGTACTACTTATTAGCCATTTGTACTTCCTCTCCTCTGAGAACTGTTTATTCAGCTCCAATTCTCATTTTTTACTAGATATTTAAATTTGAGGGGTCTGATTTTTTGAGTTTTTTATATTGTCTAAATATTAGTCTTCTCTCTCTAAGGATTAGCTGGCAGAAACTTTTGCATTCTGTGGGCCATTTCTTCACTCTGCTGCTGCTTTTCTTTGCTGTACAAAAGTTTTTAATTAGATGTGATACTATTTGTTGGTTTTTTAATATTTCCTGTACAACTTGGTTTTCTTCGTACAGTCTTTGCCTACACCTATGTGTTAAATAGTTTTACCTAGCCTATCTTCCAGCAGATTAAGTATTCTTGCTTTAATATTTAGATCTTTGATCCATTTTGACTTTAGTTTGATGCATCGTGATGGACACAAGTCTATTTTTAATCTTCAGAATGTGAAAAGCCAGTTTCTCCAGCACCATTTGTTAATGAGACTATCTTTGTTCCAGTGAACATGTTTGGTTTCACTGTTGTCTTAGTTACTTTTTACTGGTAGCTGAGACAAAATATTTGACACCCAAAGTTGGGAAAGGAAAGGTTCATTTTTTACAGTTTTGGACTTTTTAGTCCATACTCAGTTGGCTCCAAGGCAGGGTGGCATGGAGAGGCCGCGGTTTATGGCAGCTGCAAACAGCAAGGCAGAAACCAGCAAGAGAGTGACACAACATTTTCCTGCCGTTACATTATATCCTGGCTCCACCCCTAGGCCAATATAACACTCACACCCCAATCCAAGTGCTAGATGGTAAACCAATCACAAATACACAATGCAAACACATGAGGCCTGGGAGCCACAGACATAAACCATACAATTGTTAAAGGTAAGGTGTTTGAGTGTGTTTAGGATTCCACCTGCATCTTCTATACTGTTCCACTGATTCTCATGCTTTTATATTCCCATGCCATTATGATTTTACTACAGTAACTCTGTAGAATAATTTTAGTTCAGGGATTGTAAGGCCCTCAGACTTGTCTTTGTTTCCCAGAAATGCTTTCACTGTTCTAGGTTTATTCTGGTTCCATGTGAGGTTTAGGAATGTTTTGTCTAGATCTGGGAAGTCTGCTAATGGTATTTTGATTTGGATTGCATTAAATCTGTATAGTAGTTTTGAGAGTATGGTCATTTTTACTATTTAGATTCTTTCTGTCTAAAAGCAAGGGATATCTTTCCATTTTTTGATATCCTCTTCAATCTCTTTTTGTAGGGTACTGTAATTTTCACAGTACAGATCTTTCACTTCTTTTGGTAGATTGATTATTAAGTATTTATCTTTAGATACTATTGTGAAGAGTATAGTTTCCCTAATTTCTCTCTCAATAAGTTTGTTGCTTGGGTATAAGAATTTTTTAAGTCGTAAGTTTGTATCTCATGGCACTACTGAATTTGAATATTAAATTTACAAGTTTTTGGTGGAATTTTTTAGGTCTTCTATATAGAGTATCATGTCATCTGCAAATAATGATAATTTAACTTCTTTTCCTATCCCTATTCCTTTTTTTTTCTTTTATCTAATAGCTCTGGCTAATGTTTCCAGAATCATATTGAATAGGAGTGGTCATACTGGACATTTTTGTCTTGTTCTTGATTTTAGTATAAATGTTTCAGTTTTGACCACTTAATATGAAGGTGGCTATTGGTTTGTCATTTAAGGCTTATGTCAGAGTGAGCTAAAAACCGTCTATTCCAATTATCTCTCAAATTTTTATCATGAATGGATGTTGGACTTTATCAAACGCTTTTTCTGCATCTACTGAGATGATTATGTGACTTTTGTATCTGGTTCTGCTAATATAGTGTATCACATTTATTGATTTGCATATGTTGAACCATTCCTGGATCCCTGGGGTGAATTCTTCTTACTTGTAATGTATAATCTTCTTGGTTATTTGCTGCATTCTGGTTTTGTTTTGGTTTGGTTTGCTTTTGTTTTTATACATACTATGTTCATTTTATTGCAATAACTTTGCCCGTGTCCAGAATTGCCTGTTATTCTAGGTTTCTTCTGGTTCCTTGTGAATTTTAAGGTTGTTTTCTCTAGGTTTTTGAGGAGTACTATTGATATTTTCATTGGGATTGCATTAAATCTATATGATAGTTTTGGAAGAATGACAATTTCATATATTCATTCTCCCTATTAAAGAACTGGGGTAGCTTTCATTTTCTGATATCTTCTCAATATCGTTTTTTGGCCTAATACAGTTTCTTTGTAGAAAGATTTCATTTCCTTGGTTTGATTAATTCCTAAGTATTTTATTTTTGATGATGTTAGTGTGAAAGATGTTGTTTCCATAATTTCATTCTCAATGAGTTTGTTATTTGTGTACAGACACACTTCTGATTTTTGAGAGCTGACTTCATTTTCTTCTATCAAATTAAGTTGTTAATTCTATGAGTCTCTTGCTAGAGTTTTACGGTCTTTTATGTAGAGGATCATGTCTTCAGCAAATACTGATAATTTAGCTTCGTCTTTTCTTTTCCATATTCCTTGTCTTTCTTCAGCCTAATTGTTTTAGCTAATCTTTTGAGAGCTGTGTTTAGCAAGAGTAATGATAGTGTATATCCCTTTCTTATTCCTGATTTCAGAGTGAAAATTTCAGCTTAATTCCATTTAGTATGATGTTGGCTGTTGGTTTGTCAAGTTGGCTTTAATTAGATTGAGATATAAACCTTCTATTACATTTTTTTCTTTAAGATTTCTATCATGAATGTATGTTGGATTTTGTTAAATGCTTTATCTGTATCTATTAAGATGATCACACAATTTTTGTCCTTGACTTTGTCAGTGTGATACAATGTATTAATTGATTTGCATATGTTAAACCATCCAAACATCCCTGAAATCTATTCTACTTAGTCATAATCCACTCAGCATCACTGAGTATTCAAGGAATAAAAATTAAAATAACATTGAGATTACAGCTCATGCCAGAAAAAGATGATTATCATTAACAAATCAACCAATAACAAATGCTGACAAAGATGTGAGAGAAATGAGAATCCTTCTTCATTGCTGGTGGAACTGTAAATTAATATAATCATGTTGTAAAGCAACAATATGGGATTCCTCAAAAAACTAAAACCAAAGTTTCCATTTAACCTAACTATTGTAGGAGTCTTCTCCAAAGTCTGAAACTCATCATACCATCATGATACATGCATATCCATATTATAACAGCAAAATGTACAATATCTAAACCTTAGGCCAGCCCAAATACTCATAACAGATGAATAAAAAAATAGTTTTTTAAAACATAAAATGAAATATTACTCTGCCATAAAGGATAGCCTTGAGATATTTTTAATTAAATGGATGCATCTCAAGACCATAATGTCAAAAGAAATAAATCAGAAACACAAGTTTAAATCTTATATTTAAATCTTATTAGAGAAAAACAAAGTTTGAATAAGGAAGAAAATGGAGGATAGATGTTAAGAAGTATGAAGAACTGTTTTCAAATGGAAAGAAGAACAGGAGATGAGGGAAGGGAGGGAAGAAAGAGAAAAGGGACTTCAAGAAAAAGTATTTGAAGGAAAAAACACACTAATAAAAATAAATCAATGTTTAAAAATAGACCAGTATATATTTTATTTTTGCTTCATTTTTTATGATGAATGACTCATAAAAGAGAAAAACACTGAGAAATTAAAATTGTTTTTAAATTTCACAAATTATTTGTCTAAACATATGTTAATAACACTTTTTATATTAAATCTTCTGGCTAGAAATAATGATAGAAATCAAAGACATCATGTTCAAAAATTTTATAAAGGAAAATGTATGTATAAATATCTACCACCTAAATATAACCCATTATTTTTGTAAAGTGCAAAAAATAATCAGTAATAGTATTTTCTTTCCAAATTGGAAGATGTAAGGTGTATCACCATCTGCTAACTGTTCCACATTGACATTTCTTAAATGGAAACCTTTTTCACATTTTATTTTAAAAGTATGGACTGTAGTTAGACTTATGGCTTTAGCATGTAATAAAGGTTTAACTTAAAATGTCTAAGTGCAGAGCTAAATGCAACATCACCGTCAGCCGTATCAGAAAAGCCAAGAGGGAAGCATACACATAAACAAGGGAGCGAGGCACAAGATGAGAAAGCAGACATCTGCAAGCCCAGTGCCAGACCCCAGAAGCAACAAGCCATCAACATTTTAATCTTAAACTTCATCCCTCTGGAACTGTTACAAAATAGATTTCATTTTTTTTAAAGCTATACAAGTGATCCATCCACTCTAGAAAACTGAGACAATTTCAAATATTTTTGGTATTACATGATGAGTACGAAAGGTGTTTTAAAAGATGTAAGAACTTGCCCTAACAACAACTTGCTTTATGTATTCTTTTAATTATTTTCTTTTTAATAAGAGTATATTTTTTATAATGTGGAATGGTGGGTTGACTAATAGCCAGTTTGTAACCCCCAGCTAACTGGGTCAGTGTGGTGCTGGGTGTGGAAGGCTCACCTGAGGATCGCTGCCAACAACATAAAAAGAGAACTGGGGGTGAGGGAGATGGTGCACTGTTGATCCTCCTGGAGAAGCTTGTCATGCTGGTTTTCCTGATGTGAACTCAGCTGTTCTTATCATCTGAGGAGCTTGGTTTCTCGTTGTCTGTGATGATGGGTACAGATCTTTCACGGGGAGCTCTGGTCTTTACCTTGAGTGTCACTTCCTGGCTCCAGTGAATATTACTCAGCCGCTAGCACAGGCTTTCTAGCTTCCACCCCTATCCTTTGGGCCATCTCAGTGCAGATCATTGATGCAGACTTGTATGAGACATTGTCATGGGCTTTGGCCTCCATCTGGACTCACTGAGTACATTGCTATGGGCTCTAGGCCCTCAGCTAACCTCGTGAAGGACGTTGCCATGGGATCCAGGACCTCAGCTGGATTCTTTGGGTCTCTAGTGTGTGGACAGATCTCTTGCACTCTTCTACATTTGACTTTTTGGGTGAATATTATAAAACAATCCCACAAATTATGTGTCCTGTATTAATCTGTTCCCTGGCAAGCCCTTAGTTCCCATGTGATAGCTTTGTCCTGGTATTATGCTTATATACTGAAATCAGATTTTAACACTTCTGCTGCAACTAATTTATGTCTCCTTTGGTTTTTGTGATCTCCTTTAATCCAGTGTTTGTGTTTCCTTTTTGCTGTTCTTTCAGTGTTGTAAGGTTTTTAAAGTACTACTTGGTGACAGCTGTTTGGGAAATAGTGCTCTAACATACTTAAATTGTTGCTGGATTCTCAGCAAACTCCATGCACCATAATGTTATGTCAATAAATAATGAATGAATAATGATACTTAAATGTGTTCTTTTTCTTCCTTTTTCTTTATCTCCTAATTAGCCTAATTCATATACCTTCTAAGCAATGCCTTAGAAAACACTGTCAGTAGCAAAGCATTTTAAAATGGTTTCTGTAGATCTGAATAACAATTATTCTGACTAAACATAATTTAACTCATCCTCATTTCTTTTAACGAAGTATTTCATAAGCTCACCTAGAATGTTTTGAGGATATGTGGACTATAATTTCCCCTTCACATTGTTTTAACCACGAGTGACAAGAATAATAACTCCTTTTAATCCTATAAAAGTTTCCCAAATCTTCCACACTAGCTTGTTCCATCCCCCGTCTATCTCTCTTTCTAACTGTATGTGTATATTCCTTTTAGTGAGTACAACCCTAGTTACCAAGTCTATACATATATCAGCTGTGATAAAAAGATGATGAATGTTTAAACAAAATGCTAAAAGGCATTACAAAAAAAGACACACTGCCATTACCCAGCCCCAGGGTGCTCACCCTCACTTTGAACACACTTATCCTCCTCATTCTGCCCCTTTCTGAAGCAATTCTGGATCTTCTCAAGATAGCCATGAATGGTAAACATTTTAAGTCGATTCAGGGCATCTAGGCACACAGGAAAGCCCAGGTAAATGCACTCATGAAAGGATTACTTCAGAAAATGGCTATAAGGGGGAATAAATGTATTTGAAGTGAGAAGAAATATATTGAGTGGCATGAATGGCAATATATGGTAAAATTATTTTTAATTTAAACATTCATCGTACTTTATTCTACTATATATTAACTGGTCTGCATTATACCATTCTTATCTCGGTACCCCTGACAAAGGAACTTCAACAGAATCATCTCAACTCAATTATTAAAAGTTGCCTTCCTTTGCACAAATTTTCTTTTTTCAATCTTAACTCATATTAATATTTGGTTTCTTAGGCATCTATCTGCATGTGTAAGTGTGTGTGTGTCTCCATGATGTAGGAAGAAAGAAGCTTTTTAGATGACATGAAATGTGTTCAGATGCCAGCTTCCAATTTGCGTCACAGATTTTTGAGCATGTTTATGTACACAAAAAGAAAGTAGTCACTTTAAAGTACTATTTACCACCTAGTGCAAGAAGACAAAAAAAAAAAACACCACAACATTGACTTCATTAATTTTATGATAATGAGGAGCCTCAATACCATAGCAAACTTTTCAGAACAACAAAATATGTTTGATTTTTAAGTACATCCAAGCTCTTTTGAGGATGTCAAACATTTTATAATAAGGGCTTCCCTCCACTTCTGCCAGGAAAATAGAAATGTGGCCTGATTCACTTGTGGCAATTTCAAAACTATTGGAATTTTTAAAGACAGCTTTTAACAAGATTTTTCTTTTTATTTTTTTAATTTTATTTTGACTGGCAAATAATGGTGTGCGCATATATACATATATATGTACAATATGATGATCTGTTATACATTTACTGTGTAGAATAATAAAATCAAGCTAATTGTCCCACTTCTCATGCTTATGATTTTGTGACAGAAACATTAAAAATCTCCTTTAGCAATTTAAAAATATACATTAATGAGTATCATAAGTACCAGTTTTCTCTGAATATTTAGCAACAATAATTGAGTTCTCTCTATACAACAGGTTCAAATGTTTAGTTTCCTCAGTAGATAAAATAATTAAATAAATATATTTTTGCATTAGTCAGTTTCATGTGATTATATGAAATATCTGACCCAGGCTACATCTTAGTAAACAGATATTTATTTTGGCCCATAGTTCTGCAAGATCAATTCCAAGACTTGAGCACCTTCACTGGGCCTTTAGGGAGGTTGGAGAGAATGTTTAGCATCTCAGTGCAGAGTGAGAGACAGAGAAAGAGAGAGAGAGAGAGAGAGAGAGAGAGAGAGAGAGAGAGAGAGAGAGAGAGAGAGCAAATCCTTGTAAGGGCTCATTCCCAGTGATTTACGGAGCTCCTCCCAGGCCATACGTCTTAAAAGTCCATAGCATTTCTCAATATGACCAATCTGGGGTCCAATTCTAAGCAGAGGAACCTTCATCCAAAATGTAAATGTTCTATTATTATCTCCATATCGGAAGTATTGAAGAATGTATAACATAATGAAATAATTCAATATGGAGGCAGCAATATACAGATGGAAGACCTTGGAAAGGATTCAGCCTCCGTGCACACAAAAGGGTACACGCTGTACAGAGAGAACTGAGAACAATAATTAAGGCAAGGAAAAGTCAGTCATATTTATGTTATAAATGTACATATATAGTGATAGAATATCTCTCAAAAAACTTGTTCTAAAATAGCTCTAAATCCTAAACAATTGTGACAATTACAGTTGAATTATGATTTTCCTACTTCTATTTTTAAAAAGATTGCATTCTACATGGCATTTTGACATAGAAAACAGAAATCATGTGTAAATGTGCATATCATTAAACCATGAAGAGGAAACATATATTACACATCCTTGATAGCCATGACATAGCAGATCAATCACTGATCTCTTAAAATATTTTTATTCTTTTCCTTGAAACTAAGATTGTAGTTATCATTTCTTTCCACAGTATTACCTAAATTAACTAGTTAATTAATGATTTATAAGGTAAGATAAGAATTGAACTGAGACCTTTAAGGTATTTGAAATGACTTTTTAAAAAGATATTGGATAGGCCAAGACATGATTTGGAAAGTGTTCTCTTCCTATGGGTTCCTGAAACAGCTTTAAACATAAAAAGGGGAACTATACTGTACTGTTTCACCATCAGCTGAGCCAAAACGCAGTTCCCCTTCCCAACCCAAAGGCAACATTCCATGAATCTTGAAGAAATAGGAAGCTTAGGAACCTGGCCTTAGTAATTTTTTTTTCTAAATATGTGTTGATTTTTTAAAGATTCTAATAATCCTCCTTAGTTTTGTCTCATCCAAATGTAACAGAGAACAGGAGTTAGGGGTAGTCAAGTGACCACAAGATTTATGGTCAAGGTCATGAACAGCAGGGCACCTCATCTCCCAGGGCAGCACCAGTGGTTCCCAGTGGTTGCAAAAGGCAAGGTTAACCAAGACTCTGAGGTAGGATCTGAGTGACTGTAAAGAAACGCTCTTCCTCCTCCAGTCTCATCGTCTCTGGGTCTTCCAAACAAACACAAACAGTGGCTGTTCATGCAAACCATTGTTTGGTCTGTGTGAATATCTCCAGAGCTTTTACATTGTAATAAAGACTTCTCTCTGTTTCTAGGGTCCTTTACTTCCTTTTCATAGCTATAATACTCAAAAACTCTCCTTGATTATCCTGTACTTTTTTCTTCCAAATTCCTAAAAGATTAGAGAGGGACTAAACCATATTTTGTGACTTGTACCATATTTTTACACACTGATCCCCCATCTGTCTGCTTTCTTTAACTTCCTATCACTGCAGATGAAGAGTTATACCTCTGAGCAGCCACATGTAATGGCCCATCTATGGCTTGAATCCAATATATGTTCTTTTGCTAGCCTCATTTACTCTAAGAACTTTTTGCATTTTATCATTTAGCAATTCACTTCAAGTTGAGCTAAAGGATATTTGACAACAGGCTACAGAGCCTTCCTTCTCTGGCAGCTTAGCTCCCTACATCCGGAGGGTCAGGAAGGAAACCTTCCAGCAGCCATGGTCGTCCCCAGGGCACGCATGTTCAGGGAGGGCTGCAGATCCAAATAGGCCAGTCTGAGTCTGTTCTCCTTAAATCTATGATGGCAAGAAGAGAATATAATTTCAGTTTGGAGTGGTTCCTAACACAGGAGACAAGTAAAACTTGTAAGCTCTGTGGGGACTTTATTTTCTGCTTACAAAGAAGTCCATAAAACTTGTTTTGGGGCCAGGAGAGAAGCCTGAGGCAGGCATGCAGATTTGAGAGAGTGAAATGGAAAGAGAAACACTAGCCTGTGGTATAGACCTAACACAGCAATGCTTCATAAATGCCTATTTAATGAATAAACGTGAGACTCCAAATAGCTTTTCAGATCCTGATTCCAACGCTTTCTAAGGTTTGCAAGAAAGCTGTTATATTCACGTAACAATAAGCTTTCTATTTCAGTTAGATCACTTTTTCATGCCCAAAAGACCAAAAAAGAAATATAGATTGTTCTATACAACTACTTAGGTCAAACTCAGCTGATGAAATCAATGTGCTAACATTTACAAATCTCTTTCAATTTCAAGTCCATAGAACAGGCAATTTACTTCTATATGACTTTTACAGACTAGCACCAAACATTCCCCAACCTGAACCAGATCGTGAACACAACACCACACACACACACAGACACACACACACACACACACACACACAGTGTACCTGTCTTTATTGTTTCTGTATTCATCTTTAATCGGTTTCAAAGAAAGCTATTAAATAGAGACAGTGTAACTCAAGGGTCCTCCTTAAATCAAAAATTTATGAAGTGGTCACAGAAATATACTATTTATCTTTGATTAGATGCTTTAGTGGTATATGAATACCACATGCACCTTCCTTATTGCCTCTGGACTATGTTGAGCATCACATGACAACTTAAAGCAGAGTTCTCCAGTGAGGACCAGTTTATCCCCAAGGGGAAACTGACATCTTGACAAATTTTTGATTATCACAACTCATGAAGAGATGGTACTGAAGGCATCAAGTGATCAAAGGTCAGAAATGCTACTAAACCTCCAACCATCACAAGTTAATACCCCAAACAAAAGGTTACTTATTTCAAAGTGCAATAAAAGTAACCTGATAAAGTTTAGTCTAGGATCACCATATTGAAGTCCTGGAATCAAGCTAAGCTAGCATGTGTGTGCAATTTGGGAAATAACTGGCCAGCAGGATTCTACAGAAGGATTAAGATCAGACAGCCAGTACCCAAATGCTTTAAAGAAATACTTTAAGACTCCAAGATAGGTCATAGCTAAGCATATGATAGTCGCATGTGGAATAGGAAAGCCACACAATGGACATGCTTCCAGGCAGTTGGTCACTAGTGCATTTTGAAAGAGGCTCATTGAATCAATTCCAACCAAATTATTAAAACATCTTAAAGCTTTGTCTCTACATGTAAAAATGTGACCAGTACCAGAGAAGAAAAGGTTATCAGACAGAGATATCTGTAACTTAGATCTCACTGAGCTGGTAATAGACTGCAATCCCCATTGGTAGCCACATCTTCAGACATGAAAGATAAATATAAAAGTGTTTGGGCATATCCAGCTAATAATCAGGCAGAACAATGTCCAGAGCAGGAAGAAACTGATTAAAATAGAATTGCAGATGGAGCATAATTTATGTGTTCCTAAAGCAGAAGGTTTAGACAAACCCTGTTATCTAATTACCAATGTCAATACCTGAAAATATTGCCAGAGCCTGCAGTCTTTCTTCTGAGTGAGTTCCATAAGGGTGTCTAAATTCAAGGACATTATTTAAAAATTTAGCACACCAAATCATGTTAATGACTACAGGTAACTTTAATTTAAGCTGACATACAGGTGGAATTAAAAGATAATTTAACAGAATTTTAATCAATAAACATTAATTATTTTTCCCTTAGTTCTCAGCTGATCTATTTTAGTTAATATAACCACACCTACAAATGGATCTCATGAAATGTCATAATGTCATTAGTCCATTTTATTTCGCTGGTCAATGTTTACCTTTAGGATTTGACTATATCCTAAAATAAACTAGAATTTTCTTCATGAGTTTTATATCAGAGATTCTCAAATCAAAGTCAGTGCAAATACTGTTTTATGAGTCCCCATTATTTATGTATGTGAAGCATAGCCTAGAATGATGTCTTCCTTATATTATTTTTATAGGGAGTTATTGATGTAATTAATAAATAAACATTTTTCTAAAATTATTGAACTAAGTCCAATGTACTATGAGCCAATGAATAATAGAATCAAAATTATTACTAACAGAGACATCTTTCATTATTTTAAAAATAATTATCCTCAAATTCTAAGAACTACTATCTTAAAATAGACATATTTCTACTTATGTTTTGCATTTATTTTTTAAAAAGTAGAACATGGAATATTTCTTCTGAACCCACATTTGCTCACTGTGGCATGCGTACCATAGCTGTCCAAATCTGCCTCACAATTCTTATTTTCCTCCAAGATCAAAGTTTAGTGTACTTAGCGGTAAGCTTTGTTGATCCTTTCTTCTTCAACTTTGTTTGGGCCCATAATTACATGCCCAATATAGAGAAAATGTCAAGAAAGAAATAGATTTCAATTTCAAGCTTCAGAGGACTTCTGATAATAAAAATGTGATGAAAATGACGGAAACTACATTGACTGATGTACTCTTGTTTTTAGCGACAGTGTTCATTGTGGTGGCTGAGAGAAAGGATACGTGTCAATTCTGAGATTAGGCTTCTACCAGGGGAAGTTGTCATTTTTCAAAAAGAAAAGCTCCCTTTGATGTAGGAAAAATGTCCAGCTATGCTACTTGCTATGCAAAAACAGTGGGATTGCTTTCCACATGCCAGAAGCAGGGCAAAGGTGCAACACACCCACTGCCGAGGCCCATTAGCATCTTTTGTAATAATCCATGGCAAATGGACCAGTAACTACCTGCTGCCAATTAGAGTGATGATGAGCCAACCTAAAATAGGCAGGTGAGAAGACTAAGTGCCCCTGTGGTTTGCCAATTACCTAAATTATCCACAGTAGTTTTAGTGCACAGCTACCAGGAATACAAATACAAAACACTCCAGTATTCAGGGGAGCGAGGTGCTGTTTGGCGTCAAAAGCAGAGAGAAAATAAGCAGGATTTCCAGGTGAGTTCTAGCAGTTGTGGTATCCAGTTTCAGCCCCATGAAATGCTATCCTGGATTCCACTTGACAATCCTGTCCTCTAGGAAAGACACCTGAACAATGAAGCATCAGTTCTGCACTTGATGTTACCAATCAATTGTGCATGTCAATCCCAGTGATTCTCAATAAATGGACATTGGAACAGTTACACAGCACTGAATGAAGAATTAGTATTTGAAAAACAAAAGACAAATAAAACTACCTTTAATGGAAACAAATAATAATTTATAGTGTATATAGAGGAGAGAAAAAGCAAGAAAGAGACTTGAAGTTCCTGCATTCTTCCACATTAAAAAGAAAGATTTTAAAAGGAAATCCACAGTGTCCTTTGTTACAATCACTTGGAGCAATCATGAAATGGGAGCACGCCTTGTGAGGAGGCTCCATTCCAGAATGGCTCCTGCAGTAACAGCCCCACGTCTCTCTAAGTGAGAATCACTTTCAGGTTTCTACTGTTCTTACCTTGTACTTAGGAGGAACAATTAAAGGGCTCAAAACCATTATAAGGACGATGCAACATTCTCTAATGATAAGAAAAGATATTAATTTGTGTGTTTAACAGCCCCCATCTTTCAGAAAGATACACACACCTGCCTCCAAATTTGGCATAAGGTGGAACACATGGTCTGATACTATTATATTCATGTTCACTTAAGTTTCTTAATAGCATATAGCAGGTGAATTTAATAGAACAGTGCTGTCCTCATTGGATAATATGGAGAGTTTTGCTTAATGTTAAAAGCAGCAGTCAGGAATGTGAGTTATATTACTCTGGTATTGAACTAATATTTGATCTTTGACAAGTCACTTAATCTTTCATCTTTCTTAAGTGGAACGGTAGTTTATCTAAATTATAATAGCAGATAATGATACCTTGCTTGGAGTACTGTAGTAAGACTTGATTAATTGTCAAGTGTGGAGCACTTTAAGGTCTTTGGATAAAATGTATTACTAAAGTGAGTAGCATTAATATCTTTCACACATTAGCAACGTTTTCTTGTGTAATGGTCCAATATACTATCAGTTTAAGACACCTAAGGGGATACCATTAAGGTGCAAAAAGAGAATGGCACACATTTTTACTGCTCCTTTCATATACTGGCATTGTGTAAACTATTCTACTTTATAGAATATTCAATATAGTTACTAAATTCCACACTGACTGCTTTCTTATGCTAATTGATAATCTAGTGTGCTCCAAAGATTAAAAAAAAAATGAAATTAAACTGAAAAATCAAAGTGTAACAACTTTCTAATGCCTTTTTAATTTAGCAAAATACAATTAAAGTCGCACAGTGATAGAATTGACTGTGAATAGTAAGATGACTATAATTGACAAAGTAAATGTTACAGAGTCAAGCTGAATAAAAGAAGAGAAAAATGTCAATAAAATTTGGTACCCTGGGATACCTACGTAGACTTACAAAGATAAGCTATAAGATGTCTATAGATAATACTGAAAACAATGTTTTTAAGAATCTTTACTTCTGTAGAAAATGTATTTGGAATCAAAGAAAAATTCAAACACATGAAAGTTACATATACTCTTTATTTTCTTTACAAGATGGAAAACATGATGTCAAGAAAGGATGAAATTTTATTGCTAGAAATTATTTGAATTATTTGGTGTTTGAAACACACTGTACTCAATGTTCCCTAATCTAAAAAATAAACACGAAGTATACATATCACGCACACACACACACACACACACACACACACACACACACACACACACCATCCAAGAATGTCTCTTAAATATTCAATTAAATATAACTCTAGAGAGCTTCACTTACAAACTCATCAAACTTAAGCCTCTTTTGGTATATAATTCCATAACTGAAGTTCTTTCCATGCTGATAACCTGCCTGGGAAACTGAGTATCCATAGATAATACTGAGACCATGGTACACTGGTACAGTCTTCGGTCGGTAACTGAATATTATTTTAAACACACTTATAAATATCTTTCTGAGAATGTACTATTCTTAAACATGGATTCATACACTGTCAGACTTTTTCACCAGAAAACTTGGAAGGACAGAGTAACTTATGAAGGACAAAATATCCCTGAAGAGTAAAAAGGTCTTTCAAATTAATAAAGGTGTAATATTTACTCTATCACATGTGTTTTATTTTAGACATAAACATTTTCCCAAAATCAGAGATAAAATTGACCCTAATATTGAGTGCCATGTTGATTCTATACCAGTCTGTAACCCTCAAAATACCACAAGCAAAGACAAAAATATATAAACAAAACCTGAGAGTAGCCTGAGGTACATGAAAGGGAACAGCCACAAAGAGGAAATACGTGAGAGATTTTTATTTTGACTTAATTTCATTTTTGATCAAGTGGTTTATTTTAGGACGTGGAGGGACAGAATATCTGAAAATGAATATATGAACTTTCTCTATAAATATAAATGTTTTTCACCTTTAATCACCTTATTTTCTATGGTACTGTGGGTTTCAAAAACCTTTACGTTGCATTTTAGCAAAACCGACTTTACCAGATTTTTGTAAACAGATTATGAATGATAAACAATTCCTATTTGTATTTTTACACAATTCTCACTACTTATATGATTAGAAAATGGAAAAAAGCTTTTAATATTCTTGATAGAATACTCTTGTTTCTTGAAATACTGAAAATAGCTCCCAAAATTTAAAAGTTTGCCTCATCACTTATGGAATTTTATTCACTAGGTAGACCTTACAAGTTTAAAATATAATAGTCATTGTTCATATTTGTGAACCATACTATGTTTCATTCTTTTGAATAATATAGCTGTAACTTTCTTAAAAATAAAGTTCTTAAAGCAACACGGTGTCTCCTGAATGTGTGGTTTGGAAATGGCTTTACTTCAAGGTGAAATTTCAGAGAATTTGCTCACAAGCAAAGATAATAAAACATTTTACAATCAGTATGACAGTTCCACAGAATAGCTATATATCTTCTGAACCTATGTGCCAGAAATAGAATGAAAATCATTGATAATTCAAAATTACCCCTCTGCAACTAAATAAATTAATGTTCATCATGCTTGCCACAGATATTAGAAGAAAAATGAATTTGTTCTCTTTTCATAATATTTCTAGAAAGAATTATCATTAGCAACAGAAATAATGCAAAGGAGTGGGCCCATGACACTCAGGATGTATATGTCAGCCTGTTTATAATGGTCTCTGCTTAGCGGAATTTCTTCAGAGTCCTCCCTCTTCTGTGAGAGATAATGGTATCATCCCTGTAACTCATTCCTGATAAACTACCCAAGGGGGGGGGGGAAATCCTTAGTAACTCTCTCTAATGATCTATGCACTAATTTTCCCAAAATATTAAATTTCTTGTAATATATTTCAAATTTTGAATTTTAAATATTGAATAAAGACATAACATGTTATATTCCTATACATAGAACTGATCTTTTAGTTAAATCAGTATTGAATCCATGATTATTTTCTAGGTTATAGTAGCCAAAATATAGACTGGGTAGTATTGCTCATTACCATATTCACACTAAATGAATGCATGTGATCCAGATGGAGAAGACACCTGTAATCCCAGAACTCAGGAGACTGAGGCAGGAGAACCAGTTTGAGGACAAGTTAGAGTATGTAGTGAGTTTAAGACCAGCCTGGAATACATAGTGAGACCCTCAAAAATTAAATAAAGGCCCACAATTCTCTGGGAATATATTGCAACTATAGGTAGGTAAATTATGTTCTAAGTAAATACAGTATTTGAAGCAGCACTATAATACACACAGTATTATTAGCTTTAGTCATTATGTCTTTAACAAAATCTTTCAATTTCTCAGGAATTCACTCTACTATCTATTATTTTGATACTAGTTACCAACATTAGCAACACGTGGTATATGTGTATTAAGCAACAGTATTATTTTAGGGATCTTGAATGAATATTTAAGAGCAGAGCAATATAGAATTAAGCACCTGGATTCTATACATGGTGCACCACTTACTTTTTATGATGATGGGCCAATTAACAGGGTTCAAGTATCAGTTTTCTTAGTAAAATTCTTATGGGACCATCATGATAATCAAATGAGATTATCCAGGTAAAGCAGATAGTACAATAAATAACATATATTAAGATTTCTCATTATATGTACTAGAATATATGTCCAAAATTATCACTTTTAGAAAAAATAAAACAAACTGGAATCTTGCAGACATTAATGAAAGAATGCTAATTTGCTAATTATAAAAATAAATTTCTTGTTCATGTTTATATTGCCACCTGTGTAGGATATCTTTTATTTTCAAATTCAATGCAAAAACCAGATAATCAAAATGATTAGGCTTAACTGATTTTAAGGTTTTACTTACCACATTACTTAACATTGAATATACTCGTTAAATTTAGTTTTAACAAATTTAACAAAATTTGTTAAAGGATGATTAAGAATGTTCTGACTAAATCTCTTACTTTTCATTGTTTTAGATTCATTTGGAGATTGAAGCATAAAATATATTTTCTTTCAATTAAATGGTGCTGATTCTTTTCCCCCTTTAAATAACACACAGATATTTGGTCAAGAAAACTTTTTTATAAAAGAAATTGCACTGTGGTATCACTGTAATATATTTGTTTTGTCTCCAGCTTCTAACACAGAAATCCTAAAATCTTTGAAACATCTTGAGTAACAAAAAGTGAGGAACAGCTTTTATTTTAATGAATTAATCTTGATGTGTCTCTGGGAGGCTTCAGAATAGAAGGCAGTCACTAAAAAGATGGAAACTTGAGCTTTCATACTCACTGCACTGTCTTCTGGGAAGCTACAGGGCTGGGTCATGGACCTAATCATCAGTGGACCATGATTTAATCAATCATGTCTCTTGAATCAAGTCTACATTTAAAGAAAGCAAGGTCCCGGTGCCCGGCCACCCAGCCACTTTTCAGACCCTGAACCTCCAGCCCAGAGGGCAGGCCACTTCTGCACCCTCCCAGCCACCATTCAGAGACACCTCCCTGACTTCCTGGACCTAGTACTGCTGTTGATCTCTGTGCTTCCTCCTCCCAGACCATTGGACTGCAGTGGATTGACCCTGCTGGTTTGATGGGAGACTCAGTAACCTCTCATCCAAAGAGAGGATTTCAGTGGGCTACCATCAGTGTGGTGAATTTACCCCTAAAATAGAGATCTTCCGTGAGTAAACAGGAGCAATACTGAAGTTCCCTCCCAATGTAGGGCACTGGGGAGCTTGGCAAGAGTGTAAGTCCTTCCTCCATACAGAGAACATCAGGTGGGTTGAGGAGTGTGCCAAGAAGACCTCACCCAACCTGAAGAAAATTAAAAGGGCTTATGAGAGATCCAGTGACACAGTAGGGTTCCAGCCGAGACAGACACTGTACACAGGAAGATCTGGTGGCCTGGAACAACCTGAAGACATAGTAACAGTTGGAACTAAAGTCATGCCAGCAGGTTGAAGGAACTGTGCTGATAGATTGAGGGTTCTATAATGGAGCCATAAAGTCACACTCACAACAAAGACCAGGGCTGTCCTGAAAGGCACCACAGCCATCCTCAGCGACACGGAGGCCCCAAGCTCCTCCAATGACAAGCACAATCGGGTACATGCCAGAAAGCCAGCGTGACGAGTTCATCCTGGAGACCAAGTGGCACACGTCTTCCCCTCCAGAGTCAGGAAGCAATGCTTGATGTAAGGACCAGAGCTTCTCCAGGAGAACCTAATGGCTCCAACATCAACTTTGTAGGAGAACCCTCAGTGCTTCAATGCATTAACACATCAATGCCTTCCTTCTCCACCTCTCTATTTATGCTGGCAAGTTTCCCCAAGTGGCACAACTTCAATCAGTGCCATGCTGATGTAATCCAGATGGTGTTAAACTGACCACCAGTTCTTAATCCATAACAACACCTACTTTGAAAGTCTTTACTTAAATAGGTTGGAAAACACAGGGGAAATGAATAGATTTCTAGAAGCATATAAGATACCAAAGCTCAGTCAAGAATCTATAAGAATATTGAATAACCCAATATCAGCTACTGAAGTTAAAAATGGAATTAAAAACTTACCAAACAAAAAAACATCCTGGTGGATTCACTGCTGAATTGTACAAGAAATTTAGAGAAGATTCAATGGCAATACTCCTTAAACTCTTCAATGAAATTGAAAGGGAAGCAATTCTCCATAACTCATTCCTGGAAGAAATATTACTCTGATACCTAAACCAGAGAAAGACCCAACCAAAAAGGAGAACTATAGGCCACTATCAGTAATGAACATTGATGCAAAGCTTCTCGGTAAAATACTAGCAAACAGAATGCAGCAAATCATCAATTTTATACATCACGACCAAGTGGGATTTATTCAAGGAATGCAAGGATGGTTTATCATGTACAAATCAATAAATGTAATACACCACATCAACAGAGTCAAAAACAAAAATCACATGATCATCTCAATAGACACAGGAAAAAATTTTTCATAAAGTCCAACACTTGTTCATGATAATTAAAAAATACCCAACAGACACTCAGAATACACGGTATCTATTTCAATCTGGTAAAGGCTATATATGACAAACCAACAGCTAACAATATACTAAATGAAAAAAAAACTGAAAGCTTTCACTCTAAAATCTGGAACAAGGCAAGGATGCCCACTATCACCATTCCTATTCAAAATAGTTCTGGAAATATTAGCCAGAGCAATCAGAAAAAAAGAGAGAAATAAAAGGAATAAACTTAGGAAAGGAAGAAGTTAAATTATCACTGTTTATAGATGACAGGATACTCTACATAGAAGACCCCAAAAACTCCATTAAAAGACTACTTATGATAAACAAATTCAGCAGTGTAGCTGGATACAAAGTCAACACTTAAAAACCAGTAGCATTCATGTACACAAACAAAAGAATCATTGAGAGAGAAATTATGGAAATATCACCTTTCACAATAGCATTTTAAAAGATTAAATACTTAGGAATCACCCTAACCAAGAATGTAAAAGACCTATATGCTGAA
This sequence comes from Cavia porcellus, assembly GCF_034190915.1. Lineage (NCBI taxonomy): Eukaryota > Metazoa > Chordata > Mammalia > Rodentia > Caviidae > Cavia > Cavia porcellus. The sequence continues at coordinate 56,859,678 of NW_026947505.1, read as the reverse complement.
AATTATACTACTCTTAAAAAAGGAGATTGCAGAGTATATTAGCAAATAGAAGGATATTCCTTGCTCTTGGTTAGGAAGAACCAACATTGTGAAAATGGCCATACTCCCAAAACTGTTATACAAATTTAATAAAATCCCAATCAAAATACCATTAACATATTTTACAGTTCTGGAGAAAACATTCCTAAAATTTATTTGGAAACAGAAGAAATCTAGAATAGCAAAAGCAATTCTGGGCCACAAAGCCAAGGTATTAGGCATCTCTATCACTGCCATGAAATTACACTACAAAGCCACAGTGATAAAATCAGCATGGTACTGATGAAGTAATAGATCTGAGGATCAATGGAACAGATTAGAAGATGCAAATGCAACTACAAAGACACTTAACCACATTATATTTGACAAACGAGCTATACATGTTCACTGGAAGAAGAATTGCGTTTTCAATAATAGTGTTGGAAAAATTGGCTTTCCACATGCCAAAGACTGAAACTAGACTCATGTCTATCACTATGTACTAACCTAAAGTCAAAATGGATGAAATATCTAAATATTAAAATAGAAACAATGAGTCTACCAAAAGACAAGATAGGTAGAAATCTTGGAGACATAGGGGTAGGCAAAGAGTTTATGAAAAATGCAATCTGCACAGGAAGTACATCAAAGAATCAACAACTGGGATCTCATTTTATTAAAAAGTTTTTGTACTTCAGAGGAAATCACCAACAGCGTAAAAATAAAACCCACAAAATGGGAAAGAATTTTAGCCAACAATTCCTCAGACAAAGGACTTATATCTCAAACAATATAAAGAACCTAAAAACATCAGGCTCCCAAATTTAAAGACCCAATCCAAAAATGGGCATCTGAGATGAACACACATTTCTCAGATGAAGAAATACAAATGGCAAATAAATACATGAAGAAATGTTCACCTTCACTGGTCATTTGAGAAATTCAAATTAAAATAACATTGATATCTCATCTCACTCCAGAAAGAATGGCTTCCATCAAGAAATCAACTGATAACCAAAGTTGATGAGGCTGTGGATAAAAAGGAACACTGTTCCACTGTTGGTGGGAGTGTAGACTGGTGCAGCCAGTGGAAATCAGTGAGGAGTTTCCTCAAAAAACTAGAATTGAAAGTTCTATTCAATCCAACTATTTCCCTCCTGGGTATTTTCTCAGAAAAATTGAAAAGGTCGCGTCTCAGTGATATATGTGCACCCATGTTTATAGCAGTGCAATTTCTAATAGCTAAATCTTGGAAACAACCAAAGTGCCCATCAAATGCAGGCTAGATGAAAAAGATGTGGTATTTTTATACAGTGGAATATTATTCAGCTATAAAAATGATGATCTTGAGGCCTTTCTAGGTAAATCGAGGCAACTTGAGACTATCCTCATAAGTGAAATAAATCAGACTCACATTTGTAAATAGCATATTGTCTCTCTAGTATAAAAATAATTAAAAACTGAAAGTAATAAGATCCAAATTGTGTAATAGATATTGTGATAATAAAAGGAAAGAAAGTGCTCTAAAGGATGTAACTGTACATATTTTTAAAGGTGCAAGATAGATAGCCATTCTACTAAGGTTGGTACTGTCTTCGTCCACTGTTTATGCTTTGTGCCATGAGCAACTAGTACTAAAATAACAATATGTAAATTGTCAACTAGAGATTTCTGTTTTTTTGAAATTCCGACTGTTTCTATCCTTTTATTCTGTTTTTCCTTTTTTTCTCTAAATTAAAAAAAAAAAAAAAGAGGAACACAAGATCTCTAAATGACTGAGCCTAAGGAAGTTCAGGTTGCTTAATGCACTAATGTACTATGAAGATACTGCTCCCTATCTCCTTATGGTGAAGCGTCCTATGTCTAGGACCATTCTAGACCACAGGATATAGCTGTACATCTAGGCATTTGTGTCTTTTATAAAAAAGGTAGTAAATGTAAATTAAGTGTTTTCTCTGGGTTTCGTAAACTCTTCTTGCAAAGTCAAATCTGAGGTATGCAGAGGGAATTTACTTTGTAACCAAGCCACACAGAAGTGCAGGTAACTTGGGAACTTTACCTCTGATGTCTGAAAAGAAAGCAGTTTTGTGTAACTGAGCCCATTAATGTATGGAGTCCGCCTTCATGGAATCCAGGCGTGGTAGTACACTTCTGTAGTCCTGGGAATTTGGGAAGATCACAAGTCTCAGTTCAATCTGTACTATTTAGAGAGCCCCTGGCTCAAAACGACACTCTTTAAGGCTGAGACTGTAGCTCATTGGCAGAGCATTCACCTAACATTGAGGCACTGGCTCAATACTAAAAGAAAAAAGAGAAATAACATAAGTTGACATCAGAATTCGTTGTTATTAATTCACTTTGACATTTTTCTTATAACTTTATCAGATTATTTCTCTTAGTTATACAGATTTTTCTTTTCTTCCAAACATATCACTAGTTCAATTGACAGTACCAAATGAGGCTGTTATTATATTACTTATGTATTTGGTTGGAGCCATTTTTAATAGGTTTGCAGGGCTTTTGTAAAAGGTCATAATCACTCAGTCTCTTATATCAGGAAAACAATACTCCTCAGAATTCCTTTTGAAATACTGGGCCTCTGTATAGTATCTGTCTTTTCCCCAGGAAGTATTTCCAGCCTATGCTGTACTATTTTTGTTTGTTTGTTTGTTTGTTTGTTCTTGTACCAGGAATAGATCTCATGACCTTGTGCTTGCCAGGCAAGCACTGCGATACTGAGCTATATATCCCTGCCTCTCTGTGTTATACTGTAATCACCATTTGAAAATGCTATGTTTTCCTGGAACTTTAATATTTTAATGTCAGCTCAATAATATTAGTACAATGTGTTTTGAATTATGCATGTGTATGTGTATCTGTGTACATAAACTTTTTACTCATATATACATAATTAACCTTAAAAAGTTTTATGCTCACATCATGAAAAGGGCAACCTGTTTTTATTGCATGCTATAATTGTGACTGTTACATGATAGTCTTCAGTGACTATGGCAACAAATAATAAGGATAATAGAAGTTTTATTTGATTGTATATTGCTTGATTATTTTGTGCACTTATAGACGTAAGTTTCTGTTTGCTATGAATAAAAATAATGACTATTTTCTGACATAGTTGTTAAAAAATAAAGAAAAATGTCAATATTAAAAAGAAAAACTAAAGCCAAAAGTAAGCAAAGAAAAGTGAGCAAATAAAAAATAACTAGAAAATAAATCACACACTAATTTAGGGACTTTCCTCATCCAAGTAAAAGTCTTTACAATTTGATCAATAGATGTTTTCTTAAACAAGTATCACGGTTTACCAAAATCAAATTGCACTTTCAGTTTTTAGAACTCAGGTTTATATTTACATTAAACATTACTTAAGAATTAAGATTTGATACAGAGGTTGAAAGGAAGATAAGAGGATGGGGGAAAAAAGAATCAAGATATCACATACAAGTACAAATTCCTTGGGATGAACATGGTCATTATGTATATCTCACATGTACCAATAAAAGTCACTTTCTTTGATAAAAAAAAAAAAGAATAAAGATTTAGGGATTTTTCATTATAACAGTGAAGTGTTCCTTATTGTTTTAGTCAGACATGGTTGTGCGTGTCTGTAATTCCAGCCTAAGCCTGGCCCAGGGGTATAGTTCAGCAGCAAGGGTGCCTGCCTGGCAACACAAGGTCCTCAGTCCCATTCCCTGTATGAGGGAAAAAAAGAAAAGGAAAAAGAGAAGCCTAAGCCTAAGCCTAAGGGATCACTTGGAGTCTGAGGCCAGGCTGGGTTACATAGTGAGTTCAAGGTCAGCCCGAACCACATACATCATGTGACTCTGTCTCAAAAAACAACAACCAAATAATTTTAAAATACTCATAATTGTTTATTTTAGAACTATTTGTGTACTTGAAAACCTTTTCTAATTCATCAGAAAACTAAATTCAAAGGCTCCTTGTGAAATAACATCACTGCACCGAGTATACTATTTCAAGAACTGGACCTGCACCAGGTTAGCCAAGCCATCCCCTCCTATTAATTTCAATTCCATTATTCATCATAACATCAGGTTAAAACATTAGCATTCACATCGTTTTTCAAGGCCAAGAAAGACACGAGCCATTTTCACTTAATTGAATTTTTATCAAATTTCTCCCTCAAGGAATAATGGAGTTGAAATTTTGTTTTACCTTAAATGCATAACTTTATTTTTGTTCATAAAGCTTTACTTTTAATGTACTGGGATCACTTCACATCCTCAGTTTTATTTTTTATTTTTTCTAAACTTTTCTTATTTTCTCTCATCTAAAAATATAAGAACACGCTATAATTTTATTCAACAGTTTTAAAGCCCTTTCTTTTAATCTTATTTGAAGCCCAATAAATAACTCCTGTACATTGCAATAATCTGAATATTTTTCACTCACATATTATCTTTCAAATATAGAGTAGAATGGCTAAGACCATTAGAAATATCATTAGATTCTCCTTAAATTATTAACATTCATTAAATTAACAGTTTCTGAATATGAATGCCTCTGACAAAATAGAAGTGGGAAATGAGGTTAAAAGGACACAATATTTTTTTTTAAATATCTGTGTTTACTTCTGGTAGACACATACATTATTTTAAGGTCTCACCAGCTTACCTCTCATCTTCTGCTCTAGAATGTTAAATATCAGTATTAAATTTGAATGTCTATATTCTATGCAATTCATGTCTATAAGCATTTTTAAAAGGGATTTTTTTGTCACTGTTAATCTGAGAACTTTCCTTTGCTTATAGTTTCTTCAAAGCAGAGACTTTTCAATGAAATCACAAATTGTTTTAATATTCCTATAGTTAAAAAATAAAAACAACAAAAGAGAAATCCTAGAGGTATGATTCAAAAGCTTTTCAGGAATCCAGTGGAATAAGTAATTCAGAACACATTACCTTTAGCACAATTTGGAAAGAATTGAAGTACCTCAGACAGTAGTCAGATGGCCTGAATTCTGGCCTACTGTCATTTCTTGAAGTTAAATGCCACAGATCATTTATTTTTCAATCCTGCTATCTCTGTTATGTAGGAGATGTTTACAAAGTGTTAAATAAATAGAATCTAATTAATGTGAATTTAGAGATAACATTAAAATCATATAATCAATTACAAAATTACTCCTTCATAATCTCATTTAGTGATTCTTAAGATTTCTGCCATTTTCTTTTGCCCTTAGTTATTGAAGATCATTCTCCTTAGAAAGACATAAAAATAAAGTCTTTTAGTCCACGTAATTTTAACTGCTTTCTTTGTTATTGGTTATGAAAACTTTAGAAACTATGTCTATTCTATAAAATTATATATAATTACTGAGCTAGAAATGACTTAAGTGTTGAATTAAAAAGTAACAGATGAAAGACAGTTATGTTTAAACCCAAAGACTAATCAAATTTTGCTTCTGTAGGACACCTTCATATTTTCCAGCATCTCTGGACTAATCTTGGAAAATATCTTCCTCTTTCCATGTAATAAAATCTGCAAGCACTCGGGACATGGATTTATTAAAGTGAAATATTTATAAAGTACAATTCAACAGTGAATATGAGAATTTAAAGATAATCCATGATGCACTAAGGGTATAATATTCTATGTAGATTATTCTAATAACATAATAGAGCTGATTAAAGATGTAGCAGGAGGATATTGGTTTTAAAGATGAACTCTAGTTGGGTCCCAAGTTTGTAGTGATCAGAAAGTGAAAAGAAGAAATGTCCTTACAACTCACATGTCCAGTCGCCGATTCCCAGCCGCACCAGAATGAAACTGGTAAAGACAGAACATCTAGCTTATGTGGAGAAACTGGAGTTTTGTTAGAGAAGGAAAAAAGTTTCTATCAAAATCATTAGGATCATCAATAGTAATTTCTAGAGATATTAGAGAATTTTGTTAGGGAAGGATAGTAGTTTTTATCATGCTCATTTGCCTCATCAACAATTTCAAGGGAGGTAGAAAAGCAGAGTTTATTCATAATACTTAACATTAACCTAAGGTCTACAAGTTGTCACGTTGTCCTCTACACTTTAAGGTTCAGGAACTAATACAAGTATCCTGGACCCATCCCAAACATAAGAGTAGCATGTGCATGTATGTGGGTAGAGAAATTCACAAAACAATGATTCCAAACAATAAAGCTGCTACATAGATTTAAAAAGGAAAAAAAAAAAAACTATTCATTTAATTTAACAGTTCATTATTAAAGTCCAGTGTGATAGAAGTAAAATACAGTGAGGTGATCAGAATGTAAGTTAATTAAGGTTGCTCTGTCATTCAAACTATGAATTCAGTTATGATAGCTGAACTCTATAAGCTCAGCTACACATAATCACAGATTTGCCCTCTTCACTACATTCCAGGGCCTGAGCTGATTCCACATCTCAGTGTACTAATGCCTTTCGTACGTATTTATTCTAGATGACGAATACACCATGGAAGAAGACTTTAGGTAAAAAGTTCAAAGATTGAAAACTGATGCTAAAGAGGTTAAGTATCTTGCTAAAAGCATGTTGGTAGTAAGTGCCAGATTTACAAATCTAAGGTTAAGAAAACTTTAATAAGATTTCCTACTTCAGCCACACATTTACCTTCTAAATAACATTCACACAAACACTTGGGAAACTGATAAGTGGAAAAACAAGGTGTGGTCTTTACTCACTGTGGGTCAATTTGTACATTGAAATAAGGTGAGACATTTGTCATTCAATCCTCCTAAAAAGTCATGGCCCTTAAAACAAGGCTATTAGTCATGCAAATATGAAGATCCAAGACTGTGAAAAGTTTGTCTAGCCCTGCTTGTGTTCAACATTCTGACTTGAAGAGCCTCCATTCCCATATAAACAAGCAGGCCTAGGAGACATGAAAGGCTAAACACTCACAGTTCATGACCCAGGTTCTACAATGAGAAAACACTACGTATTATGTATTATGTGTTCAAACTCTTTTGCCTTTCAAATAGCATGGATAGTATGTGTTACATTACAGTTCAGCATGCAAAAGTGACCTTTTAAATCAAATCTGAGCTAACTGTAAAAGATGAAGTACTCTAATTTATTTTCACTGGAACCATCCAGAACAAGATACATTGCTGGAGTAGAATTAACCCTTCAAGCTAAACAGGATGAAAAATACATTTTCTTGGAATGAAAGTTTTCCAGGGCTAAAAAACAGTTGGTGAGCCTTTCTAGAAAGCTATAGGAAACCAGGTAGATGTACGTTCTATGAAAGTCTCATATTAAATGATGAGTTATAAATTAAATGAAAAGCGCTTAACATACTTTGCCCTATCTTTCTCTTTTTCTCTTATTTCTTTATTAACATCTTTTCATTTTATTGGCACAGAAACTATTTAAATAATACATGTTTCCATGATGAACAACTAGTTTTTTGTAAGAAAAAAATTTAAATAAATAGTACATGCAATAGCATTCCTATTATTTACAACATGAAGACAGAGATACATTAAACCTAATATTGATATAAATTGATTTGGAAAACTATCTCAATTATTGTATGAGTCCATGAGTTTTTATTGCCAGAATTAAGAATATGAGGCCTAAACCAAGACTAAAAAAGCAAAACTCACTGAAGAATACATATAAAATCTAATTAATGTTGATACTTAATTTCACAAGTAATAATTCAACCATTTGTAAACAATAAAATACATTATTATTGGCATTCATTTTCCTTTGAAATTTAAAAGGAATCCTCTAATGAAAGTGATAGGTATTAATAATGTAGTTGTCCTAACCCCAACAGCCAAAAACTTTCTGTAACAGTCCACTAGTGAATATTTTAGATTTGGAAGTAATATACTGCCTTTATGATATATAATTTCTTTCAAAAATCACTTAGAAAATGGAAAAATCATTCTTAGCTCATAAACTCAACATTGATATAAAGAAAAAAAAAATGTAACTATCAAACTTCTAGAAGTTAGAAACATTGAGTTCGTGTTCTCCAAAGGTGAACAATGAATTTTAAGAAACAATGGAGGTTACTAGTAGGAAATATTTCTTGAAGGGGGAAGATATAGCTCCTGAAGGATGCGAGGGCACCCAGAAAACTGGTTGACCCACAGTACAGAGTAAGTGTTATAGAGCAAAACCATAAAGTATGTACAGATTCACGAGGTGGTTCAATGTGGGACAAAACTACAACCAAGCAATAAAATTGCAAATTTAGTTGTTTAAGTAACATTGATCCAGTGGGAAAGTAGGTCACATACCAAGTATACCTGGGAAGAACACAGATCTTTTTCAGGAAGAGACAAGTTAAGGGGTTCCAGCCACTCACCAGGGTGACTGATATTAATTACTTTTTATCTGTCAAGGAGACATGTAGACCTTTTCATTTTGTCTTCATTTGGAGGACCAGCCTCCAAAAGATACACATCTGGCTACAGTTGTAGTGTTTTGACTCCCTTGAGGGGCTATTCCTGTCTGACTTCCATAATCCTTTTTCCTAAAGCCTTCTATAATATTTCCCTCTCTGAAGACACACTCGTAACTGCAGTGAGAAACAATGGACAATGACTGGTCTGGCTGCTTCTGGCTGAAGGTCTATAATTGTAATTCGCAGTCAGAGATGCTCTCCAGAGTGTCTGTCTAAAGACCCTAATAGATACCAGGTGTTCTCATCTTGAGTGGGCATATAGCTTTATGTTTGGAGACCACAAAACTGAAGAAACAGTTTAGTATGTGTAGACCAAGTAATATGATGAGCAAGACTATCATCAATACAACCAACAAATGTTTTCACCAAGAAGAACCAATAACAGCCTTCCACAAAGAGAGAAAGGAGAAAGTCCAGGGAATTTTGTAATCTGAAATAGCATTAACCTGCCATTTAATATCTTGAACAGCTATTGAGGTATTAACAGGAGCATCAGTAATGTACACACAGCATTCAGATTTTACAGTTGCACAAGCATTCCCTTTTTCTGCTGTTAGAATGTCAGTGCCATCTGACTTTGAAGGACAGCTTGCCTCATTAATTTTACTTCTTCATTTAGGAGAGAAAGATCAGGCAAGGCATTGTTTAAGGTCCAAGGAACACAGTTAATTGAGGCCTCCAAATGTTGCCTGAAATCCTCTAATCCTAGAGAAGAGACAATGATGGAAGCCAAAGGATCATGCCAGTGAATCACACTTCTAGACCACTGATATTGTGAATAAGGTAAGTTTGCAGAGTGGTTGACATTATTGTCACTCCTGCCTTGTAACTGCACAAGTCCCAGCATTCATCTTCTTATCCAACTAAAGGGTAGCTGGGATCATGAATTGGTCCCACAATGAGTGCCATTTGGGGCTTTCCATCTAATATCAGGGTGATTAAACTATCTATTGAAAACCAGTCCTTGACCTGTAAAGCTAGTATGTATACACTGTTTGTGAGGTATTCATCCCAAATATTTAGTTTAGTTAGGTAAATGATGATAAATGATATTTTGGTCCCAACATAAGGGGACTTTTCTATCAAGTTGTCCTATATTTGTAGTTAACTATATATAATCGTACCATATCTGAAAGTAGCCATCTTTATATCTGTGATTGTTGACTCATACAATAGGACCCATGTGCTTGCTTAATAGTGGTTCTGCTAATGTCTGTAGAGAAGTTTTAGTGATATTTTTAGGAAAAATTGAATTGTGTCTAGGATCAGTAAGGGTATATTCTATAGGATACTCAGTTAATCTGTAAAGGTGGAGTAAACTGCGAATAACTATGCTTTTACATGTCTCATCAATGTAGTTTTGTAGCTTATTCCAGTCATCTCCTAGAAGTGGGGATTCCCATTTGGGAAGTGCTGGTGCACTTGTCAAGGGGAGAAGAGTACATATTTGTGTTAACAATTCTGGGTATTCCTGTGTCCACACTAGAAAGGAGTTACATTGTTCTTTAAGTGGCAGTTAGTAAAGGGGCTAAGGATAATATCTTAAATTATTATCTGAATATTTTTTTAAATAAGAAGTTAAGTCTTCGATGGGATCACAGGAGTATGTGGATGGTTATTCACACTTAGCAACAGTCACTGGTACTTAGGGCTTGAGTCAAGTGTGTTGTATCCAGCATTCCAGACCTGTTACCTCTACAGCTGTTGGAGCTGACATGATCAAAATTCATGGTTCTTCCCAAGTTGGTCCTGGGGAAGGAGATGAAGAGGGATAAAACATTACTGGCAGGAAATCTCCAGGGTGGAATATGGAATTTACTTTTCTTTAGGTTGAGCTCCTGTTAGTTGTTGAAGAATCTATTGAAATTTAGCCAGAGAGGTGACATCTTTTAGTAATGCTATCTGTTGAAGAGAAAATCATTAGTAAGAAAAATCCATAAAATATTTCAAATAGACCAACACCTAGGATTTGAGGTGTATTTTTTACTTTGAGTAGAGCTAAAGGTAGTAAGTGAGGCCACTGAAGGTGGGTTTCCTGAATCATTTTGCAAAGATGTCAGTTTAGGGTCTCATTCATTTTTTTCTATCTTTCCCAATTATCGTGGCCTCCAGGCACAATGAAAGCAATAGAGAATGCTTAGATCCTGAGAGACAAGCTAGGTGATTATAGCTTTTTTTTTTTTTAAAGTCCCATTATCACTGTGAAAGCTCTTAGAAGACCCAAATCTGTGAATGATTTCTGAGACCAAACTGTTACCATCTCTTTTGCATTTTCTGTTCTATAAGGAAAGGCTTCGATCCAGTTTGTAAAAGTATCTACCCAGACCAATAAGTATTGGGATTCATTGCTCTTCACCATATGAATAAAATCCAGTTTCCAATCTTCTCCAGAGTAATTATCATGTCTCTGTTTACCTGGAGAGGCTATGTTCCATTTAAGAGAACTGTTCTTTTGGCAGAGCTCACATGTCTTAGCTATCTGTTGTAATGTTGGAGAAAGTCCCTCTCCTATGAATAACTCTGAGGCCATCTGGTGTGTCTTGTCTCTCTCCAAGTGGAAGTTTTGATGTAAACACAATAATTTTCTATTGGCTAGTACCAAAAAGGAACAATTTACATCATCTGATTATAACCATCGTGATAGAAGAAACTGATACCCACAGAAGAGAACCTATTCAATTTCTGACTGAGAATATTTGGGTTGACATGATTCATCTAAGATCATGAAGGTCTGAGGTCAGGGGCCTTGAGAAGCTTTTTGTGCAGCTATGTAAGTCAGTTGATTATCTTGAGACATTTCATCAACTCTTTTTTGGTGCCCTTTATAGTGAATTACTGCCACTTTGGAGGGCATAAAGACAGATGATGAAAGTTCAGATCCGTTAGCTGTCAGACAGTTTCTTTCCATATCACTGTGTGGCGTGGCATAATAAGAAAGCATACTTTGAATCAGTATAAATATTGACTTTTTGTCTGTTAGGATTTTTAAAGTCCTGGTTAGGTCTACGAGAGTTCTCCTACCTGGGCACTAGGTACAGGGGCAAGTGTCTGGTATAAAGTCACCACTTCATACCCTGCCTTTCTTGTCCCATTGTCCATGAAGGAACAGCCATCATAGAAGAGGGTCACATGAAAGTAAGGGGTGTGTCTAGCAAGTCTTCTCTGGCTGCATCCATATGGAGAATTACCCGTTCACGGTCATGTCTTTCAGCCTCAATTTCTTCCCTCTGTGGTAGAAAGGTGGAAAGATTTAAGGAGAACTATATCTTTATTTGAATGGGTTGTCCTTCCAGAATAAAGCCAGTATTTAAGAAGTCAGCTGTCTAATTGTCACAGGCACCCTTTGGAAGAAAGAAGTTCTGCCACATACAGGGAGAGACAAAGGCCTAATGTCAGTTCTAAAGCACATAGGCCATCCCTTTGCTACAATATCTAATTAATGACTCAGATCCCCTACAGGCTGTTAAGCAAGTCCTTGATCCTGTGTAAGCACACCCAAAGCCATGTGCCTTTCATTAACATGTAAAGTGAAACAATATCCCATAGATAGGCTGAATGTTGCCCGTTCAAAAGCACTTGTTTAAGCTTCTGGAGTGTGTTTTGGGAATCAGGTTCCCATGTCAAAATATGGATATACGCCTTTTGGGTTTCCATTATAAACCGAAAGAAAAGTAGTACAGTCTCACAACAGCCTGCTATCAAAAGTTGACAAAAGTCTGTAATTTCTAGAATCTCCTTAGGTGTTTTAGGCTCTTGGGCCCAGGAAGGATTGTATTCATTTAATTCTCTCTCCTCTCAGTCTTTTGGATTCCCTAAGTATGACAAAGCCCAAATACTTTACCTCAAGCCTGCAAAGTTGTGCCTTAGGCCTAGAGACTTTATAACCACGGTCTGCTAGTAAATTCAGCAGAACGCAGGTTCCTTGGCTAGAGAGCTCTTCTCAGGAGACACATAACAGTATGTCATCCACGTATTGCAAGGCTGTGACTTGGAAAAATCCAAAATATGCCAAGTTGTGGGAAAGCACTTGTCCAAAAAGATGAGGACCATCTCTGAATCTTTGACAGTCCAAACCAGTTGAGAGGCCTGGTTGTGAGGATTTTCAAAGGCAACAGGAACCTGGGATTCTCTATGTACAGGTGAGAAAAAAAAAAAGGCATCTTTTCAATCTAACAATGAAAACCAGTTGGCATCTTCCAGTACCTGAGAAAATAGAGTGGACAAGGTGGTACCGCTGAGTGGACTGGCACTACTGCTTCATTTACTGATCTAAGGTCCTGTACTAACCTCAACCCTCCAATGGGTTTTGAGCTCCCAAGATTGGAGTGTTACAGCGGCAGTTACAGAATTTAAGTAAGCCTTGTACCCTTAAGATGTCAATTAGAAGCAATAGTCCACCTTTAACTTTAGGCCTTGGAAGACAGTGTCTCTGGTAAGAAAGTAGTAGGATATTTGAGATGTATCTGTACTGGAGCAGCTCTTATTGCTCTTCCTTTCTATCTTCAGTTGTCCACACTCTAGGATTTAGTTTCATCTCTATAAGAAGAAGGCAGCATAGCTGGTCTAGGTACATATATATTATAGTATTTAAGTAAGATAAGATATCTCTCCACAGGAAGGGACCTGGACCTCAAGCATAATTAAAAAGGAACAGACAGTATCTCATAACTATATCTTGTACCCTGAGTAACTATTCTAAAGATAATATGACATGTATTAATTATTGTTACTCTCCTATTATCTTGTTTGAAATTCTGTTTTTTAATTAAAAAAAAAAAGAAATAGAAGAAGAGAAAGCAATCTCAGTTCACCTTAAGAGTTGGAGAAATAGTGAGTTGCCTCTTCTCCAGTGAGTCCTTTTACTGAAGTATGGTGGCTGGCAGGCCAAGGTTCGTAAAAAGAACCAAAAAATGTACCAGCATCCAGCAATATACTGGTTTCTTTACCCTCTATAGTCATGATTACCCAGAGATGATTGTCTGGCCAGAGAGAGAAGGTAGAGAGTGCCTTGGGGCTTGGTCTTGCTGAGCCAGCTGATAAGACAGGTCTGACCCTTGAGACTTCCGTTTCAGGGGACAATCAGACTTGCAATCAGGGCATGGCTCAGGGGGCCTCTTGTCATGATAGTTTTTATCACATTCCCTTTTAAGGTGGCCTGATTTTTCATAGTTGTAGCAGGTGAGTTTAGTCATTGGCACCATGGGAATCAGACTTACAGGTTTTTTTTTTTTTTTTTTTTTTTTTTAAGGCTACAACCAAGCCAGCCTTAAAGGTCTTTGTTTCTCCTTTGTCTTCCTCCTGGTCTCAGTTATAAAATACTGAGGAGTTGATTCTCACTAAAATATCAAGTGAGCTCTATGGAGCAAAAGCCCCAGCCACCTTTTGTAGCTTTTTTCTGACATCTGAGAATGACTGGGTAATAAACTTTTCTTAAGAATAATCTGTGTTACTCAATCCGGAACCAGGGAGGTATGCTTTATCAATGCCTCTTGTAGATGATCTAAGAAGGCAGAGAAGTTGTCATCTCTCTCCCGAAGAACAGTTGACAATTTAAAATAATTGAAGGACTTAGTTTTTGTCCTTCATAGATCTTCATGAATACATGTCTGAAGAGTCCCCCTATTCCAGTTTCCCATCTCATAGGTAGGCCAGTAGGAATCTTGTGTAGGGACTACTTGAGGTCCACTAGGAATCAGCTGTCCCCCTGGCTGTCAGTCTTCTGGCCTTCTAAAATTAACAATATGATACTCATATTCAAACGTAATTGCAGCTTGTAATGCTGCTTCTTTGATTTAAGAGTAGCATTACATCTTTCCAATCTAGTTCATAGTTCTGAGTAAGTTCCCTGAAGACTGGAATATATGTCTCAGGGTCATCTGAAAACCTTCCCAGATCTTATTTGATATATTTGAGGTCACTGAGAGAAAAGGACACATGGACACAATTAGTACCATATTTTCCTTCTATCTTCTGCAAGAAATAATGTCCTTGAGAAGCTTGAATAAAATCAAATGGGGTGGATGTAACCTATAAATGCTTCAATTACAACTGGCTTACAAACCTCATCCTTAGGATTGGAAGGGCAAGGGTGGGGAACCACAGGCTCAGGAATAGTAGATGAGGCTTTGATTAAGATTGCCTTAGAAACCTCACCCTTAGGTTCTGAAGGGCAAGGGAGATGAACCTCAGGCTCATTAATAGTAGATGCATCCAATTGTTCCTTAAAAGTCTGAGGTATCTGGCTTTCCTGTGGCTTGCATTTACATTTGGAGCACCAGTAAGGAGTATCTTGTAAAGCAAAGAAAGTCTAAACGTAAGGTAATTCTTACCAAATTCCCTCCCTCTTACACAACAAATCTGGTTGTAAAATAGTGTCATATTGCTTTCCTCAGTGTTATATTTTATCACTAAGGGGTAGGCATATGTGAGCACAAGACAATATAAAACAGCTTTTTCTCAATATGGGAGATTCAGACATTTTCCAGTGCTTAAGAATATATTCCAAAGGAAGAGAACTTGACATTGAATTCCCCACCTGAAACACAGAGAAACAGGCACCGCTTTTAATCTCCATTTGGTTTCTATCTCCCCTTTAGGTGCCCCTGGATGATCTGCTACCATCTGCAGAGTAACTAGAGGATAGGTCACTTTGGACTAGCTGCCCTTTCCAATGTGTACCCCTATGTTCCTCTCACTGTCTACCACTGCACACAGTGTGATAGAGTTATGTAGCCATGACTTAGCATAGGTAAACTTGCAAGCACTGGTTTATAGCACTGTATAACAATGTAAATGCAAAATAACAACTTACGCAAGAAGTGTTTAATGAATATTCAGGTGACTGTGGTTATCTTGCACTCTTCTGATTCATGCTGCCTGCCATTGTTACTACTGTCTCATACATGTGGATTCTTTAACCTATAAAATCTTTCTTGAGATCCACAAGTGGCCCAACAGCTATCTACCCAATAACCTGGACAACTTTTCTTAGCAGCAAGACAAAGCTAAGTTTTACTCAAAATTCACTTAAAATTTCTATGTCTCTATATCTGTAACACACATATGAAACTCACAGATTGACACCTTTATCCATTGTTCAACAATCACAATGTACACATTACAGAAAGTAATTTTCTTCCCTTACACATATAAATTATAAGAACCTGGCCTCAAAGGGGAGAGAGAGAGCCAGGAGGTTGGGGATTCTCCCTTAAATGGAATGTATTTCTCATCTAAAATGACTTCCCTGTCTTCAGCATTAGAAAATGTTTATATTTTTGTGCTCAATTTAAAAGTTATTAGTTGTTGGCTAGAAGGGAAATGTTGAAGGTTTCTTCCCCTCTTATCTTTAGCAGAATCATCCCTCCAAAAAAGGAAAGTACAAAGTGACAAGAAAAAATGAGAAATGGTATCAGGAAAGCGAGATACTTTCTTCTCATATTCACAGCGAGTTATTGAGATAACTTGCGCATGACTCATCAGAAAATGTGAAAATGGGGAATCTGAAGAACTAAGACTGTCTTCTCACCAGTGCAAAACAGCCCTGAAAGGAAATTGAGGCAGAGAGCTCAATATTCCCCTCTAAAAGTGCAGAGAGGAGGTCAGACCAGACTGCCCAGTGAAAACTCTCCTCCAAGTTTTAAGAATGTTCAGTGGCCTATGGCCTTTATGGGCTGATGGATCGAAAGGTTTATTAATAAGCATACATATATTATAAATATAAAGTAGATTTCATAAAAAGACTCATTTTACAGCATTCTATAAACTCATACTTTGGAGTTGGCAGGGTCCTGAATTCAGTCCTGGGCCCTGAGCATGTGTGGGTCAAATCCCAGCACACAGGGAAGCCTTGGAATATTACTCCCAGGTGATAAGAACATGCCCCATGTCTCAAATCACAGGAAAACACAGAATTCCCCAAGGGCATAACTGGCACATGCCCAGTGAACTCCAAGCAGCTAGCAGTTGCCTGCTGTCTGGCCCAGGAGCCAAAAGTGGGCCAGTGATTCCCAGCATATGGGGGAAGCTTTGAAACATTGCTCAAAAGCCAGAAACACAGGAAAATGACAAAACAAAAGAGCAATATGCAATTTCAAACTTCCAGACCAAACCAAGCAGGCCTAGGAGACATGGAAATAGAAGGAAATATAAACCATACACCTGAAATGATAACAACTGAAGTAAAGAAACAACTCCGGGAAGCTATAAAAGAACTAAAATTAGATAGTTTCCCAGGTAAAAGAAGAAATGATAAATGTAATAAAATAAATGCTAAACACATCTAAAGAAGACATAGTTAACAAATTAGAGGAACAATGCAAAAAGATGGAAACCCTGAAAGAACAATATAAGAAAAAAACAAAATGCATAAAGCAGATTCAAAGAGATATTCAGGAAATCAAAAATTCCACTGAAAGTTGGCAAAACCACTTCAATGAAAGTGAAGATAGAATTTCAGACCTCAAAGACAAGATTGCTGCTAGTGGACAGGAAAGGAAAGTTCTTTTAAAAATAACAAGGAATCAGGAAACAACAACTCCACAAGCTACAAGCTGATGCAAAGAAGAACAGCATAAAATTGATAGGTATAAATGAAAAAGAAGGGGACAATACAAATGATATAAAGGGGCTATTTAAAGAAGTAATAGCTGAAAATTTCCCATACATGAAAATGGAAACTAACATATACATCAGTGAAGCATATAGAACTCCAAATAGCCATAACTAAAATAAAACTACACCCAGATATATAATAATCAACATTCCAGAAATTCAATATAAGAACAGAGTACTAACAGCTGCTAGAGAGAAGAGACAGATCAAGTATAAAGAAAACCTTTCAGAATCACAGCAGATTTCTCATCACAGACAATGAAGTCAAGAAGAACATGGAGTGAAGTATTTCAGATGATAAAGGAAAACAACTTCCAACCCAGACTGATGTACCCTGAAAAACTGTCCTTCAAAATGGATGGAGAAATATGATACTTCCATGACAAAGAACAGCTGAAGAACTTCATGACCACCAAACCAGCCTTGCAAAGAATACTGAAAGACATTCTAGACAGACATAAGAAAGCACCATTAAGCAAGGCAAACAATTAGAGTGGAAAGGTAAAGAGTCAACAGCAGAAAGATATCATGTCAAAAGTAAACCAAAATATATCAGTTATAACCATTAATGTAAATGGCCTCAATTCACCAATTAAAAGAAAGAGACTGACAAAACTGATCAAGAAACAAAATCCAACCATATGATATATTCAGGAAACCCATCTAACCCAAAAGGAAGCTCATAGACTTAAAGTCAAAGGATAGAAAACAATATTCCATGCAACAGGATCCCAAAGAAAATCACGGGTAGCTATTCTGTTTGCAGGCAGTGTGAACTTCAAGAATAACTCAAAGACATAAAGAAGGCCACTACATACTAGTTAGGGGAAAACTTTAAGAGCAAGAGATAACAATTTTAAATATATGTGCACCAAAATTGGGAGCACCCAGCTATACAAAACAAATATTAGCAGAAATGAAAAATCAAATAAGTAATAACACAATTATAACAGGAGACCTTAAAACTCCATTAACACAAAGGAATAGATCAACTAGACAAAAAATCAGCAAGGAAATGACAGAAATGAATCATACCTATGAAGAAATGGACTTAGTAGATGTATATAGAGTGTTCCACCCAACATCAGAATATACATTATTCTCAGCAGTACATAAAATGTTCTCTAAAATAGACCATATACTAGCCCATAGAACATGCATAAGTAATTGCAAAAGAATTGAAATTATCCTATAAATATTATTGGATCATAGCCCCATGAAATTAGAAATTATTGACAAAAGAAACTGTAAAAAAAAAAAAAAAACAAGCACATGGAAATTGAATAATACACTCCTGAGCAATCAGGAAATTAAAAAAGAAATTAAATAATATTTACAGGCAAATACAAATACATGTTAGTGGAACCTCCAGCACACAATGAAAGCAGTTCTCAGAGGAAAATTTATTCAGATCAACTCCCACATCAGGAAAACAGAACTAACACAAATAAACAACCTGATGCTACACCTCAAACATCTCAGAAAGACCCAACCAAAAAAGAGTACTACAGGCCAATTTCCCTAATGAACATAGATGCAAAAATTCTCAATAAAATTTTGGCAAACAGGATGCAGCAAATCATCCTGTATCCATGCAGCAAATCATAGTGTATAAGAAGATTATACACCATGACCAAGTAGGATTCATCCCAGGCATGCAGGGATGGTTCAATATACAAAAATCAATAAATGTGATTCAACATACCAATAGAGCCAAAAATAAGAACCACATGATCATTTCTATAAGATGCAGGAAAAGCTTTCAGTAAGGTCCAACATTTATTCATGATAAAAATCTTACAGAAAATTGGAGTAGATTGTCTTTACCTCAGTATGTTTAAAGCCATCTGTGACAAACCAACAACCAGCATCATATTAAATGGCCAAAAACTGAAAGCCTTTATCCTAAAATGAGGAACAACACAAGAATGTCCATTATCACCACACCTATTCAACATTGTGCTGGAAATACTAGCCAGACCAATTAGACAAGAGAGAGAAATAAAAGGAGTAAGGATAGGTAAAGAAGAAATTAAATGATCATTATTTGCAGATGACATGATACTCGACATTGAAGACCTCCAAAACTCCCTTGAAAGACTCCTAGGCATAATAAATAAATTCAGTAATGTAGCTGGATAAAAAGTCAACACTCAAAAATCAATAACATTGCTATACACTAACAACAAAACCAGTGAGAGAAAAATAAGAGAAGCTACTTTACACTAGCATCCAAAAAATGAAATACTCAGGAATCAATCTAACAAAAGAAACAATAGATCTATTCAGGGAAATTTATAATACCCTGAATAAAGAAACCAAAGAGGACATCAGAAATGGAAAGACATCCCTTACTCATGGATAGGAAGAACAAACATTGTGAAATGGCCATTCTCCCCAAGTTGTTGTACAGATTTAATGCAATTCCAATCAAAATGCCACTAGCATACCTCATAGATCTAGAGAAATCACTCCCGAGATTCATCTGGAACCAGAAGAGACCTAAAATAGCAAAAGCAATTCTAAGCAAGAAAAGCAGGGCAGAAGGCGTCACATCCCTGATCTGAAATTATACTACAAAGCTACTGTAATAAAATCATCATGGTACTGGAATAAAAACACACCTGAAGATCAGTGGAATAGATTAGAAGATACAACTAAAACTACAAACACACTCAGCAACCTTATCTTTGATAAAGGGGCCAAACACATTCACTGGAAGAAAGACAGTCTCTTCTATGTATGTGCTGGAAAAATTGCTTCTCCATATGCCAAAACCAAAAGAGCCATGCCTATCACCAGGTAAGAAATTAAAGTCTAAATGGATCAAAGATCTAAATATTAAAACAGAAACACTAAATTTGTTGGAAGACAAAGTAGGCAGAAATCTTGAAGACATAGAGGTAGGTAGAGCATTCATGAACAAGAATCAAATTGCACGCAAAATGCTTCACAGAATCAATAACTGTAATTGCATCCTATTAAAGCATTTTTGCATGTTGAAAGAAATTGCCAAGTTTGAAAAGAAAACCCACAATTGGGAAAAAATCTGAATGAACAGTCCCTCAGACAAAGGACTTTTGTCCAGACACATAAAGAATTAAAAAAAAAAAAAAAAAAAAAACAGATCCCAAAATTTCAAACACTCATTCCAAAAATGGGAATCTGAGATGAATACACAGTTCTCAGTTAAAGAAATACAAATGGAAAATAAATACATGAAAAAATGTTCAGCATCAAATGCTCATTAGAGAAATGCAAATTAAAACAACACAGAGATTCCATCTCACTCCAGAAATAATGGCCAGGATCAAGAAAACTACCAACAACAAATGCTGGAGAGGCTGTGGGGAAAAGGAACTCTCCTGCTTGTTGGTGGGTGTGTAGCCTGGTGTAATCACTGTGGAGGTCAGTTTGGAGATTCCTCAAAATACTGGGATTGGAGGTCCCATTTGACCCACCTATTCCACTTCTAGGCATATTCCCAGAAAAACTGAAAACATAATACCACAGTGATATATGTGTACCCATGTTTATAGCAGTACAATTTGTAATAGCCAGATCTTAGAAATAACCTACATACCTATCAACTGAAAAATGGATAAAAAAGATGTGGTATTTTTATATAATGGAGTACTATCTGCTACAAAGAATGATCACATTGAGATATTTATAAGTAAATGGATGCAACTCGAGACCATATTCATAAGTGAAATAAATCAAACTTACATGTGTAAATACTGTATAGTCTCCCTAGTGTAAGAAATGGCAAGACTATATAAGATACCCAAAACTCAATAATTACAGTGAAAGAATCTGCTTAAATGGGAAAAAATAGTCTCTCAGTGAAAATGAGGAAAAAGAAAAAGGTAAAAGAAAAAATGTCTAAAATTATATAAACACACAAGATAGCTAATATGATTGTGCTACAAACTATAAATTCTTGGAACAAAATAGTTAACATTCATAGGATTGGAACAATTGTACATAGTATTGTATAGTGATCTGAGGAACTCTTGAAGATCATTATGTAAAATAGCAATCCTAATTATGTTCATATCACCTTGTTTTGAAGGCTGATATTATCAGTGTTGTAGGGTCTTTACTATTGCTGTTTATATGTCTTTTTCATTTCATGTTTTTCTAGGAAATTTTTTATTCTGTCTTGTTTTATTTTGTTTTTCCCTCCAACACAGAAAGATATATATATCTAGAGATTCATGAATGTGTAAAACTTCTAAAAAAGTTTATGAGAATCAATTTTTAATGCACAATGAAATGAATAGCTACTTTGAAGTAAAAGAGACACTAAGGTACCCAATGCTGATTCCCTAGGGTCATGATGTGAAATCCAGCAATACTATTATTCTCTGTTCAGAGTGATTTTAGTCTGTTTTGTTTTTTTAATTTCAACATACATGAATGTATAGACAGCTATTTTGAAGAGAATGAGAGACATTATGGCAGCCATTGTTGGCTTCCTTATTTTCTGGTTTTGAAGACCTAAAATGCCTTCATCATCCAGTTTGATCAGTTTTATGCTATTTTGTT
Source organism: Cavia porcellus (assembly GCF_034190915.1). Lineage (NCBI taxonomy): Eukaryota > Metazoa > Chordata > Mammalia > Rodentia > Caviidae > Cavia > Cavia porcellus. The sequence continues at coordinate 56,838,060 of NW_026947505.1, read as the reverse complement.
TTGTATGAATTCCTTGTATGTGAAGATATGGACAAATATTTGGAAGAAAACAAGAGACTAATATGATAGTGAAGATCTCCAGTTGTCTTGCTTTGAAATCTGTTTCTCTTACATTGTTATCTTATGATCTGTTTTGTTTTGTTTTGTTATTTTTAATTTTACCTTCTTTAAAAATAAAAGTAAAAAATAAAAAAATAAACTCACATTTTGTATAGTATCAGAGTGCACCAGGGGACACTCTGACATTACATTTGCCTTGAGCTGTTGTCTAACAAGTCAGTCAAGCAAGGAACATCAATAAATTCAGCAGCTGGTAAATCCAAATGCATAATATACAAAACAGAAATACAAAATCTTGGCTGTAAAAGTAAAATGTCCCTTCAAGAAACATCATAATCCTCTCATGTTCTCACATTAAATTTAACATCATTTTTTAAATGGATAAAACAAAAGACAAGATATAAAATCCAATGCATAAACAAGGACAACAATTTCTAATTACTTAAGCAAATCACAATCCAAAATCCATGAAACAAAACCAAACTTTTACCTCCTTCCAATTATCTTGGTGGAACCTCCAAATGATATAGGGGAAATAGATATTTCTCCCATCCTATTAGATGTCATGTACACTGAGTTCATGTACTATAAAACTGAACAATGAATTCTGAAAGCAATGAAGGTTAAGAGAAAGAAATATTTATTGAGGAGGAGAGATATAACTCCTGAGAGATGGGGAGGCCCAGAAAATGAGTTAGCATGGACCCCAAATTACAGGGTAAGCTTTATAAAGCAAAATCATGGGATGGCAAGCAAAATGAAGTTACAATGTAGAACAAATTTATGATCAAGCAAAAAGGTTACAAGTTTAGCTACTTAAGTAATATTGACCCAATGGGAAAACAGGTCACATATCAGGTGTATTTAGGAATAAATGAGTCAGGGGTTCCAGCCTCCCACAAGGGTGGCTGATGTTAAGGTTATGTTTGTTTGTTTGTTTATCTCTTGAGGAGGAGAAATAATCATTTGGTAGTTATCTTGAAGCCTGGCCTCCAAAAGATGCACATCTAGTCACAGCTGTAGTGTGTTTTTATCCTCTGTATTGACTCTCTGGAGTGGCTTACAGATGATTACCTGACTACCTATAATATTTCTAACTAATTTAGTTGTCTATAATAATATGACCAGTGACCTGTGTGTTTTTTAGCTCTTATTTTTCTATTCTGGATTCATTTCACTCATATAGATCTCTAAACAATTGGTTGTTTCTTGTAGCTTGATTTTGTGGAAGGGGAAATATTTCTGAGAGATGAAAACAATCCAAACTCCAAATTAAGTCACTTTTCCTTCTTTTCAATTGCATGCATGAAGAACTTGTGTATTCAAAAACGTAGTAATTTCAAGTCTTGCGATTTACTAGTAAAGGAATTCAGCTCTTCCCGAAAATGATTTCATAGGAAGTGAAGGCTCAGATATATAAAGATTTATTTCTAATAACAATTGCTAATAAAAGTCCAGTTTTGTAGTGAACTCTTTGTATATGGATGCATAAAGTCCTGTTGGTCTGAATATGTCCTTTCACGGGACAAATGGCTACTAAGCTTTTGCCCATCTCAAGCACCATGTCCCAAGAAATCCAAGGGAGACCAGACTTGAAGGGCTCTATCCAGGGTGATCATCTTTGAAACAGAGACATGAAAGTAGAAAATAGACATGTCCGATGGAGAAATAAACAGGGTCATATGATGATGAGTAAAACCGCTTGGTGGTAATCAATCACTTTTAAAATGCAATACTTATAAGTTGATTCTTTAGTATTGCAATTATTCTCAGTCATATTCAACTCAATTCAACAATATTAGTTCAAATTGAGGTCTGACATATGAAAAGAAGTTATCTGTTTTAAATTTTGAATAAATACATTCATTGCTTTCATTTTGGAGTGCTGATTATAAATATAGAAATAACAGAACTGTGTTGATTTGTTTAGAATAATAAATATTATATGAAAGTTACAAAGCTTCTAATATGGAAATTGTCAAAAAAACAAATAATTGTCTTAGAATTTTAATATATCTTTCTGGTATTCTCTTAACGTACAAAACTTTTTCACAATAATGATGAGTTTATCAGTTTTCACCAAAAAATATAATAGCCAGTTGATAACACTGATGATATAGTACACACGTTTTTTGGTAATATTACATATATTTATCAGTTAACTAGGAAAAATTAAGAATAGTTCAATGAGCTTCAGAATAAATGTAATACATTTGATATCTCTATTTTCTTATTGTTTTTCACATTATTACTAATCTATCAAATGCAATAACCTGTAGCTATCCTTTTAGCTACTCCAAATTGCCTCAATGAAATTATATTTCATTTCCTTACCATTAAATATATTCAGATCATGCTCCTTCTTAGATTTGACATTCATTCTAGACTGATTTATTTTGTCTTTAATGTCTTAATTTTAAATTTATTTTAAATACAGTCCTAAGATAGAGAATAAGGTTTTTCTGTGTGGTTTCTCTGCAATAAATATTGCCTTGGGCACTTTATTGAACTCTTGGGGTACCAAGGTTAGGCAGGCTTTTAAAGAGAAAAGTTAAAGAAAGGCCACATGGCTTTTTCAGAGAAAGCAGCAGGATTAGCAGAGTTTAGCAATGTGGAGCATGCTAGATCTTTGGAGACGAAATGAAGTTTACAGATAAAAGTCAGTAGCTTTATTATACACAGAATTTAGATCAAGATTGTAAATAGTTACTTGATATGAAATGAAGTAGGGAGAGAAAGTGCAAAAACTCAAGAAAACTTTTTTTTTTTTTTTATCTTAAAGATACTTTAAAACAGGCCCTTATGACTCATTATCAGTTACTGAAATAGAATGAATCCTAGCACTTGGGTTTTATTTTTAGAAGGCCATACTGATCTTTTTCCCCCTTCCCTTCTGCTTCTGTGATGAAAAAGTTCCTGCACTGAGTTTTTTCCTCTGTCTCTCACTTCCCTGTACAGCTGGTAAATCTAGGTGAAGAAATCGAGCATGCACTACTCTGGCACATCAGAGCTAGGTATTTGCTTTTGCTTATTTTGTTGTGACAGGGTACACCTGAAAGGCAGTCCCTGCCCTCTTTTCCTCATGTTGGAGTTTAAGGAAAGTAATACCCCGTTGAAAGGTCTGCTGGGTTCTAGCACTGTTTGTAACTGGGTGAGCAAACCAATCTTGCCCTTGGATTAAAACAGAAGGGCAGCTTCTCTAATTAGTTCACTTCCAGTGTCTCAACTGGGTTCCCAAAATGAAAGGAAGAAAGTGTCATTTACTTATGCCATCAGACCTCAACAATGAAGGATACACTTCAAAGTAAGCATCCAGAAAACTGGATTCTAAAGCTGATTTTTAGCACATTTGGTCCCTCAAGAAAAGGCTGCTGTAAACTTTACAAATTTTAACTTGTCATAACAGCGAAATCTATATTCAATGTCAAAGGTGCCTTCCATTATTGAACAATATGGTGACCCAAAATTGTATCTCAATCCAGAGACTTCATGTTAAAACCAAATATATATATAAAACTTAACTGTCAGTAACTAGCTGCTTACTTTGTGCTCACTACTGTGAAGCATTTTATATTCACTAACCCACTTTTAACTTTCACAACATGAAGTCTAACTTTTGGCTCTCTTGAGTTTTATGGATCTTTCTCAAATAGAAAGGGAATCAAGAGATATTAAAGACAGGAGAAAAGAGGATAAAAAAGAGAATTAGAGTACGTTCGGTATGTGTACCAACCCTACACAAATGTACCAGAAATAGGTATGAATTATGTACTACAGACATGCATAAATAAAAAATTTTAAAAATAGGATATCAAAATTTGCTATTTTACTTCCAATATGTTTACATGAGCTGAAATATTAATATGAGTCTTGATTTGTCTCAAAAACTTTTCATCTCTTTATTCTATATATTTACCTGCACATGTATCCACTAAAACAATAACATTCACACATGTTATGTTCAGTATAAACCTATAACTCTGTATCAATTGATATGTATTGCTAGTTATCTAAGATATATTTTATAAGAATAAGTATTTTCTTTTACTTTTCCATATCTTCCACATTTCAACTAATATATATATATATATATATATATATATATATATATGTATAACTAATTATCAGAAACACTGGAAAATAGTTATACCTTATATATTTATGACAATGTTAAAGAAAATTTATTTTTAAATCACAGAAAAAAGATATGAATAAAATGGAATGAAAACTACACATTGTCATTATATTATTTGGATTGCATATTAAATACAATGTTTTAAGAAATAAAAAAGACTTGTATTCACTGAAAAAGGCTAACCCTAGTAAATTAGAAAGTCTGTTGACTTTTTCTTTTTTAATAAATAATAATTTTCATTGAAATAATTTTTAAATTTTAGATGAGACATTAATTTTCTTATGTAGTCTAATGTCAACTGAAAAAATATCCTCTTAGAACTTTAACATTTCCTAAAGGAGTAAAATACAGTACCTTATTAATACCCCCACTTTATATCAATGCAGAAAGCAAAGTAATTTAGTTTTTTTATGTAAATCCACTCTGGATTCAAAAGTAATATGATTTATAATTAATTTGCCTGAAACTAAAAAATACACCATGAAAATTATTGTACAACATCAACCTCCCAAAAATCATTACATCATTACTGCCTATATATCTGAATTTTCTATTAAAAAGACTCAACATTAATGACAAAGAAATAAAAAATATTTAACACTATGTAAAGCAAACTAGAATGGTGGAGCTTAACCAGCTCGATTCCCATTTCTAGTCTGACTCAGTATGTGTGTTAGAGTTAATGCCACATACTGGACTTCTAATGTTAGTTGCCTCTCCATCCATCCACTGCGCTGTCATTAAGAGTTAAATATCAAACTTCCTGTGATGTCCAATGAGCTAAAAAAAAAAATAGCCATTATGGTATTACACACATATATTTCTAAATAAATGCTAACAAAATTTCCTATAATTTCCAGATGGTGGGGAGCTATTAATAGTGTTCAAACAACCTTCTGCATTAAGAAATGTAGTAATATATTAATTAAAGTATTAATATATTCAGTTTTTCCCTCATTTGGTTTTCATATACCTCTATTTGTTGTAGTTTAGTAGTCACTCTTTAAAAATAATGAAAATATGCTGGGGATTTAGCACAGCAGTGTAAGCACCTGCCTTTCAAGTGTGAGGTTGTGAGTTTGATCCCCAGTACAAAATAATAATAATAATAATAATAATAATAATAATAATAATAATAATAAAAACAATATTGCTGCTTAATATTGAAGAAACAAACTTCAAAAATATGACAAACATGAAACTGTATACACCAAACTATACCACATGAAAACATGTCTAGATTTTCCTGTGCCTAATAAATATATTCAAAGTGATATTTGCTATAGCAAGTTCTAAAACATATTAAGCGAGTCATAGGCATAATTTCAATATATGTAGGTAGGTTTTATCTGCTAATATGGAAGATTTTGGAATTTCATGATAATAATATGGATACATATACACACATACATGAACACACATGTTCAAGGACAAAGTGTAGTTGCTATTGACATGATTATAAAAAATTGTCAAATATTCAATACAAACTTTAAAGTCTACTATTTCAGAAAGCAATATTGACTGCTGAGGCTCCATCATCCTGCATATAGATTATCTGATTGTCCCCAAAGTGTGTTGCATATTATCATTCTATTTAGAATATACTGAAGCCTATGTCTATCAATACATTTAACCTCTAACTTAAAAAGCAAGCAGTATATAATGCTTCCTATAAAAATAATACGGTCCACTAATCCAAGAGACAAAGGCTATTATGGATTAAAAACTGATCAACTTAACACCAGCAGGATTAAATCACCATGGTGCTGAGCATAGATGTTCCACCTGAGGAAAGTTGCCAGCATAAATACAGATGTGGAGAAAAGGAGCGAGACGTTGAGGCATTGTGGGTTCTCCTCTGTGTTGCTGTTTGGGCCGTTGGTTCTCCTGGAGAAGCTCGGGTCCTCACATGGAGCATTGCTTCCTGGCTCCAGAAGGGAAGACGTGTACTGCTTGGTCTCCAAGGATGAATTTGTCATGCTGGCTTCCTGGCATGTACTCGACTGTGTGTATCATCAGAGGATCTTGTGGTCTCCATGTCACTGAGGATGGCTGTGGTGCTTTTCAGGACAGTCTTTGTCTTGGTGTGCGGAGCATGACTTCTCGGCTCTCGCGCAAAACCCTCAACCTACCAGCACAGCTCCTTCACCCTGCTGGCATAGACTTTCTAGTATCCACCACTGACCTTTGGGCTTTGATCCATAAAAGAAACTGGCATGAATACTTCTTTTGGACTCTAGACCTCCAGTTGGACTCTTGGGAAGCATTGTCATGGGCTCTAGGTCTTCATCTGGACTCACAGGGCATTGTGGTGAGATTCAGGCCCTTGGTTCAATATTCTATGTCTTTGGTGTTGTGGATAGATTTCCTGCAGTTTCTTGTGTTAACTCTGGATGACCATCATAAAATAATATTATAAATTCCATGCCCTGATTTTAATTGTTCTCACAACCCCTGATTAAAACAAAGGCATTCCAGAAATGTTCACTATTTATACAAAATTTATATGTAAAAGCCTTTTAGTCATTTGAAAGAATAAGTATTGTATAGTCTTCTATAAAAATAATGTTCTACAATGTTGATTTATTTGATTTGTATTTATTTTCTTTTTCTCCACTTCCTTTTAAACTTGTTTTCCACAGTCTAATTCACAAAAAATATACCTAGCATATGTTGAGGTATAAAATTTTGTAGAAAACAATGTTTTGTAATTCTAAACACCTAAGACACATGCTTTTAGGGTTCTACTTTCCCTTTTAGTATTTATAAAATAATATTTTTCTGTCATTTGTAAAATTGAAGCAAATATAATTATGATCATTTTTCTTTGTTCATTTCTTTTATTCTTTTATTAAGTAGCCTCTTTTGAATGTACATATACTTGGGGAATTTCTGATTTTCACACATGTTATATTTTTGTCTGCTTTCCCTTGTGCATCCATCTTCAGAAAGTTAATGAAAATTTTTGTAGGATTCATTGAAATGCACATGGAAGGGATTTATAACTTATAAAAGTTCTATCTTGCTCAGTGTCACCAACCAAGAGACAGTACAATAGGGAACTTAATAATCAGAGAAATAGTGATGATCTTAAAGCCAAGTTACTCTTAATCTTTAACATTCAATTTGTATGTGTGTGGGCCTGCAGGGAATGGATGTTGTGAATCTTTTTTGCAGGAAGGTCTTAAAGTTCAAAGAAAAAGACATAACTGATCCTATCAGATATGTAGAAACACCTTTCCAAACATTTTACTCCACATAGCCAGCATTCTCTGTTAAATAGGAAAAGTCACTTATACTTCACAGAATCATTGGATAAGATCTAATTTCCCATATGTGTGAAACTCCTTCACGTAAAATTTCCAGTACATCTTTGACCTACATAGAGATAGTGGTATTCATTTATCCTTCACCTTCTCCATCATTTAAATTAAATTCTACAGTTGTTCTCTGAGTGTTTTGTGAGATGACATCGGAGAAACTGAAGCATGCTGCCCTCAGGCAGTTCGAAGGCTCCTGGAGGAGACACTCGCCACATCTTCACTCACATGCACAAACAAGTGTGCTCACTTGACAGTTTCTTCTGCTAATGTCATCATCATCATCTATGGTTTCCCTTTTTCCCCTCATCTGAACTCTGGCCAGCCATTAATCATCAGATCCCATCAGATCTGCTTCCTTAATATCTGTCCACCTATTTCACACTGTGTCTTCTCCCTCTGACAATTATTTCGTTCTTTATGTTCTTCTGCTGGCCACACCCTAGTTCCAGTTTTAGTAAGCTTCTACTACAATACATTCATAACAGATTTTCTTGCCTTCTCACTTTCTGATAGATACTTTGCGCCACTATCTTGATTATCATTGAAACAATTTCACTTTCTTCTATTTTCCAAGTCCTTTGACTCTTGCATGCACAACAGTCCATTAGCACAAACCATTGATTACCTTGCTCTCTTCCTGCAGTTCAGTTTTTCTTAAGCAGATAACCCATTCCATGTTACAATGACAATAACAGTTTCCCAGCTATGGTCTGCCTTGTTTTGCTTTTCCTCTACTTCTCCAGCTGGAACTGTGTTTAATGATATATCCTCTCTTCACAAAATATCCTCCTGTAAAATCTCCTCTAAACTTTAGGATGATCATCTTCCTCATTGTGATGAATCTTCTTCCCCATATTTTAACATATATCTTATGACCTTAAAAAATATGAACCTCTTACAATTATATATGTGGCTGCCTGCATTTCTCCAGTACTAAAAAAGTGAGATCTTGAACAGAAAGGACTATTAGATACAGTCAATGTTTCCTCAGTCCTCAGAATAATACTGCATTTAGGAAGGTTTAAAAAGAGTGCTACTAAAATACAAGTGGTTTTAACGGAACATGGTCAAACTGTTCATACCAATTTATCTTATCTTTCTCTCTCATTTACTTAACACTGCCTTTTCAATTTTTAACCATCTTTTCTAACCCTTGTCTAGGAATATTCAATCCCAATTCCTTTTTACTTTACCCAGTTTAACAGTTTCCCTTCTTGAGTGTGTAGTCAATTAGCTTTATTTATTGATTACAGAGGAGGCCTACAGTCTGGCATTTACTCAACTGATTGATGCAAGGTAAGAGAGGAAGAGGCATATCAAAGCCCCCTGCAGTTGGTGAAATCCAGAATACCCAGTGCATATTTTGAATGTTGAGTGGATAAATGGACCATGGTTCAGAATATACAAGACATCCACAAGTAGAAAACAGCATTACGAGTAGGAAGGAAAAAAATCTCTTAATTTAAGTATTCTTATATATTAATATGTAGTAACTGACATCACATCTGAGTGGCTGAAAGTAATGGCAAAAATTATATATATATATATATATATATATATATATATATTTTTTTTTTTTTTTTTTTTTTTGTCACAAAGCTCTAATTCACTTAGCATCACCAGGATAGCATGACTTTTGAGTTTTAAGAAAAGCACCTATCCATGGCCTGGCTGCAAATGGTTATGTGGCTTCTTAGCCCTGTGAGTGAATTCTAAGGGGAAACATCCCCAAAGAAAGACATAAAAGTAACAATGTATTTTTGGACTTTGCCTCCGAAGTCACATAGCATCATTACTGCTGCAGTAACAGATTCACTTAGATTAGAGTTGAAAGCACATCGATCATATACGTCAACAGAGAAATGCAGGTAACATTGTATGAAAAGAGAATGTGTGATGGGACATGCTGGTGTACAATATTTGTAAAATAAAGTCTTATTACATATTATACTTCTCATTGAATTAAAATAGCATTAAAAAGTATAGTCTTGAGCCAGGAAAATATCTCAGTGGCATAAGAGCCTGCCCTGAGTTCAATTCCCAGTATACACACACACACACACACACACACACACACACACATATATAGATAGATAGATAGATAGATAGATATAGATATAGATATAGATATAGATATAGATATATAGATATATATATACACACACACAATCTTCATGCTTTCTGATAATGCTTGCCACTGTATATTATGTGATGTACTTTTAAATTTCAGGAAAAGGAGTAATGTCATTAAAGAACCTTACCTGTAGAGAAGATTTTACTACCTGGACTTGGGATAAGATATTTTATAGTCAACTACAGATATTCCCAAATGCCATCATATTTGAGATACCTATAACACCTCTAAAAATACAGATTCTTAGTATGCAAAGATTATAAACTGATTATTAACTGATTAAGTATGACTGAGATATAAATTATCCTCAGAGATTCTGAGGTGTGTGATCTAGGACTCACTCTTTGAAAAATTCTGGCTTTTTCTTTAATTTCAGTCTATTTCATCAGACAAAACACTCAGACACATGCGATGTAAATCTTAATAAAGCACAATTAATGTTTAAGACTAGTGGGATGGAAAGGGAAATGATGGTGTTGGATGCAAGCTGCATACAAAGCTATACTGATTTATTTTCTGAGCCTTGCTGTCCTGATATTCTGAAGCAAGGTAACTGGACTTACCAAATATGAAAATAATTGTGCTTAAGGTGCGTGGTGTGGGAGACAGTAATTGCTCAGTGTGGGCACCTTGTATGTATGCTTCTTCATTGCGAGCTCCAATCAATTTCATATCGTTTTCACAAAAGGAAGCTACAGTTCAGAAAGGTGACAAAGTTATGCTATGAGAACACTGGGGAAAGCAGCACCAATATAAACTTCAGAAAATTCTAATGCTCATTGTTGTTATATAAAATCTAAAACTTCTTTCATATCCTCCATAATTTATAGGAATGACATAATTAAATATGGACATGGTATAAATCATGCAGAAACTCCCCCATTGCCATGAGCAAGAGGCTGTGATAACACTTGCCCTAGATAGACTTCCCCAGGCCCTTGGGCTAGACAGTCGTTGATAATTCTTGCCATAAACACGTATCATCCTGAAGTCATCTCACCACTACAGTGCAGTACTAAACACAGAGGTTTGAACAAACTCTCTGGGAAAGGCTACAGAAGACAAAATTCTCTTCATGAGAAAAAATATGGGCATCATTTTTATGTAACACTTTCCCGAAAACTGAAGATCAATCAGTTGACCAAATTTCTGGACAATAATATATAAGTTTCTCGCATAAGCTTTCTTAATTCGGTAACCATTCTTCTTAACTATAGCTTTTATACTTCAGTAAACAACACGGACTGTGTGCACTATAAAAACATTTAAGAATTCAGTCCTGGGTTAGTTGCCACCTTGTACGGACTGAAGACTCTCCTGAGACAACTTTGGAGGTAGTGCAATGGACATGGTAAGCATCCTTCCCCTCGTCTATAGGCTCTATCCTCAATATGTAGTTCAATCATCAGAAAGTAGAATGCCTTGGTCATTTCCTCTTATCCTCTGCAGAAAGTTTTCACTGAGTACAATTTAATGTTATGTTCTCAGACAGTAAAGTGAATCAATACCAGAACCGTCCATTTGAACAGTATTTTTGCTTTTTGGCAGACATGGTTTGTTAGGTTATTCAGCACATCTAATGCAAGGCACAACAAGATAAATTTCTTCTAGAGTTCAGTCATTTGAAAAATTTGCTAAAGATGATAGCATGGTATTTCTTTTCTTTATTTTTCAGACAGTAGAAAAGAAACTATACGTTTTCTTCTTGCCTTTCCTGCTAAGAAACAGGGTCATTTTAAGTGGTGAGCTATAGTAATTTACTTGTACCATGAACTTGTTGACATAGGATTGATCTTCTTGCTCCTTATGAATAATCTCTAATCATTTACACTTTTATAGTTTTTATCTTTTGGGGATTAAAATTATTTGTCAGATTAAAGAGTGGATACTACAATGTAGAGTGAAAAAATAAAGATAAAATAATTTAAAGTGCATCCCAATAACTGATGATTATTACTATAGATTAAAAACTAGAAGTCAACTTAAGGCCAGCAAAATTAAATCACCATGGTGCTGAGCGTAGATGTTCCACCTAAGGAAAGTTGCCAGCATAAATAGAGACATGGAGAAAATTATTGAGGGGTTGAGGCACTGTGGGGTCTCTTACGTGTTGCTGTTTGAGCCATTGGTTCTCCTGGAGAAGCTCTGATCCTTACATCAAGCATTGCTTCCTGACTCTAGGAGAGGATGTGTGCCACCTAATCTCCAGGACAAATTTGTCATGCTGGCTTCCTGGCATGTACTCAACTGTGCTTATCATCAGAAGAGCTCAGGGCCTCCGTATTGCTGAGGATGGCCGTGGTGCTTTTCAGGGCAGCCCTGGTCTTTGTTGTGAGTGTGACTTCTTGGATCCAGCATAGAACCCTCAACCTACCAGCGCAGCTCCTTCACCCTGCTGGCATAGACTTTCTAGCTTCTACCGCTGAGCTTTGGGCCCTCCCAGCAAGCATCTGTTAAACGACCTGGTGTGAATTCTTTTCATGGGCTCTAGATCTCCAGTTAGACTCGTGGGAGGCATTGTCATGGGCTCTGGGTTTTCATCAGAGCTCATGCAGGACATTGTTGTGGGATCCAAGCCCTTGGCTGAATATTCTCTGTCTTTGGTGTTGTGTATAGATTTCCTACAGTTTCTTGTGTTAACTCTGGGTGATGACCATAAAATGATATTATAAATTCAATGACCTGATTTTAATTGTTCTCACATCCCTGACTATGACAATTATTAATGCCCTAATTTTGTGAGTGTTCTTGCAGCAAAAGATATAGTATCCAAATTTTCTGATTATTTCTGTCATGTTGATGTTAGAAATCCACAGAATATTTTGTAAAATTATCTATTTATTCTCTAATCAGCATATTAGGGAAATCACATCATTGTCAAGTGATATCATCAATCTTATGTCAGTTACCAAGAAAATGACAAATAGTGGATTCTGTTATAACTGGACCATGGTCAGCCTTTTTTATTACTGTAGCCCAGATCATTCTGTCTTTGAAATAGGCAGAATACTAGTCTACAATGGGTTTCTGGGTAAAATTTGGCTTGAATAGTGTCCAAACAGATTTTCATAATGGAATAACACAGGACTAAAACTGGCAATCATTAACCTAAACATACATCCCTGCTGGTGAATAGGAGAACATGGAACTTAGTGCATAGACAGAAGACCAAATATGTAAACAAACAAACAGCTACACTGAACTGTATCTGTATAAGTTAAATAAAATATGTGAATTTGTTTATGCTCTAAAATTTTTGTGATAGAGTTATAATTAGCAGCTTGGCTGAGGCTGGAGGTGTAACTCATGGTAGAATGCCTGGCCAGCATGTGCAGGGCTCTGGGTTCATCCACATGTCACAAATTGTTACTGTCATCGTTAGTACTACTACTGTCACTGCTCCTACTATTACTAGTGGTAGTAGTTATCCTACTAACAATGGTGGTATTTGGCTGCATATTTAGAATTTTTTTGTAACTCGGCATTTATTTTAGTCAATCAGGACCCTAAAATATGAAAGAATTATTAGCAAGTTTACAATTTTCAAAATTATGTCACTTGAAAATATTTTAGTGTTCTGTAATGTCTTCTAAACATTTTATCATACTATACCTGAATTAAACACAACAAAAGATGACTTTGCTTCTCTTCAGATGGCATATCTAAATGAAGCATAAAAGCGTCTTCAACACAAAATAAATAAATAAATAAATAGTGCCTTCAACAACGTATCATCTTTACAGGACAAACTTCTCTAATTTTCAGATACAGAACCTTCTACTCCTGATACTCGTGTGCTTTCAGAGAGGGATCTTCCCAGCTAATTTTGGTGCTGAAATGAAACTTTAGTATACCATCTCTTTCTAAAATACGATGTACAATTTCTTGTACATTTCTTGATGGTGAAAAGTAAATCAGTTGCCTCTTGCTTCAGATTGCTTAACAGTGTTTTTGTAAAGAAATAGCCCTGAAAAGCATATAAGGGACAGTTACACACAGTTCTAAAAAAATTTCCTTGACATATATGTTGCCTGGAGGCATCCACAATGGTTTTTTTTGTTTTGTTTTGTTTTTTCTGTTTTTCTCCAGAAACATCAGATCAGTTACCTACAGAGGCATCAGGATCTTAATCTATAAAATGAGACAGTCACTACCTCCACAGAATGAAGAATACTGTCTATACATAAATTATGATTCATTAAAAGTCAACTTAAACTAGTAAGATTAGTATTCAACATAGTATTTCTTTCTTAACTGAATATCATTTCCATACAAGGATAAAGGAAAAATGACAGGGAGGAAGATTTTTGTTTATTTAAATAACTAGTTATTCTAAAAAAAAAAAAATGCCAAAGATGCTGAGTCTGAGATACTCAGTAAATTCTACAAAGGTGTTTGATAAAGTACTTTTATTTATATTCCAGCTCCTAAAAGGCTAAGTACTTTTTAAACCAGGAGGATGGCCTTCACACAACCTACCATCATTTTAATTACTAATTTGAAAATTTGTATTAAAAGATGATAGAATTATATATTCTAGAAATTTCATATTAATAATATACTGAGTAATCTGTTTTACTATGAATGTTAAAAGTAAGGCTTATAAAAGGGTAAGTATTTCAGTGTGTGAGACTCTGACATCTTTTAAAATACACGTTTAGTACATTTATTTTAGTAATGCTTTTCTGCTGTTTTTCATTCCGGGAAGCAGGGTATGAATCATGTACGTGCATTGCTACATTTGAAAGACAACCAAGTTTTCAGGCTCCACCTTCTCATTCAATTGTTCCTTCTCCTTTATGATACTGATAAGAGATACATATACACATAATTTATACTTATTCCTCTTGTTATATTCTAGATTGACTCATTTAGTTAAAGCTTTTTTTGGTGGGGATAGAAGAAGAGTTTTCATATTGAGTTCCTTTAATTTCTATTTTGAAGCAAGATTTCACTAAACTGCCCAAAGTGGACTCAACCTCAAAATCCTCCTGCCTCAGATTCCCAGATTATAGGTAAGTGTCACCATACCCAGTTCAGTAAAATAATTCTTAAATATAATGAGACACATTTCATACTTTATGTAGATACACCTACCAAACTGCATTGTGAACATTTATAACTTTTAAAAACTTAATATGCTCACTCTTGGTCATGACAGAACTGCTTATTAGGCAGCCTCTGAAATGTAAAGGAGAGGGATAAAGAAAGGTAGAGACTTTCTCCTTCATTTCTATGCATCCGTTGTCTGTTGAAAGGTTCTTGCCTAAGTAGAAATTATGGCAGTGGTCTAACGAGGCAGAAGGCCAAAGTGGGAACACCTACCACTTCCTAAATGGGGATACCAGTTTTCACAGTCTTTAGGCCATACGGCATGAAGCAAGACTGATATTTTTGTTCCCTGGGACCCTGCCCCGCACTGTTTGGTGACCAGCCGAGGAGAATGGGTGTTGCAACTTTCTGTGTCACACTTTCAAAATAGGTGACAATCTCTTTTGTTAAGTGTGACCCAGGACAGCTTCCACAGTCTTTGGGAGATAGCAAAGTTTTTCTCTCAGCTCACTTATAATTCAGTCATGGGGACCACTTCCTTTCCCAAAAAACACACTTCTGGCACACCTGGTTCATAGCCTTGGTGCTTTTGGCCTCTAAAAGGCTATAAAAACCAAAGAGTTGATCTTTTATTTATGCTTTTGTCACAATGGCGGCAAGTTGGCAGAAACCTTTAGGCCTTTTTCACTTTAAGGATGTGTCTGGCTTGCTCTGTTCCCCCTGGACCTCTCTCCCTCCCCACCAGACCATTTTGGATGATATAGCTCCTGTCTGTACAGCTCCTCCCCTGTATCTCTCATACCAAATCCCACAGCCTTCTCAGCCAGAGGTTTCTTTGCCCCCTGTGCCGTCCACTCCCCCACCGCCAGAGCCATGTGATCCATTGGAGGGTTCTCTGCCCCCTTCCCCTGTGTCGACATTTTCTCCACTGGCTCACTATACTGGGTCTCAGACACTCCAGCCTCCTCACAGGCCACATCATTGCCAGCAACCATATTGCTGCAGCTCACATGGAGGACAGCCACATCTTATGACAGGTCTCAGGGTCAATGGCCATGCTCTTGTGGCCTCTGGTGTGACCAGCAGCAGCTAGGCTGCTGCGGGCCACAAGATCACCCACCAACAGCCTGTGTTTCCATGTCACATGGTGACAAACAGCCCTTTTATAGCCCATCATCAGATAATTGCCCACATGTGCCTGCCGGATGGTTGGCCACTCGGTGGCCATAGCCTTCTCAGCCTCAGTCTCTGTCTCAGCCTCAGTCTCTGTACCTGCTTCAGGAATAGGCTGGCCCTGTTCCCAAGAGATTAGCTAATATTTACATTCCTGTTTTAACTTTCTGAGCTATCTCAAATTAGCCATAAATTAGGTTCCTTTTGGGTATTGTTATTTCAAGAGATCTCTATTAATTGATCTACAAAAAGGTTCATGCTAGTCTATTTATTATAGTTCAAATTGGCCAAATATATATGAGTGCACTCTAATTTTATAAGATGACTGTCAGTTTATATATCTGTCAGTTTATATGTCTGTTTGTCCATTTGCCTGCTCTGTAAACAGCTGTTTCTTTTTATTTGAGCTCAACAATTTTTCATCCTCTTTTATATTTTCAGATCATTTAATCAAGGTTTATTTGGATTATAGATTTAAAAAAACATGCTACCACCTAAGTTGCCAGCTGGTCAAAATGATGCTAAAACTGGTTCAACAAAACCCCTTAGGGTGAGGAGACACTGGACAGGACTCCAATAATAAACAAGAGAGTGGCCACCTGGTAATTTTAACCAGCTGTAGTTCATTAATTGGAGCCCCCAATAATCTCCATAGCCTTATGGGAGACACTTCAACTAATGTTCATATGACTAAGACAAGTCATTGTGCTGATCTAATGGTATATTCATGCCTTCACATGCAGAACTGAGATTTTTTAGGATGACAAGTATTTTCTTTCAGATCTAGACATCTGCCTTTTCTTGTGCTCCAGCCAGGAGATTCAGGTCAGACAAACAGGAGGTCACCAGCCAAATGATAATTTTTAAACAAAAATTTATGTAATATATATGTTATTCTTAGAGATGCTTAAACAATGTCACGAATTTCTTCAGTGCTCAAATGTTAAAACAATCATGATTAATAGAAAATAATAGTTCCATTTAATGTTCTATATTAAGCTTACTGCCTCTATTACACTGTACTGTTATCAAACTTCTGTATGTTCAACAACTAAAATTAAGAGATAATTATGGACTGCTTTTGCTGGAATCCACCAGATCTTTTCCAGAAAGAAGGTTATATGATGCAGGGACAACAGAGTAATGAGACCAGTGCTGGGTCTGAGGCTGGGATAAGGGCCAGGTCTGAGAGTTTCCCAGCCCATCCGCTGGCCCTGGCTCAGCCCTCCACCAACTGGTTGGTGCTGGGCATATTGGGGCCATAATTAGCTATACTCAACTGGCATTAAATGACATCACAGCTGATCTCTCTGCTTAATAAACAGATAAAATTAATAAAATAGGCCATCCTCCAAAAATCGAATGGCATTAGATATTCTAACAGCATAAGAAGTACTTATATATGACAGATGAATGATATGTCAGTTTCTAAAATTCTCTCCTCATGGGAAGCCATTACTAAAGTTATAATCATAAATACCCTGTTGATTTTATTATTTGACTACCGCATACTTAATAGATTGTTTGCCTTTGTTTCCTTTAGATTTAATTGGTACACCTACCCAAGATTAAAAAACTAGATGTCTTGTGACTGTGAAAGAGACAGATACCTTCCACTGTGGGCCAGATCCCAAGACAAAAGGCTAAAAGTAACACTTGGAGCTCTGAGACAGGTACACTGACACAAGGTGGAGCTGCTCAAGCCCCTTCTGGACCACGCTTCAAGTGCAGTGATGAAGGACATTGGGCAAGAGAATGCCCCAATCCTGGTGTTCCTTTGGGGCCCTGCCCCTATT
The DNA here is from genome assembly GCF_034190915.1 of Cavia porcellus. Classification (NCBI taxonomy): domain Eukaryota; kingdom Metazoa; phylum Chordata; class Mammalia; order Rodentia; family Caviidae; genus Cavia; species Cavia porcellus. Next base: position 56,820,387 of record NW_026947505.1, on the reverse strand, counting down.
GCAATATCAAGGGCTGCTGGAAGAGTGAATATACTAGCTGCCAGAGAGCAGGTAAGCCATTCTATAACTCCTTGCCCTCACAGGAGACTCCATCATCTCCAGATTCATCACTGACAGATCTGCTGGGACTTGCTGTTGAAGGTTGATGGGACTGGGCCCACAACTCCCATTAAGGTGTTCTTCTCAGAGCCCCAAGTCCTACTGAGGTCTCAGGTAAGACATTCTCTATACTAGTGGGCATAAGGCCATGAATAGTGTTCTTCCTGAGTTTTCAGGCTGTTATATTAAGTCCTCAGTCTCTGTAGGGGGTGTTGACAGCCAACCTACTCAGCCTTTACAGACAGGGCCTATTTCATTCAGGTTCCAGACTCACTTCTTCTCTGGCCAATCCCATAGTTTGAGATACCTCCAATCCCACCTGCGCTGCCCATGCCATGCCTATTTTGTCTCAGGAATCTTCAATTTTTCCTTGTGTTTCCCAATATTCCGTAATTCCCAAACATTTACAGGGCCTTAAACATATAATTAAGTGCCTTTTAGACAACAGTTTTCTTAAACCAACCCACTCACCCTATAATACTCCCATTCTCCTGGTACTCAAGCCTGATAGGTCTTATCATTTGGTACAGGACCTTAGGGTAATCAATAGTGCTGTTACCCCAATCCCTATTATCATGCTGTCTCATATCCCTCCCTCTACCATTCACTCTACAGTCATAGATCTTAAAAATGTCTTTTTATTCCTTTGTGTTTATGCAGACTGACCCAGACACTCTGAGGTCTCAACAGCTTACACCTGTTATTTCTAGTAAAACCTCTCCTCAGGGATACACAGCCCCTCCTTTCTTTCCTATTCATCAGTTTCTCAGACAAAACCCTGTGCGCCCTGCCTGTGCACAGCCCAACGCTGTCCATGCGCACCTCCCCCCATCCTGTCACTCATACAGGAAGAGGCGGGCTGGTGTGTGGCAGGGGAGGGATTGAGAAATGGGTGAAGGGGGGAGGAAAGGACAACGTAAGGGTCTCAGCCTTTGGCTGAGCAAACTGTAGGATTTGGTGCATGAGAGATAGGGAAAAGCTATAAAGAAAGGAGCCACCTCCTAAGTGTGGGGACAGGGAGGGTTCCTGGAGGAGCAGAGGGAGAGAAGGACACATCCTTAAAACAAAGTCCTAAAGATGGAAAGTTTCTTCTCGCTGCTGTTGTAAAAAAAAGCAAAAGATCAGCTTTTTGGTTTTTGGTAACCTTTGAGCCAGGTACCCCAGAGGTGTGTTTTTGGGGGAAGGCAAAAATTTATTTCCCATGATCCAATCACAGTAAAGTGAGCCAACAGACCATGACCAAAGCAAAACCAGGTCGTCACCTAGCCTTTTGGACTATGGTAATTGATTCCAACTCGTGTCTTTCTAGCCATCACTAAAAGGCATGAGCGGAGTCCTCGTGGATTAAAGTAAAGGCTCTGCCTCAGGCTGCCCAAGGGACATGAGAACTGCTACCCTAGTCCAGGGACAGAAAGGAAGATTTGGCATGGAGCCCGGCCCACTACCACGGAGTAATCCTGGGACACAATTGGCTCACCTGTGGTAAATGAATTAGACTGGTTGTTTTCAAACCAGCAGTGACAAGTTGAGCAGCTCCCGTGTGTTGAGAAATGAATTAATCCAGGATGCAATCCAGTCCATGAACTAGCAGGGAACCCCAACTGGGAAGACCCCAGGAGTCACTCGCCTGCTGTTCCCGCGCAGGGAACAAACTGATAGAATTTTTGGCACAGCTAAAAAGATAGAAATATGAAATAAAAGTGGCCTTTATTTTAAAAATGGGGAGAGAGAACCCCAAGACCACTGAGGTCTGGCTTTTCTCTTTGCAGGACATGTGGTGTGGGGGGCACACATATAGCTTTGGTTTGGGGTGGTGCCTAAGGGGCATTACTGATGCACAAGTAGCCCATTAAAATTCATTTTGTGCCACAAGTAAATTGCCTAGGAGGCGGGAAGATGACCTCAAGATAGAGCCCCTTGGTTTCACCTACCAGCCTCCCACACCACTGCAGCCTCCCATCCAGGGCAAAATCCTCTCAGTCAAGACTGACAGATAGATTTTACACACATGCCCTGCCACAAAATTCTCAAATATCTTCTCACCTTTGTTTGTACTTTTTCAGGATAGATAAAAGCCTTTCTCACAACCAGGGAGACTGCTGATATACTTACTAAAGTCCTGTTACAGCAAATCATCCCAAGGACTACAACCAAGGTGGAGCAGCTCCTACCTGGTCTTCTTGGCAACCCCAGCAGCAGTCAAAGTTGCTGGACTGCCATCCTCATTCCACATCACTCAAGTGATGCCCTCCCAGCCCTAAATCTAACCATCCTTTTTGCCCACTCACTCCGCCTCACCAGGGCTCACAGCCACAACTCTCAGGCTAAGTCATGTTTTGTTATCCAATTTGGTTCCTAATTTCTTACATTATATTAATCAGACTTTTTACAGCAGGACTCTTAACAGTCTTTCCTAAAGACTCCCACATCATGTGTAAGATCGTCTCCATGTTGTTCTACGTGAAAACTATCTTGGTTCTCTCTACCCTCAGCTGTTTAGTCAAATGTGAGATCCCTGTGGGCCTAGGCTCTTATCTCCCTTATAGTGGCACAGCCATGGCCCTCCCCAACCCTTTTATACTTTCCAGCTCAACTCATGGGCCAGAGACAAGTCCTACATACCTATACTTTTAACTGTTATCTTTTAGTATAAAAATAATCACCTCTCTAGGGGCCTGGGGATTTAACTCAGCGGCGTAAGCACCTGCCTTGCAAGCAGGCAGTCGTGAGTTCGATCCCCGGTACCAATAAAAAGGAAAAAGACAAAAAAATAATCACCTCTCACAACTTCACTCCTCCTACCCCACACTTATTTTTCAGAATTCTACCTTACCATAGTCCTGATGGAATGACATATTTAAATCAAAGACCCCATTCCTTCTACCTCCCCTGGGTCCTTAAATATGATAGTGGCTTTCCTCCTCATAACACCTTGTCTCTTTGTTTTTCCAGTCTAACATGTGGGCATTTACCGATGATGAAGTTTTCCTGGCTAAAACACCTGGTACCAGCTTCTACATGGGCATCAACCATCATCCCATCAACCTTTCTCAACCCCAATATGGTGCCCCCTTTCTGCAGGATAGAGTAAGTAAGAGGTTTCGTCTTTTTCCTAACAATACAAAGATGGGAATGAAAGGTTTGTGCCAGTAGAAATTATGACTGTGGTGTAATGAGGCGGAAGGCCAAAGTAGAAACGCCTACCACTTCCTGCTTCTTCTCCAGCTCCTGTTTGCACACAAAGAAAATTCCAATGGACGCTCATGCATCAGCAATGCCCACCCTAAGCGTCACCCCTGTCAGAAATTATATGTATATCCCATGCCCCATGTTTCTGGCAGAGAAAGCCAGACTCCAGCGGTCATGGAGTTCTCTCTACGTCCTTAGAATAAAGGCTGTTTTTACTTTGTGTTCTCTCTTTTATCACACCAAAAACTCTTTCATCTATCACAGGAAAAGATGAGCTTTTCTGAATCAATGTTTAATGCTTTAAACTTAAAGGTACAAAATAAGATTATTTCTAAAATTAAAAAGCCAGAAAATATAATTGTCAAATAGATTTCTCAAAGAGTTTCTTTAGGCATTAAAAATTGCCAATAAATAGAAATGCCAACACATGGCAAAAAATTTTAGAAGCTCTGAGAGGAAACATGCTGTAGAAATGTGTCTCTGATGATAAGGGTCATTAACTTTTAATGAACATGGATCTGCTATGATGGAAGTCATTTTATGTGGATATATCTTTTAACACTCATACTTTCCTTAATACCGATAAGAGGAAAATTTTATTGTCTTTCCCATCTTATAGATGAAGACCGTAAGGCTCAGAGAGGTTCATAGTTTAAGAAACTTGCCCAACATTACACAGCCAATTGCTTTTAATGGCAGATAGCCTGGCTCTCAGCCAAAACTCCAATCATGCCTCTGCCAGGTCATGACTTAGATGTTTTATTTTATCATTTTTCATTTTTTCATAGTGCATATTTGCAGTACAGAATGATTACATTCTCCGTGGGCAGTGGATAACACATCTCAATTCATTTTTAGACCCCAAACTCCCCTCTCCCCTCCCTCCTAGGAAGCAGGGAAGGGGCAGAACCTACCTAGAACCATTTAACCATTTCAAGGGCATGGCATAAACTGAATGCAAGGTTGGTTGACACTTTATGGAAACATTACTTGTTAAAGAAGGAGGTAAACAGATACTCTTCCTATGTGGCATCAAATAGAAGAGCCACCAAAGCAGAAGGGTTTTCTCAGCCATTTGGATCTGTTTCCTCCCTGCCTTTCCTGTTTTCTTGGATCAAGCTCCCAGCAAATATGGAGGTAGATTACACTAGCCAGGCACATCACTAGAGGCTGGCCTAGCACGGATAAATTGCCTCTCAGTGGGTGGCTATTATATTTATATTGCTTTAAACTGTTTCCCTTGCCGGTCCATTATGCTGGAATTCTCCCTTGCTGAGGGCAGCTGTGTTATTCTTTTCTTTGACTGAAGCCCAAGAACTGTCTCTCCAACTCCTCGGGAAACAAGGCTTTAGGAGTAAACATGTTGAGGCAAACACAGCCAGTCCTCATCCCACTGCTACTTGCTAAGTCAGAAGAGCTCCCCTCCGGCCCCTGCCAGTGCCCACTGCTCATTTTCAAGGAGATAGAAATTGGAGTGGAATGAGAAAGTGATGTGATGCCTATTTATGCAGAAAGTCAAAGGAAAACCCCGGGACTAGCTGGCAAAACTCATTCTCCCTACAAGGCAAACAGTTCAAACCTAGACAGGAACCAGGGTCCAGATGGTTCTGGGTATGTCCTGATGAGCCCCCTTAAAATAAAAAAGCAAGTCTGTGAGCAATCTTCTAAAAAGGATTGAAAGAGTTGCCGGCCCAGATGGAACACTGTAACCAGAAAAGGCTGCAGCTAAACTCCTCGCCCCCCTGCCCCCTATGCACTTGATTGTAACCCTATATCCCCATCCCTAAGGACCTGTGCGCCAATGAGATACCTGTGCATCTCTAATGGCATTAGGGTGCTGCCCTAAGCTTAGGCTATTTAGATTCCCCCACGCCACGTGTCCGAGGGAGTTCGCCAGAGAGAGTTCACCAGAGAGAGAGAGAGCTCGCCAGATTCCAGCGGCCAGCGCAGGCCAGCGCGCCAGTCTCCACTCCCCGTGTTCCCGGAGAGACCACAGCGCGGCCCCGGGCTCGGTGCAGAGATGCTGCGCCCCGGGGCCGGCGGTGGCGGGGGCCCCCTCCCCGCATTCCCGGAATAAAGCCACCGCTGACCACTACTTTCACGGCCGTCCACTCCGCTCCATTCCTCCCACGGACTTCTCCTCTCGTCCCCCTTCTCTCAGACCTAACAGATATCCTTGCAATCATTCAAAACTATTTCAGTATTGAACACACATTCTGGTTGTTTTGTTTTGTTTATTTTTTTTATACTGGGAATGGAACTCAGGACCTTGTACTTACCAAGTAGGTCCTGTGCACTGAGCCATATCCCAAGCCCTGGAACTCACATTTTTTTTTTTTTTTTTTTTTTTTTTTTGCCTTTGTCCTTTTTATTGGTATCAGGGATCCAACTCAAGACTGCCTGCTTGCAAGACAGGCGCTTATGCTGCTGAGCTAAATCCCCAGCCCGGAACTCAAATTCTTAAAGTGAAAGTCTCTTATTCCAGTTTGGAGTGCAAAACTGGTGACTAACAGTCAAGAACTGACTATCATTAGTATTAACTTAGATGGTGAGTTGCCTCCGCTGATGCTGTGGTAGAATTGGGACAGGAGCTTACCAACATGATTGTTCCCTGGAGTGCTGGGTTTAGCACTGCAAATCAATGACACCCACCTGACAGTCCTGTAAATGAAAACCCTTTTCACAGGAAAGTAAGGGGTGGTACGGTATTGACTATAGTAAAGCTATTTACACATCTACCAGAAGTCAACCAGAGCCCCTTTACTTGAAAAAAAGAGTAAGTTTCATTATTTTTAAGAATTTACATTTAAGAGTGCTAATTATAAGCAAGTGCAAATTAAAAATAAGAAGTTCAGCTATCCATGTTGAAAACTGGGAAAAGAAATTCCCCTTCCTTTTTTTCACGGAACATTTATTTTAGAAAGGTTACAATTATTTCTCTTCACTTTGAAATATATATAAATCATTTTGAAGACCACATATGCCTTTGATTAGCTTTAGGACTCCAGAATACCTTCTTTAAGGACCCAGGAACTGTCTCTTTGAAATGTAAACATCAAGGGATATACCCAGAGCACCTGAATCTCCAGTGGAGAGAGGAACCTAACTTTAGTGTATGCCTGTCTTCTAGCAGCTAATCTAACTCCTGTTATTAATTTGTGAGAAGTTTGTTTTTCCTCTGGATAAAACAATTTAGCTAAGATAGTCTGACGTTAGCTCAAGAGATATATAGCAATAAATGGTGCCATCAAGTCTTCTTACTTGAGGATTACTTCCTGTTTATGTTAAAAGTGTGAAAGCAATGGCTTCTTCTGGGCTATGCAAATGCACAACACTTTTGATTTTTTTTTTTTTTTTTTTTTTTTTTTTTTTTGTCTTGTAGCTGATTGCCAAGGATTAACATCGCATTGTGATTTTTTTTGTACCTGGGATTGAACTCAAGACCTCACTCACGTTTCCAAGCAGGCACTTACACTGCTGAGCTAACTCCCTGGTCTCACATAGTGATTTAATGTGAGCTTGATAATGAAAGTTGGTTTTTTGTTGTTGTTGTTGTTTTGTCTATTCTTGTTAGGCAGATTTCTGAGTTGAGACTTTATGTTTTTAATGATGTCTCCCGACTGTCAAATTGTGAAGAAGAAAGGAAGCATTTATATGAATTTTATGTGCCATGTGGAATGGAGCTAGACTTTCTTGATAGAAAAGACCCAAGCTCTTCCCAGCTTATAAACACTGCCATGCAAACCACCTTTGTTTCTGTCAAGGCCACAGTCAAACCAGGAATGTTTGTTTTGTTTTTGCTTGTAATGTACAATAGGTTCATTAAATCATCATTGTCTTTCTAAATGTGAAGACAATAAAGCAACAAAACCATTTATAATAATTAATTAATTTTATTCATATTTAATTGTATGTCTTATGTTTAAAGTATTCCCCACTAGTTCTAAACATTTAATAAGTATTAAAATCAATTGGCAACTTGTTTAATGTAGCTTCTTTGGACCAAGCCCTGATGTTTTGGTTCAGTAGATACAGAGCAGGTCCTTGAAATCTCCATTTTTAAAGTAGAATTCTAAATGATTCCAGGAATCCAGGGCCCCTTAAAGAATCACTGATGTATTCAAGAAACATAACACATCCTTGATAGGATTTTCGGCACGGTAAAAGTAAGAGAATATAAAATAAAGGTGGCCTTTTTTCTAAGGATGAGGAGAGAAACTCCATGATGCCAGAACCTGGCTTTCTCTGCTGGACACGTGGTGTGGGGGGCATATATGTAGCTTTGGTCTGGGATGGTGGTACCTAAACGCACATCACTGCTGTGCAAGCAAGCCCATTGGAATTCATTTCATCCCACAGGTAAATTGCCTAGGGCCAGGGAAATTGACCTCAAGGTAAATGTCCCTTGGTCCTGCCTCTCACTGCTTTAGTGTCCTATCTAGGGCAAAATCCTTTCAATCCTAACTTTCAGCATACATTGTAACTAAAACAGCATACATTGTAACTAAAAAACATTTTTCCTTTTGAATAAGTAAAAATTAGACTGAATTATTATTCTTTCAAAGATTGTTGAGTTGTCACATTATTTTATGTGTGTAGCCATGAAAAGAAGATATGTATAATTACATGGAAAATTAAAATAACAATGCTTATATTGATATGGTCTGTGTAGAAAATACAGGAGAAATACAAATAAAGAGAAAGGAAAAATTCTAGAGTTCTATTTGGAATTATTAGATCAATTTGCAATACCATAAATAAAGTGGACAAAATCACATTAAAGTGAAGAAATCAGCATTTAAATTCTATTGCAGAAGATTTGTAAAACAATAGAGATTTGGTTAACCACACTGGAATAGGGAATTTAGCCTGTGAAATGTCAGTGGAATGAGGCTCTGTGAGTGGAGAGAGGGCGTCACTCTTCCCTGGAGAGGCGCGCACGATGATCCCTGGGTAGTGCATGGAGCACGGATTTCTGGGAGGCAAGTTCAATGGGAATTACTTTAGAAATTTTTCCTTAGAGGCACAAAATTTAAACTTACACCACTACGGAAAGATTAGCACTGTTGAAACTGAACTCCCTTGGTGAGAGCTGTAGCAGAACAGTATCTCTTGTTAAACCTGCTGTCGGATTCCTGCTAACTCAATCTCAATTCCTTTGCTTTTTAAAGCCCCCCAAAGCTTTATAAAATGCCACTGAGACACTTTCTCTTATGACACAGATCAGCACTGTCATATAAGAAAGTATTACGAGTTGTATCTGCATGATATTTCCAATATTAGCACTGCCATCTTATAAAATTTCAAATCAGAAAAGTCTTTAGTCATAGAAATCATTCACTTTGCTATTCAGCCTCACAAAAGGATAGGTCATTTTGCAAAACAAAACAAGAGTGAAGTACAGCATAAATCCAGTGTGTTTTGTAACTGGCTTGTTTTCCCTTTTAATTACTCTCCTTCTCTTTAGTCCTTTTTATGTCATTATACTTAACCTGCATTTTTTCTTGTGTTACTCTTTTATGTATTCATTTTATCTTTTCTTTTGTTGAAATATTCGTACCTCTTTTCTTTATGTCATGGAGTCTATTGACTCACTTTAACATGTATGTTGGTTTGGTTTCTCTGTATAATAGAAGGTAGACCATAATTACTTTGTAACTTTGTTTTCCACCCCAAGTTTCTTTTGAAGGGAGACCTAAAACACCCCAAGATTGATTTTTGTTGTGTGAAGAGGCCTTAGAACTCACCTCAGAATCAGGCCCTTATGACTGCTTTTGTTTGCCTTCCTCTCAGCCCAGAGATACTTTCTGAAAAGTTTTCTCACACACCTAACCCATCTGCCAAAGAAGTATCACAATTGCTCTCCGTCTCTTACTGAAATGTCAACCTCTAGAGAATGGATTCACATCATAGTAAGAAAGACTGAAGTCTGTCAAATGCCACATCCGACTTGTTACACACCATTGTCATTTATTTTGACCCCAGAGAGAATTGTTTACAGCTCATTTTCCTGAGGTCCAAAAGGTCTTTGTCCCAGGGCATTGTTTATTCTCCAAGCTCACTGTTTTTCCCAGAAAATCATTTACTATTTGCCTAAAATTTGAACACATCCTTATTCTTCTGCGGAAAAAAAGAGAGCAGAGCATCTAAGTGATGCTGGAGTAGTAGATAATTACACTGTGTGATTTCCTGCAGGTACATCTCAAATGCATATATCTTTTCTTCAATTCATCCGTCTTTTTCAATGTAGTCTAGTGAATCTGCAGAGGGTGAAGCAGAATTTTCTCTTCAACCCTATACTTTCTCTCCTTGAATCCATTTGTTTACCTTTGCCCATTTTTAAAAATATTTTTTAATTCCCCCTCTCGGATTGACTGCATTGTGTGTTTCTCCTGACCAAATTTGTGTGTGAAAGTCCTAACACCCTAAAACTAAACATGTGACCAGATTGTAATACAGAGTCTGTGATGGGTGAGTGGAGTGTGAAATCTAACTTGGGATCTGCCGCAGCCTGTTGGTGGAATGTACATCTGGGTGTATCTGGGTAGTGCTTTGGGAACTATATGTGGTCTCGAGTCCATCTCTGGCTGGCGATATTTTCTGTCCTGCTTCCACCCGCCATGAACTAAGCATCTTTGCTCTTCCACATCCTTCAGCCACGCTGTCCCTGCCTTGAAGGCTGCTGACCTTGTAGAAACTTGTGAACCTTGTGAAATTAAATCCTTTCCCATTTAGCTTGTGGGTTTCTAGTACTGTGTCGCAGTCATGGGGAAATTGACCGATACAGTCTCTAAAGCAATAATTAAGGTAAAAATGAGGTGATTTGTTTGAATCCTAATCAAATATGAATAATGTTCTTATCAGAGGAGAGTAGGACACAAACAAGGGCTCCATCATGTGAGGACATGGTAAGAGAACTGTTCACACACCAAGGAAAGGAACGGGAAGAAAAACCAAACTTACACTTCTAGCCTCCAGAACTGTGCCGTGGCGAATTTCTATGATTTAGGCCAACCAGCTTGTGGTATTTTGTTTTGGCAACACTAAATCTGACACGTACTCCAGTTTCATCTTTTCTAAATAGAGCTCATCGTTTTTTTTTTTTTTTTTTTTTACATTCCAAGTGGCAGCTATGCTATGATGCTGCCTGAATTTCCTCATTTTATTAATTTATCTTCCTTTCTATTAACACAAGGCAATTTCAATATTCTGCTTAAAGCATTGTTCTGAGTTTCAATTTCTACAGTTCCACCATCCAAATGAGGATAATGAAAACATTATTCTTATGTGAGACCACTCCAAATATTTCATTTGTTAACCAATAAAAAGTTTGGAACAGTATTTGACACAGGGTAGGTAAAAATCAGTGTAGCTCATCGCTGTTATTATGCTCTTCCATTCAAGAAGTGCTTATCCTGTGCCCGGAGCTGTTCTTTTGGAGCTCGTGGTCCATTCAGTAAAATCAGACAATACACAAAATAACCAGTAATTAGACAAGTTCCTGCAGAGTTTGATAAATAGAATTTTTTTTGTCTTTTTCTTTTTTATCGGTACCAGGAATCGAACTCACGACTGCCTGCTTGCAAGGCAGGTGCTTATGCCGCTGAGCTAAATCCCCAGCCCCCAATAGAGTGTATTTTAACAGGCAATGTGACACATAGTTAGAGGACGAATATTTTAAATTGGATGACCAGTTGGTCCCTGTAAGTGTGCCCAAGTTCTGGATGGTGAGAAAATTAAAAAGTAATCCTAACCAGCAGGGCAGGTCCAGGAGGCAGTGCAGAGAAGCAACTCAGACACTGTGAATCGTTGGTATTGAGGGCTTAAGGTAGCTAAGCATTTGGCCAGTTTAGAAAACTGAGAGAGTGAGACTTTAGAGGTGAAGCACCTTAGTGACAATCAGCAGTGCATGCTGTCTTCTGCGAGGAGGACAAGTGGGGCTGGGCACTACAGTCTTCGGATTCAGGGACCTTTTAATGCCATCAAAAAATTTATCTCTTCATCTCTCTCTCTCTCTCTCTCTCTCTCCCCCCCCCCCTGCTTATTTCAACATGGTTCTCCATCCTATTTTCATCTTTCCTCGACTTTCTCTGACACGGACATAGCAAGAGGAGTTTGCTTGCTCATGACTGATGTAATCACTACCATGAGCTCCACATCTACCTCCGTGTCCAGACATGTGACAGCTTCAATTAGGTTCATGAAGTTTGAAGGACATTCCCAGAAGGCGAGTGTAGAAATAAAACAGTACATTTCCTCTACAGTCTTCTGGAAGCTCTTATGAGCAGCAATTGTGTAAGGCATATGGACTTGGTTTATATTTTGGGGCTGCAAACGGGACCTGAGGGAGAGAAAACTAGGGCCATGAGATGGTCTAGCTCTTAGAACAAGCTGCTTCTGCCCCCCCCTCCACTCATTTATCTTAGTCTGAGCAGACTTGATGTAACTTTGGGTAAGTGTTCTTTAGTAATTTTTATTCTTATATCAAGAATCTGAGTTTCTTCATAAATTAACACTATTATGTCAGCAGTTCAGAAACTTAGAATTTTACCAAGCAAAATTGTGTGTATTTTCTGGCTAGATATTTTATGCCTGAGCCATAGGATATGAGTGTGGGGACAGTGATCATCGTCAGTAAGAGCTGAGCTGTGTAGCACAGTGCCAGACAGTAAGCTTTGCTAGGTGCGGGTGCCGGTAGCTTTGTGCAGTACAATGCTGTGAGGAGCTAGAAGCACACTGCTGATTGGAAACAGGTGCCAGAAGGCACCAGTCTTAGGAATTCACCATGAGGAGATTTCCTGCAAATAGGTCAATGTATAGGCAAGGACATTGTTGATCATTTTTCTGTTTTGTTTTTTAATTGTTTGACTTTTTTAGTACATGTTTACGGTATATAATGAATACATTTACTGTAGGGAATAGACACATCCACCTTTTTATCATAAAAAAAATTTAGAAAAGTAAGACTGCATTTGGGTTAGGGACTCTGTTTTATGGACCATGGAAGGAAATCAATCTATTTGTCCTTGCAGTAGCTATTTAAAGTGTTTATTCTCAGGCTCTGCGATGAACATCTATTGGAGGCTCTGGAATGAAAACCTACTGGAGTATTTCACAAAGCTCAAAGTGCTTGCCTTTTAAAAGTCCATCATTTTCTCCCAACCCACAGAGATAGGCTACCCCAGATCTTTGTCATTCATTCATTCATTCATTCATTCATTCATTCATTCAATCAGCAAAGATACATTGCTTGATGCTGATTGTGGTAGAGGATAGAGACACCAGGAACACAGGGTAAAATACCAAACCTAGCTTTCTACTGCTAAGCATACTGCTGATGTAAATATTCTAAGAAATAAACTTTGTTGAATATATATATATATATATATATATATATATATATATATATAAAATGCATTCCTAGATGGGATTGCTGAGTATACACAGGGTTGATGGGGTTGATTTATATTCACTGTGTCCAACCCTGGTGTATACTAAAGCAAAGCTCTCAGAAACATAATGTAGATGATAACTATAATTTTAAAATGCTAATAGCTACATTCGAAAAGTGAAAAGTCACAGATAAGATTAATTTCAATACTGAATTTTATTTAACTAATACTATAAAATCTATAGTATTCTAATTTTCACACATAGTGTTAATATTTTAAAAATCATTAATAAGACAGTTTACATTCTTTTTCAAATTTTTTCAAATCCAAAATACATGCAGCATACCTCACTTCAGACCAGCTAGATTTCTAATGCACACAGAACTGGTGACAACTACACAGACAGTATAATTGCAGAGGGGAGGAAATTTAGTCACCATGGTTTATCCATAAAGAAGGAAAAGTTTAAATTTATCTAGCTATTTGCCTAGAATATAACAATATTAAGTACTGTGTTTTAGCACAGATAGTTCCACCAGTTAAATGCTGATAAACTACTAAGAACTTTGAGCAACCCAGGAAAATTTTTTTTTTACCCAAATGAACACATTTCCAGAACTGAGTGGAGATCATTATAACAAAAGATGCACAGATAACATTATGTGATACAAATGACACTGTAAACATAAGCAGGCCTGACGCGACAGTGTGAACATTGGGGGCTTTCCCATTTAGGTCAGTTTTCCTTACTATTTCAAGTGCAAATGAATCCCTTAGGAAGCATGTTTTAAAAGCAAATTGTAAATTCTATGGTTCTTTTAAATTATTATTTTAAAGAGAATAAAACAGAAGAGAACAGAACAAAGAAAATCAGAACTGAACAATGTAGGCAACACAGCACTTCATGACGAGACAACCGGATATCAACAGTAGCTACCGTAATGTCTCTTTTCTTTGAAATAGGTGAGCATACCTTCACACACAATAATATCAAACATAACAAAGTAGTATAAAACCATTGAAGAGAATGAAACAATTACAGGACACTTAAAACCAAATAACTGATAATGAACAATGGCTACTATAATATCTCATTTTCCTTAAAAAATTTGTTTATCCTCCCACATATAGTAAAACCCAATAAAACACAACATGGTAGAACCAATAGAAACAGAACAACGGAAGCATGGTAAGACTTCAGAGCAAGATGATATTAAATCAGCAATTCTAGACTGTAAATTCTTAATAGTAATTCTGATGTACGAGCCAGAATTAGAGTCATTCTATTCATTGTGACACAAACTTAGAAAAATTTGGAGGAAATAAATAAAAGATAGCCCATGGTTTTTGTTTGTTTGTTTGTTTTAAATTCAGATTTTGTTTGAAGAGCTCTCTTGTGGAATCCTTTCATGACTCACAGGATGAGACCGTACATGGAGAAAACTAAGCCAAGGTGGTCATAGTCATTAAGGAGGAAATAATGTAAGTTCTGAAATGAGATACTTTTCACCAGAGACAGGAGAGAATGGATTAAGAGATATTTGGGTGCTTTGTCTACTTGTGTAACGTGGAAAATAAGGTCAGAGGAAGCATTGGAGTCTGTCTACAATTATTAGGTGGACCGTGGGGCTCCTATTCATTAACACAAGAAAACTAAAGGACAAGTGAAAACAACTGAGTATCCATCCAATCTAGGTGTGAACGCGATACCAAGACAGGTTTTATGGTCGGTTTCTTTCAGATCATTTGCCACTCTGACTTGCAATTGTCATAATATTAGCCAATAGGATACCAGAAATGGGGTGGATAAACAGAAGTATCAAGAGCCACCATGGTCTCAGAGATATTTAATACTCTGACCCATGAAATACCTGAGCGATCCATGTTCCTTTCTTATTAAGGTTAGGAAAGCTGCTTATCAGAGTGACTGTTTAGCTCTCTTTTCCTCAGTTTCCAGAGAACTCAACAAGCAGTTGGTTTCTCCAAAAGAACTTGGCCTCCAGAGACATTACATAAAAATGCATTCACACTAGACAGACATTAGCAGCATCACACCTCTCCTGGGAATAAAAAGTTAAACTTCAGAAATCTTGGAGCTTAATAATAAGTACTCTAATCTGAGAATCAAAAAACCAAGTCTAATTAGAGCTCTTTACTAAGTTAAAATTGCTAGGGACCCATGTGACACCCTACAACAGTCACGGTCACACTACCCTGTATTCACCCAGGTGAACTGTTACTACTCACTACTTCGAGACTATTTGGAACTTTCTGTAAGGATCAAATATATGTAGGAATTCATAGAGTGCTGTCCTCATTACAGAAAGAATGTTCATTTCTTAATGCATTTGAAAAAGTTCTTAATGAAAAAGCTTTTCTAAGTTTTGCTACTAAAATTTTTATGCTAGAGTATACTTACGGGACTATTTAAATAACCACTCTGGTATCCAAAATGAAAAAAAAAAAAAAATGGAGAAGTAGCCACTCTATGTGCACAGTATGGCACTATAGTATGCATTTTAGTAATCAATTATTTTAATGGAATAGGTGTTTGATTATTAAACTGTTTCTTTCCTTCCCACAGTTCACATAGAAGTGAGCCAAGGTTTCCTCTACGCTTATAGGGACTAACTGAAAAGAATATGAAAATCGTAATATACTTGTCTCCTTCTGTAAGCTTTCTATCTTTTGCTAGTTTTGGATCTGAAGTCTGACTTCTATGGTACAGCTTAGATTTCTCCATGATTTTAAGACTAGCCCTTAGTGTAAAAAAAAAAAAAAAAAAGGCTTTAGCATTTCATGTTCTTCAAACATGCACAATATCTCTGTTTAAATTGAAGCAGTATTGATGGCAAGACAAAAGATAAAAAGAAAAAAGAAAAAGAAAAAAAGAAAGATTTGGTAGCCCTGTGTGGATAATGTATTTAAACATGTACCTTGATTTAGTAAAATTGTCTTACTTGTTTTATATATTGTTTGGCCTATTAATCTGGTTTTCAATCTGTATGTAAGATAATTAACTTTGTAAGGTCTTCTGAGTTAAATCAATCTGGTGTCAAAAAAATAAATAAAAGAGGGGGCTGGAGATTAGCTCAGTGGCATAAGGCAATAAATAAATAAATATAAATAAAAGGGAATTGGAAGGAAGATGAAGGAAATCAAAGTGTGATGTGCACATATACCAATATCCTACAGTGAATGTAATAGTTATGTACTGTAAACATGTGCTAATAAAAGAAAAAAAAATAGAATAAAACAATTGAAATATACTTGAAATGTATACATTCAGTTTATGGACTAGGATGTACTGTTGAGTCCAACTAGCTTTCAAATAGCTACCTACATCTTTTTTGCAATTTTCCAGTAAGTGACACAGGGAAACCCAAAAGGTAGAATTCTCTCATGCCTGCATGGCATCAGAGAGCGGAGGCAGTGATAGCTCTGGTGCCAGCACAGCGCTGATGAGCACAGAAGCACAGCCCCACCTTTGCCAGGGCCCTAGTGCTTCCTGCCTGAGGAGCAGCTCAACAGCGCTGGTGCACCGGAGACTCGACCAGTGAACTTCTGTTGTGGGGATCAGTAATGACTGGATCTGTGTCTCTGTGAGGCAGAGTAAGAGGGGAAGAATATAGCAGATTGTCTTTAGCTACCAGTTTTTAGTCTCAGCACAAAGCCTTCCCTTATTAACTGTAAGCTTTGTCTGCAAGAGGATTTAAGTCTCACATTCATCAGGGCTCATTCAACAGGTGATGACATCTGCTTATGACCCCAACCACGCTCTGCTCCCTTAATTCTCAAATGTATACATCTACCCTCAGCATCTCCCTGAAATTCATGATTTATATATCTGAAGACCTTTTCCAATTGAGTATATGACTCAAATTTCCAATTGAGTATATGACAGATGTTTCAAACTTCTTCAAAATCATACTTTTAATTTTTTTCTCTAAATCTCCTCCTTCTATATTCATTTCCTTCAACGTGTCCTTGTTTTGTGTCCAGGCTGCCCCGCGTGGGAAGTATGAGGGATAATGGGAAGCATCCCATATACACTTCACATTTTGCTAAGAAATCTCAAGCTAGACCTGTCTGTATTTCTCAAGAGACAACGGGATCAACCATACACAAATGGAAAATGTGACAATCCTTGCGACTGAGACTTGCACAGCAGCAGAGGTTGAAGGAAAGCCTTGGCCTTCACGTCTCTAAATCTGCAGCTTATATTGCATGTGGCGCTGAGGTGGAATTGTTATGATGAGGTATACGATGGACGGGATCGTAGCATGGAACACAGGGGACACAGGTTCTGGCTCCGGCTCTGGCTCTCACTGAATATTTAATTTGGAATAGATTATTAAATACTATACATCCAGGCCTTGATTCTTTCCTCAGTAAACTCCCAGAGTTTATTGAATCCATGGCATGATCCCTGTAGGTGACTTCAAAGACACATTATTGAAGTTTTCTCTTCTAAAATCTGAAAATGAAAAAAAAAAAAAAAAGAATTTTGGGGAATAGTTGAATAAATGAGGATGAAAATAAACGGACAAGAGCTCCTTCTAGGTAATCAATAAACTAATTTGGAATAAGATTCATAGTCTGGAAAAATAAATAAATATGTATTCACTGTCTCCTGTCCTGGAATACAGAAAGAGAGACAGATAGAGACAGAGACAGAGACAGAGACAGAGACAGAGACAGAGACAGAGGGAAAGAAAGAGTGACAGAGAGACAGAGAGAGGGAGAGAGAGACACAGAGAGAGAGAGAGAGAGAGAGAGAGAGACAGAGAGTGACAGAGAGACAGAGAGAGGGAGAGACACAGAGACAGAGACAGAGAGACAGAGACAGAGAGACAGAGAGACAGAGAGAGAGAGAGAGAGAGAGAGACAGAGACAGAGACAGAGACAGAGAGAGACAGAGACAGAGAGAGAGAGACAGAGAGACAGAGAGACAGAGAGAGAGAGAGAGAGAGAGAGAGACCCAGGTCCAGAAATGCTTTGGCGTCCTTTGCCGTGAATTCATGAGAGTAGCTGCATCAGGAGGGACCTGCAGAGTCTCATGGTGCCCTTATCTGTAGCATAAAGAGGAAAAATGATGTTTTTATTTGTGGTGACTTCAGGAATGTAATTATAACAGCAGTTTACTTTAATCCTGGAAATATCCATTCATTATTTAAACTCCGTTGTCTTTCCCACACAGGCCAAAGAGCAGGAGTGCATTTTTACAGTGCTCCTCTGGGGTAGTAATGTGAACAAATGTATGCAGTAAGGCTCTTTTCAAGTAGAGAAAGTGAAGGGAAAAGTTTAGCAGGGGCTCAGCAATTCTGCTAAGATCTCACTTGCAAACGGAAGCGGGAAAGGTCTATAAGGAGGGAGCAGGTTGATGCTTGCTTTCTGCTGCAGGGCACCTGTAAAGCATAAGGAGCGCAGACCTGGCCAGGGATTACTGTGTCTTAACTAGCTTCCCTGGGGAGTATTGTGCCCATATTATCTAGAAACTGGAAGAAAATGAGGAGTGCAGAACACTCCTTCACAAGTATATAGTGTTTTTCATATGCAAAGCTCTTTAATGCTTCTCTTAGGAGCCTTGTGAGATAAGAGAAGTGATTATATCCTCAGTTGGCGAAAGGGAGAATCAAAGCTTAAAGGTCAAGCAATTTGCACAGAAAATAATTGGAGTCAGTGTCCAACAAACATCAGGCCTCAGGGGCTCCTAGTGTTGAAGCCAGAGCTCAGAAAAATGAGACCTGGGGCTCGGGTATGAAAAGCTTATATCAAAGGATACAAGGACCAAGCAAAATATCATAATTAAAAACGATCAGGCAAACAGTCATGGCATAGAATACAGCAGGCATATTCATAACTAAAAAGGCAAGTAAGTGGCACTTCACTGAAATTAATTTAATTTCCTAGAGCTTATTTTTATAAGCATGATGGCATTTGATGGACATCAGTTATGTGTTGAGTAGAAACTAGAGATTAGAATCAAGAATATCTAGATGTCTGAATTTGTTTCTAAAGAATAACTGAAAAAATTTTAGGTGGTGCTGAAATTAACTTAAATTAATAAAAATTTAACTGCAAACCTCTTTGCCTCCTTATCTAGTCTCTTTCCTTTTGAACTTTTTTCTCTTCAGTACTGTGAGGAAAAATAAAGAAAAAATAACACCTAGATCTTTAATTTAAAAACTACAAAAAAAAATTACAGCATATATTTCAGGACTCTTGGCTTTGGTAGATGCTTACCGTGAACATGAAGAGTTTCATTCAGTCTGCTCTTTACCCTTGGCTGGGAAGAGCACATTTAGGTCATGACTTCTAATATAAATTTCTGGCAATTGTGGGAGATGTAAACAATTATAGCTCCAAACTCAGCTCATCTGTATGTCTTAAAAAGCA
Source organism: Cavia porcellus (assembly GCF_034190915.1). Lineage (NCBI taxonomy): Eukaryota > Metazoa > Chordata > Mammalia > Rodentia > Caviidae > Cavia > Cavia porcellus. Next base: position 56,801,308 of record NW_026947505.1, on the reverse strand, counting down.
AGTCTTAATATCTAATAATTAATAAATGGAAAAGCTTTGTTGTTTTATTGTTTCTCTGAAAAATTATATTTGAAATCAGATGTGCAAAGAAATTAGTACAGTAACAGGTGAGAAAGCAAACTGGTTGAACAAAGAAAGGTTGGCACTGAAACAGAGCAATCTGACTTCCTGCTAACAAACTACATGAAGTTAACCACTTAAAAACCACAGACATTTACTATGTTAGAGTTCAGTGGAAGTACACCCTAAGTTTCCCTGATCTAAAGCTCGGCTCTCTGCAGGACTGAATTCCTGCCTCCAGGCTCTAAGGGAGGGCATTTCTTTAGTGTTTCAGCCTCAGTGGGCTGCCATATTTTTTGGCTCATGGCCACTTCTTTAGGCTTTAAAACCAGAATCACTGCTTTGCTCTCTGCTCTTCTTCTGTAGCCATTTCTCCTGCTTAGTTTCTGTTTCTCTGTCCTCCTTTCACGTTAAGACATTGATAATTACTTGGGCTCATGGATAATTCACTATGTTCTCTCCATCTCCTTGTCTATTGGTTAGCACTCGTGGTAGGCTAACCAATGGCCCGTGAGAGATATCAAAATGTTAATCCTTGAAACCTATAAATCTTACTTTATATGGCAAAAGGGGCTTTACACATATGATTAAACAAAAGATCATGAAGTGGAGAAAACATTGTAGATGACCACAGTAAGCCCTAAATACAATTACCATGAATGTATAAAAAGGGGTTTGCGATATGATATGTACAGAAGAGGAAAAAGACCTACAGGCCAAAGCCAAAATAGTCTCCCTCTAAAGCTGTGAATCTATTTCTGAATTTGAAATTTAGCAGACACCAGACTTTGAGCAAATCTCATTACCTTCAATACAGTAACAATATCTGAAGGCCCCTTATGTGCCAAATCCTGTGCTACAAACAAGAGACTCTCACAGAACTGAAGACATGAGCTGCTTGCTCCTAAAAAAACTGGTCTACAAATCCAGGAGAATATTCGCTTAAAGGACCGGTATTATGATTAAATAGACATTGTATATGAAATGTTTACAGAATGGTGCTTACTAGTTCCTGACATATAGGCATCACTTAGTAAACAAAGGCTCTCACCATCCTTTGACATTTTTGGACTGTCCAGGCTTCATTTACAAGTGGGTGTGGAAGGTATGTCATTTGTATTTGTTTGATCTTCCATAAATTGTACATAAACTGGATGATTTAAGAAATTAATTTCTGTCTCACACTTATAGTCCCTGAGAAGTTCAACATGAAGTGTCCAATATTGTATTCTCAATTTTGAGGCCAATGCTCCTGGATTCTAGCTGCTCACACATCATCTTCTTTACAAATACACAGGGTAAAAGAGAGAAAGAGCTGGCTCCCTGATATCTCTTCTTATTAGGCCACTAATCCCATCATGAGGGCTTCATTGCTCATGACCTCATCTAAACTAAATTTTCCCCCAAAGGCATCATCTCCAAATGCCATTACATTGAGGGTTAGGACTTCAACCTATGTATTTTGCAAGGACGCAAGCACTCACTGCCACACCATTCAAGGCCTTTCATCTTTCGGGCCCAGAGGGTAAACTCTCAGCTGCACTCACTCTGGTGGCCTGGATTTGATTTCATAGCATTGAATCAGAGCCATCTTTTAAGTAAACATTTATAATCAAAACTAGGGGTGTGCATTCAACCTCAGTTTCATTCTATAAATATAATAGCATACACAGTATGCAATTACCAGAGCTATAAACACATAATGCACCAATTCACTTTTAAACAAGGACAGGTGTTTAAACGCCTTTCACTGTCCAGGGAGTGGCAAAGCCTCGATAATAACTTCAGTCTCAGATACAGCTTATTTTTTTGTTCAAAGGCTTATTGCAAATCCTAGGTGTCAGAACCAAGCAGTACGAAAAGAGAAAGGAGCTGAGAGTCCAACCACCCGGCTTATAGACCCAGCATTAGCACTAACAAGCTCTGTGACCCAAAGTAAGATATTTAACCTTTCACAACCTTAGTCTCTCAGTGCACAGTGAAATGCAGGAATTGCTTTGTGTTTTTGTACTGCCTTCCCTAGCATGCTGGGGCAAATTGATTTGTGGCACAGATGGGAGACTCGGACAGCTGGAGCACCTCTGTATCCATCTCCTTTCCCTTGGCTAAGACTCATGTTAGATGATGACTTGATCTGCCTTGGGAAAGCTGTAAACAAATTGGGGTCAGCGGACATGATCAGAGAGTCCTAATCTTTAAAATGTTTATAAATAAAATGAGAATCTTGTTTAAAATTCAGAGTTTTATTCTGTTGGTGTCAGGAGAGCATTTTTAAGAGCATCATACATGATACGGCCTATGCCCAAATCACATTCTACTAAAAGATTAAATTATAATGTGAATGTTTCACTCCGAACTTTTTATTTATTGAAGAAAAATACTTTTAGTTTGGGTGGATGACTACTAAATAAGAGGCAAATAAAACTTTGTAATCTCATGGGTACTCCAACACATCTCATATCAAAAATGCTTTTCTTAAGGAAAGGGTGGTTCTGAAATTACATTTAGGATAGAGGTGCTTCGATTGACTTAGGTGGAGTTTGTAGGTGCCTCAACCCCGATCACCCTCATGTGGAATTCAAAGCATGCCTCGTTGAGGGTTCAGTGCAATTCTATTACCTTTTCCATTGTTCTTTTCATTTTCTCACTCCTCTGCACTGCCTGTTTCCAGGTGAGACGGGAAATAGAAGGGACCAAAATACCAATAATAAGAAAGGATTTTCTTGCAGTATTTGCAGTCCAGCTGGAATTGGGAAGTAACAAAAATCTCACAAGCAAAGCAAATCTTTAGGCCATCCAATTTGCAGAGCCCCAAGCGACTGACTAAGAATCTAATGGGGAGGATATCTAAAGTTTCAGGCCTCTAAAGACTCCCCATCATTCATTTCAATACCAGAAATTTCCAGTCCCTACAGCTCTGGTTCCCCAACAAGTTGGGTAATTAGCTTGCTATCTGCCCGGTCAGGGGACTAGTCTGAGCATTATTACATTCTGAGGCAGCAACCTCCCTGATGAACCATATTATTAGAGGTTGCAAAAATAATCCAGAGGCGAATAGTCTGAAAAGCCACATGAAAACTGCGAAGATGAATTAAAATTACATTCTAGAGACTAAAGAATAAATTGGAAATGAGGCAATTTCTTATTCAGGAAGACTGCCTCCTTGGTCTCTCAGAATGTAAACATGGAGCTCTCTGTGAGGATGGGGTCACCCACTGCCTGGGGAAAGCAGCTTGAATTGTATTACCTTGGTGATCCCTGGCAGCATACACACTTCAGGAGGCACAAACCCCGCTCCCCTTTACTCTGTCTCATGTGCTGCTTTCTGGCTCTCATAACATTTTAATTAAATTTGGGCTTGTTTTTCTCTCTCACCTTTCTCTCTGCATCAAAGGAGAGGCTTTTCACGTGCTGTCTGTCCAGTGTCCCTGCAATCCTTCCATTTCAAGAGCAAGCCGTACAAGGAGTGCTGGAATTAAATCAAAGTGGAGAAACCTGCAGCTTCTCTGAGAGATAGCCATGCCTAACTTCAATGTGACTTATACGTAGAAGTAATAAATTCTATAATGCAAATTTACATACAGGTCAAATAAAAATGTCTTTGCATTTGATAGTACACTGGGTATTAGGTAGTTGTCACACAATAAATAATTCATCTTGCATAGTCACTTGCTATGTAAATGATAGTCTATGTATATTAACACATTTAGCACTGAATAAAATAGACAGCTGAGGCCAAATGAAGCTCTCTCTGGACACATTATCATCGCTGCTCCCCAGTGAGTTTAACTCTTTACGTCTGAGGCTGATAATGATGATATTAATTGAAAAGGAGCTTGAGATTCATTTTGATGAAGTCATAATTATACAACAACTGAATAACTTTAATACATCTCCTTGGTATTGGTTTTGGCATGATCTGGGCTAATAGTAACGACTCACAAATCAGTATGACCAGAAACTGATGGAACTCAGGAATAGAACAAAGGTTAAGTATTTCCAATCGGCAGAAGTCTTCCTTTATTTTTTCAAAAGCAATTTGGTAACATGAAAAACATTTCTAAACTTCTGGCCATTCAAGCAGATATTTTGGCTCCTTCTAAAGCAGCTATTTATGATCATCTGCATTAATATTTATTATCTATTTCAAGTCTGTGGGAAGAAGTCATTTCTTCAGCATGCTTCATAATCAAATCACCCAGATATGCGCACGAGAGCACGTATACAAACACACACCCACACATACTTCATTGTGATTCCTCAATTTTCTTTTTTTTTTTTTTTTTTTTTTTTTTTGTCTTTTTGCTTTTTATCGGTACCGGGGATCGAACTCACGACTGCCTGCTTGCAAGGCAGGCGCTTATGCCGCTGAGCTAAATCCCCAGCCCCTTGATTCCTCAATTTTCAAATCTTTGCTGTGGCATTGGACAACATCCTCCTTACCATGCCTGTTTCTTTTGGACCTAGCTGTGTTTTGGAAAATTATTTGAACATATGTTTAGATATCAGCATTTGATGCTTTATAGATGAGAGTGGCCTAAGTGGAAATGAAGTCCAGGGAAGAGTGCAGAGGAAGGTGGGTGACAGTCCCTGAGGAAATAGTCAACGTGAAGAAAGCATTTTGACTTTGTAAGCCATTCTCAGCAAGAGGATCAAAGATGCAAGAGAAGAAAACATCGGGTTTATAAGAGTTTTTATCAGTCATAGTTTGACCAGAGAGGCAGAACCAGTGGAACATATTTGAATGTATATAAGCAATAAGCACCCTGGGCTAGTCAGTCAGATTCAAAGTCTGTATGGTAGATGGTCAGGAAAGACAGATACTCAGCAGGTGAAAACCTAAGGAACACAAACTGAAGCTTATCATGCACAGGTGTCAGACAGGAAGGAAGATTCAGGTTCAAAGAGAGAGGCAGTTTCCAGGGAGATGCTGGCTGGAACTCAGGAATATGTCGGCTTTGTCTAAAGGCTTTGAAATTAAGGAAACAGGTTCAGCAATGATAATCTCTCTTTCAATTCTCTTAAGAGAGCTAATTTGTGACTGTAATCATACTGAAAGATTCTCTTCATGGCAGGGTATAGACCAGTATCTGTGTGAACAATAGAAGAGACATGTGTGGTCATCGCCTCCCTCTAACTTACAGTCCCCTCCATCTGGAAACATACTGGAAATGGAACACCAGAACATGTAGTTCAGGCTAAATTGTCACAAACTGTCACAGTGAAGAGCAATCACAAAGCTAACACTAACAGTTACCTAACTGTAACCAACCTTGAAAACGTGTGTCTGACAGAGGAAGTTCAGTAATTTTGGACATGCAAAGGTTGTGTTTATAAATGCTATAACATTTTGGAACTCAAACAGCTTTGCAGTGGAACTCTTGGGCATTTAACTCATTATGCATTATGCAAGAAGGTTATTTTCCCGAAGGGTAGAATTACAAAGTTCCAGCTGGAAGTCATTAACTGGGCTCCACCTCAGACAGAAGTGATGGTAGCAGCCATGACAATGGGAAATTCTTTGTCTTTTGGAAGGGCTACTCTGTGAAACTGATGAGACTGGAGGACTCCGATACAGTGACAAGTTACGAAGATCAATTCACAGGCATTGTACCATGACTACAGCCATCCTGAGTTACAAACACAGTCATTATCCCAGAGTAAGCCTAATTTGTTTTCCCTGCATAGTTTTCCAACCCACTACAAAAAGATTAAACCATGAGAGTGGTATGTGAAGTTTCACAGATAGATCTTGGTACCAGGAGTGTGCCTGAATCTGTCATATTAGTTTCAGATAAACCATCTACATTTCAGTTTGAATGAAGCCTTTTTTGTTCTTTTTCTGAAACAACTAATCTGACACCTCCCAGTTTATTCTACAGTTCTCCAATAAATCACTCTCTGCAAGTGGGAATCTGTCAATTTCCTCAGTTTCATGGCACCCAGGCTGGTTTTTCTGCACCAAGGACATATTTTCCAGAAAAGCATCTATGGAACATGGAGGAGACAGTTGACAGAACAGATCCCATAAGGGCTGGAGAGGCACTGCAGTCAGGGTAACTACGGTATTAATGTAAGGAGTCTACAATGATACTTTTCTGCTACTGACTCATGAACGGAAGTGGCAATTGCATAACCATATTTGCACACCAATTATCCAAGAAGTATTCTAGGGCAGTTGGGTCACTAAAACTGTGTTGTACTAAACTAGGACCCAGTCGACGATCTGAAAAGCTGTAGCTGAAGGACAGCCAGAATCAGACAAAAGTAAAATCAGAATCTCAAGAGAGGTCCGCAAAGGAAATAGGACACATGACAACAGTGTAGTGTTATGAAACTTAACTCAGAAGTGAAAGGTAATAATACGGAACCAATCTAATAAATGATACAATTATCCTGGAAAGTCTGAAAACTGCTCCATCTGGTGACATCTCTGCTTTTCCATCAAACTTTGGCTGCAAAGTAACCCTTGGATTGCCTTCCCTCCTAGTTCTCTTGTGGAATTCTACCACTTAAGTTAACCCCGACTACTCCCCGTGTAAGGAAAATTAACAATTTTTAGTGGAAATTTCAGAAAGAGAAATAAGGAGATAATATTATAATTCCAATCGAATAGTAATTTTAACCCTAACTACCATCACTCAGGAAAATAACACCAATTGGCTAACTTGGTAGGTTCGAAAAAACTTTTCTCTGTAGCATAAAATCAGCATAATACTAACTTTTTTTCCTAAGGAATGTTACATAATGCTTACTCACATAGCTAAAACACAAACAATTAAGATGAAGTTGAAAACGCAATTGCAAAATGAATAACTGCTGCATTACTAATTTTGGGAACAAGAAATGCAGAGTCCTTTGCATTTAAGGAGAGAGAAAGTATGAAAGATTTTACTAAAACAAGAATTAGTAAAACTGTGCTTAGAATTCAATAAATTCCTGCACATAACTTAGAAGATATGTCTGTCTATCTATCTATCTATCTCTAGATAACATTTGTTTTCTTTTTGTGAAGTCATAGCTACAACTGTCAGCAGAATGGGAAAAAGAAATGCAAGGGGTATGAGCAAAAGAGGGGGACAGGAAAATGATGGGGCTGAGGGGGGACAGGACAGCAGAGAGAGAGGACAACGCAGGTGGAGAGTCAAAAGGCAAAACCTGGGGCATCTAGTAGGAGAAATAAGGAAAACAGGTAAATACAATGTGAAAAAGGAGAATAAGAAGGATGAGAGGATCTCTTTCTCCTCCTCCTCACCCTTCTCCTCATTCTCCTTTTTCTCCTTTTCTGTACTGGAGATGAATCCAAGGGTTTCACACTGAACTAAATCCCCGCTCCATTACTTTGATTTTCATTTGTTTTCTGTTTTTCTGTAAGACAATCATGTTAAATTATTTCTTTGCCCAGACTAGTTTGAACATGCGATCGTCTTGCCTTATCCTCCCAGACTGCTAAGATTACCCTAATTCGTGTGCCCTTGCAAAAGAGGACCGAGAGTATTTGCGGAAACTAAGGCTGTATGATTGAACTGTTGTCAGTGCCTGAAGCAGGAACCAGCGCCTAACTGAAGAAAAAGACTAGAAGAAAGGAAACATTTTACTTATCTCAGTATCACATAAAGTACCTGTCTGTCATCAGGCTTCATAAGAATGAAAAACACTTCGTGACATCCTTGGAAATCTGATTTAATGACAAAGAAGCTGAAGAAGTTTTTTTTAATTAGCATTAATTACAGAAAAAGGAGTATGACTGAAGAGTTTAAAAGGTGTATTAGTTCAGCACCCCTCTTTTCCATCCCTACAGCAGTAAAGAAGAATCATCTCACTCCCTGTCTAGAAAGCCTTCTTTTCTCCTGAGTCTCCCTCCGCCACACGTTTCTGCTTCTTAAATCTTCAACCTCCTCTCTATCAAATCCTTTCCTTCAAAAGTCAAAACTTCAAAAAGTGAAAAAAATCACTTTTTATTCTCTATGGTCCGATACCACCCCTACTTAACTATTGCCAAATCTGCATCTATACATTAACTATACATTTTACATGTGGCCAAAGACAATTGCTCGTCACTCAATGAGGACTGAACAACCTAAAAGTGTATACATACCGAAAATATTCTGTGAGTGGCCACAGAGTAAATACATGGAGGTCTGTAGACCTGGAGGTCCCTGACGTAACTACTCAGCTCTACCTGAAGGTTGAAAGTGGCTAGAGTTAACATATAAATGTAATAGTATGGCTAGTTCCAAAAAGCCTTTATTCATGGTCACTGAAATCTGAATTCTGTATAATTTCACCATGTCACAAATTCTTCTTCTTCTTTGGATTCTCTTTCAAATTTATGTCAATGTTTTTTTCTCTCAGTTTGCGATCCATAAACAAAGAGAGGGAAAGCTGCACCTGGCTTGGGCTGCAGTTTGGCAGGTCTGATCTATGTTATAACCATTCCTCACTGGGCAGTCTTCTCTCCCTTTTCTAATCCATCCTTGTTTCTTTGGCTTAGAAACAAAACACCATAAAGAAACTGACAATGCTAATAAACACTGTTCCACAGCAAAATAAAATAATCCCGTTTTGGCACTCCACCCCTACCTTGACACTGAGCCTTGTTTGAATCCTCTCCATTGCTTTCCAGTTCTCTTAGTTCAATGTCAAAACTCTTCAGCAAGCCCAGAGTGCTGACTCAACCTGAGTCATACTGGATGTCTGTTCTGTTGTTACTCTGATGACCTCCTTTCTCAGGTCATTCTGGCTCACCCTTCATTCCCTCACTGGAGCTCCCCTCACATTTTGCACCATACCTTTTCTTGAATAGTAAACACACCTCCTTAGAGAAATCTTGCAATGGATGTGACACTAGTGGTTTATTTTTGGTCCCCTGACACTCTTGCCCCAAATAGCAATCTACATTGCCTACCCAATAGTTTATCTCCCATGTCCTGCAGGTGGCAGGGCTCATCTCCCACAAAACGGATTAGAAGCTCACTTTTCCCCATTTACTAAACTAAATTCATGTGATCCAGTTTTAAGCAATGGCCTTCATTAAGGAACGACTCTCCAATCTGAAATTTTGTGAAAGTTGTTCACAATTCTAGTTGAATTGTAGATCATAAAACAAAACTTGTACAGTGGCTTTTAATTTTTAGACTATGCTTTAAGTATTGGAATAATTGTTGGAGTTAAAGGTAGATGCTTTAATCTTTTTTCTACTTTCAAATCAGGAAAAGGTACCTTAAACATGTTGTTTCCCACCAAATCCTTCAGTCAAGTAGTAATGCAAGCAAAGCTCCTCCTGACTTCCAGCTCAGGGTCTTGCTTTGCAGTCATCCTTGCACTTCATCTCACTACAACTGGTCCCCACCTGGGAGTCCTTTGGCAGTCAGGGAACTCTTTCCTCCACAACTCATGAGCCTTCCTCTAGGGTTGCTGCTAATCTGACTTTTAGACACTAATACATAAACATATGACTTCTTGGCCTGTATTAAGGATGATTTTTAAGGCAACCTAAATTTCAGTGATTTCTCTGGAAGATTGTCTGAGCCTCAAATTATAGAGAGAGACAATTTTTTTTGGGCCTTCTTCACTTGCCTTTAAGAGTATCTCCAGTGAGTACTCCCCGAGTAAACCTTTGGTGTGCAGGTCTCCTCGTCTGACTATGTTTCCAGAGTGACCAATACAACACAAAGTATAATTCTCACAAGTGAAGCATACGTATATATTTCTGGTTGAAATTTGTATTTCTCAAGAAACAAATAAAACAATACAGGGAAACTGCTAACCTTAACTTATTTCCGAATAAATTAGCAAAAGAAAACTGATAACCTAGATGGCATGAAAACAGTAGGAAAAAATGTATCTTCCACTCAAAACTTGAAACAGTGAATTCTAAAAATAGCAATACTAAAACTGAATACCCCCCACATATTTATAGTTTCTGTTCCAAATATTTAGAATAATAACAAATGGTCTCAATTAAGAATAAAATGTATCAATGGAAACAAAATCACACAGAGAGCTCTAATGAACTGAATTTGCTGTTATAAAATATGGGCTAGGGCTGTAGCTCAGTCACACCACATCTGCCTATCACGCCAGCCCCTGAGTTCAGTCCCTAGCACTGCAGCCAACTAATCAATCAGTAAGTACATTAAGTAATAAATAAAAATTGTTTTAAGATTATGTGGTGCATCAGTACAAGAAGAACACACATTGAAAGGACATCAACTAAATCATAGACAAGTTTATGGTTAAGACACATAAAGAACAATAAAAGAAACTAAAGTTTTTCTCATTTAAAAAACATTTTCCTTACCAATTTTGTAAACAAGCTAATGATCATTCCAATGGTCTCTTTATTTCTCCTGTAAAATTTTTGCGGTTACTAAAATCTAGTATTAATAAAAAGACAGAAGGCAGGTAAGAAGATAGTAAACCAGGAAGGAAGAGCAAAGCTGTAATTTAAAAAGACAAAGAGAACACCATCACTCAATTCTGCTTTGTTCACATAGAATAATATCTGGTATATTAAAAATTATTATAAAAATTGAAATGCATAAAAAATAAATATTTTCAGAAATAGCTTGAAGTCATATCTGTATATCTGAGGTGGATGTGTAAGACTATTTTCTAAATCTTTCTATGAATGACTTGATGATGATAAAATTTACATTAATCACAATGTCTTTAATCCAATATAGTTAGCTAGCTATCCTGTATTCACCCATCTATCCACCATATTCACTAACAAACTTGTACTTTCAGTGTATATATATATATATATATATATATATATATATATACACATTGTCTTACTTTCTCATCACTGGGATAAAATACTAACATCTACAATTTAAAGGCAAAAAGTTTTATTTAGTTCATGGGTTTGAGAGGATTCAGTCCATGGTCAGCCAGCTCCAAAGCAGGAAGAGAAATGTGGAAGTGTCTGGCGGAGGACAGCTGCCTCTATCACAAACCCAAGGGAGCAGAGAGTGAAGGGAGAAGCTTTCGAGGGTGTTACACCCTTCCACGTCATGCCCCCAGACCAGTTTCCACTTCAAAAGTGTGCATTCAGCTATTACGGCATCAGTAGATGGACTCACTGATGAGCACATTATCCTCATGCTCCTGATATGCCACCCCTGGCCCTGAAAAGACTTACGCTCATCTCTTTATGAAACATGCATTGTATTCAGTGGTAAGAGCCTCCAACAATTTAATAGTTACAGCACTGCTGAACTGCAGTCTAAATCCAAAGTGTCATCTGAGATTTAGGGCAAACTCTTACCTGTTAACTCCTTGTAAAATATAAAAAAAGAAAATTAAAGACTTCCGACATATAATGGCACAAGACAGACATTTCTAGTCTAAAATGAAAAAGTAAGAGTCTAAAGAGGACAGAAGCAAAGCAAGATTGAAATCAGTAGGCCCACGTTAACCCTTCAGTTCCATGCCCAGGACCCAGTCAACTGTGAGATATGAACGCTCCAGAAGGCACCGACAGCCCTATCTCTCGCTATAGCTTTGCTGTTTGTAGACCACCTGCCTCTGTCCTGGGCTGGCTCCGCTTCCTCCCTGCACTTCCCTCCGCAGATGTTTCATGCTGCTGGTATCTCCAAAGTCCTGAATCCTCCGCTGCGCTTTAGCTGCACCCTCACAGCTGCACACAGTGCTTCCTCCTGGGCACACTGCCTGACCTCCCAGGCCCTCTTCTCAAATCTAGGTGGAAGTCTCCCTGACTCTACAGCTCTTTCTTTCTGCTTGTCTCTAAATCTACACTAAGGTCTGCTGTCAGCTGAAGCAGTAGCCAGGCTGCCTGGAGTCATGGCTATAGGATTCTCTGGGTATAACACACTGGTGAATCCACAGGAAGATATACCATGAAGAGGTGGGGTCTGTCCCAAAGATCTGGGCTATTGAGGGTCTGACCTGGAAGAGAGTCCCTGCATGCCTGCTCCCTTCTCTCTGCTTTCTGGCTGCCGGAGCATGTGTAAATCTCCTCCACTATGTCCTTCCTTTGGAGCAAGCTCACTATGGACTGAGTTCTCTAAAAAGCCTGACCTAAAATAAACCTCTTCCTGTTCAAGCTGTGGGCCTCAGGTCTTGTGTATTAGCAATTTTTTGAAATGAGGTCTTTACTGATAGCTTCTATTTATTTTGATGGGCCTGTAGTATGGATAAGTATCCTCCAATGGCCCGAGTGTTAAAGGCTTGGTCACCAGCCGGGGGCACTGTTAGGAGATGGTAAAATGTATAAATATAAGGCCTAGTGAAAGAAAGTTTGGTGTCTGTGGATATGTCCTAAATGGAAATATTGTCTCTTTCCTTCATAGCCACCAAGAGGTAAGCAGCTTCTTCTACCATATGCTGATATGCTGCCCTATTGTGGGCGTCAAAGTGACAATATATAATGGCACAACACAGAAAGAGTGAGCATAACGCAGTGACTGAGATCTTTAGAGCTAAAACACATCTTTTCTGCTTATAAATTGATTATCTCAAATATCACAATAACAAGAAGCTGATGGTTAGATGTCTTCCTACTTTTACTTAAAATTTCTTTTGTTCTCAGCTTACATTGTTAACAATCTGCTTGTATGTGGATCACAAACCAATATATTTACCTTTTGTATCCTCAAAGCATCCAAAAAGGTACAGAGACATACTATTGTGTCAGTATTTCTTTATTAAGTGAACAAAATGTAATATTTGTGCCAGCTATATTCAAAGAGTTAAATTCTCTCCTGAATTTTTATAAGAAACTTATTAGAGGTTGGGCTGTATCTTATAGACCAGCTCATTCTTTTTAAAAATATTTTAAAAGTAGATCTTAAAATATTAATGTCTAAAATTTTCATAAAGGCCACTGTGAGAAAGAAATATATTCTGTCTTTGAGAAGCACATCTATCTTACCTGAAGGTCAAATGCACACTAAAACTACTGAATAAAATATTGTCTATGAAGAAAAATGAATTATTCTTATTTCTGTTTTCATTGATACTATGCATATTTATTTTTTGTTTCGTAAGATTATAAACACCAGCTTGTACTTTAAAGTAAAAAACAAGATATTTGCTTATTTTCTAATTGCTTAATTTCTAATAAAATGTACATTTAGAATATAAACCTAAAAAAGAGAATAAACCTATATTCAAAAGGCAAAAAGATATTAGTCTTTAATAATCAATCTTGAAATTAAAAATAAAAATATATTAACTCAACAATTGTTCATCATGAGAAGTTTCCAACAGAGACTTAGACATGAAAGTAAAGAGCACAGAAATTAGTCCATTAGAACAAAAACGTGATGTTTGAAACAATATCTTGGTGACCTCTAACAGTTAATGCCCTTTCTAAATAAATGCTTTAGATCACTGTTTGTGATAAAGACAGTTCTAATAATGTATACTTACAATAAAATTTTAAAGATATGGGTCTTATTTGAAGTCCTAAAGTTTAGCTGAGCCTCCACTGAATTTAGAGGAAGCTTTGCTTTGAAACAGTATTAAGCACTACATGTTAACATAAGATGCCTAAACAATGCCAACAGATAATGACACCCTCCCAAACAACCTACTTCTGAAATATCCATCCCAAAACAGCAGTTTCTCAGGAAGTTATGATTCTTCGTGATGGGATTTATGAGCTCAGATCAGCACTTTAAAATTATACCAACCAGTAACTGGAACAGAATTCAGGATAAGCAAAGGGCAAATGCCTCAGTGTAATAATTACTCTGATTTTTAACATGTACTAAATCCAAATAAAGGGTATACGATATGCATCATATAAAGAAGATAGGTGTTGGCAAAGTACTATCCATAATCAGTGAAGTTCACATGTAAGAAGTTTGTCACAATGAAAATTTACACAATTCTGAGCTTTATAAGACCAAAGACTGAGTTCATTATATAGCTGAGGCACTATTTCACTCCCAAGGTTATTGGATTTTGTTTTGCTCCATGCAAGTAATATATTTCTTCCATTCATTTCTCGCTCTGCTTGTAATGTTTGGTTTCATTTATAAACTCCCCTTATCTATTTAAGCACTGGATTTTAGACAGATTATTGTGTGTTTTTCCTTTTCTTTTTTCTCATTTATTTTGTTTTTTATGAGTTTGAGTAAAAATTTTATCTCTACTTTTATGAATCTTGCTTTTACTTTATTATTTCTAAGGTTTGCATTCTGTACTTCAATAGATCACTCTTCAGACTTCTTCTAAAAGCACGTCTTATCAGTACAGAATTACTGAAGTCTAATGATAATGTTTTATTAAATGTTACATGGAGTCTGAAATTTTCCACAGCAGGTAGCCCAGAATCATTACCAGTCTGAATATTTTCTTTTCCAAGATGATAATGATAAACACAAAGTCTCAGTTGGAGTCTTAACCACTTATTACTTAATCCACAACCCTCCTGCAGGTATATTTTGGTGTCTTCAAATGCCCACCCAAGGTTGTACAACAGCCTAATGTGAAAATACATAAATAATTTTTAAAAGGTCTTATTATACAACATAAGCTTTTAGCCTTGGAGAGATTGTTATCTTACTGGTGAGAAGTCCAAAGTAACCTAAGTATTTGAAAAAATATGCACACCACTAAGTGCTCCTTCCAAGTATTTTTGCAAACTCTTTCTAAAATATTTTTCTTATTTTGACTAAGAACCAACTGAAATACTTGAAATTGTCATTTAATGAAATGTTTAGATAAGGGCAACAGAAGAGTTTCTAAAAGAACTGTCTCCAGGCATGATAAATTCTGCAAGCCAAGCAGGCTGAGCATTATTCAAGTCCTAACAAGGACTCCTCACCAGGCACAAAAGGCCAAAGGGCTTGAACATCACCTTAAGCAAAACAATGGAGAAAACACAAATGCATGTGGCACTGAGACATTCATATTCTTAGCAGCACTTGGTATCTCTAAGATGCAAAAACATGAAATCCATTTCTCACATCATGTAGCCTTGCCAGGATTGACTCTGTTAAAATTTTTGGATAAACAGGTAGATTTTAAGATCAAAATAAAGAGGTTCAAAAGGATAACAGAGATGTCCAGAGTAAGCTGAACAGCCCCATTTCTTCTAATACCAAATAAGTTTTAAATATGCTAATTGGCAAAGGGAAAAATTCAATAAAATGAGAATTCAAAAGGCCTAGTGGTCTAGGTTTGCTTTAAATGTGAAAGCATGAGTACCAGATATTCCGATTTTTAAAAAATTTTTCATAAGAAATTGCATTCATGGCAGAGTTCTTAGAGAACACAAACAGGCAAAAATAAGAAAACGAACTATGGCTCTCCCATGTAACACTACAAACATTTTGGTGTATATATTCAAAACATGACAGTGTAATTAACACATGTAATTAAAATATCCTTCTACTGACACAGAAAAGTTGCATATTATAAACACAGAAATTAAGTTCACAATCTATTAGGGAACTGAAAAAGGCAAATTATTGAACTAATTATTTATACATGCATGCATATAAATACATAAAATGAATCATACATGTTATAGCCATGCTGATTTCTTTTCAAAATGATTTATGACTTAATAAAATATTTGACAGGTTTTATGCTTTGGTTCATTAAATATAATAAAAATAAATTGAGTAATATTTGCTTAATTATCACAAAGGTGGTGATCAAATCCAGCCACTAGTTAAAGCATGGTTGTCAAATGATCTTTCAAATATGTTAACAGTTGTAATTATATAGAGTAAACATGTATGTAGTTTAAAGCTTATAGGTCAGCGATTCTTAGAGAAGAAAAACAAAACAGAATTATGGATTTTAAAGCAAAGAATCTTTTTTTCAGTAAACAGAAAGAAATTCAACTTAATGATGACAGAATAAAGGGGGAGGGGCAGAGGAAAGAGAATTAGCTTTATTTCCCAAATTGGAGTATCAGTCTTCTGTCCTTGGGCATTTGAGTTCTGGGATCTCGAGCCTTCAGTTTTAAAAACTTACATAAGAGTTCCTTTACCCAAGCCCTCAGGCCTTAGAATCAGGACTGAACATACCATATTTTCATAGCAATTTTTGGTCCTTCAACCCACAAATGACATGTCATGAGGCTTCTCTGTCTCTGTAATCATGCTAGCCAATTTCCATAAATTCAGGTAAAGGAGACCAAAATGTAGTTTTCTAAACTCCAGCTTGATAAAGTCACCATATCTGTATTGACACGTAGGACAGTTAACCTGTGAAAACATTTGGATGTAGTTCTGGAACATCCAGCTGATTGAAAGCAAATAATTAGAAATAGATTACATTTTTGTATTAAAATAGCCACAAATTTGATGTTCAAGAGACTGTGATTGTTTAAGACTTCAAATATGAGTACAATATGCAGAGAGTTGAGAAAATCGAAAACAAATGTATTTTTTATGATCTCTATTGTCCTTTTTAGAATGAGCTGAGGGGCCAAACTGAAAAGGAGGCACCTCCCAGACAGGAGTCGGTGACCGGAAACAGCAGCTGGGAAGCCGTCCCCAGGAGGAAGAGTGGGAGCCTGTGCTGACCATAATAACCAGCCACAAAGCTTGGGGGATTTTAGATTTGCTCAAGACCAGAGACTGCCATGTCTCGTTCTTTCTTCTCTGTTCTTAACAGGAATTGTGCTGTGAGATAATCCTATGCCTGTTCCATCAGTAGAGATCGCGATGATAATTTGTGTTTAGTCTGCATGATTCCAATTTCAAAAGAACCCTACTCTATCCTAATGGGACAATTCAGCATTTATCACAGATCTGAAATTTAAGCTCAGATTTACTGTCATTGGAAAATCATTGGCTTGTCACTGCAATAGACAGCATCACAATTCACTCACATCTCCTGCCTCTCTATGTGGTGTGCCTCTCCATCAGCAGCTAACAAACTTTTACCCTATGAAATTCAGGGATGACCGTATGACTTGTCAGATCAAGGCAATTTTAGTGAAAGTAATGTGTGTTATTTACGACTTTAACGATGAGATCGTGATTCAAAATCTCATTTCCTCTTGTTATGGGGTAGTCAGTACCCACAAAAAAGAGCTCTATCAGCTTGGATTTCTCAAAGAAGATTAGGTGGACAAGGATTGTTGTTATTTCAAGATGGACAAGAAGCACAAAGCAGTGTGGGGAAGGCTGTGTCTTAAATTAACCTTACCTCTTGTAATTGCAGAGACTTTGAGCTCTGCTAGGCCACATGATGGTCTGTTCTGGAGGAAGTCTTACCGTAGTAGAGTGTAAAAGGAAAGGAAAGCAGGACCTTAATCCCAGTGGAACGATGCGGAGGCAGCATGAGATGCTTTGCTAAGATGTGTCTGAAAGAACTGTAAACATGAAGGCCAGACATAGCAAAGACTGTCCCTGGGACAGTTACACGATTCAGTTCTCATTTATCTGTACTTTCTCCCTGTGATGTCCCCCTTGTGCGTTTTGTAAAGAAAAGACTTCAATGAATAGCCAGAGACAGCTATAATCGAGGCTTTAGTCATAGAGACCGTGGTGCCCTGATCCCACAACTTTGCCTCTCTCTCTTTTATTCTTTTCATCCACCATGTCTTGTTTTTGGGACTCATCACCTTACAGAAAACAACAAAGGGGAAATAGACTTCTGCCTTAGACCCATCAGATCCGATGGTATGTGTAATCTAGTGTATCCTGGCTGATATGGAAATGCTTATATTTTACCCAATTATTTTACCCAATTATATTTTACAGTGCTGTGAATCAAATCTAGGATCTTATGCATGCTGGGTAAGTGCTCTAACAGTCAATTATACTCTTGTTCCTTTATAAATTTTTATAATACATGTATATATAGAAATATAAAGCTACATAAAAGAATTTTCCAAGAAAAAATGACAAATACAGGTTCTAGTTTGCCAATCATTTTTAGGTACTAGAGCCTAGGATATTTTATTTTCATTTAATTTGGTATCACTACTTTTTCCATTCCATATGTTTATATGAGAAAAAGAAGAGAGAAAGAGAAGATAAAATCAAAGATGAAAAAAGAATAAATTTTACCTCATTGTCCCTGAACAAGAATATAAAAATTACATAGAATGCCTCTAACATTTTGTACTCTTAAAAAAATTGTCATTAATTTAACTGAGTTATTTACTTGCCTAGTACTATTTATTAAGTAATTTTGTCTCTTTTCTTACCTCTTTTTTGATAGGCAATCATTATCAGATGTTACATTTCTGCTTAATTTGTAGCAATTGCTGAATTCAGGGCCCTATTCCATTTATCTGTCTTCTAACTATGGAATATTTTAGTGATTGAAAATGTATATACATTCCTATATCTCATAAATACGTAACCCTCTCCATTCCTATCATTACTCTGGTTCTTCAAAACTATACTATCCATTCTCATTCATTTCCTCTTTTAAAATAACTCAAAGATTATTTTTGCCAAGTTCTCTCCAAAATTCATCAAGAGCATTATTTCTCACTCAATTTACAAGTTAATGGAGAGAACAGATATCTTTAAATATTGAGACTTCTTGTCAAAAAAGATGGATGTTACTTCACTAGCTCATGTCATTTCTTTTTCCTCGGTAGAATTATCTATTTTCATGCTTGTAGAGTCTTTAAATGTTTTTAAAATTGGAATAATTTTGTCCTTTGTTATATGACAAATTTAAGTTTATGTAAACTTAAGTAAAACATTAAGATTTTCTATGTTTCGAAAGTTGTTTAACTGGAGCTTTTGGATTTTAATCAGACAATTATAATTTATAAATAATGATTTTTACTGTCATAAACGAAAACATTTTATCTTCCCTCTCTGTTTGCTTGATTGTAATTCTCTGAACAATACTGAATTATAGGAAGTGAACTGTTTTTTCTTGTTCCTTATTTTAATAGTAATGCTTCTTGTATTTTATTTTTCTTTTTTTTTTTTTTTTTTTTTTTTTTTTTGTCTTTTTTCGTTTTTATCGGTACCAGGGATCGAACTCACGACTGCCTGCTTGCAAGGCAGGCACTTATGCCGCTGAGCTAAATCCCCAGCCCTGTATTTTATTTTTCAAAATAATAGAGATTATTGACTCTTTATCAAAATTATTTTTATAGTAAATAACCACCTTGTCCTGCTATACTCTGAGTTTATGTAAGAAATGGTTACTCAAGGTCTCATCAGTTAAAATATTTATAAAATTATAATATCAATTTATTGAAACTGAATTTCATTAAAATATTTTCTAATGTATTTGAATTTCATGAATAACTCTGATTTTTTTATAATATATTAACTAACTCCTTTCTGGTTTAGTTTGCCATGATTTTAAAAGATCATTTAATTTTTTTTGTAACGTAATCTTCATGAATGCTAGGACACATCACTGTATCTCTAACACAAATATTATACCTAGTGAACATTCAACAATTACTACTAACGAATGAAGTGTTACATACTTTCATGTGAGGTTATTCATTTTCATGCTTGCTTTCATTATCGGACTACATAATTTCACTAAAGGAATGTAAGAGACAGTCGCATTTATTGCAGGTAAATTGATATAGATGATTCTACCTTTATCCAACCTTTTGTCAAAAAATGAAAATATGAATAAAACACAATTTTGTCAAAATAAAGCCTCAGTCCACAGTTCAATTTTCTAAATAAAAGAAAGGAAAAGATAGAACCTTTCTGACACCAAGCATATGAAAAGTAATCAAAGATAATGTCGTAAGCCTACAAGCAGAGTATTAGAGCCTTGTAAGGTTTCTAAGTTCAGACAGAGGCCTTGGAGATAGGGTACTGCATTTATTGGCACATGAAATAAGGATATGCATCCTCTGGCCAGTGAAAATGGTCTAATAGAGACTGGAAAATAATTATGATTAAAATTAGAAAAAGAATTGAAACTATAATAAAAGATAGAACACTACAAAAAATAATAGGTAGATCTGCAAAATAACCATACACATCCTAAAACTGAAAAAACTAGTTGACTCTAAAACCTCAGTGTGTTTGTTGAGCATCAGAATAAACACATCTAAAGAGAAAAAAGAAATAGTTTGTGATGTGGTTTGATATAAAATGTCTCTCAAAAATTCACGTGTGCAGAGATGATACTTTTAGAACAATAATTGAATATGAGGTCTCAGACTTTAAATGGATATTACAATGTAGGGCCTACCTGGATGAAGCAGAGCCTATGGGCATTGCATTGAAGTTTGCATGTTGGGCCAGACCCCTCCATTTCTGGTTCATTCCCTTTTACCTTCCTGGTTGCCATGAGTTGAACAATGTTCCTCCATGACCTTCTGCCATGATGCATCTGCTTTGGAACCAGCCAGTCATGTACTCAGTCTCTCTATCCATGAGCCAGAATAAACCTTTCCTGTGTATGTCAGGTTTATTGTGCCAACCAAAGAAGACTGATTAATACATTATGTATAATTCTCACATTTTATTTCTATAAAAACTGTAATTTTAATAATTTATCTGATTGTTTTCATTCATGTAAATAATTGAATAAATATGCCAGGTACTGGAAGACACAAGAGAAGCACCTAGCACTTAAAATGTCATCTATAAATGTTTGCTATTTTCATTCAAATAAAATATATAATTTAGTTCATACAGACACTTAAGAAGTAGAAAGTGATATTTTCATTTTTACTGCTGAATGAAGATTTTGGAGGTTAAGTAGTTTGTCCAAGCTCACTTTTGTAGACTTATAAAACACATACCGAGTCCACTAAAAAATGCATACACACTTCAGAAGAAGAAAAATGCATGATGTTTTTTCAACAGATGGTGTTGCCCTCACATGGGGTGTCCTAGATAATGTCACAGAAAATCCACTACCCTGTCAGCCTTTGGAGAAGAAATTGAAAATGCATGTGAAGTGATCTCAATGACCAGGGTTACATAAGCAGCAGTTCACAGTACTAGTAAATGTCTGAAAGTGAATGGCCACCACTGTGAGCATCCTTTGTAATTATAGAGGCCAAAAGTAACTTGTATTAATTTCATGATGTTTCAATAAAGTTAGTGTTAAAGTATTTGTACAAGTTTTTCTTTTCCCGAAATGTGTATACATTTTTAACTGACTCTATATGTTTTCTGATTATAGTATATACATTTTGATATTGACTTTAGGTAAGTTTGTGTAACCAAAATATCTGTGTGCTTAAGTATGCAGTCAAGTGAACAACAATTGGATACCAAATAGTTATACACAGTTGATCTTTTATCTTAAGAAGGCTTCTATCCTCTGTCTGTAACTGAAATACTTTTTTTTAAAATCCTTTTTATCTTTTTATCGGTACCAGGGATCGAACTCACAACCGCCTGCTTGCAAGGCAGGTGCTTATGCCACTAAGCTAAATCCCCAGCCCCTGTAACTGAGAGTACTATAACAATTGTTTTTCAAAATCCATTTTGATTCCTCCTGGGAAAATCTTTACAAGCCTTTTAGGCAGTTAATCATGGCCATGTAGTATGATGTAGGCAATGGAATGTACACAGGCGTGATGGATGTCACATCCATGTTGGCTCCCTAAAATCCTCATGGGCCTCCCTACTATTTCTCTTTCCTGTTTACTAACCTTGAAAGGAGAAGAATTTGACAAATTAGAGGTAGGTAGAGCCCTAAAGCACAGCCTGAATCTCCATGAATGCACCAAAGGAAGACAACTTGCTCAGAAACTCCTTTGGGTCATACCCAAGCAAGAAGTGCTTTTATTGTGTGAAACTTCTGAGCTATAGGGTTTTGAAACAGCTTCTTATGTTATTAACAATAATCAGTCTAAGATCATTTGCTGGATTATAATGTTTCACAGGTCTTATGCTAAGGGTATTCTTCTATAACAAGTAGTTTTAAAAATCCAAATGCTTGTAAAATTTTCTTTTTATCTTTAAAATTTATAATATATGGAAGCATGAGCTCCTTTTCATTAATTCTACTGGGAACCCGCTGAACTTGCACGTAGAGTCAGATTGTGGTAGACAGCACAACGACACTCTCAAAGATACATACTAATTCTTCAAACTGTTGAATATTTTACCTCTTGTGGCAGAGAGACCTTGCAGATGTCTTTAAGGACCTTGATGAGAGGGGAAAAGAGATTATCCAAGTGGATCCAATCTGGTCTCAAGGAGAAAGATAACAGAAACAGAGTCAGACAGAAGCAAGGTTGGGTTTTTCGAATAATGCACCACAAGCCAAGGAATAGGAGTAATCCCTGGAATCCAAAAAAGACAAAGAAATGCACCATTCCTGGAATCTCCAAGGAGAAGTAGAGGACTGCAGACACCTTGGTTTATTTCAATGAATAAATTGGATATTTATCCATGAACTTTAAGATCATAAATTCCTTCTGACTAAAGTCACTAAGCTTGTGGTAGTTTAACAGCAGTGTAAAAAAAAAAAAAAAAAAAAAAACTAACTAACTACACAGGGCTTTCTTCATCTCAGGATATTTTATTATACTTCTTTATTTTTTTCTGTTTTTTGGTACTGGGGATTGAACTCACGACCTCATGCTTACCTGGCAGGCACTTATGCCACTGAGCTAAATCCCTGGCAAAAGGAAGGATCATGTAAATAATTGATTTAAATATGGAGTTTATTTGGTTTCTCTGGTAATATTTTTTGTTCCCTTTGGGTACTAGGGATTGAACTCAAGGCCTCACATTTACCAGGCAAACATTTATGTCACTGAGCTAAATCCCCAGCCCTTTACTATTTTTTAATATCACTTTTTTATTTAAAAACATCTCCTAACACATGAATTACACATGAATTGAATCTTATAGATACCTGACATGACTCATATTTCTCTCATTATGTCCCATCAATTATTTTTTTCATCTAAATTCTGATTTTCTAATGTGTTATTAGTTTTCATGACATCGAACAGGCTATCCTTAGAAAAATAAAACTTTTTAAAAATTCAATCATTGTTTTAAGCCCCACAATCATTATTATATCAAGGTCTATTGTCAGCCTAGAATTTTGTGAGTCTCATTTAGATCCTTACAAGTTCAAAAAACTTACTCTGATTTCCTGCAATAATTGTGACTCACCAGAGTCCTTATGTTCTGAATGCTCAAATGGTTCTCTTTTAGACTGCTAAGATTTTAATATGCCTACTTACTTTTCTCTGCTTGCTCATTTATGTGAAAGTAGATATAATTAGTGTTTTGGTATCTAAAATAAGTTTTAAAATTAGAGGAAAATACTTAGGACGCCTCGTTATTCTTTTCCTTGCCTGGGTAGCAATGCAGCGTTTCTGACAGGGACACCAAGCACTAGTAAGCAGCAGGAAGCATCAATAGGAGGTTGGAACTTCACCCTTGTTTAAAATCAGCTTATTCTTTTGTCTTTTTTGTAGAGTGCAGTCAGTAGGGCATGACACCCATCTCCCCTGAACATGGCAGAAGATAGGTTGGATATCCCTCAGTTCTTAACCCTGAATACAAACAGCACACTGTCTTGCCTTTTTATTTTGAAAATTAAAAGTGACATTGGAAGTAATCAGTATTATGTTCACCTGCAGACATGGGAATGAGGACAACTCATGTCCGGGAAATAGAATTTTCAATAAGGACCAGCGTCATACTGGAGACACATCTGTCTGTTGGACTTGATTGGTATTGAGATTTCATCACTTTATACTTCAAAGTACAATTTAAAAAACTATAAATTTCCCTTTGTAATTAAGAAGTAATAATTGTAATATGCATTTTTATTTAAAGAGGAAATAACAATATTAACAGTGGTGTTTTCAGAAATATTTATTTCTTATAATCAAATTATGTTATTAAAAACCTAAGCATTTCTGGATACAAGAATAATCATTTAATGAATACTACAATGTTAAATCCTTTCTACAAAAATTTTATTACGTCTTATTTGTTTTAAAAATTCTATTGAATAATAACTGTAACCTACACTTTATAGAGATAATAACTGAAACAGAGGATTAAGTGTTGTTCAAGACAAGAAAGTGTGAAAAACAGAGCTAAGATTCAGGATTCTAACACAGATTGACAGACACCAAATTCAGTTCTGAAATTAAAGCATTAAAATGTTTAGTGTTGAGCAACTTCAAGATGACATGTGATATCTGTGTTTAAAGGAAACTGTGTAAATTTAAATGGAGTCATTGTAGTAAAAATGGCTTGAGCAGGTCCTGGGTGTTCCATGATTGTCTATCAGAGTGTAATTGAGGTTAACCATATCACAGAAGCAATGTGATTGATCATGATCCTTTGCACTTGTTAATATAAATTGCATTCCTATGATTTTTTCACAATGTAATAGTTCTTTTTCACAATGTATAGTTCTTTTTCATGCTAAATTCTGCATTTCCTTAATGTGGTCAGTTCTCACATATTTAAATCAGTAGAATTCAAACAAGACTACATTTCTTTCATCTAAATAATTTACTTTAGAAAAATGGATGTAAAGAGAGTAGTTTAGAAATAGCATTGGATACACAGAATCAGCTCTTGGCTTCCAGGAGACTGAAGAAAATTGCACAATAAATCAATTTTTATGGATGCTATTGACTTGCAACATTTGCTGCTTTTAAAAATTAATAGTTAAAGTAATGAACATTCAAAAAACTCTTTGCACCATCAGTTTGATTAATTCTTTGATATGAAGTATGGATGACAGATACAATATTTGAAACTAGATGTTCTTGCAGTGCAATCAGAGAAAACCCGATAATAGAGAATGCAGCGGTCAATACAAACAATGCAATTTTTTCATTTAATCTAAGCAAAAGATTCCTTTGCATAGATATGTCCCATCTAATAAAATGAAAGTTTAATTATTTGTATAAATGTTATTGTAAATGCATAATAGTGACTCCATAGTCCAAGTGTCATCATTTTATATGAACATTGCATTACAGTAAAACTGGTTATAAAATGCTGCACTGAGGAATTGTGCAAGAGATTTTTAACATAGCACTCAGCCAGTAGATGAGTTTATTAAAGTTACTGAATTATGTAGTGGAAAAAGTGAAGCTACTTAAACTCTCCCCCTGGAATGTGCAACAAAAGTGAGACAGTGGAATGGTTGCAAGAGATTAGATGCCAAACTTTGTGGTACTTTTTTAACACTAATGTGAAATCCATTAATATTTCAGCTTTCTGGAAAACATACAAATCCATTGAAACTTGTTTGCAGTAAATTCACACAAATCTATAAGAACACGTGATAACATAAACCAGAAAGATATAAACCAGAAGAGCCAACCCTGCTATGACTACAGAAACAGGAAAGCCAAGTACAGACTCCTGGTTGGTGATTTTAAGGGACCTGTAGGTAGAGAGAGAAACAAGAAGTGTGCGGTTCTCATTTGTATCTTATCAAAAAGGCACTTCCATTCATCTTCTATTATATCAACTTGAATGGCTGACATACTACTTTCTGAACTCCTGAACTTACTCTGGAGTTGCTATTTTATGATGGAGAGCTTTCTCAGAACATCTGAGTGAATGGACATTTTATTAAAGTTAGGTTAGTATGTCATGATCCAAGTGAGTGAACAGGCTTTGGAGTCAGCCTAGTTTACTTCTCAGCTCCACCACTTGCTGCGTTCAGTCTTCCCACGTTAACTTTTCTGAGTTTCATTTCTTAAAGGGTTGATGTAAAAAGTAAATTAGGTGTTTCTTATGAAGTATTTGGCAGAGAATTTAATTTAAAATTTACACAATTAATATTAGGCTACTATCAAGCATATTTACTTTAGTTTGACATAAAACTATGTGATAAAACTATTGTAAACTGTTTGAATTAATGTGTCAGGGGTAAGCTTAATAATTCACTGCAAGTACTTACAGAATTAAGAAAATCTCTTTCACTCATGGTTATGGTTTATTATGGAAAAAAAGATACAAATTTAAATCAGCAAATGAAAAGGGTTATAGGGAAGTGTTTGGAAGAAATAAGCCACAGGCTTTCTGCTGTCTTCTTGGTAGAGTTATGTGGACAGTGCTTAATTCTTCCAGCAAAAATGGAAGACAACACATGAAAATTCTTACCAGTGGTGGAAACTCACCTGTGCCTGGAGGTTCAGACTTCTTACTGGAAACGAGACCAGCATTGGCGATTCAATCTCCAGGCTTTCTAGAGGTCAAGCAATAGAGAACCCAGGGAATCAGGAGACTTGCTCACCATTTCATTACCAGGGTTCTCCAGAAAGGCAGTGCCAGTAGAATATACACAGTAAGGGAGATGATTTATTAGAGGAATGGGCTCCTATGTGCGTGGTGGCTGAGGAATCCCTCAGTGAGCCACACAAAGAGGGAGCCCCTGGGATGTCAGCAATGAAGTTCTCCCTTGTCTGTCATCTCACTGCTCTTTTTTTCTCTACCTTTATTCTCTGCTATAGCTTAAGATATACAACCCCAAAGGGCCATTGTTAGAGGTATGGTTCTTGACCACTGAGAAATGGTAGAACCTTGAGAGGATGAAGCCTAGTAGGGGTCTTACGTCTTTGGGGGGGGGGCATGTCTTGGAAGGGCACAGTGAGATTCCAATCCCTCCCTCTCTTTTGTTCCTGGGTTGTCTCCACTTTCACTTCCTGTGTGATTGTTGCTTCATTACAGGCCTCAAGCAAAAAGGGTCAATCTACGGTAACAATAACCTCCAAAATCGTAAGCCAAAAAAAGCCTTTCTTCTTGATAAATAGATTATCCCAGATATTTTGTCACAACAATGGACTAATACATTCCATTTTCTGGACTAGAAATTGCAAATATACTTATGATAAAGGTCATTACAAAACATTGTTTCAGTGGTGCATTAGTATTTCTTCTAAACTGCCACAACTTACATTTATGTATTGAAGATACTATGTCAAATTACAACAGCTTTGAAGTTAAGCCTTTAAAGATACTGTATCCTATGATAATAGTATAAAAATATTTTAATGACCTTAATATATTTGGTTAGCAGGAAGATGTAAATATTTGAATAAAAATAAGTAGTGATCACTGGGAAACAGCATGGGTTTGCTAATCAAAAGTCATATTCAGCCAAATGTATTCATTTTCTTTGCAGGAGGTAGACAATAAGTTGTCAGAGAAATGAGGTCCGGTATATCTGGATTAAGGACATTAAGAAAGATCAGAAAGAAAAATGCCCTGGTTGTTAAATGATAAATTCATGTAAAGCAGAAGTGGATCTACAGTTTTTAATGGACTTCATATACAAATGCTGACATGCAGATCAAGTTAAAGTTAAAAAGAAGTATCAGACAGTAAGAGCAGGCATTTAAGAGACATTCTCTCTGAACCAAGCACCACTTTAAGTCCTTTTGTTATTATGTTTGTTCCACCATTTCAGCTTTTCTCCTTCATTAGCATTTTCAGTTTTTACTCTGCCTCTTTCCCTTCTTCCTCTCTGTTTTCATTGCTTCCTGGTATTTCCATTAATTTCTTAGGCAAATTTAGAGGCAATTAACTCCATATCTGTACTGTACAATATAGTATAGTAAGAGGCTATCAGCTACATGTGGCTATTTAGCACTTGAGAAGTGGTTGATTCAAACTGGTATAAAAGTAAAATACATATTAAATATTAAAAGTATAAAAATTAAATATTTCATAGCAGTTCTTAATGCTGACTACATAGATATTCTATGACAAACAAAATAATATATATAAGACAATTTTACCTAATTAGTACAGATGCTAAAAATTTAAACTGACAGATGCAATTTACTCCGTGGCTTGCATTATAATACAGTGAGCTAGATGAGTTCTAGATGAATATTCAGAGGCCTTTTGTTTGTACCATTATTAAGAAAATGCTAAAGGAAGGCAGCCTGTCCTAGAAAGCTCTTGTGCCACATTTTTAGAGCCAAAGTAGACACAGAAAGAGGTGATTTAAAATTACTGTATTGTCTAATCAATGGCAGAAGTTTTTAAAGCCCTTAAATCTCTTGTTGGAGATACATGAGTTGTCATAAAGGTAACCTCTACCCACCCAGTGCCTTTCCAATCAGGCCTTTTGGGGTTGATCTTTTCCACCCTTGAGTGAATCCATGCTCATTCAGAAAAGAAGTGTCACTGCAAGAATTTAAGTCTCAGCCACACCTAGCCACCTTCATTGAACCCTGGAAGCTGAGGGCATGTGAAATGATTTCCAGCATGCTTGTTCTCACTCAGGGAGAGCTTTGGACCATTACTCCCAGTGGTTAGGACCCTGCTCAGCTTCCTGAAACATCACTGAAGGCATGGGTGGTCCCTCGGGCCTGACTGGGCCATATCTAGCAACCTCCATTGAATAGTGGGAGATAAGGGATCAGGAGGTGAGTTCCAGCATGCTTGCACTCCTGGAGAGCTTTGGAACATTGCTTACAGTGGTTAGGACCCTGCCCAGAGCCCTAGACCACCAGAGGATGCAAGGGAGGTCCCTGCAAGCCTGACTGGGCTAAGCCCAGTGACCTCAAATCACTCCTGGGGAGATGTGGGCACCAGAGGTGATATCTAGTACGCTCATAGGAAGCTTGGAAACATCACTCAAAACCCAGAAATATAGGAAAATGATAAAACAAAAGACCAAAATGTAATCACAAAACTCCACCCCATCCCAAGCAAGCCTAGGAGCCATGTACACAGAAGAAAATGTAAGCCACAAAATGCCTGAAATGATATCAACTGAAATAAAGAAACAACTTCAGGAAGCCATGAAAGAACTCAAATCAGAAATGATCTCCCAATTAAAAGAAGAAATAATAAATATAATGAAAGAAATGCTAAACATCTAAAGAAGACAAAGTTAACAAGTTAGAGGAACAATGCAAAAAGATGGAAACCCTGAAAAAACAATATTAAAAAAAAAAAACAATGCATGAAGCAGATTCAAAGAGATACTCAGGAAATAAAAAATTCCTTTGCAAGTTGACAAAACCATTTCAATGAAAGTGAAGATAGAATTTCAGACCTCAAAGACAAGACTACAGCTAGTGGACAGAAAAGGAAAAATCTTTTAAAAATAACAAGGAATGAGGAAATCATATTTCAACAGCTGCAAGATGATGAAAAGAAAAACAACATAAGGTTGATAGGGATAAATGAAAAGGGGACAACACAAATGATATCAAGAGGCTATTTAAAGAAATAATAGCTGAAAATTTCCCAAACATGAGAACAGAAACTGAGATACGGATCAGTGAAGAATATAGAACTCCAAATAGCCATAACTAAAATAAAACTACACCCAGACATACAAGTCAACATTCCAGAAATCCAACATAAGAACAGAGTACTAAAAGCTGCTAGAGAGAAGAGACAGATCACCTATAAAGGAAAACCTATCAGAATTCACAGCAGACTTCTCAACACAAACAATGAAGTCAAGAAGATCATGGGTGAAGTATTTCAGAACCTATAGGAAAATGACTTCCAACCCATACTGATATACCTGAAAAACTGTCCTTCAAGATGGGATGGAGAAATATGATACTTCCATGACAAAGAACAGCTGAAGAGTTTCATGATCACGAAACCAACCCTGCAAAGAATGCTGAAAGACATTCTAGATAGACATAGGAAAAAACTATTAAGTAGGGCAGACAATTAAACAGAGTGTAAAGGTAAAGAAGCAATAGAAAAAAGATACCAGGTCAAAAGTAAACCAATATATATATCAGTTATAACCATTAATGTAAATGGCCTCAGTTCACCAATTAAATGAAACAGACTGGCAGAATAGATCAAGAAACAACATCCAACCATGTGCTGTCTACAAGAAATCCATATAACCCAAAAGGAAACTCATAGACTGAAAGTCAAAGATTAGAAAACAATACTTCATGCAATAAGGAATGAAAAGGGTGAAATCACTACAGTCTCTGGAAATTCAAAAGATCATCAACACCTATTTCAAAAACCTCTACATTCATAGGTTCAATAACACAGAAGAAATAGACAGATCCTAGAAACATATGACATGCTAAAGGTGACTCAAAAAGACGTAAAATTGCTAAACAACCCAATTTCTACTAATGAAATTGAAAATGTAATTAAATCCTTACCAAGAAAGAGCAGCCCAGGCCCAGATGGATTCACGGCAGAATTCTACAAGAAATTCAAAGGCTTAATGCTGACATTCCTCAAACTCTTCAATGAAATTGAAAGGGAAGCAACCCTTCCTAACTCATTCCTGGCAGCAAATAGTACCTGAGAAAGACCCAACTGAAAAAAAGAGAACTACAGGTCAGTCATCCTAATGACAAAGATGCAAAAGTTCTCAATAAAATACCGGCAGACAGAAATCAGCAAATCGTCAAGAAGATTATTCACCACAAGCCAGTGGGATTCATCTGAGGAATTCAGAATGGCTCAACATATGTAAATCAATAAATGTAATCTACCATATAGATAGAAACAAAAATAAGAATCACATTATCATTTCTGTAAATTAAGAAAAAGATTTTGATAAGGTCCAACACGTATTTATAATAAGAACCTAACAGAGAATTGGAATAGATGATCTTTAACTGAATATGATAAAGGCCATCAATGACAAACCAACAGCCAGCATCCTATTAAATGCCCCAAAACTGAAAGTCTTTACTCTAAAATCAGGAACAACACAAGGTGACCATTATCACCACTCTTATTCAACATAGTGCTGGAAATACTAGCTAGAGTAATTAGACAAGAGAGAGAAATAAAAGGAGTGAGGGTAGGAAAAGAAATTAAATGATCATTATTTGCAGATGACATGATACTCCACACAGAAGACCCCAAAACTTCATTGAAATATGCCTAGATAAAATAAATTTAGTAATGTAGTGGGATACAAAGTCAACACTCAAAAATGAACAGCATTGCTATACACTAACAACAAAATCACTGAGAAAGAAATAAGAGAGGCCACACCATTCACAATAGCACCCCCCAAAAGTGAAATACTTAGGAATCAGTCCTAGGAAAGTTGTAAAAAATCTTTTCAGGGAAAATTATAAAACCCTGAAAAAAGAAATTGAAGATGCTCTCAGAAAATGGAAAGACATTCCTTGTTCATGGATAGGAAGAACCAATATTGTGAAAATGTCCATTCTCTCAAAATCGTTAAAAAGATTTAATTTAATTCCAATTAAAATATCACTAGCATACCTCATAGATATAGAGAAATCACTCATAAAATACATCTGGAACCAGAAGAGACCTAGAATTGCAAAGGCAATTCTGGGCAACAAACACAAGGCAGGAGGCATCACAATCCCTGATTTGAAGTGATGCTACAAAGCTGCTGTAATAAAATCAGCATGGTACTGGAATAAAAACAGACATGAAGATCAATGGAATAGATTAGAAGATACAACCACAACTAGAAATACACTCAACCACCGTATCTTTGATACAGGTGCCAAATACATCTACTAGAAAAAGATAGTCTTTTCAATAAATGGTGATGGAAAGATTGGCTCTCCAGGTGACATAACTAAAATTAGACCCAGATCTATCACCATGTACCAAACCAAAGTCTAAATGGATCAAAGATCTAAAAATTAAAGCAGAAACACTAAATCTGTTGGAAGACAAAGTAGGTAAAAATCTTGAAGGCATAGAGGTAGGTAGAGAATTCATGAACAAGAATCAAACCACACGGGAAATACTTCCCAGAATCAATAACTGGGATCACATCTTATTAAAGAGTTTTTGCATGTCGAATGAAATCTCCAGCACAGTGAAAAGAAAATCCACAAATTGGGAAAAAATCTTAGTGAACTGTCACTCAGACAAAGAACTTCTGTCCAGAATGTATAAAGAATTTTAAAAAATCAGACCCCCAAAATTCAAAGACCCAATCCAAAAATGGGCATCTGAGATAACACACACTTCTCAGCTGAAGAAATATGAATGACAAATAACTACATGAAAAAATGTTCATCATCATTGATCATTAGAGAAATGCAAATTAAAACCACACTGGGATTCCTTCTCACTCCAAAAAGAATGGCCAGGATCAAGACAACTACCAACAACAAATGCTGGAAAGCCTGTGTGGAAAAAGGAACTCTTTTCCACTGTTTGTGGAGGTGTAGACTGGTGCGGGTACTGTAGAAATCAGTTTTATAGTTACTCAGAAAGTTGGGATTGGAAGGCCCATTTGACCCAGCTATTCCACTTCTGGGCATATTCCCAGAAAAACTGGAAACATCATACCACAGTGATATATGTGCACCCATGTTTATAGCAGCAAGTTTGTAGTAGCCAAATCTGGAAGAGAACTAATTTCCTATGAACTGAGGAATGGCTAAAAAGATGTGGTATTTTTATACAATGGAGTACTACTCAGGTATAAAGAAGGATCACATTGAGACTTTTTAGGTAAATGGATGTGACTTGAGACCATACTCATAAAGAAATAATTGAGACTCACATGTGTACATACCATATTGTCCCTCTAATTTTAAGAAACTGAAGGAGCAAATAAGATACAAAATCTTTAATAAATATTTTGAAAGAGTAATAAACTGCTCAAAGGGGAAAAATAATGCAGGGAAAAAGGAGAAAAAAAGGAAGAGAAAAGACAAAAGATATAAATTTTTATATACACACTTAAGCCAGCTAAGATGATTGTGCTACTAATTCTATTAGTTCTTTGAACAAAACAGTTAACATTTATAGAATTAGGTCAATTTTGCACGATTATATCTGGTAATCTGAGTAAATCTTTTCAAGAGAACTATGCAAAATAACAACCTTAGTTATGTTCCTACCACCTTGTTTTGAAAATCTATATTGTCATTGTTTGGGGCTCTTTGTTATTGTTATTTATTTTTCTCTTTTGTGTCTTTTCTCATAATTTCTTATGTTTTATTTTTCTCTCTAATAAAGCAAGTATAGATGTACATGTATAGGATTACACATGCCTTAACAGAATTATAAGAATCAATTTTATTACATGTGATGGTATGAATAGCTACTTTGAAGAAGATGAGACATAATGGTAGGTTTGCTGATTTCCCAGTATCTTGCTGTGAAGTCCAG
The DNA here is from genome assembly GCF_034190915.1 of Cavia porcellus. Classification (NCBI taxonomy): domain Eukaryota; kingdom Metazoa; phylum Chordata; class Mammalia; order Rodentia; family Caviidae; genus Cavia; species Cavia porcellus. The sequence continues at coordinate 56,768,273 of NW_026947505.1, read as the reverse complement.
TAATGGTTTTATTCTTTATTTTGATTGGTTGAAGACCATTTTGTATTATTTAATTTCAATATATGTGAAGGAATGGATTTTTAAGGTAACAAGACACATTATGGTAGCCATTGTTTATTTTTCTATCATCTGGTTTTGAAGGCTTGTTATGCTTTCATTGTTTTATTTTGACCAGTTTTATACAATTTTGTCTTGTTTGAATTCATTGTGTGTGAAGATATAGACAACTATTTTGAAGAAAATAAGAGACATTATGGTAGCCACTGTTGATTTCCCGTTGTCTTGTTTTGAAATTCTGTGTTGTTGCATTGTTTTTGTTTTGTTCTGTGTTTTTTTCTGCTTTATTCTCTTTAAAGTAAAAAAATAAAAAGAATAAATGAGATGGTATATATAAAGTGCACAGTGTATATATTAAATGAATGAGGCAATGATGCAATGTTTTAAGGCTGTGCTAGGCTCAATCTTAGTAGACTAAAAAACAGTATAGACAATAGTAAAACCAACAAGCAAACAACAAACAGCATAGGCACAGGTTTCCCTATATCCTAAATAAAGCACCGTCCCTCTTCATGGCAGGCTGTCAGGAACTATTTCTACTTTTCCTAGCCTCATGCCATCATTATTTTTCTCTCAGACTGTATTAATGAAGGCAAAATTCATGGGAAGATTAGATACATTGCAGGTTATGGCAGAGATCACTTTGTTTGTATCAAACAAACTTTGTTCTTTCCTTTCATAGAAAGAATTGTAGCTGAGCACATCACTGAATGACATTTTTCAGGCTTTTATGTAGTGCATATGACCAAGGGAAGATGGGCAGAAGAGATCCAAGCTTCTTCCACGTTAGAGTTTTCAAGAGATAGGTTGTGTCCTCTTTTGCTTTTGACTGAATACAGATAATGATGAGGGGCTTGTGCAGCTGGAACTGGAAAGAGTCCTTAAATGGACTCCAGGAGAAAGGTCACCCTAAGACTGCTATGGAAGCCATATATTTAATTTTTGAGCTACTTAAGTTTGTTGTTGTTTGCCATTATTTTGTAGTCTGTCTCAGGTAATACAGAAAGACCGAATGCTCTAGCTGTTTCAATGCAATGGTCTTTCCCCTTTGCAGCCATTTAGGGAGGAGGTCTGGAGACCGTATCTGTTCTCACCCAAAAGAGTATTTAAAGTGACTCATCTGGAAAGTTTGTGTTATGTTTCCTGGAAGTTGGAGACATACAGAGATTAGTTACTCTTTAAATCTGGGGGCACCTTATGTTGATGGAGGAGGAAGGGAGGAAAGGAGAGAGAAAGAGAGAGAGACAGGGAGAGAGAGAGAGAGAGAGAGAGAGAGAGAGAGAGAGAGAGAGAGAGAGAGAGAGAATCTCCAAGAACAGATGTGCAACCATCAGAGGAAGACAGCCACAGCCATCTCTATGGAGACCCACAGAATAGAAGTGAAGCAGTGGTGAAGGGACAAAGCTACAGGCAACTTCTCTTTTGGAGCCCATGGGCTCTGGGACCAGCGTAAGGCCATGTTGACTGCTCCAGTAGCCATGTTTGGGTCTGCCTCTAAGGCACCCAGAGCATTCAGCAATGGCTTGGAGAGGAAGAGCAGCTGTTCCTGTGATGCTCGTGGGGCTCTGCAGACATGTGTCTGCTCAGCAGTCAGGCATTTACCTCCATCACACCCTTCTTCATTTAACCCACTGATCTTCAAGGGACCAAAACAGCAGTGGGGAGGATGAGTTGAAGAGGAACAGATGTCAACTGTGCTTTCTTGGCTCATTCTGCAAGCTCTTGAGAAAGAAAATTAAAATTGTACAATATATTAAACTCTAGCATTAGAATTTATGAGACAATTATTTTTATTTTTTTATGTTAAAGAGAATAAAACAAAAGACAACAGAACAAATCAAATCAGAACAAAACAATGCAAGCAACACAGCACTTCATGAAAAGACAACTGGATATCAATAGTAGCTACCATAATGTCTCTTGTCTTTGAAATAGTTGAGCATACCTTTACATACAAAAATATTAAACATAACAAAATAGTATAAAACCATTCAAGAGAATGAAGTATTACAGGACATTCAAAACCAAATGACTGATAATGAACAATGGCTACTATAGTATCTCATTTTCCTTAAAAAGGTTTTTATACTATCACATATGTTAATAACAAATAAAACACAACATGATAGAACCAATGGAAATAGAAGAACAAAAGCGTAGTAGGACTTCAGAGCAAGGTGATATTAAATCGGCAAAGGCTAACAAAATGTCTTCTTCAAAGTAGCTGTTTATACCATCACACATAATAAAATCAAATAAAACAGAATAAAAACATTCCAACCAATGAATGAAAAATTATTATAAGACTTCAAAGCAATATAAATGGGGAACCATGATTACCATAAAATCTTATATACTCTTACCATTTCTTACACTAGGGAAATATATGTATTTATACCCGTGAGTCTGATTTATTTCACTTATGAGTATGGTCTCAAATTGCATTCATTTATTAATAAATATCTCAATGTGATCATTCTTTATAGCTGAGTAGTAGTCCATTGTATAAAAATACCACATCTTTTTTATCCATTCCTCAGTTGATGGACACTTAGGTTGTTTCCAAGATATGCCTATTACAAATATGCTGCTATCAACATGGGTGCACTGTGGTGTTTTCAGTTCTTCTGGGAATATGCCTAGAAGAGGAATAGCAGGAACAAATGGAACTTCCAATCCCAGCTTTTTGAGAAATCTCCAGACTGACTTCCACAGTGGTTGCACCAGTCTACACTCCCACCAACAGTGCAGGAGAGTTCCTTTTTCCCCACAGCCTCTCCAGCATTTGTTGTTGGTAGCTTTCTTCATCCTGGTCATTCTCTCAGGAGTGAGATGGATCTCAGTGTGGTTTTAATTTACATTTCTCTAATGACCAATGATGATGAACATTTTTTCATGTATTTATTTGCCATTTGTATTTCTTCATCTGAGAAGTGTGTATTCATCTCAGATGCCCATATTGGATTGGGTCTTTGACTTTTGGGGGTCTGATTTTTTAAAAAATTCTTTATACATTCTGGACAGAAGTTCTTTGTCTGAGGGACAGTTCACTAAGATTTTTTTTTCCCAATTTGTGGATTTTCTATTTACTAGGCTGGAGATTTCATTCAACATGCAGAAACCCTTTAATAAGATGTGATCCCAGTTATTGATTTTGAGAAGTATTTCCCATGTGGTTTGATTCTTGTTCATGAATTCTCTACCTCCCCTTTGTCTTCAAGATTTTTACCTACTTTGTCTTCCAACAGATTTAGTGTTTCTGTTTTAATTTTTAGATCTTTGATCCATTTAGACTTTGGTTTAGTACATGCTAATAGGCATGAGTATAGTTTTCGTTTGTGCCACCTGGAGAGCCAATTTTTCCAGCACCATTTATTAGACTATCTTTCTTCCAGTAGACGTGTTTGGCCCCTTTATCAAAGATTAAGTGGTTGAGTATGTTTGTAGTTGTAGTTGTTTCTTCTAATCTATTCCATTGATCTTCATGTCTGTTTTTATTCCAGTACCATATTGATTTTATTACAGTAGCTTTGTAGTATAGCTTCAAGTCAGGGATTGTGATGTCTTCTGTCTTGCCTTTGTTGACCAGAATTGCCTTTGCTATTCTAGGTCTCTTCTCTTTCCATATGAATTTTAGGAATGATTTCAACTCTGATTCGTTAATCCTTTATATTGTTTTCTTAGTCTCTATTGCATTAATTTCTACTCTGATCTTTATAATTTTCTCTCTTGGCTTGAGTTGCTCTTTTTTTTCTAGATTTTTGAGGTTTGGTTTCAGGGGTTTATTTGTGTTTGTTCTGTTTTCCTGATGTGGGAATTCACTACAATAAATTTCTCTCTGAAGCCTGCTTTGATTGCATTCCATAGGTTCCGAAAAGTTGTATTTGCCTTCTTATTTGCTTGTAAGTATTGTTTAATTTCTTCTTTCATTTATCTGTGACTCATTGATTGTTCAGGAATGTATTATTTCATTTCCATGCTATTTATAGAGTTTTTACAGTTTCTTTTGTCATTAATTTTTAGTTTCATGACACTGTGAACTGATAACAAGCGTGAGATAATTTCAATTCTTTTGCATTTACTTAAGCATGTTCTATGGGCTAGTATAAGGTATATTTTGAGAATGTCCTATGTGCAGCTGAGAAGAATGTATATTCTGATGTTGTTTGGTGGAACACTGTACACACTACTAATTCAATTTATTCACAGGTGTGATTTAGTTCTGTTATTTCTTTGCTAATTTTCTGTCTAGTTGATCTGTCTCTTTCTGTCAATGGGATGTTAAGGTCTCCCATTGTATTGTTTTTGGTGTGGGGTTTTTTTTTTTTTTTTTTTTTGGTCTTTTTCATTTTTATCAGTACTGGGGATCGAACTCATGACTGCCTGCTTGCAAGGCAGGCGCTTATGCCGCTGAGCTAAATCCCCAGCCCCAAGGTCTCCCATTGTAATTGTGTTATTGCTTATTTGATTTTTCATTTGTGTTAATATTTATTTTGTATAGCTGGGTGCTCCCATATTTGGTGCATATATATTTAAAATTGTTATCTCTTCCTTTTGAAGTTTTCCCCTAACTGGTATATAGTGAGCTTCTTTATCTCTTTTGATCATTCTTGGTTTGAAATTCACACCGTCTTGAAGTTTATATTGTCTGCAAACAGAATACCTAGCACTGCTTTTTTCTGGTTCCTGTTGCATGAAGTATTGTTTTCCATCCTTTGACTTTCAGTCTATGAATTTCCTTTTGGATTATATGGGTTTCTTGTAGACAGCATATGTTTGGATGTTGTTTCTTGATCCATTTTTCCAGTTTGTGTATTTTAATTGGTGAATTGAGGTCATTTACATTAATGATTATAACTGATATATATTGGCTTATTTGGTCATCTTATCTTTTTGTTGTTTGGTTCTTTACCTTCTCCCTCTGTTTAATGTTTTCCTTGCTTAGTGATTTTTTTCTGTTAGTGTTCTTGAAGTTGTAGTTATTTTTATGTCTATATAAAATATCTTTCAGTATTTTTGCAGGGTTGCTTCGGTGGTCATGAAGTTCTTTAGCTGTTCTTTTTCATGGAAGTATCTTATTTCTCCATCCATTTTGAAGGATAGTTTTGCAGAGTACATCAATCTGGGTTGGAAATCATTATCCTTTAGGATTTGAGATTCTTGACTCCATGTTCTTCTTGACTTCATTGTTTGTACTGAGAAGTCTGCAGTGACACTGATGGGCTTTCCATTATAGGTGATCTGTCTCTTTAACGTTTTTTTTTTTTAATTTCTGAGGAGTTAATTATCATATATATGGGTGAAGGTTTATTTTGCTTAAGGCTAATTGGAGTTCTATAAGCTTCCATTATCTATATGTCAGTTTCTTTTCCCATGTATGGAAAATTTTGGGCTATTACCTCTGTAAATAGTCTTTTGATATCATTTGTGTTCTCATCTTCTTTTTTGTTAAACACCTATTAATCTTATACTGTTTTCCCTGCAACATGTTGCAACTTTTGAATTGTTATTTCCTGATTCGTTGTTATTTTTCAAAGACCTTTCCTTTCCTGTTCACTAGCTGCAGTCTTGTTTTTGAGGTCTGAAAGCATTTTCAGTTTCATTGTGGTGGCTTTGCCAGATTTGGATGGAATTTTTGATTTCCTGGATATCTCTTTAAATCTGTTTCATGCATTTTATTTCTTTCTTATCTTTCTCATTCAAGATTTCCATCTTTTTGCAGTGCTGCTCAATTTTTTAAATCTATGTCTTCTTCAGAATGTTTATGATTTCTTTTATTACATTTATCATTTCTTCTTTTACCTGGGTGATTATTTCTGATCTGAGTTCCTATACAGCTTCATGGGGTTGCTTCTTTATTTCAGTTGCTATCATTTCAGATATTTCAGGTGTGTAGCCTATATTTTCTTCTATATCCATTTGTTCTAGGCTTGTTTGGGATGGGCTGGAGGCTTGAGGTTGCATTTTGCTCTTTCATTTTGTCATTTTTCTGAATTCCCCTGGAGCACCCAAATGCAAGGTCTCCGTTGTTTCCTGGTTGAAGATGTCTGTCAGTACTTCACAGAGTTTCCCAGTTGAGTGGAGGTCATTAGTCAGGCCTTATCAGGTTCCTAATGGCTTCTCAAATGTGGGTAGTATGCTGGGCAAGCCTCCAGCGCACCCCATGTGGTTCTGAGAAGCTTCCACCTGCTTGAGGTTGCTAAGCAGGACTCTCCAGGTTCTGAGTGGTGTACCAAAGCTGAGCAGCTAGATGGAGCATGCCGTGCAAGCCTTCAGCTCATGCCACAAGGTGCACCAACATTCTACAGCTGACTGAGGCTAGTTGGGGCCCTACCAGATTCCAAGCAAGGTGCCGAGGTTGCACAGTTGGATGCAGTTCACTGTGCAGGCTTTTGGCTCATGCCAAAACAGTTCTGGCTTGTTGTTTTTTCCTTCTTTTCTTATTGCTTATATAAATCAATGCATTTCATTTTGGGTGCTTTGTGCAGGCACATATTTTGACCACTTTTACATCTCCAAAGAGACCCTGTCCATGCCCTTGGTGTAGTTTCATACTTTTTGACTCAATTAGTATACTTTGCTAATACTTGTCTTTTACATAGGTATTAGTCTCTGAGAGGTTATTTAACCTATTTTAACTTTACTAAAATAAACACTACAATGACTAAAGGATAGAGAAATGCCTACTCTATTTATAAAAATTAAATTTTTCATAAGAAAAAATTGTTCCTTTACAATATTCTATCTTTGTGATGTATCTTAGAACTTTATCAAAAGAGAAACATACAAAAGGGAACTATTCAATGACCATCTTGCCAGTATCAATGTTGAGTTTGCAGACCAGATCTCCTCTATGGATAGCTGATCTATAAACACTCACATCCACATTGGATGTCTTCTTGAAGTGATAGAAGCGTGTTTGGAATAAAAGGAAATATTATGCTGAAAATAATAATTTCTTACTCAAAATAAATATTTATGGAAACAGTTGATTATATAATTTCTAATATATTTAAACATTTACAAAAATTTTTAGAGGAAAAAGGCAACCACCCTTTAATGATTCTGATTTTAAATGGACTATTATTCAGAGTACAGTTACAAAGGAGTTGGAAAAGTACATTCTGAACTGAGCTTCAAAGAGCTCCTGTTAGTATAGCCACAACAGATATACAGAGGAACTACTATTTCTTTAAATGATCTGAGCACCAGGGAACCTGTAAGAAATGCCCACTGTAGCTCCTGTGTGCTCTAGGCCAGCAGCATAAATGCCCAGGCCCCTGCTGTCGACACCTACAGGATTAGAGGAAGGGCATCTGGACCTCTTCTAAGGTTGATTTCACTCCACTCCCCCCTTACACACACACACACACACACACACACACACACACACACACACACACACACACAGGTACCTGTCAGCAGAAACGACAGAAACAGTAGAAGCTGGGCCACTGCCTCAGATCTTTGATATTCCCGTCTATGTTTTACCCAGGTCCTCTAGTGAAAACTCAGCGTTCAGAAGCTAAGCTATAAAGAGATCTTGCTTTATATAGCCTTCAGGCTGCATAAAATTATGTTGCAAAGAGTAGGAATGAAACTGAGTGAAAGAATCCTGTGTCTACCACAGGCTGGGAAGACAGAGAAAGCAGTCAGATTATAAGAATAACAATTGTTATAAAAATTACTTTTCATTTATATTTTTCAATTATAACATAATTTATATTATAATTATTATAAGAATAACAATTGCTATGTGTTTAGCTCAGTGATACAAGTGCCTGCCTGGTAAATGCAACATCATTTTAGATCCTTGGTACAAAAAGAAAGAACAATAATTGCTTCCAGTAGGTTTTTATTTTATTTTTATTTATTTATTTTTGTCAATTGAGAAAAAGAAGTATAAATGAGTGGTAGACAATTAAGAAGCCTCTGGAAATTTGATTGCATGATTTAAATGTGCACTCTTCCTTCCAATGAAAATATGACTCTTATTTAGGAAAGTCTGTCCCGTGACTTCAGTGACATCTGTTTTCACCAGGACCTCACATGGGTCATGCTGTGAGTCATTGCTTCCTCCACTTCAATCACAATAACTAATGTGCTCATTTGGGTATAGTTTGCTCAGAATGAATAATATTTTATCTAGAAAGTATATTTCCCTTAATCTAACTACAGGTTATACATTGAGATAACCTTATTAATTCTAATAACATTTAAAGATAAGAAATGCTGAGCCTGTTTTATAGCTAAGAAATTAAATCTCAGAAATGGTTAGGTAATGTGTCTGGACTCCTACCACTATCAAAATGTCAGAGCTGGGATCTGCAGCCAGTTCTCTTGGCTCCTCTTTGTTTTGTCCCAGTTTATATTAGGAAACTGCTATGGACTTGCTGCTATTGTGTGTTTTTTAACAACTGTTCATACATTTTCTCTACATCTCTTATTTTGCCAGCCTTTCTCATAGGCTGAGTGACATGTCATTGGCGTGGTGTAACATCTCTACTAATTGTGCCAACTAGAAAGGAAGAAGAGCAGATTCTGGGCATATCATTAAGAAGACAAAAAGATGGGAACATGGAAAGAGATGAGTAGAGATTCTCTAATGCTAGTACAGAGATATTTTGGGTTCTATTCCAGACCAGCGCAGTAAAGCAAATGTTTTGATAAAGATGAATCACGTAAGTTTTCTATGTTGCCTGTACATTTAAAAGTTATGTTCACACTATGCTATAGTCTATCAAGAATGCAATACTATCAAATCTTATTGTAAGAATGTACCTACTTTAATTTAAATATTTTATTGCTAAAACAGGCTAATTATCATTTGATGTGTTGGAGAAATGGTGTTGATAGACTTGCTTGATACAGAGTTCCATAGGCCTTCAAAATTACACAAAAATCTGTGAAGCACAATAACATAATAAACAATTAAACTACTTACCCTTGTATAACAGATAGAGCTCTGGAATACAGGAAAACCAGGCTGATTATACAACAGATAGGACAGGAGCGAGTGTAGGGTACAAGAAGTAAACTAAACTCCCGTGGACCTGCCATAGCTGACGTCACCAGAAGCTACCGTAGTGGGCAGAAAGCAGAAAGAGGACTGAACTAAGAAGAAAGGACTTCTGTGCAGAATAGGGCTGCTATTCATAGTCAAGTAGATGCAAAGTATGGTTCGAATATGTGTCACAGAGTTAATGTGTGGAAAATTAATTCCCAATGTGAGAGTCTGCAAAGGGTGGAACTTTTAAGAAGTGATTACATTGTTAAGAGAGATTAATTCCTTTCTCCAAGGAGTGGGTTAATTCTAGTGGAAGCTGATTAGTTACCAAGAGAGTGCGTGGTTATAAAGCACAATTAATGCTCATTTTTAAACTCTTTCTCATGTGCCTCTTTGCCTTTATGCCTTTCTATCTTGCTATGACATAACAGGAAGCTTTTACCACACATGGTTACCTGGTCTTAGACTTTCAGTATCCGGAATCTTGAGCTACATAAAAATAAATTACCCAGCCTCAAGTGGTATTCTGTTATAATATGAAAAAGCAGACTAATGCAAAGCATAATCCGGTCATAGCAGTAATTTTGACCAGGAGAAATTGTCAAATAATTAGAGAAAGTAAATCATGGGAAAGATTATTAAATCATGGGTTTGTATTTTTAGAGACAACTAATATTAAACAGTCAAAATTCATAATCACTTTCAAGTTGCACAAAGATCACTGTTTGCAAACATCTCTGCAAATTTCTGGAGAAAACAGTTAATGAATTACTGTGCCCTAAATCCTAAAACCACCTAAATGCATCCAATCCCATATAGTTTTGGGAACCACATCCCCAACTCAAGTTTAAATGCTGATTTAAGAAACTGTGACTTTGTTTTTAAGAATTAAAAGGCTATTCATTTTAACAATGAGAAAACTAATTTAAAGGTAATTAAATACCTTTAAGGTCATTAAAGACTAAAGTTCAAATATTTTCCAGAGAAATTTAAACTTCCTATGAATATAATTTTTCATTGTAATAATGTATAATCAGAGGTAATATTTCAAATAAATCATCACCTCTGGTATCTGAATAGTCATACATATTTTAATGACCTATCATTTTGAAAACAAATCACTGATATTACAAACTAATAAATGTAGTCTTCTAATCTTATTAGAAGAAAATAGTGAATATAAATTGTTTCCTGTCCACACAGGAGTTTTGGGTTAAGATCTAAAAACTAAGATATAAACTTAAAAGTTACAAATAGTGAATCTATCTGCAGGGTGTGATTATTGCAGCTCTAAATATCTCATCTGTATGAATGCAAACATCTTCCCAAACTATAATGAGACCTAGTGTAAATCTCTTCAGGGTCATGTTTAACACTCTGCCTATGGAAATCATGAGATTATCTGCAACACTGCTCAGTTTCTATCTGTTTTCAGCTGAATTAATTCTGCTCTATTGCACAGTTGAGCATCTTAAGTGATTTCCAAAACAATAAATTTGATGATCTACAAGCTCTGAAAGGCTGACTTCAACTTTCCTGAAACTTAGCAAATAGTGCATATTAATCACAAGTTAAAAATTCATTCAGTGTTTATTGAAATAAAAAATAGCATCTTTGCAACTACTACTGTATATTCTTTTCACTCATGGTTAGGCAAAAATATTGTGTAAATATAAACACTGAAAAGTTATCCAACTACACAGTTTTGCTTTGTCTTTGGACTGAGTGTAGTATTAATAAATGGGACTGTGAAAATGTGTTTATGACAATCAGGTAGGACAGAAAGTAAATATAAAGAAGTTATGCTGTCTTCTGGAAGAAAAAAAAACAAGAAGTTATGAAATAATGTATTGAAACAGTAAAGATCTTGCCTTCTTTTAACTCAGGAGAAGCATAGCGTATTCATTCAGTTATAGAAAGCAGCATGAAGGAAACAAAACATTGTTTTAAAAAGTGATTAATTTATACACTTAAAGTATGTTATATGCATGCATGGAAATGCCACTGTGCAACTCAATATTTGGTAAAATTAGTATTCATTAATAAAAATATACATTAGAAAACAATAATAAAAAAATGATTGAGCAACAATAGGACACACACTAGGAAATATACTCACACACACTATTCAGCTAAATAATAAAAACAAAATATTCCACTATTTTAATAGATGATTTTAATTCAATACTGTGAAAGTACTTGAATGAGAAAATCTATGAATGGAACAAACAAGATAAGAAATATATTAGAATTAGATTTCTATTTGCTGAGAAATTATTTAAATGAAAAATCATAAAAAACAAAAATAAGTTTCATTGACAAGTGAGTAGAATTTTATTTGTATTGCACATTATCTTATTGGCATCTTTCCTTGAAAGATTTCAGATGAATCAAAGTGAAGTCTGAAGTAATTTACAGAGATACAGATACAGATCATCAGGCATCACATGCTCATGGCTGTAAGTCAAATTACAACATTGCTCATTCATGCAATTCGGTTATACTGTTACATTTTCTTGGAGTCAGGTCTGCTACATTGTACCAAAAAGTTCTTACATTACTATGTTTTCTTAACCTGAGATTAAAAATTAATACTACTATCCTTTGCTGAGCATATGGTGTGAAATAAACAGAAAAAAAAATCTCTCTAAATAATGTTAAGAGGTTAAACATACATTTATTTTTCTTATAGATTCATAGCTAAAGTCATGTTGGTGAAGAATACCTTTTTGATTGATTTACTATTAACTCTAAATGTTGAAGTATTAGATCCTACAGAAAAGTATTTTAAAATGTTTTTACTTGCCTTTGATTACGTATATGATTTTTCCCCAAACCTCTAATATTTCTAGCATTATCAGTTTAGAGAGAAAGTGATAGTCATTAATGATCTTAAACTAAAAGGTCAAAGTAATACATAAGAAGAACTTTAGACTTAGAGCCCGCATTTTATATTCATATGCTTACACATCAGTGTTATTTTAATTAAATTTTATATATAGCAGATGTATAGACAGGAATTTGGATTTTTTGTTCTAAAATGATGTATTAATATTTAATTGTGAACAACTTCAAAATTGTTGATATAGAATTATTAATTTCACATAGGAATGTGTGGCTATTCCTGTACTCCTATCCCCCCCACTGTCTGAATCTGTGATAAAATATTAGCTTAAAAATGATAATGAGATTAATAACTCTAAATTCAGTGTAGTTAAGTGTAAATTACATTAACATTTCAGGGAATATTTTACAATTACGTTGTGCTTTCATCTGGCATATTCTAGACAGCTATGTGAGAGCATAACTCAACCAACCAGAGGAAAATTGAAAATAAAAAACATCCACTAGTTTATGTATTTGTTTACTGAAGATGCTTTTTAAAGTTGAATCAGTTTTTTGTAAGCATGAACTCTCTGCTATATACTAGTTTTTAGTTAATTTGTTAATATTTCAATTAATATTTAAACGTTACTGTCATGAAAGTTGATACAGAATTATTAATTTCACCCAGGAATGTGTGAATGTTGTTTACATCCTTTGGCATTTCCTCTGTGTGTGTATGTACATGTATATTATTATATTTTACATGCTTTTCTCCATTTCTTTTCAAGAAAGAACAAGTAGAAGATATAGTCAATTGTTAAAAAATTTTTTCTCTCAAACAACAGTTGAGATTGACTGATAATGTCTCATAAACAAGAGAGAAAAAGGAAAAAGAACAGAAAACCAAATTTCAACCTAGGTCACCATAAGAAGATTTTTACTGATGTCCTAATTTTCAGTCTCCATGTGTTTCCAGTCTCTGTATACCACCATCTTTGCTACACACACACACACACACACACACACACACACACACATCACACATATCACACACACACATCACACACACACCTCACACACATCACACTCACACATCACACACACACATAAACACACCAATTGATTTCAGGAAAACTATCAAACTGACACAGAAGTAAATAGCTCTACAGCCACCTCTTGGGACTTTGTGCCCTGCCAAGACAGAAGTAGGGCTCTTTAGACATACTTTGTTTTTAGACATACTTTGTTTTACTTTTATTCTGACAGTTGCTTGATGGACATGTAAATTGAAATCACTCCTGAATAAGACACCTGCCCACGTCACTTTGCTGTTTCTTCAGTGGAAAATGTTTTCAATTTCTTCTCCAACTGCCAGACTCTTAATAGTCTTTTAACGTCAACTTCTGCATGTCCTCTTCCCCAAGCTCTTTGATATTCTTTTCCTTTCTTTGTGCACTCATTGAACTTCCTACTTTTCACCAAACATGTTTTTACTGATCTACGCAGTAATATTGTAAATTATTTTTCCACCTTTCATGAGTCAGTCATTGAAAGAAAAATACAACATCACTGGATATAAAGGACACTACATACAATATAATTCAGAAAACAAAGTAAAAGCAAAGTTTACTTTAACCTGTACATTTATTTCTATCTTTTTTCCTCCTCCTCCTCTTTGCTTTCCTTCCCTACATCAAAAAAATGTATGCAGATTTGCATATATATATATATATATATATATATATATATACACACACACACACACACACACACACACACACACACATATTTCTAATTGTCTGGGCATGCACATGGTGTCTCACGGAATCTAAACCCTTTCTTTGTGAATTGTGTTAAATAATTGCAGCAGAAATATCTCACCTTTGCAAGATAAAAATCTAATAAACTGATGCTAAACATGAAAGAAAAACATGGCTCTAGGATGTTTCTCTGGTGCCAAGACACCAGCAGCTGGAATTACAGACTCTCTCCATGCAAATGTGATTTACCAAAACATACAAGAAGTCAATGAAAAGGCAGGCTCACCAGATGAGGCTTCTGAGTCGGATGCAAATTTTATATTCATAGGTCCCTTTTGTTTCCCATTATAACACTGGCTTTTATAATAGTATATACTATGTGAGATTTTTTCCGTTTTTTATTAGTACATGCTTGCGATACGTAATGATCATGCTTTTCTTGAGAAGATGGTACGTGTAAGTGAGACTTCCTACTTACAATTTCATTTCCCGCCTCTCCTCATCTCTTCCTCCATCACTTGGTCCTATCTCATCTTCAAAAGTTCTAACTCCATATTTCCTAGTATCTATCAATTATTTTGTTCTTTATTTATAGTTCAGGTTTCTCATATCAAAGAAAGAACAGAAGCCTGACATGAGAATAGATTTTGGATAATGTGTTGATGTGAAATCACTTTAGCCAATATAATTCATCATCAAAATTATTTGAAATTTGCCTGAGTACTATATTGCTTAGTACTATTTGCTGGTAAATAGTCCCTAAAATAGTCTAAGATTTTCCAAACAAAGACATCACCAGGAAGAGCAGAGTTCTAAAAGACATTCAGACAATCATTCCACGGAGCGTGTGTAATCTCCAGTTGCAGATAGGAAAACCTGAAATAAGAAATTAGTGTGGAGGGCCCAAGTTACTAACAGAACCCCAAATTTAATACAATTGTTTAGTTAAAAGCTTCTTTCTTTTTGTTTTTCTTCATTCATTCAACAAATACATACTATGTCCAGCCATCTATCTGTTAAACATTGGGTTAGACTCCAGGTGTGCAGGGATCAAGCCTCATGTGCTTGATCTTTGAGAAAATGTATAACCTAGTGTGAAATATGCATATAAACAGGTAAAAGAAAAAATAAAAACATTATAAATTGTCCTATGTAGGCAAAAATTAAAGCTAGAGAGTAAGAATGCCTATTTTATTTAACTTGCGCAGGAAAAGTATTATATAAGGCGAGTCTCAAAGGCTGGGAAAGAGTTGGATGTGCCACAGCATTAGTAAAGACCTTGAGCAGGCTAAGAAATTGACAGGCTATATGACCAAAGGAAGGTTCATGTGGCTGGAACTCAGTGCAAGGAGAACAGGGCAAGATAGAAGTCTGGAGCAGACTACATTAGATTATTAGTGGCTTTTTAAGCTCAAATATCAGAAACCTCTGGAGTTCCCATTTATAGCATTTGGGCCAATGCTTTTGTGTACAAATAAATCAACTAGAGATCTAGTTAAAAAGCAGTCTGTTGTCTGTGAGGTGGTGTTGAGATTTTGCATTTCTACAAACTCCGTGGTGATCCTGCCAGACTGTGCCACGAACCGAGCAGCCAGTCTGGGATGCACTGCTTTCCTCTAGTTGCTGAGGCACTCAGCTCCACAGAGCAGTAGCAAGCCTTTTGTTTAAGCTCTGACACTTCTAGACTTCCTAGGCGCTGCTACCTATGCACTTGTGGAATCCTGCAACCTTTCTCCTCCACCACCAACCTGGAAACCTAAGGGAGCTTACTCCCTTCTGGGCAGCCCTTAACCAAAGAAGATGGAGCAATACATTAAGTTCTCTTGGGTCACCATCAGGGTTGTTGTTCTCCATGTGGCTTCTGAGAGCATTCCAAGCGGCGAAGCCCCAATTGCTCGCAGTGCTGAGCAGTTCAGTAGGGTACCCTTATTTTGCCTGTGCCTCCTTCTCTATTAATATCCTTCCAGGATTCCCACCATACTCTTAGGTTACTGCCAAAAATAAATTCCTTACATGAGATGCTTTGTTTTGATTTCTGATTCCTGGTATAAGCAAGCAAGAATACCGTAGTCCTAGGTCACCAGCAGCAATGGCTCCCGTGTCTAACAGCTGCATCCACTTGCAAAATCCTCAGCAAGAAGATACAGTCCTATTTGACCTTTCCACAGACTTCAGTTAGTCTAATACCTGGCAGAACTCAGCAGCAGTTGTAAAATTCAAAATGGTTTATTTTAAATTCATTTGAGTTAATCAAAAGATTTCTACAAACTATTCAAGAAGACTGTAACACTTGGGAAGTAGCATAGCTGACGGCTGAGAACAGACTCTGGAGTCAAACTTCCCAGGTTGGAGCGCTGGCTGGGTCGTCTTTCCACTTCAGCTACAGCAGGCATTGTGAGTCCTTCTCCAGTGTCATAGTGTTCTCATTTGTAGAATTAGGGTGGGGATAATGCCACGTGCTTCACCACAGTGTTACTCAGAAGTTTCACGAGTTAACATTTCCAAAGCACTGCACCAGTGCTTGACCCATAATAAGCACCATGCATGTATTTATTACTATTTTATAAATGTTGTACGGGATGCAAGAAAAAGAGTAGTCCAGAATGCTTGCCTTTACACCAATATTACTGTATAAAAATCAGCTGGGTCATTTACTAAAAACAGGTCCCTATGATCTTCACTGGGATCGTGATTCTATACTTTTAGCAAACCCTGTGAATAATCTTGAACATAACCCAAACACGTACTAGCAGACAAACCTTCTACCTCGATTTTTTCAAGTAACTATTTTGTCGTGGATGTGTACATGTAACAAGTAAACTCAAATTGTGAATTAAAATTTTTATAAACGATATAATGCTTGTCTACTTTATCGACGTATTCATTTATTTACTAATAAATTTGATATAATTGTATTGAATGTTTACTATTTTTCTTTAGTGTTTTTACTTCATCCTTATTACTATTGTAAGTTGATATCTTTGTCATGAGGGAGTCTACGGTTTTTTAAACTGTCCCCGAAATCTTGGTATTGTTAGTTCTCAGCACAGTTTGTGTAGCTCGGATAAGTCAGCTTGCCCAGTCACTCAAGGTAAGTGGCAGGACTAAGACAAACATTCGGATCTAATACTTTATTATTTCATTGTATCATTTCTTACACCAGATCAACATTTAAAAGAAAGATGTTTTTTAAATAAACCCTTAGTGATAAGTTTTAGGTTTTTTTTATAAATCCTATTTTCTGTGGTAATGAGACTGCTTAGCTTTAAAGAAGTACTTCCTCCATGTGGGATGGAACATGCAATGCAAACCTAGTTTGCCTATGCAAACACAGTTTCATTTTTTAACGGCAATAATGACCTGTAATCAAATTACAGCTTGTTAGACAAACGATTTCCTTATTAGCAGCAAGTTTAAACATGGACTAATTCATTAATTTGCAAATTGTTTTGTTGTTGTTGTTGTTTCATTTGTTTTAACCAGCCCACAGTGTCCTGGCAGTGTTTATGGAAGTGGAAGGAAGAGGGAGGGTTGGGGACTCGGGCATTCCATCAGTAAGTTCACCCCCAGCCTGGAGAGTGCATCCCCTCTGCACCCAAGTGTCGCCAGGAGTGGGGGTGACGCTGCCACCTTGTTATGGATTAAGAATTGGTGGTCAATTTATCACCAGCTGGATTACATCAGCATGCATTAAGTGAAGATGCTCCACCTGAGGAAAGTTGCCAGGATAAATAGGTGGAGAACAAGGGAGGTATTGAGGGTTGAGGCGTTAAGGAGGCATTGTGCATTCTCCTAGAGTTGCTGTCTGAGATGTTGGTTCTCCTGGAGGAGCTTTGGTCCTCACAGCAAGCATTGCTTCCTGGCTCCGCAGGGGAAGCCACTTGGTCTTCAGGATGAGCTAGTCAAGCTGCTTCCTGGCATGTACCCATCTGTGCTTGTTGTCAAAGGAGCTCAGGGCCTCTGTGTCGCTGAGGACGGCTGTGGTGCCTTTCAGGACAGCCCTGGTCTTTGTTGTGAGTGTGACTTCTCGGCTCTAGAGTAGAACCCTCATCCCACTAGAGCAGCACCTTTATCCTGCTGGCATAGACTTTCTGGCTTCCACCGATGACCCTTGGGTCTTCCTGGCACGGATATGTAAAAGAGACTGGTGTAAGTCCTTCTTGTGGGGCCTGGGCCTCCAGTTGGACTTGTGGGAGGCATTGTCCTGAGCTCTGGGTTTTTATCTGGATTCATGTGGGACATTGCTGTGGGGTTTAGGCCCTTGACTAAATAATTTATGTCTTTGGTGTTGTGGATAGATTTCCTACATTTTCCTGTGTTAATTCCCAGTGACCATTATAAAAAATTATAAACTCCATGACCTGAACCTAATTGTTCTCTGTGTACAATCCCTGACTACAACATACCTCATGCAAGAGAAGAACTACACTAACCTCTGCCATTGGAGAAGCATCTTCACTGAAAGCAATTTCTGAGGATTTGTTAATTTTTAAATTTTTTCCTTGATCTTTGTAGTCAAAATTCTCATTCTTAGAGGTACCATGATTGTCCTTTCCACTTTTGCATACATCTGTTAGCTCTTCAAGGTGTCACCCTTTAATTTATGTTATGAAAAGCTGAAACATTAGAGCAATAAATTCATCGTAGGCATAATAAGTGACATTAATATCATAAAACACCTGAAGATTAATACATGAGATAAAGAAGAATAGGATTCAACTTAAATATCTAATTATTTTCAAATGAAAAACATCATAAATGAAAGAAATATGCTGTGGTCACTACTATTTTAAAACTTGCTTTGCATGTGACTTTCCGATGGGAAAATATAAAAGCATTTTAACTATTTTTCCCAGAACACAGTAATGTCAGTAGACAAGAATCTTGATAAGATTATCAGTTCTGCCATCTGGTTAGGCATGTTCATGTCCTCTTATCAAATCCAGAAATGACTTCATTTCTGGCATTCTGAACATCTCGTGGGCAGTGATAGGAAAAGAAGAGGCCATTTATCTTCTGGAGGAAAGAAAGAAAAACACAGTCTTAGAACTGGAGTGCGTACAAGGCTCACTAAAATTTAATGACTGGAAAAGCAAGCAGACTGAATCCAATCTTTTCATTAAATTGCTTAACTTCAATTACTCTAATTGGGTTCCAAGTGCCCTAAATATATTTGAGGAGTGGCTTCCAGTTTCTCAAAATCCTTTTGCTTCTAGTGGCCAAGGTACTTCCAAGCCCTGCCTCTTTCTGGGAGATTTATCCAAGCTGAGCATCTGCACAGCCTGACAGTGGGAAATGTAGCGGGGCTCTGTCTCCATCAACCAGTTTCAGCCTCCTTCATGGGGAAAGACAGTCCTGGAACCCACGGTTCCAGAGATGTGTTTATGGAAAGAATAAGCAAAGCGGCACTTGGGATGGATGATCATTCTTATCAGGGCTGGGAGGGATTTGCACCCATTGTAAAGACTTTGTTCTCCTTATTACAAAGAGAAACATTTTCCTACGTTTCACAGTTATCCCTCTCTCACCAAAATGGCAGTAAAAGCCTGTTTATGGAGTGAAACATGCTTATCTTTTCTTTGAAAAGGGTTATTTTCTAGCTGTTAAAAAATAGCTTATGTAAAATAAGGCCACTGATCTATCCCTATAAATTTGCTTCACATGAGCTTTTTTATGAGTCTGATGTTCATAGTCAAGGAGCAAAACCTATTTGGAAGGAGGCACTGACATTTTGATTATAGGAAGTAGAAAATGACAATAATTTCTCAGAAGCTGGGTAGATTATAAAAGATATAGAAAATGTGACCTAGATGAAACTCTAACCTCTCTAAAATACAGGCAGTTGGCATCACTCTGATCTCATACCCCCCTCACTACTAAATAAAAGTATAAAGACTGAATAAATCAACTGTCCACCATTGAGAACCGCAAGCACACAAAACCGTTTTACCTCCATCAATTTCTTGTTCTGTATGAATACAAATTACCTGACCTCAAGGGGATCAAGAAATCGCGTGTGATAATCCCCCCAAACTCCCTAACATTTTCAAATTCAGCAAAGTGCTTTATGATAACAGCTCTCTCTCTCTCTCTCTCTCTCTCTATATATATATATATATATATATATATATATATATATATGGCCTCCAGCATGAAATAATCATTCTGACTAGGTAGAGACTTTCTCTATTTCTGTGACTCAGAATGTTTAAAATTGTAGGATATGAGGATTCTACATTTTAAACATAGCAACTTAAAGTGTCTCCAAGTCAGCATGGAGGTTTCTTCAAGAAAAATCTACAGCTCTTCAGCATAAACAACAACAACAAAAAGATATAGAGGGGATTTTTCTTTAAAATATGAGATTAAATGACTAAATGGCTATGTGTTAAGGTTGTTTCCAGACAATAATAGCACAATGCCAACCTCTGAAATGTTGTATTCTAAAACACTTCATTAGGGCCTATTCTTCCACGTGTCTTCAGGGTGCATTATTATCAGTAACCCTCACTTTGTCGAGTAGTTCAGACACAAACAGGCTGCAACCAATATGTTGTTACAGCTAAGACAGACTTTAAAGTGGTATATGACTCAGCTCAAATTCTGGTATAGTGATATGATATATTATGTGAGTGAGGGGACGCATAGACACTAATGTAAGTAATATGTTAGGGCTTTGGTGCCCATGAAAGGTAAATGACATACTTCAAGTAAATTATAGAGCACATCAAGAAATGTAGGAAGCCCCAAATAAATATTAGGTATAGCTTTTTTGTTGTTGTTGTTGTTGTTGTTTTGTTTGGTTTTGGTTTTGGTAGCAGGGATCGAACTCATGACCGTGTGCTTGCAAGGCAGGCGCTTATGCTGCCAAGCTAAATCACCAGCTCTAGGTATGGTTTTTAAGATCGCTAACTGGTTGATTTGTGCAAAGCACATTCTTTTTATTTTGTGTATTATATGTACTAAAAACAGAAAATTTACTAAAGTCAGGACTAGCCAGTTAATTCTAAGGTGTAGTCTTGGAAAGAGTGGCATTTCTGAACAAGGTCAGCTGTGTTGTAAATGGGGTAAAAGTTCTTCTGGGATGTTTATGGATCCTTCAAGTATGGCCAAAGAAGTTCCACAGCACAGAGCATATAAACCAAAAGGCTTGCTGTACTTAAAGGTCCTAGAAACAAGAGCTACAGTAAGAGAGCACAGCACACAGGGCTCACGTGGAAGGAGCTCCGGAGAATTCAACTCAGTTAAGCAAACGAGAGGGGAGAGAAGGGAGGAAGGAGAGGGAGGAAAAGAGAGACACAGAGACAGAGAGAGAGACAGAGACAGAGACAAAGCAGAAGGAAGGAGAATAAACATCTGAAGAAGAGCCTTAACAGTCAGAGTGAAATACAAAGGCCAAAGTCACCTGGGCTTTCCTGGAACATAGGAATCTCATTAGTCACAGTCAAGGCAGGGCAAGAGGAGGGGACTTTGGTCCAGATCAGCCTTACCATCCTGAGATAACTGGTCAGGTGGGAGGGCCTTCAAAGCCTATTTAACAGATGCTAAAACCTAAGGAACTATAAAGCTTACTTTGTATCTTATTGCATGCTTAGCTATAGGAACCATTGGAAAAAAAAAGATGATAGAAAGATGAAAGATAATGGACATCAAATATTTTATGTTTCTTCATACAAATAAACTACTTTAGCGGAATACACAGTGACATGGGGACCTGGCCACTGCACTTTCCAGTGGAACAAAAATCACGCAGCATGCTCTTTTTCCTCTCTACCTGCACGCCATCGTAAATGGTGTGATACCGTAACGAATTTTTCTGGTTTCTGCACAGGATTCCTGGCACAAAGCTCAAAAACCTTTGAAATATTCTGATAGAAGACCCTTTGTTATGATAATGAGGTTAGTCATGTAGGGCTCCAGATAGCTTCAGGATGGGAACTGGTTGGCAAGAGAGGGATTATATAATCAAAAGACTGGAATAATTTAGCAACCTGACTTCTAAGGAGGACAGACAGGTAGGAGATGGAGTTCAGTCAGGGAGCTGGTGGTGTAATCAGCCAGGCCTGTGAATGAAACCCTCAGACAAACCCTGAGCCAGGAAACTCAGAGGGCTTCCTACTTGGTGAACACAGCAGTGTGCTAGGACAGTGACCATTCTTTTTCCCATGGGGAGAAAGCTCAGAAAAGCTACGTTTCTTCCCAGATCACACCCTAGATGTACCTTTTGCAACAAAACTGAAATCATAAATATAACTTTCCTGAGTTCTAATAGTCTCTCTAGTAAATTACAGTGCCTGATGTGCCATTAGAATACCAAGTTTGTTACTGTTAGGTGGGAAGTGTGAGTGACCTGTGGCTGCTGTGTAAGGTGAGGGAAATCTTGTGCAGGACTTGGTTTCTAGCCCATAGGGTGTGCACTAACTCTGGATAGTACTATCAGAACTGGACTGCAGTAGACTCAGCATTTGACCACTTGGAGATCAAGCAGGATAAATGGTGATATTTAATAAGAATAAATTAATAAAAAGTTCTTAAGGGAAATGAGTCAAATGAAGAAATCTATGGAAACAGCCAACCAATTGCAAGAACAAAAATAAAATTCTTAAAATTGAGGATTTATGTAGCATTTTTCCTTTTTAAAATAATAAATCTAAGAAATAGGTAGATTATATGGCAAAAATTGTAAGCTTGGAAATTGGCAACATTTTCAAACTATAATAAAAACATATGACTTTTCAAACCATAGAAAGAGAAAAATAAACTACTCTGAAAGTGAAGAGAAGCAATAAGCTATAAGATAAATATACCTCTAAATATATTATAACTGGAGCTTTCCTTAATTGATGAAATAGATGAGGCCATAAACTTGACACAATATAAGCCTCATTTGCACCACATAGGATTAGTAAAATAAGAATGCATTTGTTGCTTTAGGGTAGTTACACACACATATTATTTACTAATGTAGGTAATAACATTTTTATAACAGTGCAAATGCTACTGGTTTTCATTTTTTAGTGTCAATGAATGTATATGCAATATATATAAACAATATTGATGGACCATTAGCATCATGTAGGGTTTATCTCTAGAAGTCATCCAAAGGTCTCATTCTTCAGATGTGTAGGTTGTGGAAGGTAAGTAGCTCACAGAGGTGTCACACACTTTGCGGGTGGATCTGCTGGTGAGTTTACAGCTAACCGTGCTGTTAGAAAGTGAGGCCCCCTTGAAAGAGGCATGTCGTGGTGCTGCATCTGAGGAGGTGGGACTCCCCCTCCTCTTCCCTTGTCCCCCGCTGCCATGAGGTGAGCAGCTCTCCTCTGTTATGTGTTTGCATTGTGCTATTTCTGCACTGGAGCCAGATCACCCTAGACTGACTCATCTAAAACTATGCACTGAATTAAACCTATCTTTGTTTAAGTTGTGTGTGTCAGAAATTTTTTCCAAGCAAAAGGAAAGTGACTGATAAAATTACTAAAATGTCTTATAAGAAAGACTAATTCACAATTGAATTCTCAGTTTAATTTGTCTGAAGTGAAGCTTGGAATTATTTTTCTAGCATCCCCAGGTAATTAACATGCAACTAAGATGCAGAACTCCTGCAATATCATAGAAGATGCGCCTATAGGTATAGGAAAAATATAAAATTTACAAAACTTGATAAGGCAAAAAAAGCAATGGCAGAGTAGATAGATGCACGTATAGGAAGTAAAAGTTAGTGATGAGCAGAATAGTAAGTTTAGGCGTAAAACAATTTAACTTGTGAGAGTGAGTAATGTGATTTTTAATTTAGATACACAGTACAATCACCAGAGGTATTTAAATAACAACAAAAAATAGGTGTGATGGTTTATTAAATATATCAGTTAACCAAGCAGTGGGGTACATAGATATTTGGTCATGAGATGTGGGTGTTTCTCTAAGGGGATTCTGAATCAAAGTGACATCTTTATTGGTAGACTGAGGAAAGCTGATTGCCCTCCTAATGTTGATGATCTGTTGAAGGCTTGAATGAGGGAACTTCACTGTTCTGAGCTTGTCTTTTCCTACCTTTGAACTAAAACTGAAACATTAGTTCCTCCTGGGTTTTACACTTGTAGGGATGGTTAGAGAGGGGTGTAGACACGGAATCAGGGCATGACGTGGGTGGCTGACAGTGGTGTATTTCCCACAAGCTTATTGTACTGGTGAAATTATTACATGCATTCACTATATGTCCTGTTGTAGTCAGGGTTTGTAAGGAAAACAATTTAATGCAGGACACATAACTTACAGTGTTATTTTGTAACAGTCACCCAAGAGTCAAACACAAAAGAAAGAGTACAGATCTGTCCACACAGTAAGACCCAAAGAACCCAGCTAAGGACCTGGACACCATAGCAATGCCTGCATGAATCCAGCTGAAGATCTGGAGCCCATGAAGATGCCTCTCATGAGTCCCACTGGAGGCCTAGAGCCCACGACACTGTCTTATACAAGTCTGTTTCACTGATCTGCACTGGGAAGGTTCCAAGGTCAGCAATGAAAGCTAGAAAGTCTGTGCCAGTGGAATAATGTATCTGTGCCAATAGACTGAGGGTTCTGCACAGGAAGCCACTCCCAAACTAAGGACCAAGGCTATCCCCAAAATTGCCACAGCCACCCTCAATGACCAAGAGGCCATGAGCTCCAAGGATGAGAATAGCTGAGTTCAGACCAGTAAGCCAGCAAACCAAGCTTCTCCTGGAGGTTGAACACTACATCATCTTCCCCTCTGGAGCCAGGAAGTGATGCTCAAAGTAAGGCCGACTGCTCCCTCAATGTGAACCACAATCATCTCAGCGACAAGAAGGTCCCAAGCTTCTCTGACAATGAGAACAACCAAGTTCATGTCAGGAACGTGGCTCCATAAGCTCCTTCAGGAGAACCAGTGGCAACAGAAGAACCAGCAACACTACTTCCTCTCCAGTTCTATTTTTTATGCTAACAACAATCCTCAGGTGGGCATCCACATGCAGCACTATGCAGATTCAGTTCAGCTGGTTGTTACAAGTTGATTGTCAGTTATCAGTCCACCAAATGTCCCTGGTCCCCTGGCCTTTTCCTCAACCCAGAAACAAAGGCTAAGACCCTGAGTGGTTTTGATTGACATCGATCAGTGTTGAGGATTGTTTAAATGACCCCGCAAAACCTTCTGTGGTCATGGCAGGTGGGCCTTTCTAGTGTGGCTTCATATAGTGCTGGTGATTGGTTCTTCTCTAGTCCTGGGTTTGCACCCACCCAGGGGTGGGTAGTCAGCATACAATATAAGAATGGAAAGGAGGTGTGCTTTCTTCCTTTTGCCCTTTTTTTTTTTCCACTTTTGGAATCTGCCAGAGCCACCATGAGTGGTTGCCCCTCAGCCACGCCACTCTGTGTTAGAACCAGCTGATTATGGACTGAAACTTTCAAAAACTGTAAGCTAAATAAACATTTCTTCCTTCATTTTAGGTGTCATGTATTTTGTCTCAGCAGTGAGAGAACAATAACCAAGACAATCAGTGAAACAGTTATTTTTAGAACCCAGCCCCTGTAAGTGTAAGTACACAGGTTCCCTGACCCTCAGAAAACTCAGTTGATTCCCCCTAACTTGTAGCATTTTCTGCTTTCTGGTATGTTTTCTCTGCATACATGACATCATGAATAAACCTTTGCTTAGCATC
Source organism: Cavia porcellus (assembly GCF_034190915.1). NCBI lineage: Eukaryota > Metazoa > Chordata > Mammalia > Rodentia > Caviidae > Cavia > Cavia porcellus. Next base: position 56,742,942 of record NW_026947505.1, on the reverse strand, counting down.
ACTTTCATTTCTGATGCCTTCATTCTCTGCAGGACCTGACTTCTCCATTTTTCACTGGAGGTGTCAACCTCATCCCAATTCTCTTTTCTTTGCCTGGGTGAGGGCACAGATGCAGAGAAACTGAAGGTCATGGTTGTGTGAGACCCCTAGCTCTCTACACTCCCAGTGGACACTACACAGTTACTGACATTTGGGCTGAAGCTACACAGTTAATTCTCCTGGGTCCCCAGTGACAGATCTGTAACTTCTGTGAGTCCATAAACTTGTGAGTTAATTCCTTATTGTTGATCAGTATCCATCTGTCTATTGTCTGTTCTCTGTCTCTGGATAACACCGACCACAATAGGATAATTAAGAAATCTGTGAGACTCTAGTGGAGAGCTAGGCGGTAGACTGTCTAGAAACTATTAATCACGAAATATAAACAAGCACTTCAGAACTATTTTTGTATTCAACCAGAAAGCTAAATAATGATAACATGAGAAGAGCTGAGATGGAAATAAACTTTTGGCTTTCATTCCATACCTCAGTAGAATGTAACTATTTTTAAATCGGGCACATGTGTTATGCCTAAAATTATTTTACATAAAACAGCACTTTCTAAACCCACTATCTAACTTTCAAATTAAAGGTCATTCGGAAATTCTGTAATACAAAAAGTAGAAAAAGCTATAAAGCCGTGCACAGTATTATAGCAACCTTTTCATTTGAAAGCAAGGCTAGAGTTGAGTTGAATCATCACACCCTGCTTTTACTTAATTTTTCACACTGTTCTGATGCGTGCCTATTCAGTTTAATTGAGCCAAGAAATATGTAACATAATTTTTTGTACCTTTTTTTCCAATTTACTTTAGACAAAAACTATTTAAATACTAGATAGGTAACATGTCATTAAAGTTGTCATATTTTCATGAAAGTAATTTTAAAGTAACCAGTATTACCTGAATTTGTTTATTCATCAATACACAGTTTGTATAACTGTAGCTAAAAAAAGCAATACTTTGTTCTGTACTAGGATATAAACATTGCTCATGCTTCTTTTTTAGTTACTATGGACCCTGTCTGTCCATCCTGAAAGGAAGCATAACGCTTTATGGTGTCCCTTTTAAAAAGTGCCACTGAGTACCACAGGCTTAGAGATTCTCTAAGGGGAGGGGGCGAAGTCCTTGGCAAAGCTGACAGTTTCTAAGGATACCATGAGTAGTTCTCAGGTTAGAATTAACAAATTGCCACCTGATTTTTTAGGTATTAGTTTTCCTTCTCATTATTTTCATTATTAATAATAGCAATGTACAGTTGCATAATAAATTATTCATAAGGAGCTTTCAAATATCTTACAAATAGCTAATAAAACTAATATTTTATTACTATTTTAAAATGATAAAACTAGTTCTATGAAGAAGAGTTTTGTAAAATTCCAGTTTTTAAATTGAATTCCATGCTAATTTTTCTGTCTATTTCCCTTGTTGACACTTGTTTCCCAGCTTGTTGATTTGACAATAAAAATGTATTTTGCAATGCTGGTATACAGAACAGTCAGCAATTTAACGAAAGGAAGACAAGACGATATTATCTGTCCTCATTCAGAATTTAAGTGCAAAATAGAGCTACTTCCTCTCAGGTGTTCCACTTCAGAGTGACTTAGAAAAACAAAGTGATAATATGACATCATATTTCTGCAGAAATAGCAAACGTCTTAGATTAAATGTAAGGTGAATTGCCTTGCATCAATTATAAATAAATTTCAGTTGGGCACATGTTGGTTGTTCAGTGATGACAACTCATAAAACATTTGGCTAAACATGTGTGCTGTGGAGGACTAGTCATGAATTATCCTGCTGCTTCACAGATCGCCACACACCACACACTGAAGTCGAAGCATCCAGTAGCTAACTTCAAGGTGGAGCTGAAAAACAAGCGTTAAAAATGATTTCAGTTGGAATAGATGTGCTATACAAAGCTTTTACTCTCAAAAGATGAATTCTAGACATTAGCTTTTAAATATCAAACACAAGAGTCTGATAACCAACAGAGGTTTATATACCCAGTGCAAGTATTTGTTACTTCATCTATACCATGAAAAGGCTAAAGAAAATCCCTTTCCCTATTGGGGCTGGAGGGAGGGTGTGAAGTAGGCAGTGGGGGAAGAAGGAAAGAAAGAAAGAAAGCAGGAGGACTGTGATCTGTGATGGGTGTGAAGGACCTCTCCCTACTTCATCTTTCATTTGAAATCCTAGGAGGTCACTGGAGTGGAGAATAGGACTCAAATTCCAGAACCAGAGGCGGTTCCCCCCCAGCTGCTCCTTAACTTGGAAGTGCATCATGAAAGTGTGGCCTAGGAGAGAGCTAATGAGTAGCCTCCATGAGTAGGCGCTATGAAAAGAAAGCTGGCCTCCAGTTAAACCTGCACCAGCAGAGGACACGCGGTGGGGAACAGGTCAGCCTACCTGCCCCTGCGGAGAGAGAAGAGGAAAACTGAATTCAAATTCTTATAGCAAAGAATGAAGCTGCAATGTTGCAAGATTTTTTTAAAAGTTTGTATTTTCTCCAACTATCAGGAAGTATAATTTAAAATGCAATTCAACAGCAAATCAAATCCAGTTACATACAATAAAGAAAATTACATCTGTATATATTTGAGTCTGGAAATCATGACTAGAGAAAAATGTTGAGATAGAAAGTTGTCTATGAAGAATAATTATTATTAAAATATTTTAATATAGTATAACATACCCAATCCTAAATTTAAATTTGTAGTAATCAAAACCTCTCTATCTACAAATCTGGAAAGGAAACCTGAAGAATTTGGAGCTGTGACTCTTCCTTCTACTTTCTTTCAGTAGAAATATGTGTTACATCTTTAGGGACTAATCCAGAAAGAATAGTGTATCAGTCATAAAACTTTTTGCTCGTTTTAGCTTATCGTGTAGCCAGTGCGGTCTGTGACCTTTTTACAAACTAGAATTTAACTTTCAGACACCCAAATGTACTCTATTCCACTTCTCTTCTGTGCCCCAGTAATCTCACTTACCAGGACCTTTCCCCTCTGGTACCATTTTCCAGCTGTTTAATAATCCCCTTAACTTCCTTGACCCCACATTACAGAGTTTCATCATGAGTATTTCAATTTTGAAACTATGCTTCAGCAATATCTGGTAGCAGGAATGTAATTTTTTCATAAAACTGTAATATATCAGATATCTGCTTTAAGGTGTACCAAACATTAAAACTCACTCTTTTCTTTTAGTTAATAACAATGTCTGAAATGGCCTTGCCATTAAGAACTGAAATAATATAAGTGCACTTTTTGGTATGAAATTTCTAACATGGGTTTGTTAGATGAAATAAATCATATATCTGTATAAATGTATTCACATGCACTTACACATATTACACATATGATAAAAAATATAAAACAGGAAAAAAGAGAGGGTGCTACCTGCATTCGTCATCAAGAAATGCTGATACTATTTATGTGAAGAATTTGTAGGATGAAGAAAGTGCACGGCTTTGCAGTTTTAATTTATTTTTCAGACAGAAGGATAATTGTGCTCTCTCGGCAAGTAAATCTCAGTCTTAGTTGAGTTACAGGCACATACTGACAGCAAAACCTGAACAGCTGAATCCAGGCCATCTAAATGATAACAAAGACATCTGAACAAGAAACTATTAAGTTCAAAGATTTGAGAAAACTAACATGGCAGTGTGCTGGCTCAAACATGCAATCAAATCCATGAGCTTCCACAAAACACAATTTCTTGGTTGTTTCTTGACTATTTTTCATACTGATAGATGTTTTGCCCTTAGGGTGCACCACTTTGCACATAAAGAATGATTCTGCTTTGTTTCCATTAGTTTGAAAGACAAGATAGTGACACCGTGCCGAACAGAGTCCAGCACGCCTGCTGCTTGCAGAACAAACTCCCTTTTAAAAGGCATATTCTGATGATAAAGAAACAGAGATGATATTTTTTGGTGCCTGCATTTGTGATCCCTGCAGTAGAGGGGAAAGATTTTCATTGTGTCCCCTGAATACCAATGAAGTATTGGAAGGCAATGACATTCTAATCACTGCTTCAAATGTCAGCGCAAGGATGCTGTGGGTAACGGCCCTAGTACATAAGTTAACGGCTTTACTGTAACACCACAAGAGAGCAATTAATGGGGAGCTGTTACTAACCTTCATGCATTCCATTGCTCAAGTGTCTGGAGAAAAGGTCTAATTATAGTTCTAACCTTTCCCAATGGGCCATGAATAACTCTGCAAATATAGGATGTTGTATAAAAAAATGATGAAGATATAGAACTGACATATCATTGAATTCTCCTGTATGATGCAACCACAGTAAAACAACAAATCATGCTGGTAACTTGATTTTCACCAATTTCTCATTAAAGTAAAATATATTAAGCTTGATGAAAGAACGCACGATTGAGAAAAATGGTGCAGTCAAACATACAGAACTTCATATGGAAGATAAAACAGATACAGTGTCAGAATATTACATTCTATTTTAACTAAAACATGGTCATTTATAAAGCAAGTATTGTATTCAAAGGAAGAACCAGGACCAGTATGGAATGTGAGATTTAAAAGCCTATTAAGTAATATGATTAAAGGGACCACGGCTAGCAAAGAAGTTTCATTGCACAAAAGTTCAATAAGTAAAAACAGCAGAAAATACTTGGTTAAACACAGAAGAAAGTAAAAATGTAGCATCACTGTCTATTAGGCACATATTTCGAGATGATGGCACATTTGTTGTTTTTTCTAGATATTTCTTCCCATGTAGAAAGTGACATTCGTATTAGGAGACATTATTCATTTAAAAAATTCATTGAGTTCTTTGCATAAGCTGTAACTATATTAAGATAGACAACAAACATAACCTCTTCAGGAGTAATAATATATATATACGTATGTTAGCAATTGCTGGGACACAATACCTAATTTAAGGAAGACAGTTTAATTTGGTGCCAGGTTTTGAGGGATTCACCCTATTGTCGGTGGTTCCATGGAAAACACAGCATGGCAAAGGGTATGCCAGAAGGAAACAGATAGAAAACAGAAGACAAGGGAGGAGCTCGGGAGGGAGATTTACACTGCAGAGGCAAGGCCCCAGCGACACAGCCAGCCCCGGCTCCCCACTGCACATGTAGGTGTGAACTTCTTCATGAATAAATCCAGTGACGAGGGTCATCCTCCTCTATCCAACTGCTTTTCAAAACCTCCACTCTGAAAACATAACATTGTTGAGAGACATTCTAAGCACACACAGATTAAGATTAATACTTAATAGAATCTCAGTGCATGTTCAGTAAATCAAGTGACCCTGAGAGTTCAGAGGAGGCCAGGCATCACTGAAGAGGCCTCCTTATGCAGATGGGTAGACAGGTTTCTAGGAAACAGTTACAAAGGGCCTGTTCTCTGCTCATTCCTAGCATTTTTTAATGTAAAAGGGAAGAATTATTAATTCTTATTTCACTGAAAGACAATACTGTAGACCTTACAGTATCCTAAGAAGCCCGTTATCATCCCCCTGTCCTGTCCTCTCCCCCCCTCCGTCCCCTTCCCATCATCTCCTCGCTGCCACTTTTCTTTCTGTTCACTCTGCTCACCCATAATGGATAGCCCACAGATCCTGCCTCAAGACATTTGCACAGGATGTTACTCTGCCTGGACCGATCTTCATCAGACATGGCCATGGCTACGGCCCGCCCCTTCTAGGTACAGTACTCCATGCTCTTATTAAAGGTGCAACCAATTTGCTTCACACCTCTAACTTCACTCTCTAACTTCACTTGCCATAGCAGTATCTCCTGGCCTTGTGTGTATGCTTTAGTTTAATTATCTTAGAAATAATTTTCTCTCCTTTCCTGCTACAGTATAAGCTTCCCATGGATGTGTCTCAAATCTCTAGAATAATTTCTGGCATAAGATGGGTTTCCAGTAAATATTTATTGAATTGAATTTTTGAAAGAACAATTTTCAATAAAAAAAATTTTGAAGTTGATGATTAATATTTAGAAAAAGTGTCAATTTTTTTTCTCGTGTTCAATCTGGAATGAGGATGACTTACTTTTATTTATTTATTTTATTTTTTAGAACAATAAACACCTTTATTAGATGCACTAAGCCAGGAGGGAAGGTTTATTTGCCTTTCTGGACCTTGGTTTTCCACAGAGAGAACTCCGGCCCTTTGTCCTCCAGACAAAGCCGTCTGCTTGGTTGCACCGGCCTGGCCTTGACGCAATGCAGGTAAGAAGCTTGCCCTGCTGGAACGGCTCCTCCAGAAGACTGCTGAGTTTGGCATTCTTTTTCCTTTCATCATACTTCTTTTGGATTTTCTTTGATCATTTTTTCTTTAAAATCGTTTCCTCTTCAGGAGTCAGGCAGGAACAGTGCAGGGTGTGCGGTCAACAAGCACAGTGCAGTTCTTCAGGGGCTTGGTGTGGACCAGCTCATTATTAAATGTAGTGTAAGCCGCGTCAGTGGTCCTTGTTCTTCAAATACAAGACTCAGAGCCCCGGGAGAAGTTTCCCATATCCAGCCTCAGGGCTTGGTACTTCTTACTGTCTCCTTGAACTTGGACTGAGTGTATTTGGCGGAGGCCATCTGGGAAGCACAGGAACTTGGCTATCAAGTACCACGGGTCACATGCAGAGGGGAACCTGGGCGAGATGCAGGCAGTGGATCCTCCTAACTATAACAACTTCTTGAAATGGCTAGTGGCGCACAAATAGCTAGTGGCCACAACCACGCCTAGAGATACTTTCACCTAGAGATACTTTAAATTAGACCTTGAACACGTTTCATGTGAACCTGTATTTTTAACTGAAAAGCTTCGAGATAATTAAAGATATAATTACAACATTATGGAATAAGACTTACAAAAAATGAGTAAACATTTGCCAGTGTTTTCTTTGTTTAGCTTTAAATTCCTAAAGATACCATGCCTGATGATTTGGAAATAAGAGTGTTTTGAGAACAATTTGAAAAATGTGACAGCATAAACTGTTGCTGAATTCATTACCTTTTAAACTTAATGGACTTTTCAAAGTAAAAAGAGTAGTATTATATTGGCTTTCATCAATATAGCTTTAGATTTCATTCAATTTCATCATTTCTGGGGTAACTTTAATTTACAAACAGCTTAGCCAGATATAAACTTTACTTTTAACTACTTTTCATATATATATATATATATATATTTTTTTTGTTTGTTTGTTTGTTTGTTTGTTTGATAGAAGTCTGCTGTATTTTGCCCTAAAAGAAACCCACATAAGGAGTAATATAATTATCACACTCATGCATCTATTAAAACGTGGCATTATGGTCAAACATTAAGGAAACAAAATTTTTAATGTAAAATGCAGAGATTGAGCTGTTCTCTCAATATAAAAGGATAGTAGGGAGGGTGTGTTCTGTGTTTAAAACATTTCCTGAACACAGCAGTGGTCTTCTTTGTCTTCTCTGTTCAGTCTTGGATTGAAGGTCACATTGTCTGAAACTAGGATAGCTACTCTGCTTTCTTTCAGGTTCCTGGGTTTTTTTGGAATATAATTCTCCATATTTCTCTTTCATTCCATGAGTGCTTTGTGAATAAAGTGTCTATTCTAGACATATATCACTGAGTTTTACTTTTGGATTCAGTGTGCTAATCTCTGTCATTTGACTGTGCAATTAAGGCCATTCACATTTAGAGTTATTACAAAAAGATATTTACTAAGATATTTACTGTCATTATTGTTTCATTGCTTAGTTTCATATTTTTCCCCCTGTGCCTACTCTCCTAGTTAGATGGATTCTTTCCTCTCAATGTAATTTATAACGAAGTCAAATTTGACTGGGTGCTCTTCCTTCTATGAAGCAATATTCACTGGTGGCCCTTGTGGAAATTTGAGTTCCTGTCTTCTGTGATTGAGTCCAACAGACTGGATCAAAGTACTGGTGCTTAAACTGCTTTCTCTCCTACAATTTGGTTTCTCTTTTGCGAGTGAGTAAAGGAGGTTGGGTTTCTATACAAATCTCTGAGCATATTTTCTGTTCCTTCTTTAGGCAATTATCCAACTTATGAATGTGCCTCACCAGAGGTGTTCTGCCTTATCTCATGGAGAGATTCCTCTGTTAGGAGGAGTACTATGTCAAATGCCTCATCATCTGCTGATTTCCATAGGAGCCTTCTCCAGCTCTGCCCTTTCCTCTGTGGTAACCCCTAATTCTTCTTATGCATTTCCTTTCTATGCCACTCTAGTTAGCATGCTATGTAAGCACTTCTGGCATCACTGTTCTTCTCCATCTTTCCTGCCTGCATCAAATTCACTGTCCATACCACCCAAAGAATCTATATCCAACCTGAAAATTCAATGGTATTTAGACCTCATAGAGATGAGCAGATTTTAGCTGAGAGTGCTCCTGTGTAGACCCTGACTCTGCAACATTTGTAGGATAACCAATGGACAAGATACCCCATGGGTGCAGAGCTCATTGGTATCTGTGGGAGTGATGGGAGAAGGCTTACTCTAGCATTAAGTGTCTTTTCTCCCCAAGATTTTACCCATCTCTTGTAACGACTACTCATCCTTGCAACTTACTGACCCAAGATCTAATTCCATGTCCCTAACTGGGATCATATCTTGTTCCTTTAGTTCCCAATGGCCCTCCAGTCCTAACTCGGTCACTGATCCCTAATTCTCTGGCAGTTAGTTTCTTTAGTGTGTGAGGAGTCTTTAGTGTCTTTAGTGTCCTATTTTTATCTCACTCACTGGGCTCCTTCTCCCAATGAGAAGGGAATTAAGACAGCTGGACAATGGGTGGTAAGTGCCACATTGAAGTACAATCAGCTTGGAGACCTGAACCACAAAAGTTCAGATTTTTACAGTTCTGGAGGCTAAAATTAAGAGATCAAAGTGTCAGCAGCTATGGGTCCTTCTGCCAGCCTTCATGGAAGGACTGGTTTCAGGCCTGTGTCCCTGGTTTTAGATGGCCATTCTTCCATATGTCTTCACATCATCTTCCCTCTGTGTTATTATGTTCAAATACACTCTTCTCGTTAGGGCACTGAGCACACTTGACTTAATGACCATTCTTATGACTTCATTTAATTTAATAATCTCTGTAAAGACCTTACATCCACCATGGTTTCATCATGAGTTTCTGGAGGTTAGGACCTCAATACATTCTGTTGTGGATGATAAAATATAGCTTATAACAAGCAATCTGGTGAGATTGTGTAAAGATATGTTTCCTCTAAACTTCTTAGATCTTTGAGTCATTGCCCTTCATAAATTGAGAAGTTATTCTGCCCTGACTTTTGTGACTTTGGTTGCTTTTATATATTAGATAATCATATTCTTTTCAACGGCTTTTGAATGCTTTCTTCATAGTCATTTTTTATTTCTGTTTCAGTTTGTATAATTTTTATTGATGTATTTTAAAGTTTACCAATTTTTTCCTTTTCTGTGTTCAGTCTGTTGATAAGCCCATTGAAGGAATTCTTCATCTCTGACAGCACATTTTTCATTTCTAGCATTGGTACTTGACACTTAATTATACTTTGCATCTGTCTGCCAAAATTTCCTATCTTTTCATGCATATGTTTCTCCACCAAACATGTTAAAATATTAATCACAATTATTTTAAAGCCTCTGTCTGAGCATTCCAATATGTGAGCCATCTCGGGCTCTGGTTCTGTTCACTGCTTTATTTCTTGACAATGACTCATTTCTTTTTCTTTCTTTTCTACATGCCTCACAAGTTCTGACTGAATGCTGTACAAAAGGACACCACTGACTGAGGGAAACCAAATTTATATTCAGAATGTGTTTTTCTTCCATCGGATTGTTAAGTGTGTACGTGTGTGTTAGGGGTGGGAAGAGGATTGGAATCAAAGTAGTAGGTAGTGATGACAGGTTTGGGTTTTATTTTGCTCTGGTTACATTTAGTGCACCTTTGATGTTAATTTTTTTCCCCTGTGGACAGTAGCTGCCTTGGCGTTAGACTGAGCTAGAGTTGAGTTTGTTTTCTGTCTTTACAGTATTCTTTTGCTTTCTAAATTTACTAGGCTCGCCGCCCTCTGCATGCTCTCACTCTCCTCTATTTAGCATCTCAGAGGAAATCGTTTTTAATTGAAGAGGATCCTCAGCACAAATTACTTCCTTGCTCTTCTGCCAGCTGCAGGAGGACGATGCTCTCTACCTGTGCCAGGCTCCAGGCTTGAGTGGAGCTCCTCCATCTTCATGGGCAGACAGCTTTACCTTATTTCTTTAAAAGTAATAATGTTTTCAAGGAAGTTTCCTGAAGAGTTTCTTGCCTTTTCCTCAGTAGATTCCTGCTTCATATGAGAGAAAATTCTAGAACAGTGGAATCTCACACCTGTCCTTCAGTTACAGGTCGCCACTTGGTAAAGCTGCTTCTTATTCAGCCTCCCCATTCCACCTGCTCTCGATTTTGTCTAATGAGCATCCAATATTGGCCATGGAAGAGAGTGAGGGAGATACACACACACTAATATCTGGGGCCACCAGAGACAAGGATGAAGGCTGCTTTGGTGGCAGAACTGAGGGTTGAAGTGGAATCTCAGAAATTTATTGAATATCAAATAAAATTTGAAATCCCGACCATAATCTATGTAGCATAGTCTATGCCTTTTGTGTTTCACGTGTCAGCTGCCTCTCTGACCACTATCATGTCGTATTTTCCTTCTGTGTTTGCATTATCTTCAGTCCTTTCTTATCTTAGACTCTGTGTGCTTTTGCTTTTGCTCTGAAATACTAGGTCCAACTGCCTAACCAATTCCCTCTCACAGAGGGGTGTAAGATGCTGTAAGAACAGGAAGATGCTTGACATAAATTACAATACGTCATCTCAACTTTCACATCTCTGCTTATGCCAAGAGTCACTTTCTCACTATCTTTTCTCTGTAGCTGCATTATTCTCCACATCAGCATACTGTTTCTTCATGATACTTACCAAAATATATTTGTGTTTCATTTTCCCTGTTTGCTTTTTAACTTATGTATACTTTCTTTTCCAATAAACCATAATCTCCCTGAGGACAGAGAACAGATATATCTTATTGATTATTGATGAAAGTCTACTAGTACCACACCTAAAACAATGCTCAGAAACCCATACATTCAGAAAATCTTTTATGCAAAAGTATGTTACATGATGACCATGCATTATTATAGAATATGTAATAATTTGTATTGAGTACTTACAAGTAAATAATTGAGCTATCATATATTATGTACACATATTTAATAATTACCTTAAATATTTAGCTTAGCGTTATATGCATGGAGAAGAGACGTGTAGATCGAGATTTTATGATAAAATGTACTTTATAAAGTTAAGCCCACAGAATTTCAGTACAGCAGCACTGAAGTGACCTTCAATGGGTGTCTCCCATTTCTTAAAAATAGAAAATATTTATGTAAAGAAATCAGCAGGTGAATGTAATTTTCTGAGAAAAATATCTTAGATATAAATAAAGTCAGTTTGCAGTCTCCTAGTTCACAACAATCTGTTCTTTGGGAATTGTTCAAATTCATTTTGCAGAATCACGGGGCTCAGTTATTTTGAGTAAGTTTATGTACTTTTTAGTGGTTATTCAAACAGAATTGCCTTAGTTTTTTAGAGTCTAGTGCTCACTAAATGTTACATAGAGCTAGAAAGAAATGCATAGTAAAATTGCAGGTACTCACCAAATTATTAACATTTTATTTTGCTATGAGCAAGACAGTAGCATCAAGTATATTTATACAAGGTAGAACGATGTCTTAGAATACATAAGGCATTCATATGCCTGAAGTATGCTCTGGGATGTATTGAAAACTTGGGTTTTTTGAGTCAACATATCACAAAATAGAAAACTAAAGTAGTGTTACTGATACATCTAAACAAGATTCGTCATTAACAAATGATGAGGTGCCCTAAATGCGTTATGTTTACAATGTATTCTTTGTCTTTTTAAAAATCTGTCAGTAGATTGAAGTTTTAAAAATCCATATGCAGAACATCTTGAAACTTCACTTTTTGGGGAACACAATGCATACTCTTGGGAAAATCATTCCCAGTGGACTTCTGTCTTTATGGAAAACTAAGCATGAAACTAGGTCTGAAGGTTCTTATCTGGAAGAGGTGACGTGACCTCTGTGACCATTTGCATAATACAGACACAGCCTATCAAAGGCCGAGTATTGTTTTAACCAAACAATTCATCAAAAAATTTAGCTCATGTGCTTTTTAAACATTCATATATATATATATATATATATATATATATATATATATTTGTAATAGCATATATTCAAGTTCTTTGCGCATTTTTTAAAATTCAGTTGGGATTTTTGACTGTGGCATTGTGACACTGTTATGTTTTCTTACTGTTATTAATAGTTTATTGTGAAAAGTGCCTCTCATCTGCTTTTGTGCAAACTTTCTAATCATTTTAGTAGTTGTATCCCAGTTACACAGTCTTAAAAGGTTTTATTTTTTGATGAATAATTTGAATGGGAATGATTTTCACAGTACCATTATTTCTCAAAAAATCTAAAATAGAATTATGATAGCAATTTCATTACTATTTAGGCTTGTTTTAATGATCACTTCTCCTCAGTCACCATCAAATTTTCAACTTTTAGCATTTGTTAGCAATTTTTAGGAATTTTCAGTGATCCAAGCACTAAGTATTCGTTATTTAACTTGAAAGCTGAATGGTTCTACAATCCTGAGTTACAACAGTTGCCATTGTTGGAACTTAAATATAACAATGTTGATGTCACTCCATGGCTGTGCATTCTATAGCACCAAGCCCTTTCAGAGACACAGTAATAGAACTTTCTCTTTCTATATTATTGCTTTTCTATTTCAGGCAATTGCACACAAATCAAGACAGACAAGCGAAGGCTTCTGTGATCTCAGTGGTAACCTATGTTTAGAACTATGATGATGTCCGTTGTGCTGACGATTCGCAAGTGAGTCATCCACAAATACAGCAGCTCTGCAGAGTGTCACACAGTAAGCCCATCAGTTATAGCTTGTCAGGATCTGTAGAAAGCAAGTTACAAATGGGGAAGATAAAAACTCAGAGATGACAAAAAGGAGTTGGGAGAGGGAGGGTACCAGCCAGGCAGGGAGGAAAGGACAGCATAAAAGTAACATTTAGAAAGCATCTAAGTCTGGGGAGTGTGATAGGCAATTTTGTATATGTCAAGATAGAAATATATAATGCAGAATATGTACAGAAATATATCAAAATAGAGACAAACCATAATGATAAAAGCCAACCTTCCTTCATAAGCATGTAAACGTCCCGCTTTACAGGTTGTCATCAGAGAAGAGGAAGGGGACATTTAAAGTTGTTCTAGAGGAAGAATTTTTAATTACATCATCACTGCTCAAAAGCAGTCAGTGTCTTCCATTTCAGCCTGTGTTCATTGTTTTGATGATGACAATAATTGTCCCAAATATAAATGCCTTTAGGAAAGCACCTCAAGCCGGCCTGAAGCCGGGAGTCCTGTGTAGCACAAGTGAAAAGAAGCAGGAATGTTTCTGTAGCATCCTGATGGCTGCAATGCAGCCCTACCTTTAAACATCTTTAAAATCTATAAAATCACCAATGATTCTCAGTCAGTTCTTTTCCATCTTTCATTTATTCTAAGCTTCATTTGTCTCTTTCTTATGTCCCTTCCCGAACTATTTTCTGTTTTATTTTTTACAGATGTAACTGCTTCACCTGTTTAAAACTCTATCCACTTTTCCCTACATAAAGGAAGGAGCAGGCAGCTTTACCACCAAGTGAGGTGGAAATTCTATGTCAAACAGGCAGGTGGGCACGGCCCCTGGAGCCAGAAGATGAATGATGCCTCTCCGTGCAGGCCCCTGGCTTCTCGGCAGCTCATGGAGCAAGCGTTCCTTTTCTTCAGGGGCGTTGCTGGGAGCACACTTCGGAACATTCTTAAGTGTTCAAGTCAAACTCAGTCTTCCAGCAAGTCTCTCTCAACAGTGGAGAGAAACATTTAGGCTATGACAAGCAGAAAACTGACTTTGAAGTATTTCTCACTTATGTTCCCTCTGTGCCCTTATTTGTCTATTTTGAAGTGGAAATAAAAGGGAATGGACAACAGTGTGACTATTACATGACTGCTTAGAAAAAAACCACATTTCACCGAAGACACTGCAGCTAGGCACAGCGGAAAATGTGAGCCTCTGAGTTCTCATTCACAGGTCCATTTTTCATCCTCCCCAGGTGTCTTCTGTGACCTGACACAGGCTTGATTCTGTCTCAGTTTCCCTTTTGGATGGGGAGTAGGGATGCACTGAATTCCTAAAAATGCTTGCTATGTACTCAGCAGATATGCCAGAATAATTAGCTTAAAAACACTGTCTTTCTACATCACAACAACAAGATATTTAATATCTTAGATTTTCATGACACAGAGTTTTTAAACTTAAAAATTAGTAATTTAGAATATAGGTATGACAGACACAAATGGCAACTGACTATTAAGAAGAAATGACTTTTAGCTCACATCTGCAAAACACGAAAATCATTTGTCTTGGTCAAATGTGGTTGTCACTTTTTATTTGCCACACAGGTCTGAAATAAAGTTCTTTGCATGAAATTATAAAATTTCAACACCATGTTCTTTAATACGTTTTCATCAAAATCTCCTTTCAAGCTTTCTATCACAACCTCACTGCACACAAAGTTAGCAGTATGTATGATTTTATGAAAGCATTATGTATGAAGCATATAAATTTATAAGAAATCTATTAATTAAAATAATTGCAGAATTGCATTTAATGGAAATTTAAGAGAAAATATATTTTAGACTTGCTGTCATGTAATAATTTAAGCTACTTAACCTATATGTTATCACTGTAATGTAGATATAAAATATATATGATATTCTATAGCTTCTGTGATAATGGATTACAAATTTAATGGCTTAAAAAATTACACATTTTTACATTACAGTTCTACAGGTTAATCCATAGTTCCCTTTAGACTAAGAATGAGGTACTTGGTGGGGTTACCATCCTTTATAGAAGACGTAGGAGAGATTCCATTTCATTGTCTTTCCAACGTCTAGAAACTGCTTGCTTCATTAGGCTCATGGAACGTTCATGTCCAAAGTCAGCAACCCTGGCTCCAGTCTCTCTCAGCTCACCAGAAGCCTTGTGATTAGACTGGGCTCACTCAGATAATGCAGGGTAATTACAATCTCTCAAGATCAGAGGTGTTCAATTTTAATTGCATCTGCAACCTTAATTTGCTTCTTTCATGTAAATTAATATTCATGGAGATTAGAATGTGGACATCTTGGGGGCTATTGTTCTGCCTACCACACAATATGTAGTTATTTACAGTAGAGTCATTTACAGTAGAGTATTATCACCCTAGATCTAATATACCCTTTATATATCACCTGTCCTATATAGGATTATATATTCTATGCATTATGTATAATCTATGAATTTAAATTATAAAACACTACACTTGTATTTTATGGTATCAAAACAATGTTTTTTAATGCTTTGTTTTAGAATAGTATTATAAAAGAAGATATGAGAAAAAGAACTAGTAAGAAGTAGTAAATTTTCAGTTCCAGGAGCTAGATGACCCTGTAGTAAAATCACTTCTAGGAATTAAACCAAGTATTAGGTAATTTGGGACATATCACAATTTTGTCATGCAATTGAAACAAGAGCTCCTAGATAATCTCACCAAAACAAACTATAGCTAAAAACAGGAATTCACCTCCCAACTTTTGTGGGGAACTAGAACCAAAATATGCATTTTGTGAGGTCAGAAAGTCCCATGTGGGGCTTGGCTTCCAGAATGTGGTGGAGCTGAATTCACTATCACACATTGAGCACTAAAGGAAACAATAATATTGACCAAACACCTGTCCTTACTTTTCACAGGAGTTTAGTTATCTATGTCTATTTGTATAAATCTGTGTGAATAATTTTGTTCTCACCACGGCCCTCAAAATATAGAGCTATGTTCTCATTACAAAGATAAGGAAACCAAAGCTCAATGGGTCTTTAAACTGAAATGAACATGCTGGCCTTTCTATCTCAAAAGTTATTGTTTCCTTTTACATCACAATGACTTACAAAATCCCAAGTTTTGACATGTTAAAAATAAGAAATTAGAGAAGTTATAAATTTAAATTGCTTTTACTATAATTTTTAAGTACAGTTAACCTCAAATAATATAGTTTTCACATTCATATAATTTGAAATTTCCAGAGTAATCTCGAATTAATTGCATTCTATCTGACTTTAAGCCTTGAATGAGGGAGAAAAAATAATGGTCTTCCAAATCCTAGTTGAGAATACGTTACATGGCAAGGGAGAATTGAAGCTGCTGATGGCGTTACATTTGCTAATCAGAAAATTTTCCATTTTATGTGGTTGTGCCCAGTGTAAACACAGTGGCTTGAGAGAGGAAAAGGAAGCAGAAGAGAAAGAGATAAAGACTAGATGGGCTAATGCTGGCTCTGAAGATAAAAGGGATTATTAAGCCACGGAAAGTGGGTCACCTCCAGAAGGTTAAACAGCTAAAGAAACATTCTAAGCCACAGCCTTCTTCAGCAAGAATGCACCCCTGTGGGTACTTCGACTTCAGTCCAGTAAGATCTGGACGTCTGTTTCGGATTTTTAACCCTCAAAACTGAAAAAAAAAAATTAGTATTTGTGTGGTTTTAAGTCATGAAGATATTGTAGTAACTTGCAACAGCATCCATAGGAGACAAAATGAAGTTTTTAAACTTAACTAACTCAGGGACCAAAAATATCAAAAACAGTGACAAAAAACCCGTAAGCCAGAGTCACCATGTAGAAAGGGGTTTCATGGGTTTGTTCACAAATCCCATGCACTGCATTCTGCTTGTACAGGAAACAAGGCATGTAGTTGATGCTTCTAGACTTAGTGGAGAGAAGAAAATAGAAGTGGAACAACTTGAGTGAGACCTTTTGGGAGTTCAAAGAGCATTACAAGAGCTCCCTTTAATAGCATAGTTGGTCTTTCCTTATTTAAGTAAAAATCTAACACTCTGGAAGTGTCATCTTATTTTCATTGTGTGTAAACAAAGAGAAATGGATGAATACTGGAAAAGTATTAAAATAATATTTAAAGGTGATTGTTCCTGTTTCTGTTTGTGATCTATCCTTTATGTATTCAGGAATGCTAGATTTCTAACCTTTGTTTTCTGTCTCCTTGGAAATAACTTTGTCTGGATGTCAACTATCCAATCTTGGATCATGTCATCCAATAAACTGAAAAGTAAAGAGTCAAATCAAGATCTTTTTCCCTCTGTTTCTCTGGAATGTTTCACTTTCTTTGGAATATTCTAAATTATTTCTTTATCAATTATCTTACAGAGGAAATATTTTAGGGGAAAAACACATTTCTTTTTAAAAAGAAAACCAAGTAATGCCTATATGTCAACATTGGAAGGTCAGAGTGCCGTGGACTATCTTATTGTTAATATTATCATTAGTGGAATTAATGCATCAGTATCTAAGCACTGAAGTTTAGCCCTTTAGGAGGAGGTTCACTTTGTGGTAAATCACTGGTGAAAATAATTGAAGATGGAGAAGGGTCGGCAGTTATAAAACAAAGGAAGAGTTAATAAAAATGAGGGGAAATGACCTCCCCGCGGAGATGTATCTGGCAGTGCTAACAAATACCTCCACAGCCTTGATTTCCCTTGTGGTGATCGCTGAGCACTGGGCCTGGGCAGCCAAACCAAAATGGATGGCAATAATTAGATTCCGATGAGTGAGGGGCCCACATGAGGGCCAATGTTTCTGGAGAAGTTAATGAAAGAAGCAGAAATTGCCAGATTTCACAAAAGATGTATAAAATGGATACAGAACCTCCAAGAAGTTTTAAATGACTGGCTTCTTACCACTCACCCAAAATACAGAGCTGGGGAAACAGCTAGCACACAGAAAATTGATCACAACCGGGGATTTTAATATGTGCACACTTCCAGTACTAAGATTCAGGGTCACCCAGAGCTATTATTCAAAGTCAGTATCAGACCATTTAATTTTCTGCTTCAGTTCCTTTCGGCTTCTCCCTCTCCAGCCCTAGCCTAACGGCCAGACACCATCTTCTCTGTGTGGCTGTCCCTCTGCCTCCTTTAAGGACTGCTCATGCTCTGAATGGAGTTTTATGACTGACGTCTCCAGGTCCTGTGTCTCTTCTCCTTAATGAAAGCCTAGTTGTAGTGAGCGCTAATAGCTCAACAAGCGTTTTATAGCCCTTATAAAGAAAATGTAGAGTGAATATAGATGTATTTAACACTCAGCTTGGTAAATAGAAAACAGGACACGGGTAGCACAGTTAGAGCCATGAATGATTTGTGGTAACTTTCATGTCAGCTTTTTTCCTCTTTCCGTCTCCTCCGCTGGAAGCCCCAGAATCCATTTTAAGCTAATTCTAAAAACTAAGTCTGAAACAAATTGTATACTGACAGGTGAAAAATGTAAGTGGAAAAACGCTGCCAGGGGCTGCAGTGTGCCAAGGTGTTAATTCACTTGGGCCAAAAACAGTGTAAAATATCTGAGAATGTACCCATTTACCTTTCATGGCTTGCGCACTTCTATTTTTGCTTCTGCTGATAATCACATGCCAATTCACTTCATATTATAACTGCTTTCCATGTATCACTATTTCTTTTCACTTAACTCATATTTATTCTCAATTTAAGAGTATTTTTAAAATTATTTATTTTGCTTTCCTGGTGATCAATTTCAGTTTTAGCATTTGTATCTAAGGATCTACGTGACTCACGTAGATGAAGGCACAGAAATAATAGCACAGACAGCTGTTCTTGCTGTTAGCTTAGCAGCTGTCTCAGATACTACATCGTGGTGAGAGAACTAATACATGTTACAAGTTTTAAAAAACACAAAAGGAAATAAAGACTGAGATGAGCATGCTTTCGAGCTACTGTTTGGTTCGGGAAGTGAATAGAGAATGGTTGAATATCCAGTAATCATCCATTTTTACAGTAAGATCTGCTAGGGATCCATTTCAAGGACAAATGTGACACCCTGGAAACAGGTTGTATTCTCAAATGGATGGGCACATTTGAATTAGAAAATCTGGAAGGGATTTTCAGTCCTGTGAGTAGTCCATACCTTTTCAGTGGCAAATAAGTGATTCATTTCAACACACAAATCACAAAAGAATGCGACTTTGAAGTCAGTTGCTAATCCCATGACATATCTATCATTTTGTATCAAATAAATCACAGCGAAGGACAATTATTCAAGTACATGTGTCAATTAATAAAAGATGAATAAAGAGTGTAAGCCACATAGTCAAGATTACATTAAAATAATAACATCAATAGTATTAAATTAAGACAGTTTAGGCTACTTGGATTTTTTCCAGTGACAAATATAAGATCAGTTCTTAACACAATACTATTTCTATAACAACAGTAGAATATTGAAATGCACACTTGAGTCAAAGCAATTAATTACTTAACATCTTGATTATGTAAGCAATAGATACCAATTGGTGAGTGCTTAATATATATTTGATATTTAATTTAACCTTTAAAAAGCCACATGAGATTTGTGTCCCCAAACTTCTATTTTGCAAAGAAGTAGTTGTGACTCATGAATTTTAAAGGAATGAAACTTTGTCACAGGAATAGTACATGGCAAACCAAGGATTGCAACCTAATCCTCTTTGATTCAGGAGCACACATTCCATTCCTTCTCCTCTGAGGCAGCCTAGTACAATTTGTACTGTATAGAATTATGTTTCCCCGAGGAAGACTCGTACCCTCCATACCTCAGAATGTGACCTTCTTTGAAGAGAGGATCTCTATGGAGGCAATCAAACTAAGATGACAACGTTAGCATGGCCTATAATTCATTACACATGTTCATTCAGTGTGGGGAAAAACAAGAAAAATATTATGTAAAAAGGCAGATTGAGGTGATGTATCTATGAGCCAAGGAACTTTAGACACTGCCAGAAAACCCGTGAAAACAGAAAGGGCTAGAACACATTCTTCCTCACTTCTCTAAGAAGTAATCACCAAACCTTCTGGGAGGAAGGGTCCTTGTTCAGGACCTTCACTGTCACATTGGAAAATTGTTTGGTACCCGGAATTGAACTCACAACCTCATGCTTGCCAGGCAGGAGCTGTGCTGCTGAGCTATATACCTGGCTTTTTTTTTTTTTTCTTTACTTAATATTTGCTCCTTCTATAGGAATGGAATTTGAGGGCAAGACAGCCCATCCTACCCACAGGATTCTCTGAGTGTGTGTGAGGCCACCCACCCTGAGCAATAGCTCAGTCGAGGAGTGGAGACTATCACCAGGAATGAATCCATGTTCAGCTGGTGCTCCCAACAGTACTCCCTCTGACACATGCCTCACGGGTCCTTTTCTTCTGTACTTAGAGTTTCTTCATTACCGTGCTCTCAAAATTCCAGCAACCAGAACTCTAAGAGAATAAATTTCTGTTGTTTAAACCACCTGTTTATGGTACTTCATTGTGGCAGCTCTAAATATGAATAAGGTGTATAAAGAATAGATACACATAAAATATAAATATATAATATGAGTATTAAGTTTTATATTAGTTTTCATTTATAAAACCTTTTACAAGATTTCTATTTTTAAAATAAATTTATGGATAACTTTAAATGTTAACTTGTCAGTAAGAATTTTAAAGACACTGAAAAGGATCCAAATCAAAAGCTATTACAAGTTAGGAAATCATAAACATAAGAGCAGAAAGTAAGGAAATTGAAACTAAAAATAATTTTTAAAAATACAAAGAATCAAGAAGTAAAAATCTGGTTCCTTGAAATAATAAACAAAACAAGAAAGATTTTAGATAATTTTACAAAAACAAATCAAGGCAATTAGAGATGAAAAAGGTGAAATCAAAACAGACACCATCAAAATCCAGAAAAGGATTAGTAATTAGTTGGGGTAATGGTTGACACATGGTGTCAACTTGAGAAGGTTGGAAGCTTACCTAAGTAATTCAACAGTTCCACAGACTGGGGTGGAAAGGACATGCCTTAAGGAGGCTGTCAAAACTCCAGGATGGTGTAAATTTGATTCAGTGTGTCAACTTAAGAAGTTTAGAAGTAAACTAAGTGATTCAGCAGGGCACCAGGGTTTTCATTTTGTAAACATTTTTAACCTGTGCAAGAGAAGGGCATGCTAAGGGGATGAGTATAAATGACTCACCCTAGGCGCAGCTGGCCTGCATACACTATATACGAGGAAAAGGAGGCTTGTGCTCCCTGCTGTAGGACTCCTGTTGCTTTTGCTGCCTTCTGACACTTTGAAGAGGTGCCTGTGCCAGGCCACTTGCCTTGCAACCAGCTGATTATGGACTGAAACCTTCACAAACTGTTAAGGTACATAAAGTTTTCCTTCCTTAATTTTTGTGTCAGGTCTTTTGTTTCAGCAATAAGAAAAAAGTAACAAAGACATTTTGAAAATATGTACTCTAATAAATTAGAAAATACAGAAAAGTAGATTTCTAGACATGTATGAATTATCAGAACTGAAACAAAAAGATGAAAACCCTGAACAACTCAATAACAGGTAATGAAATTGATGGAGTAGAAAAAAAAAAAAAAAAAAAAAAAAAAAACTACCAATTGAGAAAAGACCAGAACCAATGGATTCCCTACTGGATCTACAAGAACTTCAAGGAAGATATAGCATCAATGTTTCTCAAAGTTTTTGATGATATTTAAATGGAATAAATGTTCTCAAAATTATTCCTGGCATCTAGCATTACCATGATTCCAAAACCAGACAAGGATCCAACTAAAGTGGAAAATTATAGGCCAATCTCCTTAGTGAAACAGACACAAAATCCTCAAAGATTCTGGCAAATAGAATACAAAATGCAACAAATATATGACCAAGTTTCATTCCAAACAAATAAATACATGCAACACATCACATAAACAGAACTAAGTACAAAAAATCGTATCGTCATCTCAAAAGATGCAGAAAGACCCTTGACAAAATTCAGCCTCCATTCATGATAACAATGTTAAAGAAATTAGGTAAAGAAGGAGTACATATCATTCTGACAAAAGACATTTAATGATAAACCAACTGCAAATATTGTATTAAATGAGGAAAAGCTGAAAAGTTTCCTTCTAAAATTAAGAACAAAACAAGGTTCTTCACTTTCATCACTTCTATTCAATACACTGCTTGAAATATTAGCCAGAACAATCAGAAAACTTTAAAAAAGCATGTGTACAGGAAAAGAAAAAAATAAATCATCATTTTTTGCAGGTGATGCAATCCTTTACATAGAAGACCTAAACAAATTCAACCAAAAGATTCTTAGAATTAATAACAAAATCCAGCAATGTAGCAGGATACAAAGTTAGCTCACAAAAATCAATACCATTCCTGTATACCAATAATAAAGTCACTGAGCAAGAAATTAGGAAACCACACCATTCACAATAGCACCAATTTTTTTTAAATACCTAGGAATTAGCCTTACTAAGGAAATTAAAGTCTTCTATAATGAAAATCTTAGTACTTTGAAAAACGAGATCAAAGGGTACCATAAGATTGTCAAAATGGTCATACTTCCAAAACTTGTATATAGACAATGCAGTCCCAAACAAAATACCAATAGCATTATTCACGGAACTAAAGAAAACAATCTTAGAATTCATAATGGACTGCAAGAAACATAGCACAGCAAAATAATCTCAGACAAGAGGAAAACAGGAGATACCACAATCCCAAAGGTTGAGGTTATATTAAAAAGCTACAGTGTTAAAAGCATGGTTTTGGCACAAAAACACACAGGAGAATCAACAGAACTGAAGGAAGGAAGCAGAAAAAGCTCCAGGCACATTTGTCTGTCTGATCTTTGACAACACAGGAGGAAACGTATTTATTACTGTGCACTAAACTAAAGTTGAAGTGCATTAAAGATCTAAATATTAAAGCAGAACACATTACTTGCTGGCAATAAAATACATTAAACTCTTGAAGACATGAGTTTAGACAGGGGTTTCTGAATAGGACACCAATTTCATAAGAAAAAGCATCAGAAATGAGTCAGTGGGATTATATCAAATTTTAAAACATCTACATAGCAAAGAAAACAACTAACAAAGTGAAGACACAACCTATAGAATGGGAAAAATTTTTTAGCTAAACCTCAGACAGAGGAGTAATATCTAGAATACATAAAGGATACCTAAAATTATATTCCTCAAAAGAAAAGACCCAACAGAAAATGGACCCCTGAAATGAATAAACACATCCCTGGAAAAATACAAATGACAAATAAATATATGGAAACATGAAATCACTGGTCATCAGAGAAATACAAATTAAAACAGCAATGATAGGGGCTGGGGATTTAGCTCAGTGGCATAAGCACCTGCTTGCAAGCAGTCAGTCCTGAGTTCGATCCCTGGTACCGATAAAAACAAAAAAGACAAAAAAAAAAAAAAAAAAAAAAAAAAACCCAGCAACGATATTCTACCTTACTTCAGAAAGAATGGCTATTCTGAAGAAGCCAAATAGTAACAAATGCTGGTGAGGATGCAGGAAAAGGAACACTTCTACCTTGTTTGTATGAACATAAACTAGTACAGTCAAAATGGAATAAATATGGAGATAACTCAAAAACTATGAATAGAAATTTCACCCAACTATTTCCCTTCTAGGTGTCTCCCCAAAAGAATTAAAGTCATCATATTCTAGTGATACATGCATACCCACTTCATAACAGCAGCTATATTAGCTAAATCTTGGAAGCAGCCTATATGCCCATCAACAGATGAGTGGGGAAAGAAAATGTGGTATTTACACACAACATAGTATTTCTCTGCTACAAAGGAAGGTAAATGTGAGTCATTTGTAGGAAAATTGATGCACCTTGGATCATAATGATAATTAAAATAAAACAGACAAATGACTTTAAATATCACATGGCTTCTCTTATATGAGAAGCCTACAAAACATAAATAAATTAAAGAGCAAAATAAAATATTATATTACAAAAGAGCAAGATATATCGTTTGCAAATGGGAAGAGTACAAATAAATGGAAGGATCAGTAGTTACAGTAACTCTAGTTACTCTGGTAAATAAACGGACCCCTAAAATAATGCATAGTAGCACAATAAAAGTTAATTTCTTCATCAGGCAATGATACCATGTAGAAAGATAGGTCAATGGATCAGCTCTCCTGAATGGGGTCATTTAGGATCCCAGGCGAAAGGCCTTCTGTCTTCAGTGTTGGGCCAAAGTAAAACTTAGAACGAAAGGGTATTCATAGAAAGTGTGTGCAGGCTAAAATTGGAAGTCTGTCCACCCATCCTCTAGTCACCAGGCTCTACTTCACTGCAAAGGAATTAAGGAAATAACGTAGATTTTGGTAGTAGACAATTATTTCTGAAACAGAGAAGTAGGTACTCATGGATGTCAGAAATCTGATTTTATTTCCTTTGTCTGAATTTATTTCGTTTTCTCCTTTTTTAAGTTACTTTTCTTTCACTGCTGAGACAAAATATACCCAAAATAAAGGAAAGAAAGGTTTAATTAGCTTACAGTTTTTGGAGGTTTCAATCCATACTCAGTTGGCTCCAAGGCAAGGTGGTGTGGCTAAGGGGCAGCTGTTCATGGCGACCGCAATCAACAAGAGTGAAAAGGACAAAAAGGCAAAAAGGGAAAAGCATGTCTCCTTCCTGCCCTTATATGGTGTGCCAGCTACCTGCCCCGGGTGGGTGCGGCTGTCACACGGCCCATCCCAGCACTGGACAATGCTCCAATCACAAATGTTAGATTCAGCCACAGCTATGACTGCATAAGGCTTTGGGAGGAAACCCTGACACAAACCATAACACCCTTCTTTTAGAAAACAGAACCTTCCTTAATCTCCCACATTTTCCTCCCAGGCCTTACTTTTTGAAGACAACAAATTTTGTTTCTAATTCTAAAACCTTTCCCCATGACATCAGCCACTCACACAGCCTCTGTCCTCACAAAGCCAGGCTTCTCTTTGTTCCTGGGATGATCTTCCTTCAACTCAAGGATAAATCATCCAGTTATTCTTTCATATAAATATGAACCATAACTTCTTGCTTTCTCAATTAAATGACACTAATTATTTACACTTTATACTCCAGGGTCAATCTTTCCTCTATATGATCGTTTCTATCATCAAACACAAAATAACGCTCACTAAAAATTTCATTTATGACTCCCATACAGAAGTTTGTTTAGAAGAGTTGTTTATATTCCTTATCTGTTGTCCTATTTCTTCTATTCACATTTAAACCCCAATAATTTTATCATCCTACATACAGTTCTCACCCAAGTAAAAACTTAATTTCTATTCTTATAACTATAGTCAAACCTCAGTTTTTAGCTTATTTAGCAGTTTGATATACTTCCTTATAGTATTACTGAAGCAATCATTTTCACTGCCAGAATGACACCCTGTAATGTGTTAAGTCTAGATGGCCCCCCAAAGCCTCATGCAGTGATGGGAGGGGCTTTTTCAGAGGTGGCTGGTTCTATAGTATGCAGTTCTGGGACTGACTCATGCTGCAGTGCCAGGATCAAAGGCACTTGGGTTAAGGGTGTGAGTGGTACCCATCTGAGTACCCTGGGTAACATATAAGGGGCAGACAGAGCTAGGGTTGCTTCTCTCATTACTTTGGTCTCCATGAATTACTTCTCTGTCGTCCCAGCCTACAATGCCCCACTGCCTTGGAGCCTGCAATTGTAGACCTAAACTTCTACAAATTGTGAACTAAATAAACCTTTCCCCTTTAAAGCTTGGGTGTTGGGTATTTAGTCTCAGTCATGAGAACTGTAACTAAGACACAGCTTCTTATTTGGTCCTCCTAAAGTGCCCACCACACATTGCAAAGTCATGTTTAAGTTCTTATCCTTGTATGTCTCTTTTTTATCTATTGCTTACTCCCTCAATGATATTCTCTAGTTCATGACTTTAAATCAAGCTACATGTTCGTACCTCCCAAATTTATATTTCTCAGTCAGAATTCCCCCCTGGACCCCCAAATCCGTTAAATTCAATTGCATGCTTGACATTTTTCACTGGAAATCGAATTGGAATCTCATGCTTAACATGTTCAAAAATGAACTCCTGATATACCACCATCCTGTAAACAAGCAAATGAGGACTTTCTCTTCCACAAATTTCTCCATCTCAGTAAATGAGAAGTTCATCATTCCAGCTGCTGGAGCCCAAAAGGCTAAGTTTCCTTTTTGCCATTCTTCGCACAAGTTCTTGGTTCTACCTTAAAATATACACTCTCATCCCTGCTCCTGCCTCCAGCATCCTCTCCGTCTCACCTGTGCTATTTAAATAGCTTTTTAAGGACTTCGTTATTTCTAACATTGTCCCTCAGAAATCTATTCTGAAAAAAATCAGAATAATCTATTTAAAATGCTAATCAGATCATCACACTTCTCTGCCTCAAAGTCCCACATTATCTTCAAATCTCTCAGGAAGACTCAGAACCTATAAACCAAGAAGGCCTTCCTCAGGCCACCTTGAAAGAATGGCCCGCCCAGCTCCCTCCCTGACTTCCCCTCTCACCTTGCCCTGGACGTGTAGCCTTATCTTCATTCCCGGAACAGGAACACTGAGCATGCTCTGCCTCAAGACATTTGCTCTTGCTGATTCCTCAGCCTGAAACTCCTTTCCCCAGATAAATATGTGCCTC
Organism: Cavia porcellus; assembly: GCF_034190915.1. Lineage (NCBI taxonomy): Eukaryota > Metazoa > Chordata > Mammalia > Rodentia > Caviidae > Cavia > Cavia porcellus. Next base: position 56,716,179 of record NW_026947505.1, on the reverse strand, counting down.
GTACTCTAATTGCTTTCAGGTTTCTACTCAGATGCCACCTGATCACTAAGACTGCTTTTTGACTTCTCTGTACAATCACCAGTCCCTAACTACACCAGCTTTTCTCACACTCTTTATCTTATTTTCTATTTATCCGAAGCACTTTTTCACCACCTGACATACCACATATTTTTATATATTCTCTCAAAAATCAGGGACTGTCTTTTTCTTTAATTTCTAGTTCCCCTAGCAATCATGTGACAAAATGACAACAGATACATTCTTCAACAAATCTTGGTGGAAATTCTATGATAAATTTCACAATTTACAACTTTACATTTTATGGATATTGAGAAGAGGAAAAAGAAACTACAATAGTCACAAGGAATAAACTGAAAATTTACTAGAAGAAAAAATTAACAGATCAATACTAAGACACAAAACAGAAAATTCAGCCATTAAAGTTGAGTTGATTGTAGAAAGAAATATCTGCTTTTCATAATGAATTATATCAGGAAAATAAAGTAATTCTAAATGGAATTTAATTTTCTAACACTTGAGATTTCCTTCTGGTACAAATTACATTCAGTAGAAAGCTTAATTTGCTCAAAGAGGATATCTGTTGATTATTAATATTACAATTTACTTGATATTTTCCTTCCCAGAGTTAAAGACAGAAATCACTTCAGTTAAAATAATTTTGCTCATATTTTAACACAGCAACATACCTATTATATGATATTAAACTTATAATGATTATCATGGAAAGAAAATTATTCATATTAATAAAATATTATCCAGAAATACAAAAAGAATTTCTTCTTAGATAGCCAGGAAATTATATTAAATGCAACGCCTAATATAAAGCCTAAAAATTTGGAATTTTTGATAACAATGTTTGTCAGACTCCAAATGGTGATTGCTAATAAAATCAGAATAAACAATGACAAAAAACAAAATTTATAATGAACTTAATTTCAAATATCAGAGCTGATTCTATATGGAAAAAATAAATCTATATTTTTACTTAGTCAAACAACAATTACTAAAATTCACTTTAGATTCTTCTGTGTACTGCATTGTCTCCTGTTATCCAGTCCACTGTGAATTTTTAGTTATTCCTACCAATCATCCTTAAGCTAAAACAAAGCATTGAGAGTGTGTTCTTACCATAAAAATAGATTCTTATTATTGTATAAAATTTAGAACATACACATCAACATTGTTTTATTTCTATAGACAAAAAAACTAGAACTCCAAGAATTCAAAGAGTATTCTTCCACCTTATTTTTCTAGGCATGTGTGGTAATATTTTACTGTTTGATCACGATGCTGTTAAAGTTAAATCTTACCTTTCCATTCACCCAACACTTGCTTTTGTCATCCATGCACAGATACACAAGTAAAACCAGTAAGAAAGACAGATAGGTAATAGGATAATTAACTAAATTTTTTTTTTTTTGTATCTTCAAGAGAAATAAAACGCAGCAAAGAAACTGAAGATCCTTTTGGTGAGAAGTTGATTTGGAGAGTGATTCAACTGTCAATGCATTAATTTATTTCACAGACTTTTACTCAATGTATTGTATTTGTAGAGCACTGTACAATGTTACACATTCAAAGCAATAAGAGATCTCCAAGTAAGCAGTGTGCTGGCTCACTTCTGTAACCCCATAATTCAGGAGACGAGGGCAAAGGGTCACAAACTCAAGCACATCCTGCGCAACTTAGTGACAGTGATATTCTGTGTCACATATACCTATACCAATACCTACACCTATACCTATACCTATATCTATTTCTATCTATATTTCTTTAAAGTGTGGAGGTGTAGTTCAGTATGAAAGTCCTGGGTTCAATCCCTTTTAGTATAAGAACAAAATGCTTCCAGGAGACTCTACTAGAAACACTGGAAAAACTACAAAGGAGATTGCCATCTACTAGTTTTGCAACAGACACCTTTACAGACAGTTTAAAATGTCTATATTCAGGCTTGAAGAAGTGGAGAATAATTCAGAGCCAAGCTTGGAAGAGTCCTGATTTCAGAATTAAGTGAAATGTGTGTAGGGACTGGGGATTTAGCTCAGCGGCATAAGCACCTGCATGCAAGCAGGTGGTCGTGAATTTGATACCCGGTAGCCATTAAAAAAAAAAAAAGTGTAATGTGTCAAATAAGTGGCAAAATAGATTGTCTTTTCTGATATAGTCAATAGGCTATAATTAAAGGCTGAGAAATAATTATGAGTCTATTAAATGTTTATATGATTTGGGAGTTTTATAGGAGAGATTAAACTAAAGTGCAATGAAATTTAAAAAGAGAAGTTAAAACAAAACCAGCATCCAAATTTGGGTTGTACATGGAAGAAGCAGCTAGGATCTCAAAAGACAGAAATGGGATAACATACTTCCTAAAATGTAACACTCTGAGCGAAGCATTTAAAGATGGAGTGTAGTATACACTCAGTAGGTGCACAGTCCTTTCCGTGAGCAAATACATTTGTAGAGTTGCTGAAGAGGATGCATGAAAAGACACTTAGAGAACTACATGCCAGAAGGGCTTAAGCCTGGTTTGGATTGAATGTCATGGACAGTAGAGATTTATTAAATAGGAATCACAGGTTTTCTTGTAAAACCTTACATAAAAACTTACATAACCAAACTGAATACCTTTATTTTCCTTATGGAGATAATGTCTTTTTCAGTCTCCTCATTTCTGGGGCATCAACAATGTAAAGCAGGAGTTTAATCTGGCTCACGGTTACGGTCCACAGTCACGGGCTCCTGGGGAAGAGTGGGGTGGTACCCAGGGAGTGAGGAGAGCAGAGAGAGGGGGACACACCCTTCCAGGTCAGGCCTCAGTGACCCACCTCCTGCCAGACTCGCCTCTTAACAGCAAGTCAGCTGTAGCAGCCCCATGGTGAGACCAATTTCCAAACACAGGCAGCTTTCAGGACCATTTCAGATCAGCTCTAGTAGACAACTAATGAGTTTCCTTGCAAATCAAGAACTAAAGCAAATGTTATACAAGAAACTACCTGACTTCCAAGTATTTGACAATTTAGTTAGACAGACAATATAAACATAACTAATTAGAGAACAAGAATGAGAAATGTAAGGCATTTTACACAAACACAAATTACAGTTAACTGGTGAGGACAGGAAGTGTATCTAAATATTATTTTTACAACAGATTTTTTTTTTTTTTTTTGTCATTTTGAGAAGGTTTCAGTTTGTGACACAGGCTGGCCTTGAACTCATAAGCAATCTCCTGCCTTAGTCTCTTGAGTGCTGGCATTACAGGCATGCACCACCGCACCCAGTTCCAAGAAATCTTTTACAAAGACTTAAAGTGGTAATTAGTCCTCTTCATGCTTCATATATATATATATAATATTTTCAACAATCTCCACATTATGAGAACTACAAAACTAATTAACTTTTAATTTACTTTCTATTTTAATTTATTTTCCTAACTAAAGGTATCAACCAAATAAATCTTTTATTTTCACGTTTGTATTCATCTGGAGTTTCATTTCAGTTATCTAACTTAATCCTCATGGTAATATATCAGATACAATGTACCCATTTTTATTTTAAAAATTGAGATTCAGTCATTAGTTGCATTGTCATTGATGAAACAGCTGGAAAGTACCAGACTCCCAAATCAAGCTGATTCCCAACCCATTCTCTAGCTGCTACACCAGTCTTCTCAGTGCTGACAAATAGGAACTTGATTTAAATCTGACTGATGCAACATCAACTAATATGAGAAACTTTAACAACTCGGCTCTGAGGCTCCTCTTCTGTAATAAATTATAGCCCATATGTGTGATGCTAATGACGTTTCCCAGCCCTTAGGAACTGTGAGTTTTATGGTATTATACAACCACATTAGAAATAATTTAATTCATGATATATTATAACATAATAATGCCCACATTGTTCTTCATATGTTACCATTTTCACTTTTGAAGCTTAGCTGTCTAGCAAAGGACTTATTTTGGATTCTGAAAAGTAATTTTACCACACTATTTCCTCACTTGTGAGTTTCACCTACTTTTAAATTGCTCAGTTTAAAGCTACATGTTAAATAGCTTTACATTTTGAAACAAACCAATCTGTCTTCAATTTTATCATTTGGTTTCCTATCGATGCTATTTTATAATGTTATTAGATAAGTTCTTACATCTGTTTTATTATAAACAGTGTCCTTGAGTTTTTCTTCTACTTGCCAACTTCCTTCTATTTAGAAATAAAAATTCAGAACTTAATGCAAGTCAAAATCCTTTTAGTAGGATACACTTTCAGACATAATGACTAAGGTGGGTGGGAATAGAGAACTGAGATTATTATTGCCTCTTACACAATTAAGAATCATAAAATAAAGATATCATACTTCAATAGGAAAGATAAACTAGATTTTCTTTGAGTCTCATTAATACCTTTAGAACAACTCAGGTAGCTTGCACTCTGAATTTCAGATAATTATAACAATGTCTTACACTTCCAAAAGTGAAGGTAAAAACAATTAAACATTCATTAAAATCGCTACTTTTCCAAATTCTCTCTTTTTACTAAGATTAATTGCCCTGTAAAACAAACAAACAAAAAGTTTGCAAGGCCAAATAAGCTGCAAGCATCATTTTAAGTCTCTCTCAGTGTCTTCATTCTAGAAATGCTACTTGCCTTTGCTTCCTGAGATATGGTACAATTTTCATTTTAAGGCTGCAGGAAGAATGAGAAATAGTTATCTATAAAATTTCCCTGCTATACCAGACTGGGTTAATCATAAAGACATTTCTTTTGCTGCTTAATTTTATATGAATCCTTGACCGGCCTGTTGAGATTAGTAGGAACCCAGGCTTTTCAATGCTTCTACCCCATGTTAGGCATACAACCTGCTTCCATTACCCAGAGGTCCCCAGAGTAGATTATTCATCCACGAATTTGGCCCTGGATTGCTCATGATCTGAGGAGGCTAGTTCATGCTGCTAAATTAGCAATAGGTGCATTTTTCTCATGGCTGCTGCTACCCGCCATGGCGTGGCACCATGATCCAGCAAGGCTGAACACCTGCGACAGCTGCTTTGGGGTGAAAAGTGAGGGTCAGATGAGAACAAGCCTTTCATCAAAATTTAATTCAACCAAAGGAACTGCTAAGACCAAGACACTGTTTTGGGTCTCAAATATTCTACACTGTGAGTAGTGGAAGTAGAAAATATGAATTGCATCTCAGACAATATCAAGCCGGTGATAACCAGATATTTAACACAATAAATTCATTTGCTTCCACCAAGGAATCTTTATAGTTCAGAAAAAATCATGGAGTGGCTCACTGTAAAAAAATTTGGGTCTCCAGGTACTCAGAGTTGGAGACTGGTTCTGTTATATTTAATGGGTGACCGTGGACAAATAGCTTGAGCCTTTTGAATCTCATTTTCTAAAAATGTATAACAGTATAAAGTTTGCACAATACATAAATATTTTTAGATGTTAAATTGAATTTCTGACATACCAAGCCTTGCATAGATAGTAACTCTTGTGCTGTTATAGGTAGTAGTTTTCTCCTCAGAAAAGTGAGTATACTACCTATCATGAAACATTTGATGAAAATTTGAAGTAATATTATAAAATATCTAGAATACAATTGATGACTAACACATTCCACACACTCGTACTTTGGGATGGAAGAGAGAAAGACTGAAAGAATGATTTAGGGAAATTGAACACCCCATCTGATGCCCTGTGAGTCCACTCTTCCATAGTACAGAATGCTGTTGTCAGTAGAAGTATGGTGACATTAAAAATAGAAATGAAAAAAATAAAAGAAAACAGAAATAAGTTAATTAATTATATAGCTCAATACAGATGAAGAGTAAGAATTGGGTTTAACCTAAAATATTAGGTTAACATAATCAATATAAAAATTCTTAGGAAATATTTTACATTTTTGAAAAACAACTACTGTGTATTTTGTACACAGATCACACCTCAACTCAGACTGCCTACATTTCAAGTCCTCAAAGTGCAAGTAGCTATCATAGTAATAGCACACATATTGTCTCTGGACATTCAAGGACAATCAAGCCTGTCCTTACACAGAGGAACCTGGAATCCCAGGTTAAACATCTGAAGTAATATAGCAACCTTCCTGTTAAACTAGCACTACCCTGTCCCCAGTTCTTTTGCTAAGGATGCCAAGTCAGACACCCAGGAATACACGGCTTACACAGCAGAAGGCAGTGAAGCTGAACCATAATCCACTGCTGTGTCCATTCATAGCCTTCTGTGCCCCTGAACAAACCCTTATAATGTCAGATCACTTGCCAAATCGTGCTCCCTGATATTCGTATTCTGTGTGGGAGCCCATTTCTAGAATATTCTCTTAAAGATAGTTATTATTACATCCTGGTATGGAAGTGAATACAGTCCTAAAGGAAAAAAGTATCAACCATATAGGCAAAGAACAGAACCTAAAGAGGAACTGTAGCAAAATTGTAAAGTTGATGACAGGAGTATGATTACAGAAGACTCTAAAGATTAAATTCAAGTAAGTCTCCTATAAACTGAAGAACTGAAGTTTTACTTGGGACATAGACAAACTGGAATGTATGGTTAAGTTTTAAAAATCATAGAATTAGAGAAATCAAATTAGCCTGGGGGCATTGGGAAGATTCTTAAAAGTTAGAGTTTCCATGTATGCAAAGTAGGTTAGCAATGGCTCAACACCAAGGCCTTCCACTCATGTGGACACGAGTACAAATGGCATCTCTGAGAGTTTTGCAACACACAACTTCTACATCTGTAACCATAGCCCTCGGAAAAGTCAGATGTGAGAACTTAATTTCTCAATGAACAAAGTAAAAATAATTTAATTGAGAAAGGTGGGATGTTGCAGGGTAAAAAGAAGTGAGTGACTGTATCAAAAGCATTTGTCAGTGATAAGTGGGCAGTGATATATTTGGACAGTAGCTTCTCTGGGGTGACATGATGTATAAACATATAATGTGGGGAAAGGAGAAAGGAAATGCAGAGTATAAATTATAAAAACAGAAAACTAGAGCATAGAAATCTTGATTAAATGGAAATTCTCCATCACCCTTAACAATATTGTAGGAGACACTGGATTTCTCAACACGTGCAAAATATGGCTTTGAATGTATTCTAATAAAATATTAAATACTAAACTTTCTTGAACAAGTAGAGTATCAGGCAGGTGATCACTTTGCACTATGAAGACTGGATGACCAACCATGTATAAATGGATCATTAGCCATGGAGACTTTGTAAATATTTGTAGCATAAATAGTTTTGGTATGAATCAGACAATTGGTTACTAATGTTAGCTACTTATCAAACTTATTTAGAAAACATGTATGAAAAATAAGTAGATTGACTTAAATTATAAATAGATTGACTTAAATACAGTGACATACTTTTATACTTTTAAAAAGAATACGAAACATGTCTAACTCAGTGCATATATTTGGGAATGTCTGGCCCAAGTCCCAATTTAAGAATCTTTCATTCCTGAGGCAATACATCATTGACTAGAAATCTGTTCATACACAAGAGTATGGAGATGCTTCGGTGTAACTAATAATGTTTCCAAGACAGTCTGAGATATCAACTGTCCCCATCCCTTCTCAGAGCTCACTAAAATGCCTTTGCTACACTTACTGGTATATCAATGTGTTGAATATAGGATTTTTCCAGCTGGCTCCCAAAGTAGAAATCAGAGGAGACACAAAGTCAACTTCCTAAACAGAATAGAATGTATGAACAGTAGACTAATAAAATACTTCCTTTGATAGTTTTCATTGATTAATAAAATGATGGTCCATTTTAAACATATGTATACACTATAAAGTAAAAGCATTGAGAGTTTCATAGCCTCTTAACTTACATTTTACTTTTCTCTGTGTCAAGAACAATAGAAGCTAGGCAAAACAGCAGACGAAAAGTTCTTAAGTATTTCTATATTTTTTCTTTGTAAAATAAGAGGTGGGAAATGCATTTTTATTTATGCCTATTTATCCCTTTGAGTTTAAATTATAAAGAGTTTGAGCAAAGAGTCATAAATACGAATGTGATGGATCAACTGGTGATTTTAATTTATTTGCTGTAAATTGTTGAGAGGGACCTATGCTAACTCTATTCTCATTAATCATCTACAGTGTCCTTTCCTGGAGTGAGAATTGCCGATTGCATGGATAAGATTCAGACTGAAGGATAAACTGAGCAGAAAGTACAATGTCAGTTTTTTATTGGCACTATTGGGATATTCTCCCATTGGGTTCATTTTAACAAAAAAAAATTCTTTGATTTACAGAAATTATAACATAAATTGGGAGAAATTAATGTATTTCTAACATTTTCCACCTGAAGAAAGATAAAATTGGTTATTACTTCTCTGAATATTTGTTAATACCTAAGCTTTTTTGTGTCATACCCAAAGCTTAGAACAAAGAAATTGCTTAATACTATGAAATGTGTCAAAAACAATACCTTCTTGTAAGCTGCCCAGGCCTACTAATCTCTGCTAACATGAATTCATAAAATAAACATTTTCTTATTTCCTGTTATATTCCAGATACTATGTTACTGACTCATGAGAACAAGAATGAATACGATAAGGCTCTCATTAGGGTGGATAACCCAAAAGGCAGTTAAACTCCAAAACACAATGCATACAAAACTCTAGAACTGGAGTACTCTGTCTCCATGTGCTCTTCCAAATGTGGCCTCCTACCTCTCATTCCTCTTTCTGTGATGTCACCTAAAGAGTCCCAGATGTACTTGTAGCACCAGTTAGGGATGGGAGCCTGCTCTAAGACAACTATGAAGTTTAGAGAAATGTGAAGATTAGAGTTTCCAAAGGAAACTCAAGTGCTGCTTAATGGGAGATTGCAGGTAGTCATAAATACCACTGGCAAAAGGTCATCCACTGAAAACTATACTACATAGTGTCCTGAACTCACAACTCCAGGGTCTATTTAACTTATATGTAATTCCTCACTGTCATCTGTGTTCACTCCTATGGAAAAACAAGTATCATCAGGTAGTTATAAACAAAGATCAGGAAATTACGTTTAGTCCAAATCCTTTGGCTTTGTTTTTTACTAAGTATGTGGTACTTGTCATCAACTTTCCCTTTGTAAGCATTAGTCGCTTATAGTTACAGTGGAAATAGGAACCATTCAAAAAACTGAGGGACAAATGACACAATGGTGCTGAAGTATCTGCTCAGGCTCTAGAACTCATGGTAGCTAGCTTTCTGTTTCTACGTGTTCTTATGCTCATGCCAAATTATTCCTGCCAAAATCTCAATCAGTGTTTTATATGTAGCTCTAACCCAGGATTTTAAGCCTCTATCCTTGCCTTTGTGTCCATGATTATAATCTTTGCTGCAGAGATATTCTGATTCCCATCGTAATCACAGGTAATCAGAGAAGTCTGTGCTCTTGTGAAATTACCAAGAGATATAAAATTTGGAAGAAGACATAAAATAGTTAAAAACAAAAGGAATGAGTTAGTAAGCCCATCTGTTGTTTATAAAGAAGACTTCATGGAGGAAAAGGTCTCAACACTTGGCTTTCCCATGGCTGAGTTGAGCGAACTCTGCCTCCAAACATAGGTTGTGATATTAATGAAGGTGTCAAAGCATAAACACATGATACGTGTCAGGAAAAGTAGATAGGACCATCTGTTTTATTCAGAAATGGTCTTTCAAAAGCATAGCTCCTTACTTTTTACCAAAGATCTTAGAGTCAGATATGTTTTAAAATTCTGAGTTTTCAGATTTCAGAAAGCGAATTCAGTTCACATGCTGTATATTAAAACACACCCGGAGGGCTCTAAGCAGCACGTAGTAATCAAACACAGTAGTATTTCTGCAGCAAACATGTAAATATTCACACAAAGTTACATACATAAAAACGCACCATGTCAGTTCAGATCAGACTTTGCCAACCAAATGAGATATAGAAAAGCGTTCAGTATTCAAAATTTTGAGCTTTCTAAACTGTGGATAAAATATCTTGTCTAGTGAAAAAAAAAAAAAAACCCAGTATTGAAAAGTGATTTGGAAGATATCATAAATAGTCTGAGCAGCTGGCTTAGGAATCACCTTTCATTCATATATTGACGGAACATCTTTACTAACAATGTTGCCCATACAATTTTTAGTTACTCTGATATCTTCTTTTGATAATACCATTGTGATTTCCACTGTACCATTACATGAGTTTTCACTCTTACCTTTTACGTTAATGTGTTAACTCATCGGCCCATGTTCTCTTCTTATTCTCTTGTGCACTGGAACTATCCAAAGCTGTATAATTCTTTGTTTCATTATTTTTAATTTTGTATAGTAAAATTGTGTCTTTGTACCTTACATTTTTATATGTATGTGCAACATGTAAAATTTGGCATAATTACTACCACAGGAGCAACCAAATAACTCTATCATCCCCATATGCCTCCATGTTATTGCTGTGGATGCTGTTGTCATTTGGTTGAGTTTTTTAGAGTGACTGGCAGTTGAAAAATGATCTCACTATGTAATACAAACTGGCCTCAGTCTCACTATGTAGCCCAGGCTGGCCTCTAATGCACGATCCTTCTGCCTCAGCCTCTGAAGTGCTGGGATTACAGACAAACAAAACTGTTTGACTAGGGCTATATTTTAAATTATGCATCATTGGAAATCATGTGATGCAGCCACATTATAGATTCTTTGCTTCCTTCCATAATACAGAAAAATGCTGAGAGATCCTGACTAGAACTGCTGTTGTTGGCGAGATGCATCTCCTCACTGCTCTTTTATTTTTGGTGAGACCATTTCCTAGAATTTGCTGCCCACTAGACCATCTGTTTCTGGAAGGTTAACCTCAACTGAATTTCTTTCTTCCAATATCTTCTTCAAAATATAAATGCAATTCTATTCAGATGGAATTTTATATAATCCCTAGAGTTTCTTGGTTTGTCTACACATAAGTTCTCCCAACACTTGCATATAGATACATGATATACTCTCAGACATGATCTCTACAATGGAGCAGTTGCTTTAAGTTTAACCCGTGCTATCAAAACAAGTAACCAACTCTTTCACAAAATCCAGGTTTAATCAGGCAAGTAGGATAAATGCTAACTATACTGCAGCTACAAAAATGAGCTTGATTGCTCGGTGGGTCTGCAGGTAAGAGAAGAAAATTTACACCTAAAATATGAAGTTGCCAGGTTCTGTGCCTAGCTGCCCTGGCTTTCTCATCATCTAGAAGTCAAAAAAAGGCCCTCACTCATGTATCGCTGAAGTTTCCATGTAGTCTCAAATGCTTCAGTTATCAAGTTTCTCTCTTGACCAATGAGTTCTTCTTTGGGGCTCTTTTCTCACCTAACACAGTGTACAACCTAGAAAATTGTTTAAATAGAAACTCTAGAAATGAGATGCCCAGTTGAGCCTTCTAAAGTTTTGAGAAATGACTCATACTATCCAGACAAAATCTACCAGTCAAAAAATAGTATGAGACTTTAGAAAGATTAAACACTTTTATGTATAAATATGCTCGAGTTTGAGAAGAATTTCTAGGTTTTTGTTTTGTTTTGGGCTTACTGTTAAAAAAGAATCTCTCACAGAAGAACACACTCAGTAAACTTTTGAGTTGATGTGAGAGGGTGTATGAAGGAGTCTTGCAAACAAGGACACCTGAAACTTAGGAAGAGTGTGAACAAGCTTATGTATTGCTAAACTGACAAGGATTAGTTTTCCCTGAAGCAAGGCACAATGACTCTTGAACACTACACTTTCTACCAGTGGACTTCTTGTTATGGAGTTTATAAAAACAAATGAACATATATTTTATACACTATGAAATATTCGGTTTTACCTCTACAAGGTAACTGGAAGTAGAGTTTACAGGTGGAGGGGAATATCACAAATGAATACTGGACCAGAAAACCACCATTAATCCAATAATTGCTTTTTATGAAGTGCTTGCTGAAGTGACTGCTAGGAAAAATGAGCCCAGTAGTGTGGCGGAGTTAGCAATGTCCTCTCTAACAAGGGGAAGGACATAAATCTTATAACAGTTTACAGATGTCTTTATTGAGTCTCTAATCCAAAAGTTTCAACAAAATGAGGCCAATTGGAGTTGTCTGGTGGCAGTTTCTGCACAGTGACAGTTCCCCACAAGTACCAAATCCTTATTAATCCCTTTGAAATTCATTGTAATGGCATTAATCATGTCAGACTCATTGGGTATTTATATAAATGTTGCATGCAACTCCATGGGAATCCAGAACAAAACTCCTCAAACATCTTGTATCCACTCTCCTAAACAGCAAAACTCTGGTTGCAGCCTAAGTACTTGATAATCAGGAATAATTCATTCCAATAGTACTGATAGAGTTGAATACAATTTATTTAAACAATGTAGCGCTGTAGGTGAACAAGAAATAACTAGAAATTTACTGTGTTTCAATCAGAGCTAATGGATCTAAGCAAAAGAAATAATTTGGCACTAAATCAAATGCTTTGCTATTCTGTCCTCCATCCTACACCACCACCAAGAATAACATTTCCAGCAGTGAGGACCACTCACTCAGCCACAATTCCTTTAGAGAAAAATCTTAGGATGCATTACTCCTTGGAGAGCACTTACCTTGAGTCCTAGAGCTGCTGCTGCTGAGCATGGCTTCCTTTCAGTGGCTATGGACCAGTGGTTGTCTCACAGCTGGAAACATTGTGTTTCTTTCCTTGGGGCATTCTGAGAGTCCTGGGTATGGTGCAGTTGCTCCAGGCTAGCTGGGTGCAAAGTATATAAGAAATGTAGAAGAATAACACAGACATATCTAGCAAAAGGAAGTAACTTTCACTTATGCACATCCAAGACAGCAATACCTTTGAAAGAACCATAATCCACTATCCTTTCAAATCGCTTGGTTTCAGAAACTGCAATTGTTCTGTGGTGTCCAGTCATATTTTCATACTTATTATGAGTAGTAATGTTATCATCCCAGCCAACCTCTATAGAAAAATATTCAAGTGCCCACTATGCTAAATTAAGGACATTAATTTGACAACAGTCAACTCTGGTAAAGAGAATTCTATGAATTCCTTTATTTGAGGTAATAAATTTTGACTGGAGTGAAATATCTATTCCACTCTGAGCATCTTGACCAGTGCATTGCTCACATTTACAGATTTATCCTGTCTTCATGCAGAAATAGAGAAGGTTATTATATAAGAGCTCTGATAGAAAGTGGATACCGGAAGTGTGAGTCATATAAGACAGGCCAAAATACTCTATCAGATTGATCAAATGTTCTGAAATCTCTGGGTGGACACTTTTGCACTGCACCCACAATATTATTCTTGAATTGCTAGGAAGAAAGCAATTTATTCTGTCACTTTCTGGGGACTTAGAGCTAATTGGCCTTTCATAGTTATGTGATTCTGCAAATGAGCATAAAAGTGAAAGCTGACAAAAATTCAAACAGGAAATCTGAATCTGCCTATTTTCATAAGTATCTCATAATGGTTTGTAGAAAGGGACAAAATTTTGATTAGAATAGCAAATTTCTTCATGCAAAGGGAAATGCTCTAAATTACCCATCACTGTAACAAACAAAAAGATTGCTCTTTATTCAGGCTCCTGGAGGAAAGGAAATGAATGTTCTTTCCTGAATTCTGCCCCTGTCAGCCCTCACGGACCATCCGCTGCTGTGGGTGGTCAGTGTTCACCAGTGGGCGGTGCTTAGAGCAAGCGACCTTGCCTGGCCTGCTATGTCTTTCTCACTCTACCTACCCAAATCCACTAACATCACATCTTAGAGGCCAAGAGGCAGTCTACAGATGCAGCATCTAGAGAAAAGAAAGAAACCTCCATGTAAGCTTAATAGAAAAGAAGTTGGGAAAGATTAAATTCAACATAATAAAAAAAAATCTTCAAAGCCAGTGAACAATGTTAGGATATTTGCACAGTGTCTGGTACCGATGACAGGGAACACCATGAAAGAAAACTGAAGAGAAGCAAGCTGGGGAAAATATGCAGGATCAGTTCTTTCATGCACAAAACATACAGGGTCAATTTGTGAGGCAAACACACTGGGGTCATTAATGAAATTGAATCCAGCCCAAGCCAGAAGCACGTCTGTGTTTACTCTCAGGCTACAGAAGTCTCTCCTTCCTCTGGCTCTCATTTTCTTTCCTCTGCTCTTTCTCCTCCCTCCTCTCCCTCCCTCTTCCTCCTCCTTCCTTTCTTTCCTCTCTCCTTTCCTTTTTCGCTTTTTCCCTGCAAACTAACCACCTTCTCTTTAGCACACATGTGACAAAATTTACCCGAAAAGCCACAAGTCAAACTGCGTGGCTGTATATTTTATAGAACTTTACTACACTGAGCAAAAACTTATATTTCAGAAAAGCAGTTCTCCTGACTAACAGTCCTTTTGCCATATTGAGGCACTAAAGCTCCCTTTTTCTCCCAGAGCTGAAGCTTTCAAAGTTATTTTCCACTCTGATGATTACAGACAGCTGAACAGACAAAGAAAAAGGGGATTTTAAAATCGGCAGTCACTACTAATATGTACTTTGCTCTTTTTGACCAGGAAAAAGAAGCCCAGGTGTCATTTTGCCACTGCTTAATCATCAACGTCAAGAAAATTCCACTTCTGGAAATGCAGACATACAAATGCGTTTATACTACAGAGATCAGCAAAAATGAAAAAAAAAAAAAAAAAGTGACAAATCTTTCCTGCAAACGGTGCCTTGTGTTTTACAGGAAAATGGAAATTTATAACAAGAGAATGATCCAGTTTATGAAATGTTGAATCTGTAGTAAAAATTAAAAATAAAAATATTAAATATGGTTATAATAAGTTTGTTACTAGAGAATGCACACTGTAAAAACTGCTTCTATAGTTATGAGCTCAGTACCTTCCCGTTTATACCTGTCAGCCTCTTCTGTTTTCTAAGATACCTACTTCTCCACGGTTTCCATTCATATTTTTTAACTTGTTATTCTGCCATTTCTATCTTTCCTTTTTTCTCTTTATTTCAGGCTTCTACTATTTAAATATCTAAAGGTACTCCAAACAAAATAAAAATGCATGCTACGCTATCTTATTTCAGAGTAGTATGGAGGACTTTCGATGCAGGGCAAGGTAGAGGACACGGTACTAATTTCAGGGACAAAAAGGATACAATGTGTGTTATCTGATTTCCAGTTTAGGAATCCACTTTCACTTTTATCCGTATTTTCTCAAAAGGATTTGCATATGTTTTATGTACACTTTATGTGTTGCTAAAAACCTAATGTTAAGTGTGGGTTTAAATTGTTAGTAGTTATTATTTATTGAGTGCTTACTTTGTAGTAGACTCTATGCTCTGTACTTTATCAAAACAACCTCTATAATCTCTACGTGTTTTTCAGCATCTCTATATCTATCACCTTTTTACATGAAGAAAACCTGGGGCTTGTGGAGATTGTGTTTCGACTGAGGCCACTCCCCCAGGGAGTGATAGCCAGCATTAAATCTGGAAGTTCTTTGGGTCCTAAATCGTTATTGCTGTCATCTTCCCCCAGATAACTTCCCACAAAATAAGTGTTCTATAAAATAGAATAGTTAACAATTTTTCATTATAGGGTAATCCATAGAAGACTTTGGTGACTGAGTTTAGACATCATATAAATTATCCAACAAAGAAGTAATAGGCAGTACCAAATGTCTGGAAGAAAATCACCAAAACAATATTAAATATCTCAAGTATTTCCAGCTTAGCTTCAGTGATATAGGGAGCTATGAGAAGAGTTATTTGTCAAAAGTGAGCTTAAATTCTAACATGTGAAACTAGCCATATAGACATGACAAGATGGTATAAACCATAGTAGTGCCTGCATAGTCATGTCGGAGAATAAGAGGATTCATACGTTCATAAATTGACACATCTGTAAGCACCCCAAATATTTTTCTAATATTCAATGTTTGATGTCATTCTAAACTGCATTCCACACTCCTGACTTTACAAAGATGGGTTATTATGTATAATTTTTCCTTCCTTTGATGACTTACTTGGATCATCACTTTGCATTTCAATCTCTTTCATGAAGTGGGAATCCATCTGCCTGCATACTAAGTGGCTCCAGGCCCAGGGCTTCTAAGGTCCTCCTGTCCCACCTATGCGGTGTCCAGTGCTGCACTCTTCCTCTCTGCTAAACGCCATCCTTGCTGCCCTCATCATGGCGATGCAAACAAAACCTAACGCTTCTCCTTGCAGGACATTCCAAGTCTTTCACGATTGTGTCTCTGACTTGTTTACTCAGTTTTATCTCCTAGTTTTGTTTTTACCTCCCCCCTCCCCAGAACTGCCATTCTCTGCAATTCTCTTCTGGCAGTTCAGAAGCCTCAATACCTTCAAAACACAATAGGTTTGCATCAGTAAGTTGTCCAGCTCTGGAACAAAGTACCTGTCATACATAATATAAAGGAGGAAAGATGTATTCCAGCTCAAGGTTTCAGAAGTTACAGTCCCTGGTCAACTTGCTGTAAGTCAGAAACTTAATGGCATAGAGGTGTGGCAGAGAAAAACTGTGCATCTTTTGGTCCCCAAAAGCAGAGCAAGCAAGGAAAAGCCAAAGAGACAAAAAGAGCTGAGGATTTTCACTCCTCACCTAGGACCTGTCAAAGGCATTCTTCCAGTGGTCTACCTTCTCCAGTGCAGCCCCAGCCTCTAAGAGCCCATTCTATAAGGAACTCATCAGTGTATTAGTACGTGATGTGGTTAGTGCCCTCATAACCCAACTGCTTTCTGAAAACCTCCCTTATGAGTGCATGGGACTTCAGGGAGACCTTTTAGATTTGAATCATAACTGAGATTGCATATGTTTTCAGTTATACACTAAGTGTTTTTTTTTCTTTTTCTTTTCTACTTAAAATTATACAACAAATGTCCTGTTATTCTTCAAGTCTAAAGCCAAAGTGCTAATCTGCAATTGAGTCTAGATACCAGTTCTTTTTAAACTGAGCATAGAAATCTTATTTGTTGTGTGCATCCTAGGCATTGGGTATATATAAGCCATACTCCAGGATATCACATCATTAGAAAATAATTTCTTTCTTTATAAGTCTGGTATGCCTACTAAAATATTAGCTCTTTAAAAGTCTTGTCACTTTTCATATGCAGTACTTAATCACAGTACGGTACAGTACATGTTTAATAAATGTCTCCACACTTAGTAAGTGCTGTCCTGAGTTTTACATGACAATGCAGCTGTACTCTAGAATCAGGTAATCAATTGCTGTGAGAATTGCCTTACACGTCTGGCTGCAAGACACACAATTGATAATTAAGTGTGTGATAGGAAAACAAATATATGGCCACAAATTGCAGTATTGGAAGGAATCTCATGAAACAGAGAAGGCTTCAGAGGACAAGTGATACTGGATATTGGTCACATCAGTTGATGTACACAGATATCTGGAACATGGCTGGTGGCCAATGGGTTGTTTATGGAGGTGTGTAAAGTAAATAACTTTACCTCTGTAAAGACATAGTGTCTTGTTGGTCTGTTAAATAAAGTATGGATGATAGTGTTTATGCCTTTTTGGCTTTAGCTGAATCTCTTGGACTCAGAAACTGGAGTAGAGACACCAAACTTACCCAGAAATTAGACGGAGAGGTATAAATAAAATAAACGGTAGAAGAAAAGAATGTTGAGATCATATGAAACACATGAGATTGTCCTCGATGTTGTGCAAGGAGAAAAGAAGGGCTCCGAGATGCTGGAATATCGTTCCTTGTGACCTGTTACTCCTAACGTGGTCTCCACATCTTCTGGACATAGATTTCCAAGTCTGGTCTTGCTTTCTTCCCAACTGCTCGAGTTCTAGTCAGTGTGTGCCTTCTAGTAAACCGCATTATTGTTTTAGAAGTCAAAAACTTTCCCTTGCTTTCCTCCCTAAAATTTCTTCTGAACCTAGACTTCACGATATAACAGAATAAACTAGTACCCATTTTAATCTGATTTGAAAAATACAAGTGAGAGAAATACAAATGTTCTGGTTTTCTAATGTAACTTTGACTCTAGCCTTCTTCCTCCAAGTAATTTTATTTTATAATGTAGGGCATCTGAAAAAGTTTTCCATAACGCACAAACCTCAAATAAATTTTATGAACTGCAAAGTAGTTCATTCAAAAAGACAGTCAAAAGATTCGTTGCAATATGTTAAAAACGAATTCCCATCAATGAAGGCACAAACATAGAAACCACCCATGTATAACAGAAACCAGAGGCTGAAGGCCTGGGAATTGCATGTTACAGTACTCAGAGGAATTTGTTTTACATACGCATGTCAACATGTCACAGAAAATGAAACCACAAACTGCACCTCTAAAGTGACTCATTTCATAAAACTACCTTATTTATGACTCAAATGCCTCTTCTTTTAATCCTTCCATAGATTATTTTTCACTTTTATTTGCCAACAGAACCTGATCTCACATTTTATTTCTTTCACCCACTTTAGTGACCCATCAGCTCTGTGTTACCACCTGCGGTGGCTTTCATTTTGAACAAACTGCAAAATGCTCTCTTATCGAAAGCCTCTCACCTTTTAATTCCTTTTCTACATTTCCTTTGCATTGCTTTTCTGAAGCAACGAGTTTCCGAGTTTCCATGCCTTCTTGAGCAAGACAGACAACCTAATGGCTTAGTGAACGTTAATTTCTACGCTTCTGGCATTCAAACTTGATTTACATTGTCACATGGAATTATTTGGTATTCAGTATAAAATACAGTTTTTCTCCCCACACCCTTCCCTTATCATGACAACCAACTGCTGGGAAATTATTGTCCAAGTCTTAAAATGATTTCCCAATGATTACTTGTTAGTGCAATACAGTTTCCTTCTCAGCCCTCGTCCATCTTCAGCTCTCTTCTGGGCCCTAAAGAATCCGCTGCATTTGCAGCATGCCCCACACACCACAGGCATCAACGTGCCTACCACCCTCCTCTCCACGGAAGCAGTTAGGGAATCTCAGCCAGTGAATGTGAGATGAAGCGAAAGATCCAAAGAGCAAGCGTATAGAAGGAATTCAAAATGAAAAAGTGACTCTACACAGATGTATAAGGCTTTAGTAGCTGATATTAATTAATCACAAATACTACATTTAGCATCCTTGGCATGCCTACTCTATACAAAGGCCCTGTAGGCAGAGACCTGACACTGAGGACAGGAGAGAGAGCAAAAGAATCTGTGCCTCCAAATGCCAGTGTGGTCAGAGGTACAGATGTGTAGGCACAAGCTGTTATTTAAGGCTGTCCATATGAAATGGGTTAACATGAGTCCTGGTGGAATATGGACTATGTAGTGATGCATTCTGGCTCCAGAAGAAAACGAAGAGAAATGTCAGCGTTTTTCTCATTTCAATAGGCTGAAGAGCTGAAGATGGAGGAGAAAATTAGCTGGACTACAAAGACAGAAGGAAATGAAGCACGTATATAAAGAGAAAAAGTGGATAAAAAAAGAAGAAAATGGCAAAAACGGGGACTAACTTTAATTTCCAGTGAATTAGCCAGGGAGAAACTTGTAACTCTTGAGGCTATAAATCTAAGCACTTTCTTTTAAGTGCCAAAGGCATAAACTAATCTATTTAATTAGAAAAAATATGCTTGTATTGCATTCTAAGTAATTTCCCAGGGGCAAACATGTTTCCTTTACAGTTGAATTTTTGTGCAAAGCCTGTCCCTCCCACCCATTCTTTTTGCACTACTGCAGGGTCCAAACCTGTGCAGCTGGTGCTCACTGTCATGCAATTATTGTCAACTGGCAGCCAATTATGACCCTTCCAAAGGCTTTGTTATTGTTTTAGTACTGAAATAAACAATAAACACATTAACCTATATATCTTAGCATTCCAGAAGATACTTTACAGTAACAAAGACAAAATCTTCACAATAGCAAAATAATTCAATAAAATGCTATAATATATCTTAGTATTTTAAAGGAAATGAAATTATTAAAATAAAACAGACTACTGCTTGTCAATTCACCATCTTCTTCTAGTAAGTTTGTGGAGCCTAAGAATATTGTCACCTTGCAAAAAGCAAGATATTGAGCATTTCTTAAGCCTGTATCAAAGGCAACATAGATGCTGGTAGCCTGAAATTGAAATGAAATAAGGTCCCTTTACATGCCTTTTAGTGAGGGCTGCCAATAGGAATTTAAATACCAAAACTTTCCTCCTGAACAACAAAATTCAAACACATTAATCAAACCCACAAAATATTCAGATAAGTTTAAAGAATGCTCGATATGCTTTTGTAAATCTTCAATGAAAAGGTTAAAGTGATACAAGCTCAGTTTTAATCTAACCCTGCCTAAGCTGCCATCTCAAGCCCTTTCTACATTTATACAGCCAGAATAGTCTCAGGTAATAAATACCAAATCGGGAATGACAAATTCTAAATATATTTATGTAAGAATGAAACAAAAGCAAGCCCAAGATGTTACAGATGAAGAAGTAAAGGAATTAAGGGTACTGCTGAAACTGTGCTAACATGAACTTTTTATACAAGAATGTTTTAAATGACAAGAATGCTTTAAAACCTTTGTAGCGGTACTAAGCAAAACTAGTACAAGTTTCAAAACCAGCTTCATTCACATTTTTCTTTCCTTCACTCACATTTTTCTTTCCTAAAAACAGAAATGGAGAACTGGGGACACAGTGTAAAGTTATCTAAAATCTATCTTTAGGCCCAAAAATCTTCATTCCCTGGAGACACTGCATACAATACACAGTAAGACCAGAAGCATCAAACACTGAGAGCGGCAATGCATTTCAGACAGCTTTGCTCACATCCAGATGACTTGAGCTTGAACTTGTGCTCTGGTGGTTAAAGGCAACGTATCTTATTATAAATGAAAGATGGAATTTAAACTTCAAGTAAAGATTTCTTAATATCTGTTTTTGCACTGAATACTGAATGTAACTCAGAATAGTTTTATGAACACCTAAGAGTTATGGCTTCAGAAACATGTGTATGTAATTGTTCAGTTTTATGAGCTCTTCAAATGCATGTACTATAATTCTTTACACCCTTTGCATACATATGTACAACTAAAATGACTGTATTTTATCTCAATGACTATATTTCTAAATGTTAATGAACGTGTGATGAAAGTTTTATTTTTATTCCCTTTTGTTCTCATGTATTGCTTCATATAAAGAAAAAAATTCTGAGAATTAACTAGATCTGCTAAAATGACCTTATTCTTGGAATTATACAAACATCAGTTATTTTTGTATCAAATCCATTCCAGTTTGAAATAGTTTTCCCACTTACTAAAAGGCCTGCTCACATGAAAGGACTGATATCCCGCAGATGTGCTGCGGCTCATATTTTCCTGGAAAATTCAGAATAGGATCTGTCAGGTCTATCTGCTGGCATAACAAACATGTCACCCAGATTTGCATTGAGAATTAAAACATTCTGCTGACAAAAAGCTATGTGCTGTTAGCAACCATGACAGGAAGAAAGCACCACAATATCTAGATGCTGTAAAGTAAACATTTCTCAAGAGACAGTTTGAAAAAAGCACTGTAATCTCCTGATGGCGCTTCCCTGAGTGGCAAGTCAGACTCCCAAGAGCAGTGGCTGCTTGCCACACCCTGCCACCCAGGCAAGCCCAGGTTACCTCCAGCAAACCCAACACTGCCTTTCATTCCTGCATTTATACCCCACTAATACTGGAACTGGGAATTTGGAGAAATGCATGTGTATAAAGTGAGAGATATTGATATTAAAAATCACAAACCTAATATTTTTATATCAAATGTGAAACAATATTTATAAAATACCATGATCTCTAATTAAAAGAATTGCTTCACTGTTTCAGTTAGTAGTAAAACTTAGAATTTGTCCATTTTTCTAATTTATTCATTGAAATTTAATTACTGCATTAGTATATTTCCCAGTTTCAAAAGGATACTGCTAGGTAATTCTAACTATACTTTGAACACATTAAAATGGATCTGTATATGTTTCAATCTTAAACACATGAAAACTGAAAAGAAATCTCTCCATAAAATGGAAGAGTTTCTGTGACTAACACTTTTGACTAAAATATCAGATGTTTCACTTGTTTTGGGGGACACTAATGGAAAACAATCTGTTTCATAAAGACAGTCTCTACAAATGTTTCCTATCACTTAACTGTGTATAATTTGGCTGCTCATTAGCTTCACAAGTCATTGTAAGAATTTTCTGGAAGAAAGATGTGGTAGAAACCAAATAAAGTGCTTATCACAAATGGGTAGAATGTATCTTCTACAAATCAAAAGCAGATTGCCCAGAAAATGTTCTAATAACTTTACATCTTGAAACATAAGATCTATTAAAACTATATATTAAAAGTGTTTCTTTTTAAAGTAATCATAATTGACATGCTAAATTCAACTCTGATGCATGAAATAATATGTCCATTTTTACTCCAAATATGATGAAGTGTCATGAATGACATTCATCATAAAGAAATATTAATACATTTTTTGTTTCTATAAGACAAAGATGATACAAATTTTTAAGTGGTATAAGCTATCATACTTGAACTAAAGTTTATGACTGCTTTTTGGCCACTTTATAAGATAGACTACTATTTTCAATCATTCCTTACTAAAGTTTATGGAGGTATTAAACATAATTCATCCTTAAAAAGCACAAGCTGGACAAATTTACATTCTCTACGCACAAGGAAACACTGAACTCTATGCAGAAACTTACTTTCACAATTTTAATACTTGCCCAAAACTCGGAGTTTAGAACCTTAGTATCCCATTTCCAGATGAGTAAAATGTGTCCAAAGAAATTAACTTACTCAATGTCATGTGTTTAATAATAGTAAGATCAGGATTTAAACGCAGCTCTCACAAACGACAAGTTCTGATACAGAAGTTTACTAATATTACACTAATTGTATTCATTATCATTCTATGCAAATATGTCTTGAAAAGTAGCCTTACACTACATCCTTCAGTCTCCTGTGAAGATCCTTATTTAATGCACAAAAGCTAAAGTTCTCTCACAGATACCAGAGTCTGAAAATGCTCACAGGCACACTGGACTCAGGGCTGTCCCCTGCAGCGAGAGGGCAGTGGGGAGAGTCAAATACCTTTGGGTCCCTTCCCACCAGAGAAAAGTGTCTTTTATTTAGCCTACCAGTAGAGGGTGCTTTCTCACAAATGACTGTATTGGCCAATGACAGCAGACCTTTCAGAAACAAGTGTCCAAACTGCAAGCCAAACCTCCTTATTTATTGCAAAGTGACGACAGTGCAATTAAACCTGAACACTGAGGGTTTAGTTTAGAAAAAGTACATTGACATCTTTTGTGTTAAAAGAAAAATGAGTAACAAGTGTGCTACTGGTTTACCGTCATTAGTATAGGCCATGGCAGCAAACATCATCAGACATTTTAGTTATTTTCTATAAAGGGATTTAAGAATTTATAAAAATCTTATTTTCTCTCAATTTTCAGTTTTCTTTCAAATGGAACAAACAAGGGAAAGTCAAGTTTCAGATCAGTGGTTATAAAGATGGGTTACAGTTCAATTTAAGCATTTATAGAGGGCAGTAGCTAACCTGATGAGTCTTGGAAGCAGAAGTTTTCAGGATGTGTGTAGAAAATGATAGATGTTTAGCAAGGCGGGTAGTGAAAGGAGAGAATGACCACAGAGGTACTGAGGGCTGTTGATCAGGTCTTTTCTGCAAAAGGGAAATACCTTGTCTCAGGAAGATGGGGAAGAGGTTTATATAACTGAAGAAGTAAACATTATCTTTCAGTAATATTTTACTACTTTTCACTTTTTTTTTTTTTTGTACGAGGGAACAAACTCATGACTGCATTTGCTAGGCAGGCACTTCTTCCACTGAGCTAAATCCTCAGCCCTACTTTATACTTGAAATGATATTTTAATTACTAAAAAGCTAGTGTTTAAAACATATATCCTGATATGTAACATACCTGTACCAACTCCTCACAGTGATTGTAATCATTATGTACTGCAAACATGCACTGATAAAAATTTACAAATAAAAATATATATTCAGTATTCAATAATTAAAATGGAAAATTATTTACCAAAAGTATATTTTGGCCTTATAAATAGTAGATCTCACTTATAAATAGTAGATAGTTGTTCCAGTTTAATACAACCTCTGAATGACATTCTCTCATTTTTCTTTGAACTTGGTATAGTATTTTATCTTCTAAAGATTTTGTTTCTGCTTTTGTTTTTTTAACCATTAAATAAAAATCATACCAATAAAATTTCTGTAATGATTAAATGATTTAAAAAACTGTTAAAACAGGCTCTGGTATTTTATAAGGTCTTAATGAATGGTGGACATCACTATTTTATTAGTTGACTGTTTTGCATATTCTATAATCAAAGTAACTAAGCACCTTCTATGTTCAAAATGTGTGCAAAAAATCTGAATATTTAATGTTTATAATCAGCAATTCAGCTTGATTTCTGGTTTACTTCCGTAAAATGAAGTGTCTTGTCATTTGGATGACAGTCTTATTTTTTATAAGTGTGAACAAAGCTGCATTTAAAACAACCCAGAGCTGTGAGTGAAACAAAAACCTACATTTTCCTAGTGTTAATACATAATTGTCCACGTTTCAATTGATCTCTTCATTGCAGACTTCCTTGGAAAAGCATCAAAGACTATCATGGAGACAAAGATTATGTGCTAGAATTATCATAAATTCTATTCTTGAGAAAGTCCTACTGTGAAGGAAAATCACTGGAATTTTTACAAAACAATCACAACAAATTTCTGCTTTTTTTCCTTTCCTAGTGAAAATGAGAAAACAGTGTCATTATAAAATGAAAAGAGACAGGATTCATAGATAGACTCTGAAGAACAAAAGACAAGCAACAGTCAAAGATAATTCAAATAGCGATCTTTGATATTCTTTTTTACTGCTCTATTAAACACTTTTTTCTTTTTTCTCATTCAAATTGTATCAAATATGAAAAGTCCATATACAAAAGAAACAATAAAACACTTGTTAATCTAATAACACAATGCCCAAACCGGAAAATCTATCCCACCACAAAGTGTAACTGAGATTGTCTACACCACAGACAGTTTATGATCAGACACCTTGAAAAAAAAGGCATCAATAGAAATGATGTTTTCACTATGAGTTCATGGGCACAGCGAGGCTACGTGACAAGGGACACAAAGCCCTATTAATTGTACCTCCTAGGGGTCACCAAATGTCCTGCTTTGCTGTGAGAGGCCCGATTTATGTCTTTTATCTGAGGTAGTAATTATTATTAGAGTCCCTTTAACTCCCAAAGTGTCCCAGTTTGGACAATAAATTAAACATTTGCCCTAGCTTGCCTCTACTCCTTTTCACTTCCTTATCCTTCTAACAAAATTAAAGGCAAGCTCTTTTAATTTTTCAGGGCATGTGAAAGGAAAAAAATGCTACCTATTTTATAAGCTCAACTATTCATTAGACTACCTGTCGTTTTTCTAAAGCAGGGCAGATTTCTAGTTTGAACTCTCCGTGACATGCTCCCATTTACCCACGAAACATTTTGGTAGGTAGAATTATCCCTACCACCTTCTCTCCCTCATGAATTTCTGCCTAACTCTATGGCACAAAGTTCAGTCTGCTTATTGAAATCTACTTGAAATTTTCAAGAAATTATGCGTCACATGAGGACTCCTTAATGTAATTGCTGTTTCTTTAAAAAAAATCAAATGTTCAACTTAGGTTACACAGCCAAGAATAGCAGTTCATATCAGCTGTAAGAAAGGCTGAGCACCTTACAGTGAAAGCCCCTTAATCAAAAAAGCAATCTTTTGGGATGAGTTAGTAGTACTTTGCCTCTGGCGCTAACCAGATCCCCTCCTTCCACAGTACATTTCCACAAGAGTCTAATGATGAAATACATTAGATCTTCTCACAGGTGAAGTAGAAATGCACTCCAAGCATTGCCTTTTTAGGGTCATGTGGTGCTTCTCAAAACAAGGGGAGGAGGTCAGCAGCAATAACAGCATCCAAACCAACAATGTATTCTTCAAGGAAAAGCCTAGGAGCATGTTTTCTTGCTCAAAGAACTATGCATAGGAAATTCACTGCTTTCAATACTGAAGAAAAAAAGGAAATAAAGCAGTTTGGTTTTGTCACAGATGGAGCTGTTGTGCAAATCTTCATTTACAAAGACAGAAAGCTTACCTTTTAGCTATGAATATGTCCTTGAACCAGAGAAGGTTCACAGCTTCAAGGACAAATATAGCATTGATTTAAGGAAAAATATTCTAGTATTGAACAATAAAAGATTTTCATCTATCCAGTGGGCTTTCTCTGCTCCAGATCCAGAGACATGAACATTCTACAGTGTAGAAGAACACAGGATTCTGTAGGTCTCTGTCATTCACCCACAGAGGGTATGACCTACACTTAGCTGAATTATGTTATTCATTTATATTTACTTTCATACCAATTTACATATGATGCACACAAATATTTACTCTCTTTAATATACAATCTTACACACACACATCAGTCTCTTCATAAACATTGGGCTTTGGTAGCAGCTGTGGCAGGCACAGTGTTTCTCTTCTCCAAGCACAGATTTCATGAACTGTACCCCACGGTGATTGGGCCCCCAAAATAAGACAACAATGAGTAATGTTTTTGATATGCTGTTCTTTCTAGTGGTCTTCACTGGCTCCCATCATATTCTGTCAGTCACCGTCAAGCCCAATGGGTAAAAACAATCCAGGAATCAGTGTGAAAAGCTATAAATATGCCAATTTTCTTTCTGTTTGTTTTGGGTTTTTTTTAACCTTCACTGATTTGGGGGAGGTAATTAAGTGCTTTGACATAAAAGATCTCCTGCTGGGTGATAGGCTAGATGGCAAGGGAAATTAGACAAAAGGTATTGAGTAATAACCACAAATGACTTTATAGCCCATTCTGTTTCAATGTCAATAGAACTCAAAAGCAAGATTTGCAGAGATAATCAGCAATGACTCCCCCAAGTATAATCAGGAATTGACTATAATTAGCCATTTACAAACCTCTTACCTGCCACTATGATTTCTTATCTCGGTGTCCCTTCCACAGGAAGGGCTAGAAGAGGACTTAGTGACCTAAAAGCTCAAAATGATGAATGGCAGAAATTCCCAAATAGAAAAGGCATTTATTATCTTTCCAAAATTTATCAGCTTTGCATTAATTTGGCAGATTCTTAATAACTTTGCTAGCAAAGTAGGCACCTCATATTGTATTATTGTAAGCTATTTCAAAGCCTTTGATGAATGAAGAATGACAAAATAAATAAGCAAATATAACCGTACATTGTTTACTAATGACTATAAATAATGAATATAAATAAGATTAGATTGGGAATAAATTAAGAGCATAATTTGAAGTACAACAGAAAAGTGTATGCTGTTGTGCTGTATACCTGACAATTTTTTAAAAATTTGTTCTCTAAAAGCAAAATATTCACTCAGGAGAAAAGACTAAGAGAGAACCTGATTTTAAAATATTGTTTTGTATAATACTAATTCAGTTACAGGTTGCCTTCACCCATATACCCAGACTAATGAGCTTAATCAAACTATGTGCTGCTAAAAACAGACTAATCACTTTGAAATTATAAAACTCTGCCTTCCAAATTTAGATATAGCCTTAAAAAGAATCTTTCTGTCTTACTAGAAATCCTACCATATTTTCCAAAGAAGACTATGTGTGTGTGTGTGTGTGTGTGTGTGTGTGTGTGTGTGTGTATTCCAAATTACAGATGAAGAATGCAGTCACTAGCAGACTTTTTAATGCAGCCACTTTGCCCACATGATATTTACCTATCATAATCCCTGAGCATGCTGAGCATTAGAACACCATGGGTAAACCACCTTGATGGTTATTAAGATACTATGCTAAAGAAAAACATTTCACCACAGGAGGGACTAATAAGATAGCCAACAGCATAAGAAAAGTATCAAAATGAAAAATTATAAAATGATAGCAACTGTGTCCAGGCTGGAGGCTTCTTATTCCGTAGTAAAACATTGCCTAGCTACAAAGATTCATTCTTTGGAAATTCAAGGGTTTAAGCTAAGACATAATTCCAAATTTTATTCAATATAATTTAACAAATATGTCTTACACATCTAAAACATGTCTAGCTATGCTCAGAAAAATCCAAAAGAGATCAGTTCTAAACTTCAAGCGAGGTATTCTAGATGTTTGCAATTACAATGTGTCAGGACAAAAGGATACAAATATTATTTTGTATAAAACCAAGCACTGAGAAAGTTATAAGCCATCATTCAGCACTAGATTTTAAAAAATGATATATGTTGGGGTATTCCAAATGCTATGCTATTTTGAATTTTCCTGGAGACTGGATTTTCCTTAATGAAAAGCTTAAAAAATAGAATAAAGTAAGTCAAAAAACTCCTTCAGGACAATCACTTTAGCTCACCATTCTTGTTCATCCTTATCAACATGCAAGGGCATACAAGGCATCTCAAGTCAGTTCATTCTTACACGGAACTAATGGGAGGAGAGGCAGGTCCACTTCTTCAGAAGCTCTACCCTGCACTCATCTCCCGTGGAGAGAAGGTGTCTTTTGGAAGCTGAATTAGACAACACGGAACGCTGGTGTATTATAGCAAGAAAAGATAATAAGTCCTCTACTCCCCAAGCACACTTGTTCCTTTTACTACTTTATTGATTCTGAACTATATTCTCTGGCAGATGACACATGCCTCTAAAGACCTAGAGGGCTGAATTAGCAGAGCATTTGGAATTTTTTTCCCCATGATAAACAAAGATATGGTTTGAAAAATGAATTTACCCCTGCAAAAGGAACATTAGCTCACATAAATTATGGCCAAAGACAATATTTTAGGGTCAGGTTGAGGCTTTTGTTTCCTTTTCTCCTGACTACTGCAGTAAGGGATTACAATGTCCTCATGCCACAGGGTCCTTAACAGACAAAGCACCTACCCACCTGGAAAATGTGGAGAGTCATTTCCTCTATGAGGAAGTGAATGCACACGGCTTCTCTCATCTGTGCAACACGCCATTGGTGGCAGGGGGAGCAAGGGTGAAAAGCTATCATTCAGAATTAATGCTGTGGCAAGCTCAAAAGCAGGACAAGGTGTCTGAAGAGCAAGACAACCCAATCCAGCACCCTGGCATCAGTGCCAAGGCTCATGTGCCAGCCCCTCAGAGTAGGAGGCAGGCTCGGTGTGTCCACCAGCACATGTGTGAGTCATGGGCATATCAACAGCTCCCTCTGCAGACTTAGCAGTGACAGCTCAGAGAGTGTCTCAGTGAACAGGAAGCAAGACTGGAGACAGCACCACAGTGAGAGCAGCACAGAAGAAGAGAGAAAAAGCAAGTACGAGACTCCAGCCTCGGGATCATGGGAAGAAGTGTATGCAGAAGCCTTTGCTTCTGCATAAAAGTCCCCTGTGTCTCTCTCCTTCCCAAAACCTTGTCCACTCTCCTGTGTTAAGCTTAGACTTCCTTCCAACATGGCTTAATAATGCCCAGCATGTCCCCAGTAGATTTTATTTAAATTATTTAACTGATGTGTCTACCTTCTCTGCTAGGTTATGATTCTCTTGGTGAATTTAGGGTAGTAAAGTGTATCTCTTCTTTATACGTACAGTAGCCAATGATGTATAATAATCAAATGATTGTTGAATGAATCCATGGTTCAACAAGGAATTTCAACTTCCTTAGAAAATATCTCCATCCCCACAGGATCTAATTGCATGTATTTATGTATCAGCCATGATTTCTTGGACTTCTTATTGGAGGAAGTGGGGTCTAGCAATTTACCTTGCACTTTCCCTGGACCTGTCTTGTCACTTTTTAAAGTGATTGACCTTTCTTTGTGTAAGGTTATGAAGGAAAGGAAGAGAATCTGCCAGGTGATAGTACAAAAGGTGTGGACAGGGATTCAAGAAGGTACCTGAAGGCACCCCAGCTAACTAGCCGGGATCTCTGATAGCCCACAAATGCCTGTGGTTTGATGCACTTCTCTGGCTTACAAGGGAGCAGTTGCTTGAATGTCTTGGAGAATTTTCTCTAGGTAAACATTTATTCTACATTTGGAAAGTAATTAAGTGTCACCATGTTCTCATTAGCATACATTCCCCTTTTAAAATAAACATTCTCATACGAGGATGCAGGGTACAGGGGATGCCCTATCTCAATAGCTGAGATCCGATTCACTTCGGTTTTTCTCACAGGCCACTAAACAAATGTGTGATCCATGTTAGGTTTTTTTAGCTGCACCATATTAAAAGGCTGGCAAGATCACATCAGATAGGAAGTTTGTGTATTTCTCACTCAATAAAAATAGTACTAACTATATATTTGCCTAAGATGATAAATTATTATATATAATGCAAAGGGTAGGTCTGCCTAACACTACAGGAAACATCTGGCTTTGCTGCGTGTTTTAATGATCAGAAATTTCAAATAACATTTTATATCATTCACATTCTTTGGAAATAAGAAAAGGAGGCAGCAACTATGCAGTCTTGAACCAAAATTTCACATTTTGGGGAAGAAGGTAACAGAAAGCCTCTATGAACAATAGCAATTTATCAAAGGCTGTGACTTGCAGAGGGTGGCTGTTTGTTGTTTGTTGTTGTTTGTTGCTTTTCCTTAATCAACATTGACTTAGAGAGCTAATGGTAGCCTTAGTGAAATTTTCTCAAATAAGAAAATAATATGGTGTAACTGAAGGAGAAACTGCTTACTTGAGTGAAACCTCAGTCCACGCCTTAACATCTGGCAACTGAGTTGGTGCAGAGACCTTCACATTTTGACTTTTAGATACCACTCCTATAAAATACGGTTAATATTGCATTGCTGCTAAGAGTTAAGTAAGATACAGGATCTGGAAAAATATTTTAAAATATTAAGAGCTCTAAATGTAAAATATTAAGAGCTCTTAATTGAATTAATAAACTGCCTTATTCTAGGTAAGTTTTAATGTAAGCTTTAAGTCAGCTACATTAGTAAATATAACATACTTGTCAGTTAGCAAACAAAATATCTGAATATTTAACTGTATTTTTCATGTTTCTTCCAGATGTTTTGGCATTTTAGAGTCAGAATAACATTTTTCTTCTTAGTGTGTTTCATTTCTGTGAATACTGCCAGAATTCTGGATGACTATAAGAAATCACATTAACTCTTCTCCTTTTCAGTTCAATTAGTGTTTCCACTGGAAAATTAAGGTGCAATTATAATTTTCTCTTTGAGGGAATCCTCCTGGCGTGCAAGATGGTGGCAATGAGGAGCTGACGCAGTGATGGGGATGTTACTTTAGAGCAGCTCTTCCGAAAACGAAATGAAGAAATGCATCAAGTGTGGCACAGAAAGAAAAAAAGAACAGTGAGTCAACTGAAGAGGGAAAGAGGCACTTGTTAAAAATGTAAAAACCTCAAGAGGAGAGAAAGGTTTGAGTCTATGTTCATTGAGAAATATGTGTATAAAGTATAAATGTCCTTCCTTCTGAAGCCTGCACTGCGAAGATCTGTTTCTGGGTGGAAAGCTTTGCTTTCTGGGGGGCTCAGAGCTGCTGTTGCCATTCTGCTGTCACTGAGAGTTCCTCTTCTGTTCCTCCTGAGGTGTGAACCGCATTTACTCACAGGGCAAACCTGCCAGGCAGACAATCTGTTGGTAGCTAGTTCCCAGCCTTCTGTAGCTATTCCATTCTGCTTCGTGAGTGCTTCATTCTGGGACTTCTTAGGAGCTCATACCAGACTCCTGTGGTTTTTACTTTTCTCTATTTTAAGCTCAATATGTTCAGAGCAGGTTTGTGAATGGAACTTGCAACATAAATTTGTCATGCTCCATCATCTTGTCAAGGGCCAACCAATTTTGAATACCCAGATATACTGAGTGCATCTAATAAATACATGAGACATTTTCTGTATATTTTTAGAACTACAGTCTCGCAGAAATCGAAGTGTGGTAAAAAGCTCACTAAGCCATGTATTGTGAATATATGATTTGGTCATTCAGTTCAGCCAAATGGTGCGCCAGGCAAATAACTGCTTTCTAGGCCGTTATAGCAGAGCTGCTGAGGACTGTCATTTCAGTCTATTACAGAGAGCGGGTCCCACTCTCCCTCCATTGAGTGAAGCAGGGCAGTTGGCAGGTCAGAGGATTATCATAATGTAGAGCCTTTCAAATCACAATGAAGCTTACAGATCTGGACATTTGCTTTCTACCCAATCCATAATAAACCAGTTCTCATTTTCCAAAGTAGGATTGGTTTTCTATACTAGCCTCAGAACAAGTGCATGGCAGTGGGTCCAATACAGAACCCCTCACACACAGCTTTAGTCGTATTTTATAAGCTCACTTATTTCTATCAACAAACAGCTTATTGCAGTTAATGAAAAGAATGCCTGATTCAGCCAGAATAAATGCGAGTTGGGTCTCACATGACTCCTGGTTGCTGGGCTGCTGTACATAGAGCCTTTTTCTCCCTCAGAGCCAGATGAACCTCTGTTGGTTATGAGTGGCAAAGAACACACACACGCACACACACACACATGTACACACACACACACACACACACTCACACACAAGGCAATTATAATACACAAGTGGTCAATGAGGCAGCCTTTAAGGAAAAACACTGCTGATAATATAAACAGCTTGTGATGTCCTTAATTACAATATTTCATACTCATTTAACCATCTCCACATCACAGAGCTAACAAAGTAGATTTCAAACAGGAAATAAGACTCCTTCCCACCAGCCCAGAGGCCTAATTATAAAATAGCAACCTACTTTTTCTGTAGCGAATACAGGATTTTTTTTTTTTCCTCCTCCAACAGAATTTATTGAGCTCATTACCAGGCTGCTTATGAAGTGATTTGAAATGAGGCAACATTAAAGCATTCCACAAATCCCTTGTACTTAGTCATCCTGATACTTTATTTGAACTCGGAGCATTGCTATGGAATAACTGCGGCAGCCCTACACTTCTGACTCTATTATCTGACAGGAGCTGAAAATCCAAAAAACGATATATCATCAAAATTTCTTAATCATCACAATAATTTGTCAGAAAGAACCAGGTACAATTTGGGCATCACCGGAGGGGCACAGCTGCCAGGAACACGGCAAGTGCAGCATGTGTTAGCCTAGAGGAACCGAGCCACATTCATCAGTCAGTGAAAGGACCAAAGGCACTGTATGTACGTGTGTATTTTAAGAAAAATTGACAGACAGGCTTCAAAGCAGCAAAATCACTGAACTGCCTGCATGCTATTAGTTTGACTCTCACTTCTGTTCTCCTGAAATCCGAGAGGCAGTTACACACTGACCCTCACTGGGTTATCACTGAGGCTAATGCCACATAGTTAAAAACTGTATCTGCAAAAGTTTCAAAGAGGGAATAAAAATAATCTCTGAAGAAAGATACAAAAGTCTATGGAAGTTGACTATCTCTTATGTGAAAATGTGGCTCATTTTTGTCTTTTACTGCCTTTTTCTATAAATTCTCGAATCAGGAATGAATCAGAGTCTAAAGAAATATCTCTTGTTAAAGAGGGATTATGTTTTATATCTCACTTGGTCTTACAAATATCCAAATATGCAGTCTGCCTTAGAAAATGCCAAGTTCTAAGGAAAAGAGTCATTCAGGAAACACCCTTTCCTGAATGCATATGTGCATAAGTGTGTCTGAGTGGATGATTCTAAAATCCACAACCCCAAGATGATACTCATGAAACGACTATTGCTTCGTCAAAGAATCACTGTAGGTTACCTCAGAGCAATAAGAATAACTCTAGTTTGGCTAGTGTAGGTCCAGAAGGAATGCTGCAGCATGGCGCTGCATCCTAAGAGCCCAATTTAGGGCACCAGGACACAAGTATCTTCTCTTACCCATGAGACTTTAACCTTGATATTTAGAATTCCAAGCCAAATTCCTTAAATCTGACCTGAATATTGCCCTAGGAATATTGTACAACAGTATCATTTAAGAAGACTGGTCAGTGGCTGATACTGGCTCTAATACTTTCTTCAGAAGAGGAAGAGTGCTTTTACTAGCCATAATCTCTGCAGGTTTATTCTGTGCACTATTTGCAAACCAAGTTTGGCAGAAAATTTGCACAAAAGGAAGATTCTATGAATTCACATTCAAATGACTCATTTGGCTACAGAACTCTAAACTCAAAAGAAGAGAAAACTCAAGAGATTGAACATCTTCTGTAAGACCACATCTCATCATGTGAATGCCATTCGCACATAATGTATATTTCCAATAATTCTGTTGTACTGTGCCTGGGAAAGAGAAGTCTCCTTTATCTATGTTTGCTTTCCGAAGAGATTTATCTCATTCTGTCTTTTAAGGCTATGGTCTCCGAAGTCTTAAAATACTCATGTTAGCCACTTCTATTTCTACTGTTCCCACTCATCTACTAGTATGACAGCTGGAGATATCAGGATCACTGAGAACCACAGTTCCCTCAAGAACCTTGGGCTCTATCCCTTTCTCCACTTTGTCCCTCCTACCAGAATTATTCAAAAGAAAATAACTTTCTTATTTTCTCCCAATTGTCCATCTCTAATCCTTCTCCTTAATGTTCTACTAAATCTCAATCCCACATGTAGTTTTATCAAAAAAGTGGGGTAGTGATCCAAAACAGGACTTACTAGAATCACAGTACTGCTTCTGAAGTCTATCCCCAGCATTTAACTAACTTCATTTAATTATGTGTGATCTTGGGCACATAACTTGATTTTTGTCTTACAATGTCTGTATCAATAAAAAAGTATAAATAGTTCAGTGTGCCAGGCACTGCCATAGATACTAAGGATTCAATATAAAAGCTGTTGAAGAATTTTAAGAAGATTGGTGATAATTAGGCATATCTTGTTTCTTCCACAATCAGCTATGAGACCTTCGACCAGTTTGTTAATCTTTCTAGCTTATTTCCTCATTCTTAAAATGAAAATAATAATACTACCTTATACAATTGTTGAAAACAATCAAATGAGATAAGTGACAAATGATTTTTACATGCTAGCAGTAGTAACAAATGCCCATGATGTAATTGTTGTACACTGAAAATATCTAGAGCAATCAACATTCTCTCAGTTTGATTTTATATTGCCAACTTATTTATTGAATCCTTACAATCTTGTTTGCAATATTTATTCATTCACATAAATATTCAATAAATTATTCATAAATGTGAGGTTCTGATCACATATGTGATCATGATAAAATGAAAGAAAAATACAATTTTTATACTCCTAGTTTCTACCAATAATCTTTTTATCATTTGTACTATTAATCATTATTCATAGTCCTTTCCTTCTCAAACTTTAATAAAATATCAAATACCCTATCTGAATGGAAGTATGAAATGCTCTCATTCTTTGGTAAACATATACTTGGGTTCTTTTCTTTCTCTGACCTTTTATCTAGCCCCGTTCTGGGGCCCATGTTCTCTGCTCCTCAGAAGAGAACACATACCCCTTGGGCTGTCGAGCATCTTTCTCCTGAAAAGCACCCATCTTCAGGGCTATAAATATCACTGCTTTGCAAATGACCCTTCCTCCCTGCAGCCACTCTCTCCTATGACCACTGCTCTAATTTCCATCAAAGGTTCCTAGTGTCTGTCTGTCATTGCTGGTGGAATGTTCTGCCAACTCCACAAAGTCAAGCAAGTCAAACTAACGTTTCATTTTTACTAAACACTCACCTCCATCTTCTGGATTTTCTAATTTTTGCTCCATACTCCTGAAATTGAATTCTGAAAGCCAAGTTTCACATTTTCTTTACCTATCCCACCCTCTGCATTTCTTAGCTAATTTTAAAGGTTCTGAGGGCACAGCGCCTCGTTCTGTACTTTTAAATATTGTAATCATTGATCTGGCTCAGATTCTCCATCTTTTACTTCAGCTATTTGCCAGTATTCTAACTACATTTAAACCACAACCATAATTGTTTTATCCTTTGGTTTGTCATACTGAATACCACAGTATCTCTTTATTCCTGAGCTTTCTAGTGCTTTTTCTAACACCGGTGAGAGTTCTTCACTTCCAGCCCATGTAAGTCCAATATTTCACAGCACTAACTCTGGCCACAGGCTCCTTTCAAACACAAGGCCCTATATTTGTCTAACTCATTAGGGCTTGATAAGTGTTTTACACCTAGTATCTTATTTAATACTCACAAAATGTACTATAATGTAAGTATTTCAATAACATAAAATTCCTATATTTTTAATTTGGGGGGTTACCAGGAATTGGACTCAGGACCTTGCACTTGCCAGGCAGGTGCTTATGCCACTGAACTATTCTTGACCCAAAATTATTATATTATTAATAAATAACAGAATTCCTACATGTCAGAAACTAAAAATCAAAGATATTTGTGTTTTTGAAGTTGTATAAGCATTCCTGAGCCAGACCATATCCAGAGTTGATGGGAACACTTTGTTCTAATAATGCAGTACATTTCAATTTTGCAAAATTAAACAAACCAAAAAAAAAAAAAAACTACCTCTCATTATTCTCTTTGTAAATTACAGGATGCAAAACACTAGAAACGGAAATAAATTAATTAAAAGAATTAAACTGGGTATCACATTGTATGCCTACTGTCTCAACTGCGTGAGTGGCTCACACAAGGACAACATTAGAGTCCAGGAGCTTGAAGCCATCTGAGAACAGAGCAAGACTTTATGAGAGAGAGAGAGAGAAAAAGAGAGAGAGAGAGAAAGAGAGAGAGAGAGACTAATAGAATTCAGTAAACCTGGATTGAAGTATTTGCTCCCTATTTTTCCTGTGTCCATTGTCACTTATATTTGTCCACAAGACAGTCTTGTAATTTTTGAAGAATAATTAGTTCATAAAGAAATAATTAAGGTAATAAAATTGTATCAATTTAAATATTTAATGATAAGCATGTAGCTGCTTCAAAGTTTTTGATTATTCGGCTTTTTTATTATTCCCTCCTTCCACAGATAAGCAATCATAAGATCAAATGTCTTCTTCAAGGTCATATGCAATATCATATATTATCAGATAAAAACTCAGGCTCATAACCCAACCAAAAATACTTTCATCTAAAAGTAAACTACAGAACATAATTATTTGATTAAAAAAAGAAGAATTCCATTATACTAACTCACAGTTCACACAAACACACAGATGCACACACACACACACTGCAAAGAAAATAAAGGTGACAGCGTAATGCATCAAAATAAAATTGTAAGAAGAAATATAATAAATCTTTGGACTTTATATTGAAACTATATTTTTAGCACCTATACTAGAGCCTTCACAATGCACTGCAGAGAGGGAAAGAAAAGGAAAGACAAGAAGTAGGATGAGGAGGGAGAGGAAGAAAGACAGGAGGGAAGGAGAGGCATTAACTAGCTGACACATAACTGCCACAGCAACACACTGTGCCACTGTCGCCTAGTAAGAAGGCGGTGGAGTCTAAGCTTGTAGTCAACAGAGCCGAGAATAGAATTTTAAAGAAACAATGAAATATACTTCAGTTACTCTATTCAGGATCAGCTGATTGTGTTGTAGTTAAACACTATAAAATTCTCAGCTTTGAAAAAAGATTCAACAAAATCACTCTTCAGCTGTTTTCTGTGGCTAACTTAGAATCAGTAGAAAAAAACAAAATACTTGTGTCCTCCAGGAATCCTGACCACTAGCCCATAAAATATTGAAATTTTGAATACAGAACTTTAAAAATTGTGTTCAATTCAAAAGCAGGTTGAATATTGTTCAGGGTTTTTTTAGCATAAAGTCTTCTTTTATGAAGACTCATATTGGCATGCTATTAGTTAACAAATGAAAAAATAAAACTGTCCCAGAACTAGAAGTAAAACCAAACTTAAAATGGATAAATGATAAATTTAACAGAACATTTAGATGAAAAGAGACTTTAATAAGAGGAATATGCATCATTCACTGGGGCATATGCTTGCATGAGATTGATCATCAAGAAGCCCACTGTATTCAATGTGCTCACCTGCATTTGATGGTATCACATGGACCAGTGGTAGTGAACCTGTGGCATATGTGCCACAATGGGCTTGTTTGTTCATTGAAATCCCTAAAACATTTACCATCCCTGAATAAAACAATCACAGTATACTTAAATTTATTAAGAGAGACAGCATACTTATTTCTTAGAGAACAGCTTCTCATGCCTACTATAGTAAATACTTAAGAAATTTAGATTTTCTCTTCTTCATCTCCTTCCAAAATTTGAAGTAGAAAGATGTCCATGGCTCACATTTTTACTCTCTGCATCAGTGTAAGTTAATAACTTCCTAAGTGCATATACTAAGGTTGTGGCAGAACAAATAATTCTTATGTCCCACTTTTTAATACATGCTATTTTTGTCCACCATCTTTTTGAGTCAGATATCTGTCAAAAAAATTTTGCTCCTAATTGAAAATACAAATATTAATTATACAAGCAATTAAAACCATTGAAAAAACACAGAGAAATTTTCAATTAGGGTTAGAAATTAAAGATTCTCTGCTAAAGATTCTCATCATTTTTATTATGAAAAAGTTAGTTGTCAATTTGATATAGGGGTCTGACAATTTTATAGATACAATGAATATTTTATAAAAATGAGATAGGTTCTGATAGAAACACTGCTCCAGTCTGACATAGTACAATTTTGGTACAACTGTGACTTTCTTTACCATAGATGAAAGAAAGTAAGTTTGCATCCAAAATAATCTCTTTGATGTTCACAACTACACAGTAGCCTCAGACTACAATCTCTAATACTACTCTATTTTATGAAGTTTTTCTACTAGAAGCTGTGGTCCTCTATATAGATTTCTCCATTGGGTAGCTGAGTGATAGGTAATTTATCTGATAATATTAAGTCATACTTAAGACACAAGCAACATTCATTGAATACACTTATTAGAAGGGTATGTTTCAGATTGTCCAATAATTATTGTATACTGATAGAGCAGTTTTATTTGATAGAGCATAATCTTAGTTCAGGAATGAATCTGAGATTTTTAGTAGTCTAAAGATTATATTCACTTAATAAATTTAGTATTTAATCAATGTATAGAGCTTGTTATACAAGTATTAGTGGAAAGCTGAATATAATAGAAATTGATAGAAATGTTTGTCTAATTTTGCTGCACTTTTTAAAAAAAGATGCCAAGAGGTAAGAAATGTGGAGTTATACAATAATTATTAATGAAAGTACTAGATATTTTTTTAAAAAACAGTGGATTTTAAAAAGCCAACTGTACACAGTGGTATTAATGTGATAGCATGCTCTTCTGGCAAGAAACCAATACCAAAGTGAATAAAGGCAGGTCCTTGAGTATCTCAATGTCACTGAAAAGATGCTGAGATACACAGATGTCACTAGCATTATGAAATTGTGTGCTTTTCTATCCCAATGGCCATGTATATCCTCTGCTTTCTGGGGTCAGCATAGAAGAAAATGCTTACATAGTATACTTTTTATGAAATAGAAATGGGAAGAGAAAAAGAGAGACTGTGAGCTTCGCTGAGGTAATAGAATATGGAGGTAGGAATGATAAATGCAAAGGCAATTTCTATTTCTGACAATGACGAATCATACAGCAAGTATGTTCTGCCCAGAATTATGACTATGCCCAAATCAGTGACCCATTTATTGCTTCTCTGTAGGCATAAAGATCCCTTTCTATTCCTTTGTCTTCCTTTCCCAGATGGTCTTTCATAAGTTTTAAACTCAATTCAACAACTACTCATGGTCTGGTGAATTCCTTCATTTTTTTCCAGTGTCTGATCACTGCACAATTAGTCTGGGATGCATCTGGGAACACTGGTGAAGCTAACTCAGATGGCCATCTCTCCGTGCTGTGTGGCAGCGGTCTCAGGCCACACAAGGGCATGCTTAGCATCTGAACTAAGAGGCCACAAGTCAAGGGCTCTTTATCCCCAAGGACCTTGCTGCCGCTTCTCTCTCAGTGCTCCACAATCACTCCCACATAGCGTGTCAGGAAGAGAAAGGTAGGTAAATGGACAATGGTTATCCTCAATACCAGCATATTATCCTAGCTATAAGATGAGAATTTGGATAGGAAGTGTCAGTTACCTAGGTTCTTAGGGAGAATCCTCAAGCGTAGCTTCACTGGCTACAGTAATGACACTTCTTAAGGAACTGGAAGGTCCATATTCCAGCCTTTTTCACTACCTTCCCACTCGTCCAGGCCTCAGCACACCAAGAATTCAATCACTATTTAACCAAACTCACATCTCTTTTAGCAGAAGTAGGGAAAAAAATCGTATTCAGGGAGGTAAGCAAATTAGACAGCAAGGCTCATACTTGTGCTCAGGTGGCAGAAGTTCCTTTTTATTAGTAGTGCATTGCAGATGGCATGTGCTTTTCAAAGAATATGTATAGAGCTACTAATCCAGTTACAATATGGTAGCCTCAATACAACACTAAATATAGTAGAGAAAAGAGCATATGGCATTTTAGAAAGAGGAAGCCCACTGCAGGACAGTTAGAAGGGTTTTAACATTAAAATGACCTGGATTCCAACCCAACCTCCTGCAATTACTAGCTATATGTGCTCCTGATCATATTTCTTAACCTACTGTGTGAGGTAAAAATAATTTGAAGAATCCATTAAATGAATACAAAGCGGTTAGCTTCATTTATGATCACTATGATCCAAAAGTACAATTCTATAGTAAATAAATGATCAATAAAAGTACTTTAACTAAAAATATATGTTAAAGTTACTTTCCATTAACTAGCTAAGCATGTTTTCTCGGAAATATGCACTACCTGGTTGAATATATGGAATACAGGCTTAGTCAAATCAAATCAGACCATGTAATTCAGGTCATCTAAATTTTCATTGCCTGTCATTTCCAATCATGTTTCATAATAGCAGCTTTGAGAAGACTCTTCCCCCTTGGGCAGCACACAACTCGCAGAACACCAAGTCACTAAACACAGTGACCTCGCTCACACAGCCTGAACTCTGCCTTAGAGATAGATTACAAGATACTTGTACAGCTGATGCTGTGGCATTTAATGTTAATACAAAGTACACAAGCCTTTTCTCCTTCACCAACTAAAGTCATATGCTGTCACCTTTTCTTATAACACTTAAAACATAGAGGAATATAGCTAAGGCAAGCTAATAAAATGAAATTTAAACCACAGTCATCCTCTGGTTTGCTGGTCCCTATATTTACAATTAACTAATTACATTTTGTTTTCTAATACAGTAATACAGCTTCTTCATTTTCTGTCTTTGGACCTGTGGTCAGCACAGTATCCAGCCTATTGACAGCCTGACACAGACATGGGTGTGTTTATTTTGATAGTCTATCAAAAGCCACGAGAAATAGTAGAGTGATGTCTACTAAAAGATGACTCTAAATTTTTGATAATATCTCCATCAGCTGTACAACTTTTTATTTTCCACAAGACTTTTTTCTACCTTCTTCCTAGTGCTCTTGTTTTGAGACCTTGAAATTATAAGACCCTATTCTATCTTATTGCTTTGAAAAAGCAGAATGTTCTCCCTAAACTTCATGTCCTCCTAAAGTTTGGCATAAAAGTCCAATGCTATGCTGTATGAATTATATGCCCTTAAACTTCATTAAATGTAAATGAAATTGGAAATACATTTAGCATCTCTAAATGTAATATTTCAGATTAGCACCTCAGGTTAGCAGAACTCATAAGACAACATGGAATATTAGGAAAAATATATAATATAAGATTATTGATTCTTCTGTCAGCGAATGTATGCAGGCCTCATTGCTTATAAACAAGATTTAAATGAGAAAAGTCAAGAGGTTTTAAAAAGTTGAAACCAGGAAATGCATCTGACTAAATTGAGAAACAAAACACAGCAACCTAAATCACTTGTCCAGAGTTTGGTTTATTAGATAAGAAACTCTGCTTCTTTCATTACTGTGTATTCACATTCACTGCAGATTTGTGTGTGTGTGTGTGTGTGTGTGTGTGTGTGTCTGTGTGTGTGTATCTACTTTAGCCAAGAAAACAATTCATTGAGAATCTCAGTAATGAAAAAGTTTTATTGTTTTCCCATCATGAAAGAGAGATTACATTATACTTTTCATTTTACTCTTTGTTCCAAAATTAACTTGTTTTATATATTTCAAATAATAAAAAATTTTTATAGATTAGGGAGTAATGCCTTGCATTTTAGTAAACTTTATTATACAATACTAGTTGGAAAGTGCTACAGTTCTAGGGGAGAGGGAATCAATTATGACCAGCCAGGAATTAGATACAGAAGTAATACATAGATCACATTTTTAAAGGAACCTGTGACAACTCAACCTTTATAAATGAGTGTCATAAAACAGGATCAACAGAAAGCTTGCTAAAACAGCATCCCTAAGAAGGTATTATCATGACCATGTGTCTCAGGACATACTGTGGTAAAAACATTTTCTTCCAAGGAATAAAGTTCCCATTGTACACTATGATAATGAAAGGAATGGCTTTTCTGTAACTATCCATGATTGAAAGAAACTTGGCCTATTGTAGAATACAGCTGAATGATCACTGACTCCACATACCAGTAGTTTTTCCCTCTCTCAGAAAGCATAAGGTGTATGGCTGAGAATCAGGCAAAGGCAGATGATAGAAGGTAAATTACTAGTTATAGCTCTTAGCTCTTCACAGAAGCCAAACACAAGAAAATGAATACGTACAAACTTTCTTGCATTAAGAAAACCAATGGAAACTTAATTACTCATTGTAATAGGGATGCAAGATACCATACTGCTGAAACAATTAACATGATCAGCGTCAGCTCCAAAGAAAGAAGTGGCCAAGATTAATTGTATTTTTGTGGTATTATGTGTTAGAAGCACTTACTACTGAAAAATATTATAGAATATATTGAAAGAATTGAATAGCTATGGTACATAAAATATAAAGTTTGGTCAAGGCAAATGTGTCTGATCATGAATGAAAAAGTTAATGTAAGGTGTAAAATTCAGTGCAAAAGTTATGATTGGTACAAAAGTAATATATACTGACTAAATGTTGGCAAGTATACTGAGAACAATATAAGGCTCATACACCACATCAATTAAATCAGGCATAAGAAGACTGCAACCTGAAGGCTAAATTTCACCATTGCTTGACTTTGGAATAAAGTTTAATTGGCACACAGCCACACTTTCCTGTTTACATTCTGTCTACCGGCTGCTTTCACCCAATAACAGCAGAATTATATAGTTGCAATAGACCACAAGACTTAAAAAGGTTAAAAAGTTTGCTCTTTCTAGAAGCATGTTCTGACTCCCAAATTAATTTTTTTATAAAAAGGATAAATGGCTAAGACTGCCAAATAAAGTCAGGAATTCCTCAACCTATAACCATGAAACAAAAGTTCAAAAAATTACCAAGTCTAATCAGCAGAATGCATACCCACAGAAGAGAAGCCAAGTAATTTCACTGAGGGAAAGAAAAAGTTATTTTCTCTAGAAGTTAGGGAGTGTGAACACAGTGAATTTCACAGTTCTACACCCTACCAGACCTTGAGTTGAGCAGGTACTGGGCAGGTGTTGTTGTGGCTACAACAGATTTCCGATCCTGCACACCTGGGAGAGAGCTGTACAGGCGATTAAAACAGCACGTGAGTCTGGCCTGGTCTCTTCTCAGATCTCTTAGGAACAAATGCCGAGTGCAACTTTCCTCTTTGTGACAAGCATCTTTGTTCTCATTGCTGTTAGAAACGCAGATCTGGCTCAGCGAGTCTTCCCTGTGAGGGATGCCACTTAAATGGGAAATCTAGATGCTTCTTTCTCAAAATTCACAATCGGAAAATGTCAAGCAATGGTACTACACAGAATAGGTGGTTTTCAAAGTCTATTTTTAATCAAATGACTTTCGATTAAAATCACTCATTTTATCCCTCTTTTATAGCACAGACAGTCTTTGGCTCTGTGGGAAATATCTGTTGCTTGGGTTTACTTCGCTCTTTAACACAGACAGAAGTGCCAGAGAGGTGAAGATCTAGGGTGCGGAAGGACGCACAAGGCTTCATGGAACTTATAAACTCATTGTTGGGCTGCAAACAGCCTTTTAAACCGTGGGTCACTTTGATCTCCCATACTCTAGTTACCTTCCCATTTCATTTTAGTTGTGGTTTAGTTGTAAGAATTAAAGAGGTCCTTGAATAGAACCCTGCTATTCTCCCACACTAGTTTGACATTCCAACACACATGGCAGCGAGATCATTTCCCCCTCAAACTGTCCATTCATCCTTTGTACTCGCCTGGAAACGTAATGGTTGTGTGATGCTTTATCAAATGAAATTTCAAACCCTCAGCCTAATATATGCACTATTATTGGTCCCCTCCTAGTCCACTGGTTCCATCTCTCACACAGAGCCCTGTTTTGCTCAAGCTCACAGCTGGTCATACCCCACATGGCAAGGTTTGCCTTTGCCTCTGGTTTCAATATCATCCTGTGCACTTTCTAGCTTCCTTTCCAAAGGTCATTCCTTACTGCTTTACAACTGGAGTAAACACTCATTTCTTTTATATGACTT
This sequence comes from Cavia porcellus, assembly GCF_034190915.1. Lineage (NCBI taxonomy): Eukaryota > Metazoa > Chordata > Mammalia > Rodentia > Caviidae > Cavia > Cavia porcellus. The sequence continues at coordinate 56,671,551 of NW_026947505.1, read as the reverse complement.
TTGTCTCCTGCTATAATTATTTCTCACAAAATTCCCTCTGCCTAGTTCTTCTCTCTTATATGTATTTGCTAATGTATACACAGTGTACCACTGCTATCTTAATCTCCCAAAACAAATTTTTAATATTTGGAGGCTAAGAACACTAGCATTTACAGTGCACCCCACCCATATCCCTACTCTGTCTATGGTACTCGGCTTAGTAGAATGAAAATGATAATCTGGCTAACAGACAGGATGATCCATGCTGAATCATTTTAACATTCTATTTCTTCTGAGTATATTTTCTATCTTCTCATGGTTTTATCTATTTAATTTTTGTTGTGCTCTTTCGAGGTCCTAATACACTGCTGAAAATGAGACAAGGATATGAAATCATTATAATAGGGGCACTTAGGCTTTTTGTTGCAGGATTTTTCATTTAAACAGGTTTTTTTTGTGCTAGTGTGTGCTGTTTTGTCTCATCATCCATCATGTTTGATAGTAAGCCATTGCCTCCGCTTTTTACTGATTTTCACAAGAGCCCAATAAGATATTCTCAGCCCGATAGAGATATTCAGGGTCTCAAAATAAATAGGTTCCATCAATATTGGTGATTGCAGACTAATTCAGAAATGTTTTCCTGCAAAGTATAGTAGGCTTTGTTTGAACTTCATGTCAGATTACCCACGTTAGTGGTGATCCATGGGAGCGATGGGCACTGGCTTCTCAAAATATCTTTCAGCTATTACCTATAAATGCTTGAAAGAATTCACAAATGCAGATACCTTGTTATGCATGCTGCTTCCTGAAACTGCCTCTGAGACACCAGATGGCACAGCAAGAGCTGTACAAGTGACAGATGATAAAGTGTATCAAGCCACATAAATTAACCTCATCATGGCCATAGTATCAGATGCCACTGGGAAAAAAGCAGGAGGACAGAGAAGCAACTGCACTATATTACCCACAGGGACGGATTTACAATCCATCTGGGGTCTCTCGTGTGAGGATACAGGAACCTCAGATGGCCTGTGAATTTTGAACATTTGTTTGTGCAGGGGTAGTTTAATCTTTCTGGAAATTAATGGACACTTTTGTCAGAAAGGATGCTTTAGCCAGCACCAAAGCCATGTTTCACTCAGTCTGGACAACTTCTGAATATGATTAGAGAAAATCTCCCCAGACTCACCACGCCACTGCACCAGATAGTCTCCAGGCCAAAAGAGTGAGTAAAGGGCCCGTGTCTTGGCCGCCCTTCAACCCAAAGCTCCTTGCTGTGTGTAGTGTTACTAAATCTCCTAAGGACACCCAGGGACACTGTAGCAGATGAAACAACTGCTCACTACTGGGTATAAAAGCATGGAAGCATTCACAACCCATTTTAGAAAGTACAGAAATAATCACTGAGAGATCACATTTCTCAAGACTGTAAACTGGGATGTAGGTCTACACTAATGCTACTGCTTTTAGAAAGTATACTGGTCTGCTGAGCTGCTCAGAGAGAAACTAGGCTATAAAAGCATGCTTGCAATGGTGTACAGAGTAGTTCTTAGCAACAGACTAGCTTGATGGGAGGAAAGGTAAAATAGAGAAATGAAGAATGTGCAACAGGTAAAATATTAATAAGAAATAGTGCAGAAGACAGCCTAGCAGAAGAGAAGAAAACAGTGTACTGAACCAGTGATAGTCCAAGAGCAAGAACAGAAATGCAAAGGAAGATCTCAGACTAAAAACAGCAAACTTGCAGAGTCACTGAGGGATTCTTTTTTTTTTTTTTTTTTTTTTTTTTTGGTACTCGGGATTGAACTCACAACCTCATGTTTACCAAGCAGGCACTTACACCACTGATATAATCCTGAAGCCTATAATTTTTTTTTTAAATTTGGAACTAGGAATTGAACCCAGGAGTTTGCATTTGCCAGCAAGGCCTTCTGCCACTGAGCTACATCCCCAGCCCTTCCCTGAGGGATTCTGAACAGTGCTGCAGCCAGTCCTCCCACAGACCTGTGTGTCCCAAGCTTTGTGTGCCTCCTGACTACCCTGCCATAGAATGCAACATCGGCTGGATGGATGGAGACCAAAGACTGAGGAAGATCAGAACTACAACACCATCTCTGAGCTCTCCTGCACCCATTTCTGACACATTTCCCAGGAGTATGCTGAAGAGAATTCTGTATATTTCATGAATGCTTTTTTTAAATAGGAAAACTGGGTCAGAAAACAAATTTTTCAGTAAAATCATAAGTAAAAAAATTCAAGTCCATATCTATATTTTGTAACACCTCTGTTATTTACCATTACACTTAAAGTTGATAAATACTATATAGACTTGACTATGGATCACCTACCAAAAAAAAATGTCATAGATAAAAATATCCAACTGAAAATTAACAACCTACTACATTATTGTGATATGTCAGGAAATAAGTAGCAAGTTGGGTCACTTAGTGTCTTTATGTGTCACAGCTGCTACAACAAATTACTACAGACTGGGTGGCTTAAACATTACAATTTTATTTTTAGAGCTCTGCCGACTGAAAATCCAAGATCAAAGTGCTAGGAGGGTTAATATCTGGTGAGGACTCTCTTTGGGGATTGTAGATGGCTACCTTCTCACTCACATCATGGAGAGTGCAATCCAGCTTTCAGGTGTCACCTGAAATAAAGACATAGCTTCATGGATCAGGTCGCCACTTCAATGAACTGATTAAACCTTGATTATATCCTTCAAAGGCCCACATGCAGATACATCCACAGTGGGAAGTAGGAATTTAACATATGAAGGAGGGGGCACCATGTTCAGTGTAACACTAACTGGGAAAACAAAGGGACAATACTTTTTCCTAAAACACTTTATACCTTGTGAAAATAATAATTTTGTCAAAAGAGACAGGATATTGGAATGATTGTCAGTGTGTTCTAGCATTAGTACCTCCAAAGCTAAGTAATTTCTATAAACCAAAGATACATCATCCCCCACATTTCCATCCTGAAATCTCCTTAGCATCAGTGTACTGAAGATTCTTCTCCTAGGAGGTACTCTTGGACTGATAGGACCACTCTAAGAACAAAAGATTCATAGCTTTGCTTTCATCTGACCTTTACTGAGAGCTGCTAAGCCTGCTGCCTTTACTCAGCTGGACATTTTACTCAATGCCAAGATTATGTCAGAAGTTTGTATGTAAATTCTAGAATTTTCATTACAGATCATGTGCTATACCCCATTTTTGCTGATGCCTTACAGTTCTGTCTTCATGCTTACTGGGAAAATCCAGGATGCTTATTTTCTTAAACAGAAAAAGACAAAATGTTTTTCATCTCTTTCAGAGTAGAAAAGGATTGTCCCATTTGCTTCCAAGTGCTTCTCTTCCTCCCACTTTGGATAAGGCACATTTATCTTATTGCTTTATGTCTCTCATTCTCTTTCAAGTTTGAAATACAAGAAAATGAGAGCCATTGGGAGTTTAGGTGTTTTATGTGATATAAAAATCATAGTGTAAGTAACTTCTAACTTCCTCTTAAGAGACAACTGACAATATCTATTATTTAAACCACCAGTAAAAGAACCTTAAATCTATAACCTAAACAAAGGCTCTATATACATATCCCATGTGCAGTTTTCTGGCAAATGATTGCATACAATAAATCAAACTTGTCCTTTGTCATTTACAGAGTTTTCTCATTTTCTTTCTTACTCTGATTTGCAAGTCTGTCTAAAAATCTTACTTCTATTGTGGACTTCCATATCCCAATAGGGATGCTTATTTGTTATCAGAAATATGTGGGAGATTATGCCATATTCAAAAATTCTGAGAAATTCATCTGTCAGGCTTCTATGTCAGTCCTAAAAAGGAATAATAGGTGTCATGGTTTGTGTTTGTGTCCCGCAGGACTCATGAGTTTGCATTGTTCATTTGTGATGGTTCATTGTATAGTGCTTGGATTGATGGTGTCAGTGCTCCACCCACATAGGGGTGGAGCCAGGATGTAAGGTAATGGCAGGAAGAAGGTGTGTCTTTCTCTTTGCTGGTTCGAGTTTGCTGCTGGCGGCCGCCATGAACTGAAGCCCAGCCATGCCTGCCTGTCTTGGAGATAACTGAGTGTGGACTGAAACCTCCAAAAACTGTAAGAAATAAACCTTTCCTTTCCCAACTTTGGGCTTCAGGTATTTTGTCTCAGCGACGAGCATAAAGTGACTAAGACAATAAGTCTTTATAGTTTTAAAGAAATTTTATATCCATCTATATGCAGTTCCTGCAATGGTCTCATAAAGTATCATTGTGTCCACTATATTTACAAGGAAAAGAAGAAACAGATTCAACTCCAAGGCTTTTCCAAGTCCCAGCGGAATCCACGGGCAAGTAAGCAACATAAGCCAGACCAAGCCAAATATTGTGATTACATACATCTTTTCACATGTAGTGCTATTAGGGATGAGGAAGAGCAGCTTCAGAAGAACTGAAGGTTCAGTGATTGAGAAAGGGACTAAGCTGCTCACAGAAGAGAGAGAAGCAAATCATATTATGTCCTTAAGAGAGCAGAAAGTTGTATTGATTTGCTGAGGTTGCAAATGTCCAGTAAGTTTCCATTGGCCAGAGGCAAAGTTGCAAAAATTTGTTTTTCATGTGTGAGACTGTCCACCAGGTAGTCACTGTCAACCTATTCTAGGAATTTCTGAATTTCTCTTCCAGCTGACACTATCATTCTATGCAAACATCCTGGACTTAGGTTCTTTGTGGGCCTTATGATAAAGCTGAAGCCAAAGAGCACAGGAGTAGGGGTTGGAAAAAGAAAGAATAAAAGAGCATTCAACATGTCTACATGCAGAGCTGCATAGATTCTGACCCAAAGGTTAAGGCAACAAAGGCAGCAGACACAGTATGGAGAAGAGGTGTCAGTCTTTTTCATCCATTGCACTCACCCATCCACCATCTGCAGGGCCAGGTGAAGAGTCAGAGTTCTCATCAAAAGTGGCCTTTCGATCCCTGAGAAGTAGCCTAGTCAACTGCTACCATAACCCCTACATCAGAAGTGTTTTCCACTGCAAAAAGAGTGGGAAACTGGTGATATATTACTCAGCTGTGTGACCTCCAAAATTAGTGACCTATAAGTCAACTAAGAGTAAGTGAATCTACGGAATTTATGTAGGTTTTTTCTTGGTAACAATTCTCTCATTCTGTATAAACAATCCACTTCTGTGGTTTTATCAGGGTCTTTTGGTGGATCTGTTTGAAAAAGCAGACGGTTGAGAAGCAACACAACACGTTACAAGAGATTGATTTTACTGTCCCAGCCTTTTACCCCAATATAGTAGTCCTTGACTGTCTCTCCAAGACTTTTGCTCAATCTCATAGCTACAAATGGCCAAAATCTAGGCAATAGCAGGTTGTCTTTACCATTGCCAAAGCACTTATAACTCAATTTTAACTGTTACCATTTAAAATGTTAAACAAAATTAAACAATTTTGTCATGCTTTATGTCAGTGGCACCTAAGCCTCATGCATTATGAACTCAATCAAATCTAGCATTTGTGATTGGTTCATTATCTAGCACTGAGATTGATGGTGTGAGTGCCACACCCACCTAGGTGTGGAGGCAGGATATTTATGTAAGGGTGGGAAAAGGTGTGTCTCTCTCTTGCCAGTTTCTGCCTTGCTGTTTGCAGCCGCCATGAACTGCAGCCCCGCCATGTCACCCTGCCTTGGAGTCAACTGAGTACGGACTGAAACCTCCAAGAACCGTAAGAAATAAACCTTTCCTTCCCTAACTTTGGGCATCACGTATTTTGTCTCAGTGATGAGTAAAAAAATAACTAAGACAAATTTCTTGGAGAATAATTAATCATTAATGTGCCCAGACTATATTTATGCATTTCCTTTCATCCATGTTTAAAAGTATCATAAATATGCCTCTTTCTCTCACGAAGTGATTTGTTTTCAGGGTGTTCACAGTGGATAAGGCTAACATTCAGTCCTTAGGAAAAGAAAGAACACTGTGTCTGTAGAGTATGTTTCTGTAGTCACCTTCACACTGACCAGCCCTTCCCCTGGACACAGCTGCCTTCTCCTCCTTCAGTTCTGTGTGTCATCTATTTCAGATATTTTTCTAACTCGTAATTTTCACTCTTTTATGACTTGAATGTGCTCATCACCTGAGTAGCAAGTTGATGGCCTTTCAGGATATTATATCCTAGTCACCAGAACCATGTTACCTTACATTGCAAAAACTATATCTTAACAGATGTGATTTGGTTAAAGAAATCTGATATGGAGAAATTATGGAGGTAATGAATTTGAAATAAGCATTTTGGAAAAGGAGGTTCTAAACCACTTGCAGAGTGACTATCAAGAAGTGATAAGTAGAGGCAGAGCGCTTGACTAACATGCAAGAGGTCCTCTGTTTTATTCCCTGCACAAAAAGGAAGGAAGGAAGGAAGAAAGGAGGAAAGAAAGGAAGAAAGGAGGGAAGGAAGGAAGGAAGGAAGAACGGAAGGAAGGGAGGAAGAAAGGAAGGGAAGGAGGAAGGAAAAGAAAGAAAGAAAGAAAAAAGAAAGAAAGAAAGAAAAGAGAGATAAGGAAAAAAGAAAAACTTGAGAGATATTTTATTTTAAAAATAAAATATTTTTTAAAAGTTGTTAGTGTATGTTTAATAAAACAGAATAATCCCATATTAGTATAGCTTTATGTTTTATAAGCATTAGTTTTATGTTTATGAGAAATAAAAAACAAATGAAAGTGATTTTTAAGAGCAGAAAAAAGCTGATTTTTAAAGAAGTAAATCAGATTTCTTACATTATAATAATAAACAAGGATGTACATTCCTTCAAATATTATTGGGGTATGATCACTCTGACCCTTCAAAATTCAAAAGTATATTTTCTTCCTTACTTCCCCAAGCTTACTGTGAAGAATTCTTATCAGTGTGGAATTCTAGTGTTCTCTTTCCTTGCCATCCCATTAGAATGAGTGTTTGTTGTAATAATGATTTTAACTAAAAAGTTTACTATAGGAAAAATGTGCTCATGTATGTGGAAAAGATCTTTAATAATTTTTATTTAGGAATAAGTTTTTAATATATTTCTAGAAAAGTAAAAAATGCCTTTCACACTCCATAACTACACATGGCAATTCTTAATGAACACTACCTAACTGTATAGTAGTTATGTTGACTCCAAGAAAAATGATTGCAGTAGACTTAAGCATTCTTAAAATTCCATTTTTAACAAATTAATATTTCAATGAAGAATACTCCGTTTTTCATCATTCTGAGAATTCCTCCTCTAACTTTTAACCACCAGTGACTTTCTATTTGCCCATCATGCCCAATTTTCATGAGAAACTCGGTGTGCAAGAAGGTATACACGACCGGCCATTTTATTTCCTGCAAGCAAAAATAGTTGTAAGCAATGAATATAAGAGAAGGATATATTCATCCTAAGAAATATACTCTAAAATATGTCATCTATTGAAAACGTCACTGAATGGAAGAAATGAAAATTCTAGAAATAATTTGAAGTAGACTTTCATTTGTATATACCACTTTGAGAAATATTTAAATCTCATTTTTCACTACTGAATATAGAAATAAAAAGTTTTCATGTCACAATCACTTAATAGTTTACCTTATTTTAGGAGAAGAGAAGATCCATTCCTCAAAAATTAGTCTAAGCAAAATAATTTTAATTTGTAAAAACAACCCTTGAATAATTTCACCCTGAGGACATGAGAATAAAAATAGATTCCTTAGCCCAGCGTGGTGGCGCATGCCTGGAATCCCAGCACTGGGAGGCTGAGTGAGGAGGACTGATGAGAGCTCAAGGCCAGCGTGGGCTACAGAGTGAGATCAAGACCAGCCCAAACTGCACAGTGAAAGTCTGTCTCAAAAAGACCAAAAAAATTGATTAACCAGACCCTAGAGAAGAAGACAACCTGATGCCACTTTATACCTTATACCTTTGGTCTTCTGATCTATGCTAATACTAAACATCTTTGACATCAGATATTTGGAATACCGTATTTCCCTCACCTCAGTCCCCTACAAGCAGAGGATGTGAGAGGCAGAGGGGAATTCCCTGCCTTAGCAACGTGCTCCTGGATAAAACAGTCCTTGAGACTGTCTCTGAATGGAGAGCTGATCGGAAGATACACCAGCTACTCAAATACAACCAAATGATATTCTGTAGAAATGATGTACCAACCAAGACAGATAAGACAAAAACAAGACTGTAAGCTCAACCTGGAGAAGATAGAATGGGTTGTGTAAATCTAATTTAACACATTGCTCAGCAGTGACCCTCCTATCTGATAGAATTTTTCACAGATGGGCTTCGGAGAGAATATCATCTAGCTTTTGGATGGATGACAGCTCTCATCATGACACCTCAGAGACTGAGAATATAAACCTGGATGGGACAATGTGTCACCAGTTTTCAGTTGTCCATGCACAGACTGTCAAAAGGAAACGAAGATAATTCTAGTTCCTGATATTTTAGTAATCTCAGCCTTATAGTCCATTCTTTCCACATGTAAGAATGAGACAACTCTAGTTCTGCATGTGTAACAATTAACAGTCCTCAAATGGCCACCAGACCTTTTGAGCTTTCCTTTTCTGGATCTCTTACTTCTTTTCTAATTCTTTTCAATTTCTAAGAAATCATTCTTTAATGCCTTATTTATAACATTTTTCCCACTGTCACAAAATGGTTTTGAGAAATTAGGTAATTTAAAAATACATATCAAAAAAGCCCCAGAGGTTAATCATATGTAATGCATCCATGAAGAAAGAGCTTAAAAAGTGCCAGACAGCACATTCTCAGCAGTTGGAATGATTTTAATTATGAGTTAGTTGGATAATTAAATACTAACAGACAGTGGGAGGAAGTTGGCAAGCATATAAAAAGAGCCAGAATGGCACATGGGTAAGCAATGAAGGAAGACCCTGTAATGTTCAGGGAAAGAAAAAGAAGCTCCCAAAGGAAGGACTTTACCCAAAGGAGATTAAAAGAGAAAAGAAGACACTTTAAGGAATAAAAATTTTCTTTTTCCTATCACCAATTTCCCTAACAATGAACTATTTTCTGTATATAAAAAGTACAAGGAAAATTCTGTGAAGTCATTGTTGGTTAATTTTATTCTATAACATATGGAAAACCGTTCACATATATTTTCCTTTTCACTATTTATCTCTGTATTTATATAGTTCAATTCCATATGAAATATAAAGCCTGATTTAAATGAGAATATTTTCTTCTGGTTGGCTTGACTGAGTTCAAAATTTTCTACTTTGTTAATAGTCTTTCCCTTTAGACAGCTCAATTGCAGGTGCAGCTGTGAAAGAGAAGCAGAACAAAAAATTATTGTCCCCAGTAATCAAAGTGTCTGAAATCATAGCTATGGATGGACCTCTGAAGGTTGGACAGTCTGATGAAATTAATTATGTATAACAAGTATAGTATTTCAAAGGGCCATGCTAGCACATTCAACAAATGCTATTGAAGCAGTCACCTGTACAGGTGGTTTGTTTGTTTCTTTGTTTATTTTGCCAGACTGGAAATTGAAAACAGGGTCTTTTTACTGGAGTACACCCCCAATTTCTTTCTGTTTTGATATGGAATGTCATTAAGTCACTAAATTATCTAGTCTTGTTAGCCTCCTGTCTCAGTCTCCCAGACTGGTGGGATTACACATTCAACTTTATATGATCTTTTGGCCACTGAAATATGAACAAAGTAGGCATCTCAAATTAAACACAGGGCAATAATTGCTTCTCTCTCTCTCTCTCTCTCTCTCTCTCTCTCTTTCTGATACATCCCATTTTTACCCCTTAAACTGTGGTTAACATGTTTAATGAGCAAGGGCAGAGGCAACATGCGATATCTTTGCATCCAAATCAGTCTCATAAAAAAATATACCTTGAAATTAAAGCAAAATCTTTCTGTAGGTATTTTCCTACAGTTTCATAATATAAGGAATGATTCCTTGTATGTCTCAGAAACAAGTTAATAATAAACATTATCCATCTTTCCCAATAGGTTGGATCAAAACTAAGCAGAAAATAACCAGGAGGATAGCAAAGGTTAATGAACAATCCATAGCTGAATAGAGAAGTAACATCTAGCATTCTTGTTGACCTAGAGAATCTTCTGAAACAATAAGAGTTTATGTATTAACAAGGGACAGTCTGGGTGTTTAGCAGAAAATATGGGAAACAGAAAAAAAAAACTTTAAAAGATACAGTACACAAACTACAAAGGACTTAGGAGGAAACAAACATGCATAGAAAAATAATAATATTGATCAAAGCCTAATTCAGTGAAAAATGAACCTCAGAGAGAATGAGAAAATTCATGTTTATCAGTTCTCTATTTGGAAATTAGGTGGCTGATGCACAGGCAAAATATTTCCTCTAGAAAGTCAGTGTGTGTGTGTGTGTGTGTGTGTGAAAGAGAGAGACAAAGACAGAGACAGAGATTCAAGTAATTTCTTGCTACTATCATGAAGCGCTACTATTAGACTGAAGAAAATTTCCAGTGTAAGACTGATTAATCAAAATTGAAAATACTACAAATGATATAGAGGAATGAAACTCCCAACCTACTACATGTCCAGTAAGAGTTCGTGTTCTCTAAAATCAAAAAATGCAGTTTAGGAACAATGGAGGTTAAGAGCAAATTTACTTATTGAGAGAAAGAAAACTTCTGTCTGAGAGAGAGACAGAAGGGGTTCCAAGCAGGCTGCCAAAGACTCTGCCTTCCATAGGGACTGTTATAGAGTAAAATCATGGGGTGAGATGGGATTAAAGTGTGAAAAACTGGGAACTAAAAAAGCAGAGGAGCATAAGGTGGGACGGAACTATGATTAATCAATAAGATTCACTGTTCAGATCAAATTGATTAAATTGGGGACAAATGGAGAAGCAAGTCACGTAGAAAGCGGACATTCTTAGGAAGCAGTGACCCTTCCCTTAGAGGGTTGAGATTGTGACTCCTGACTTCCTCAGGGTGATAGGGAACTATTTAGAACATCAGTCCTTAGCATGTGGGTGCTTTTGTTTGTTCTTCTGTCTTGAAGCCTGGTCTACAGTGGGAGGTTTCTGTCTCCCCCACAGTTGCAAGGCATCTGGGCTTCTGCACTGGTTCCTTCAAGGACCCAGCCCTGTCTCACTGCCTATAACAATTTTAACTAACTCAGCTGCCTATAACAGTAACACTTACTTCATTTTTGGTCTCTCTCTCTATTGTCCCCTCCACATAGATCCGAGCAGAAGGCTGACAGCAAAGGAGATCTATCCCAAGCCTAGAATCCAAAATAGAATAGAACAAGGAAGGTCTAAAGCCAGAAGACAATAGCTGAAGCCACAGCACATTAAATATAACTAACTATCCAAGGTGACAGATGAAAAAGTAGAGGCCACAGAAAGATAAAGGATCCTGCACAAGGTACTACAGCACAGAAGAGGGAGAGCGGGGATTCAAACAGGGGCAGCTGCCTTACAGTGCCATCTCTTATCCTTCAAGCCGTACTCAGTTTTCCATCCATTGGTAAAGAGACGAAGCCATTGCAGTGGAAAAGGAACCCACAAAAGCCAAGCTCCAGAGCCAGGTCGGCTATGAGGCATGTGGATTTCAGGAAGTCATTTCACTCTGGACTTCAGTAATATTTTTCTCAAAAATGAGAACATAAAGCTCATTTTAGGTTAACCCTTTAAAAAGTAAGAATCCCCCCATGAAAATCTATAATTCCTGAAGAGTCTGCAGTGATTTGTGCTGTGGGTTATGTAATACTCTATCAATATTAACCAGAACAACTGCATTTGGAAACAATTCCATGCAATTACCCCTTTTAGTTGCCTCTTGTGCACAGATCCTTCTTGCATTTATGTCAGGACCACTTAGAATGCTGAGTCACAAGACAGGCAAAAAGTAGATTGTAATCTTGTATTTTCAAACGATTTCCTACTATGGGCTGTATTATACTACACAGCTAAAGGTCCTCCCTTTAAGGACCTTGTAATCTGATAGATCCATGGAAACAACCAAGGGAATGAATGCTCACATGCTGGATTATAAGAAGGAACTTGGGGACAGCTGGGTATTTGATATTTATTCATTAGCCTAAGTGAGGGTAGGATGCCTTGTAAGCCAAGGAAGTGCTCTATCAGCAGGTGAGTTGTGAACTGAGTTTTCTAAAAAGAGAAAAGCTAAAGAATAAAGAAAACAGAATGAGTCAAGCAAAGAAATGTGGAACAGAGCGTGAGCAGAGTTAGGCAGAAAGAGTGTAAAGGTGTTGAGAGCAGACAGAACTTACGATGCTAGTTTTACTATTAATATTATTAGAAAAGGCACAGAAGAGAACGTTATACACTTGGAAGCTACAAACAGTTTAGGACTTCTAGACTGAAATATCTGACTGGAGAAGGCAGGTAATATCAGTAGAAGGAGGGAGAATGTAGATAGCAGCCAGGTGACAAAAGGGTTGTATGTTAGGCTTGAGCTTTGTTTTTTGTGAGTAAGCTTAGTCACCATCAAAAAGCAACAAGTTACTGAAACAAGTCACATTATCAATGAACTTCAAAAATTATGCTGTTGGGCAGAATAATCTATGATGTCATTTACATGAAATTTTGAGAGAAAGCAGATCTATAGCTAGAAAGCATATCAGTGGTTTCTCCAGGTTAGAGTTCAGAGTGACTAACAATATGGAGACTGTCTGCAAATAACAAAGAAGATAGAAGGTAGTTTCCAGGTTCTGGCACCAGGGTCAGATAATCAGGATGCGCAGCACACAAACCGTAGGGTGGGTAGAATGGAATAATGCCAGGAGCTGGAGTAACTTTCCCCTAAACCAGTCGGGCTCCCTTCATGACTCCATGATCCTACAGGGCAATACAGTGGAGGACAGTATTTTTAGAGCTAGTTTTACATTCTCTGGTGCTTTTGAACATCCTCCAGTCTTGAGAAAGCTCTAAAATTAAAAAGAGAATACTCTTTGGATTCAATTAAAGTGGTGTCTAAAGTCTGGTATCACCACTTCCTGGCTACTTTTAAAAAGTTACTGAACATCTCTGAGCCTCATCTATTCATGGAATAATCATTTCACTCAGTTCAGGAAATTTTGAGAGAATGATAACATAGGCAACTATCCGGCAAAGTATATAATCTATTTTTGTGAAACAGTGTGTATTTGGATTATTTATTAAATTCCAGGTCTCAGATTTCTTAGCTATAAAATGAGGCTGCTAACATAAATATTCCTCTCCAGCGCTAGCATTGTATTCCAGTCTGTCAGGTCTTCAGTGAAATGTTGTAATTTTTCTGAGGCTCCCCTGGAAGCAGTTGTTGAAGGAGATTCAATGGGATTGCTCCCTCATTCCACCTAGGATTCTCTAGAGCTTATACTCAGGTTGCAGCATTTGTGGTTTACATGCAGATGCAGACTGGAAATGAGATAGACCAAGTATGGTGCTGCAGCACGATGACTCCAGATATTCTAGGACAGAATGCTAAACTTCTATATCTTGAGCAGCTCAAGTGCAGTGTTTTGGACAACAAAACCTAGGTATGAGGTCGAGTATATACAAATATTACCTAAAGGTATGCGGGTAAAGATCAGTTCTTCTTCAAATAACTCAGCTATAACCCTACTTAATGACTCTCTGACTTTCCTAACTGATCTTGCTTTTGTTAACTGCTCCACTAACAAAAGTCACTTTGTGGCCTACACTGAGAAGGTGGAAGGGGAGAGTTTGAATAGAACTGATTAATTCTTTACTTAATCTTGCAGTATCTTTCTGACTGACCTTTTCCTACTCTCATTATTACAATTCGTTTTAAGAGTGAACATGCTCTATGGAACAATTAGCCTTGTCCTCTGTCTTTTTATATTTAAGTGATTGTTTTATACGTATCCCTTAAGAAATGTTCTCTCCTTTCCTGGTAAACCAAAGATAAGAAAATGGATTAAGTTTCTGAGCACAGAACAGTTTGAGCACAAATTACAGCTGCCCAAACTATTTTCTGTTCCCTGACACACACATGGAGCTTTAGCAGTATTTCTCAGGTCTTCAAGGGGCTGCCACGCCAGTTCTGAGGCAACCATTATCCTCTGATGAAAAGCTCCTGTGACCTCCACCTTAGCATTAGAAAACCTGTCTATTTCTCACCTCATTCTTCAAAAGAACGAACTAGCTTTGGAACCTAGCAGGTGAGAAGTTAAAATGCATTCCATTAAAAAAAAATGTATTTTTTGTGGCAGAAATTGCCTCTCTCTCTTCTGAACTGACCTACCTTATTGGGATGAGAACACATCACAGAAATAGAGTTTAAGACCAGCCATTTAAATCTGGGAGAAAATTAAAAATATGAAAAGTGTCGCCTCAGAGATACAAGTCTAAAGGAAATCTGCATAAATGCTACATAATTGATAATGAACTATTTACTGATCTTGCAAAATGTGCTAATGAAATGGCTACCCTCTGCTGTATTTATTCAGTTATTGATAAAATAACTTAATTTTTGTTTGTTTGTTTTTGTTTTGTTTTGTTTTATTGGTATCAGGGATCAAACTCACAACCTAGTGTTTGCCAGGTAGGCACTTATGCCACTGAGCTAAATCCCCAGCCCTTAACAACTTAACTTTTAAACTTTACCCACCAATTGAATTTAGTTTTTTGTTTGTATGCTTGTTTGTTCAGAGTTGGTAAAAAGCACTCATGGCAATTAGTCTCTGAGACTTCTGGTACGCACATTTTATGATTTTGTTTGTTGTTATCACTATTTATTTTGCTTTTTATAAAATTACTCTCCATTCTTCTTGATTCACCAAGATCTTTGTGCTGTTTTTTTTTTTCTGTCATCATCAAAAAACAATTCAGTTTTACTAAAATATCTATGCTTGTCTATAGCTTCAAAGTTATACCTACAGAGGACTTGTGTTTTAACAAGAGTCTAAGTCTTAGGACACAGCAGTTGTTATTAAAGAAGATAGACATTAGAATCATATGTAAAACCATACTTCCAGTACCCTCCATGATTCCAGAAGTTTAAATATATGAATGTATGTGTGCATTTGTGCATGTGTTGAAGACATATGGATGCATGTATGCAGATTGAAAGCTCCAAAAGTGATTCTTGTGAAGTCCCTCAACGATAAATCATAGGACTAATGGAAGGAAGTCATCTTCAATTACAGACTTAATCAGTACTTAGGGTAATTTTAGTTTGGAAATTGATAGTTTCTTAACCTACCACTGTTTATAGGCCAACCCGTCCTACCTGCACGCTAGATCAAGTTGCTAGACAAAACAAAAGATGGATGAACACACTCCCAGTTAATGTTTTTCCAAGTAGTGCGTAATACCTGCAATAGAATCTTTAAGGATATTTTTTAAACTGCAGTAACAAAATCCTTACTAAGAACTTGATTCAGAATATTTGAAGTTAGATTCAGAAAATGTGGCCTAGAAAAGTTTTCAGATGCTCTTATGTATATGTAGTTGAAGACCCACTAACGGTGTTAATACTTGTTAGCTATTGTTGGTATTAAATGTAAACACTGATGTTCCAATGTTAAAAACTTAATCTCCAATGTAAAGGTGCTGAAGAAAATAGCCTTAAGAGGTGTTTAGTTACAGGAATATGCAATAGATTTAAGGCTGCATTCAGGCCCCGTTTCTCTCGTTTGCGAATGAGTTCTTGTTCTTCTGCCTACTGCTAGGAGATAATGCAAGAAGATTCTGTCATCTACTAGGTTCTGACCTTGGGTTTTCCAGTCTCCAGGACTGAAAGAAATTTGTTATCCAGTATGTAGTATTCTGTCACACTAGCACAAAATGGACTAAGGCCGGTGGCTTTCTCAAAAATAATTTTCCTATGATAATTATAAAGAATATATATAAAATTTATAAAGGCACAAAATAAATGGAAGAAGTAACTCATAACATCACCCAAAGAAAACGTATTATTAACATTTTTATACATGTTTCCAGTTGTCTATGAAGTACTATCAGTTAATATCTATTATCATGTAAAACTAATTTAGAAACTTTTAACCATGCCATTGGGTAACTCCAAAAATGTAACTGAAATAGTTATAAAGTCTTCTGTTTAATAAAAGTAATACATTTGAATAAAGTAATCCCTATCATGGACATTTAAACTGATTCACATTTTTCACTATTATAAAAAATAGTATAAAGAATAAATTCATATATATATATATATATATATATATATATATATATACCGGTCTTTGAATCCTCTGAGGAGTATTTCTGACTAGGAGACTGATTCAGTGAAGTGTAGAGTGTTTACCTGTGACTGAAAGTGTGATCTGATCTTGTGCTCATGATGCAGCCAGTGTTAAATGTAAGTAACTGGACCTGAAACTAAGCTTGTCTGGAAGGACAAATTCCAGTGTTCTTAATGCCTAACAACTTATCATTGCCTATAATGACAGTCTTGGCTAGCCTGGAGTGGGAGAGAGTGCTCAGAGGAGCCCACTGTCCAGGTTTGCCTGGGGATAAGAGGATTCCCAGGTACAGGAATTTCAGTGCTAAAACCAAAAAGTCTCAGTGCTTTCACCTTCATATTTCATGACAGGAGGACACAGTTGGTCAATCACCATAGTCAAAATCTAAGTTAGGTTTGCAAAATATTAGCATGTTTTTTGCTGAGATATGAATACAATATAATACGATGATATTCGCCATTTTGGTTTTCTTCAACATGTTCTCTACTAGAAAACTGAGATGGCAGACATATAATTACATTTTTAAAGTTCTGGATTAACACAGGTGACTTGGAAGAAGTGAATGAGGCCCTTCGCACTACCAAGAGGTACTAATACCACCTTCTCTCTTCACAAAGCCCATCTGTGATGTATACTGCAGGAACAAGGACTCTTCAGAAGCCGGATTCCTGTCACTTGGATGCATCTTGTTAAGTATAAAGAGCTTATAAATTTACCTCCTTCCCTTACTGGCCTCTGGGCTTTTAGACTCATTTAGAAACTAGTTCTTGCCCTCTTCTCTATACTTGCTATTGCTAAAAATTCATCAATGTCTGGCAATGAGATAAAGATCTAACTACAAAGGGAAAAAAAAAGAATTTACTAGTAGGGGGACAGAATTACTTAGAGCCTCTACTTCCCTTGATACACCATGTAGTGTTTTCATTTCAGTTAATGTGATGGTCAGGAAAGGGGTAAATGCTCTCTTACATTCTACCTAACATTCCACTACATTAAAGAAAACATTATCTCTTTTAGAGTCCATAATGCTCAGAATGTCAAAAACCTAAACAGTCTTTACCCTGCCTGTACCTTCACATCTCATGACAAGATGACACAGTTGGGACAGCATATCGATGATTAACATTATATGACTTTGCAATTGTGGAAGAACTGGAAAGCATATATTATATTCTAATTAGCTTGAATTTCTTCAGAACTGGATCTGTCTATAACTGATGAGTAGCTTTCTGGCATTTAACTTTTCAAAGGAAAAGCACACATTGTGAAGAACTTTAGGTAGTATAAAATGAAATCCATT
This sequence comes from Cavia porcellus, assembly GCF_034190915.1. NCBI lineage: Eukaryota > Metazoa > Chordata > Mammalia > Rodentia > Caviidae > Cavia > Cavia porcellus. Next base: position 56,654,024 of record NW_026947505.1, on the reverse strand, counting down.
TTAAATTATTGTCTTACTGTGTCTCATTCTATACTTGAGAAAACCTTAATGTTCTACGCTGAAATTTAGTTTCCTCATTCACTTAAAATATTAATTTTTCACCATCTATATGAGTGAATTCTGAAGATAGGATAATCGTTAAGAAAACAGTAAAAAAAAACTATCTCTTTGAAGTTAAAGATCCTCTTACTTGGGGTAGCACTAGTTTTATTTTCAAATCTGACTACAAGATAGTCTACACCAGGCTGCTCTGAACATCTTACAATTCTGTTCCACAAAGTCTCTTACTCATCTATTTATTTGTATACTATTTCCATAGTTCAGTGTGCTGAACAGAGTGATGTCACAAAGAAAAGGATTTGTGGTTCTCTTTTCCAATTCAGATGGCTGACACTGCTCACAATAAAGGGCTTGCGTGATAACTGCCCACATACCAGTATAAGTTTTTGGCCTATTTTGATAACTCACCTCTCTTTCCTCCCTTAGTTTCTCTTGCATGCCATACATTTCTGACAATTGTAGAGCTCCTGCAGTCAAATTTCAGTGAAGATTACCAGGCCCTATTGTTACAGGCAGCTGAATTAGGAATATAGGCAGTCAGACAGGGCTAGGCCCTCACAGAGCCTGCACAGAGGACCAGAGGGCTACCTTGGGACCTTGGAAAAGACAGACACCTCCACTGTGGGCCAGCTCCCAAGACAAAAGGCAAAACAAATGCAACCACACCCTAAGCATACACATCAGGGATTGATATTGTAAACAGGTATGGATCACCTTGAAAGCCAGAAACTACCATCCCAACCCCTACAGGAAGAGTCACTGCTCTTTAAGCATACCTGCTGGATAGGTGACTTGCCTCCCCATTTGTCCCCATGGGGTCAGATTTACCTGAAAAGTTAATCTTATTGGTTGACCACAGTCCTTGTTCCACCTCATTCCCATCTGCCTTGGTGGTCCCCAGGTTTTCCCCATCTTGGAGCTGTCTCATCTCTTGGTTTTACTCTACAAAAATCTCTAGAAAAGACAGTCTTTGACAACTCACTTGGTAACCCTTTCGTCTCTCAGACAGAATCTTTCTCTCTGTCAATACGTATATTCTGCTCTTAACCTTCATTGTTCCTAAAGTTCATCCATTGATTTTAAAGGACATGAACTCGTACTAGACTCATAGCAGGTCAGAGGTTTCATTCTCCTATATCACTATTATGTCTTGAAATATTTTCATTCTACCATTACAACTGGAGCTATATTAGTTATCGATTGTTATATTATATAATATTACCAAAACCTTAGTCGCTTAAATAATTACAGACTTCTCTGGTTAAAGATCTGCAATCAAAACTAGAATCATTGTCAAGTGGGGATTCACTCTCAGAGGAAACCAGAGTGTGGAAGAATTGGTTTAAGCTTTCACAGGGTTTTGGAAGAAATCAGTTCTTTACAAGGACTGAGGGCTTTGGTTTCTTGCTGGTGTACAGCTAGAGGCCAACCCCCATAAGTTCCTTGGAAAAAGAAAAAAAAAAAAAAAAAGACAATAGAAACAAAAAAAAATGTAAACAAAGTGTTCCTGGAAACCACCTTTTTAAATAAGGAAGGTAAAGGGGATTAAAGGATAGGAAGGGGATTATTGAGGTTAAAGAAGAATCAAGTTATATTATACACAGGTACAAATTCCTTATAATGATTGAGAGATATGAGATCTATAGATAGATAATAGGTAGATATCCAATAAAATTAATTTTTAAAAATGAAAGATAAAATTAATTCTTTGTTATTTTTAGTATTCTAATATGGCTGCTTGATTTATCAACACCATCAAAAAAGGAAAAAGATACTAACAAAATGGTTGCTACAGTCATATATAATATAATCAGGCCATCATGTATATCCATCATCTTTACTGTTTAATTATTGATTAGAAGCGAATCACAGGTCTCGCCTTCTCTAAAGTTGGAGTACTCTCACAAGGACTTAGGAATCATGGTAGCTACCCTAAATGACTTGTTCATCATACTAAGTATAAAATCATATGTTAAAATACTTTGTCTTATACCTCTGCAGGCATCACCCCACTCTTTTATAATATTTATTGATGCTGTTACAATTTGTTATATATATATACTATTTCTTGTCCAAACTATCTTCTTAGAATACTCTTAGAATCTTCTCTTCCCCTTGATAGTCTGAAATTCTATGATGTTTCCAGATGAAGACTTTGGCCTCTTTATTTATTTATTCCTCATTTGGTGGGCATTTGAATAGCTCCTTCCATCCATAGACTCATTTCCATTCTTAGAACATTTTCGTGTTTACTTCTTTGTTTTTTTCCATGAACCCTTTTTATTGTCTAATTGTTCTGATTATGTGGATGCCTTATTTTCTCTTCCAGGTTGGCAGCATGTTTAATGTTTATGTCTACACTCTCCATTTCATCTGTTTATTTGTGATTATTTTCTGTTTGCTTTGGTCTCTAAATTTTACATTGGAGGCCATCTTCAAATGTGATTTTTGATTATGTGTTCATAATCAAAACAAGACATTATAAATCTGCCTGGAAGATCTATGTGAACAGAGAGATTGTGTTGACTTTAGAATTAGGGTTAGGGTCTTTGTAGGTTAACATACTACGCCTGGTATCACTGAGTCCTTCAACTCACCAAGTGGGAATGTAGATCAGAAAGGTTAACTCATTTGTCAAAAGCTTTCAACCAATTACCTAATTACTGATGCTCAAATTTTTCTAACACAGTTACTATTCCTCCATGTGCATATCATTTTTTGAAACTGACTTTCTCTCTTGACTACTGTTTCTTGTCTACTTATTTGTCCTTTTGGTTGATCCTAAGCAAGATTTAGAACTGAAACAGGGATAAATATCTATGTTTAACTGGCACATCTATGCACAAATCACTATAAGTTTCAATCAAAGTAATTCACTGATTTATGAGGGTAGAGAGACAACCTCATTACTCCCTAAATGTTATTAAATAATACTCTTCAGAAAAGTAGTGAAAAGGAATTATTGCCCCACTTGTAGAACTGTAAAGAACTTCTATAGTTTCCACTATGACACTTGATTAAACAAGTATATGCCCCTGAGTGTGCAATGAAATACTCATATTTTGTTTATTTCCTTAAAAGCACTAACCTGTAAGTAAAAAGTGCTTTTCATGCCTTATTTAAATTGGAATGATTCTTAGTAATAATTAATGGTATGAGTACTAGAATGTAATATCCTCAAATTTAAGATATCAGACTCACATATTGCCCCTATTATCTTTTATTTTTCTTTCAAGCCTCCTTTATTAAAAATACCATGACTACTTGTGCTTGCCAAGTAGCTTAGCTATAAACCCATGATTCTCAGAGGGGCTTAAACCTTAGTTGCAAGAAATACTTTAAGATAGTATTTATAGTCTCATATTTTCAGAAAACACTCATATTACAGTTGGTACAGCCTACAGAATAATGGCCCCAAAGTTGTTTACATATTAATTCTTGAAACACAAAAATACGTTATCTGATATGGCAAAAGAGAATTAGAAATTTCAGAAACAATTTTGGTTGTGAATCTGCTGACTTTAAAATAAAAATGTTATTCCAGATAATCTGAGTAGACTAATATAACCACAAGAGTTCTTGAATATAAGAGGCAGAACCAGAAATGATATTATGAGAAAGATTTCACTGGCCTCAGCTCACTTTGAAGATGGTAGACAGCCATGAGCAAAGGCATGAAGACATCTTTCAGAAGATGAAACTGGCAGGGCACAGATCACCCTAGAGCCTCCCCACATGGCCCCAGCCCTGCCGACACACTGATTTGAGCCCAGTAAGATGCATTCAGACTTCTGATCTCTAAAAATGTAAGACAATAAATTTACTGTTTAAGTCACTAATTTTGTGATAATGTGGTACAGTAACAATAGATAACAGATTCAGTTCAAGAATGAGATATTTCAATATGTCACCCGAGAACATGAGCAAAACTACTACTCTTTACCAATCATGCAGCACTGTCAGTGACTTTTTCCAATTCACTATCTGGATTCTGTGAGTCCCTCAGCATCTGGCACTCCAGTGTTTACTGATTGCTTCTCTAAATGTCTCACATTTACACTCAGTAAGAAATGGCATTCCATTGGCTTGACCAGACACCATCCCAGCTGAGGGCATTCCAACTGGAAAAAAATCTGTGTGCATTCTCCCTCACGTACTGCTGTTCAGCCTGCAGGTAGCCAGTGAATGCTTGCACTTACTGAATTAGCTAGAACCTATGTATGAAAGTATGGTAAAAGCCTCTGTGAAATGTGAGGAAAAAGCAGTGGTAATATTGCCTAGCATTCCTCAGAAGTACCCAACCTCTCAGAGACTAGAATTCCGCGATGTATGTTTACATCTCCCTGCAAAGGAAACTAGGGAACATAAAACACCAATTTGCCCCGTAGCAGAAGAAAGCCATGTTTTCTGGAGAACTCAAAACTTTCTCCAGTGACTATGCAAGTTACTTCCCTTCCTTTAGCCTCAGCTTGCCATTTGAAATCATACTTACATTAATAACATTTCTTAATTCACAGGACCAGCATGAGGCATAAATGTACCTGGCACAGAGTCAATTGCCTTAATAAAAGATAACTATTATTTTCAATGTGATTTCTAGATGAATATACTCATATTATTAGACCAGCTACGGAATTTTATATATACAAGTGATAAAGTTTTAATGTCTGTATGGACACTGCTCTTGCTAAATAGTCAGGGGTTTGTCATAGATCTTTCTAATCGGTTAATAATACAAGAGTTATTAAGTTAGATGGCATTTGTGAGCTGATTTCTACCTTCCAAAGAAGTAAAACATTCATTTACAGGTTCTAGCCTTGAAGTTATTTATAGAAAATACAGGAAAGTTCAAAAAACTTTACATGAGTCAGGTGAAATAATTTGTTATTTTTACCATGCTGTTTAAATTAAGAATCATGAATTGAGACATAGAAAATATATTCTTAATAGATTCCCATTTTAATATGAAATACATGTTGATATTATTGGTCATGTCATTCTGGAATATTTTAAAATTAAGGCTTCCCTATCCCCTTTACAGTGCACCTGCTGATCACTCACTTAGTTTCAATCTGAACATCACTACCTCCTACAGCAGTGATGGCAAAACCTTTAGAGCTTTCGATGATACAAACAATCTACTGAATCAAGAATGCCACAGGTTCAACGCCACTGTCCTAAGGGGACGATTTTGGCTGTAACTATCTATCCTTCTGTGGAGTGAAAAATCTGTAACTTGACTATGTCTATATATTAAATCAGACTGCAACTCTTCTGGCACATATGTAAGCATTCTATTAAATGTATTTTTTTTTCAAATGTTTAAAGCCAACAATTTATTTTCTAATACATATTTTTATTAATGCACATTGACTTTATGGAGTAATCGCTTTCACAGTAGCGTTTTCATACAGGTATGTAAATACTTTGATGATTTCTATACCCCCATTAGCCTCTCAATATTTAATTAATCATCTCATATCCAGGCTGTTTCCAGTCCTATCATGTTTCTCATATTAGAAGGCCATGAATACCCCTTCTCTGTCACATTCTTTTCAATTGACTTACTCTCGTGTAAATCTCTTACAAATTTGTTCAAGTAAGATATAACAGATATAACTAGAGCTGAGTAGAGCATTTCTATACTTTTTTTTGAATAATTCTATGTTTCAAATAGTAACATTTTACTTAATCATATGAGAGATGCTTTGTAATTCTACTCTATGATTTTTATCTAGGACAAAGCTTATAAGATCAAACATTAGCAAAAAGAAAGAAGCTGCAAGATGCTTATTTTTGGAGAATTATATTTACAATACTGTGCCTCAAAGTGGAATACTTCTGGAAGTAAAACAATCTAGAAAGATTATGCATATAAAGTTACACTAAACAAATTTAGAACATAGTATTATATGTCTTTCTTAAAAATTCATAAGACTTATTCTGAATTAAATCTATTGAACAAACATGTTTAACTCACTGAACAATGACACCAATTAGAGATATTTAATACAAACTAATTTCTCACAAGTACTGCTTCTCAGAGAACTCAGAGAATGCTGCGGAATACTTATGCTCTCAGTATTTGTATAATGTAGATAGAGTGATTAGGTTTTCCTAAATATCCACCTGTCTATTTATTAAACCTATTTAAGATCATATCACTCAAGGAGATATGTCTACAGATTCCTGAAAATAGTTTAATGCAGATTTATTTTACTTATCAGTAATATATCTTCTTTAAAACAACTCAGAAAGAGTACCAGAATTTCTATGTGTGTTATCTAGCATTTTCCTCCTTTTTCACTCATAAAAAATATTTTCTAGTCTAACTTGCTTTTCCATATTTAGTTTTGAATGCTATCTTAGTTACTTTCTCATCACTAAGGCATAATATCCAACATCCACAACTCTAAGGAGGAAATATTAATTTTTGCTTATAGTCTGTAAAGGTTTCAGTCCATATGCAACTGGTTCTAAGTCAGGCTGGCATGGCAGAGAGGCACTACAGAGAAGAAAGAGCTCACAACATAGCAATGGAAAGAGAGTGATCAATGAAGAAAAAGATACAGATAGATACCCTTGCATCCCATGTCTGCAGTGACCCACTTTCTCTGACCAGACTTTATCTCCCAGCATCGAATCTAGGTATATACTCATCCAGCACAGTAATCCACTGATGTTGTTATGCACCCATAACACAATCACCTTCCAAAAACTACACCTATGAGTGCATGAGACTGTTAAGGGGACATCTGAAGATAAACCATAGCATTCTTCCTCAGCCCCCAAAACACTCATGTATATCCTTTTATGCAAAATACATTTAGTCCACCTCTAAGGTTGTCAAAGTTCTGACAATTCCAGCATTGCTTAAAAGTCCCATGTTCAATGTCTCTGATGAGATTTAAGAAAAACTTGTAGCTGTGAACATCTGTAAAAATAAAAAGAAAGTTAAACACCTCCAACATACAATGGTGCAGGATAAACATTTCCACTCTCCATTTCCAAAATGAAGACATAGAAGAGCAGAAAAAAAAAAAAAAAGAGAGAGAGAGAGAGAGAGAGACCAAACAGGCAAACAGGACCTAAATCTAGCAGGGCAACATGAAATCTTTCATTTCCACATCCAGTACCCTGAAAAATTATGGTAGACTGTGAACTCCAAAGTTCCTGGGTGCGCTTAGATACTGCTTGTGGTTACAGCCCTTATGGATTCTTTCCTGACCTGGCTTTGCTCATTCTTTAAGGACTTCCTCAGATGTTGCGTGCTTCTGGGGCCTTCTAACATCTGGGTGGGAATCTTTCTGACTTTGACACTCTTACATTCTGCACCCACATAAAACCAGCATTACGTGGATGATGTGAAGGCCTCCTGCCACCTGGAGCAGTAACCATGCTTCCTTCTATCACGGCTGTAGAAATCGCTGAGTGCCTGGATGGCTAAGTGTTGTGAGTCAACTTCTTAGGCTGCCACCATTCTAGAGCATGACATGCTGGGGCTCTCTTCTCAAAGCAAAATCTCCCCCTTTTATGATTCTGAGCCAGTGAAGGTTGAAGTCTTTCAGATTCCTACATCCTCTCAGGCATTTTTCCTACTGTCCTGTTGTAATGTACTTGGCTTCTTAATGCTGACTTTTCCATCAGCCATGCTCTTCTCTTTTCCACATTTATAAGCCTCAACTTTACAGAAGACTTCATTCTGGTAAAGCATAACTTTTTAAATTATGCAGCTGTAACTTTTGCTCTTCATTTTCAAGGAAGACCTGGTTAAAATCCCCCAACAGTATACCACTGCCACAACATTAGACTGCCTTGAAATTTCTTTCACCAGATCAATTTGTCTGCTGGCTTTAATCTTACTCCCTTGCAGGAGCAAATTGTAGACCCATCTTTCCCAAGGCATAACACACATGGCCAGAAGTCCAACTACCAACATAGTCCCTGGACAACTGAAACCTCCTGAGCGTAGTCATTATAGGCTACATTTCTATCAGCATTCTGGTCTTCTGAACTCTTTTGAGAATCTCCTATCAAGCTAACTTTATAGCATTTTAGGGCTGCTTCGTAAGGCAGCACCTCCAAATCCTTCCAAACTCTTCCAACAAGCCAATTTCACAGGAACAGCCCCACTTCTCTTGCATAAATTCTCTTAACTACTTTCTCATTGCTGAGACACAATACTTGACACCTACAAGTGTAAGGGGAAAGGTTCACAGTTTGTAGCAGTGTGAGTCTATAATTGGCTGTTTCCAAGGCAAGGAGGAATGGCAGAGGTGCATGGCAGAGGAAGAAGAGCTCATGAGATGGCAATGAGAAGCAGAGGGATCAAGAGAGGAACGAGAATGCCTTCGTCTACCAGACCACGCCTGCAGGAACCCCCCGCTGTACCCAGGCTTCACCTCCCAACATCACCTTAGATCTCACGTGTTCTCTCACTCTTAGCTATAGATGCATGGGTGGACTAATCCACTGATGAGTATCATACACTTGTAACCTAATTACATCTTAAAGCCTCATTTATGAGCACATGAGGCTTTGGGGGGCATCTCAATACAAATCATTAACAAATAGCATTGTATTTTTCATATATAGAGACATTAAATAAATATATAGAAAATGAATTTATAAACACATTTTAAAAGTAGCTTTTCTTTCATATTTTCTGACAGAGAAAAAAACAGTCATGGAAAGTTTTCTTTCAAACAGCTGAGCTTGAATTCCTTTTGAATCAAACATATCACAATATAAAGGAAAGACTAATTTACAGGATCCTGGAGGACTTTGTATTCATAATGGATGGAAGCCTATTTGAAAGTGGGTTTTCACACTTCCAAATTTGGAAGTCTTATTATACCTCCCTCACATTCCATTCACATGAAGAAAATGTATGTTTCTTTAGCTTTGTAATCCACGGAGCCTTAAACAACTCATGCGCATAATGATTCTGTTTATTTATGATGCCAAATATGCCAAGGTTCTTTCAAGATCTTTCCTATTCTGAATGGCTGATCTTTGATTTTTGAATCAAAGATTCAAAAATCCTTCAGTGAATTCCTCTGATGACACTGCTCTGACCTGCAGAGCTCCTGTATCATTTCTATTTTAAACATTTTGCTAAACTCCATCATTTTTTAATAAAAATGTAACTGTTTCCACTTTGTTGCATTGAAAGGCCAAGAGTTCTCCAGCTCCTCCTGTTTTCAAACTTGATTCACATAAAAGTAAAGCAACTGAAATGAATGGGCTCAGTGAAATTCCAAGGGACTCAGAGGAAAAATGCATCAGCCAAATTAAACATAGAGGACGGTGCTGGACATACGGTGATTGCCAATCAGAATTGTTCTGGTCAAGTAATCCGGCTGTGAACCTGATGGGTAGAATTATAAGCAGGAATAGTTATAAGCAGGAATCTCACTTGTCTCTGGCATTCTATCACCCAGTCCCAAGTCTTCAACGGAACATGTACTAGGCAAATGTTTATAAAGTGGAATTGCATGTGTTATAATAGTAATTACAGAACTGAATGACAGACATATGCCAAGATCATGACTCAGGAATGTTATGGAATCCTTCATTTGGAAATCCCCAAAGGTTCTGGATCTTTTTTGTGAAATGTTAGCCACATCACCATGCTAAAAGTAGATTTACAACTTAGTAGTGTTTTATAGAAAGTTTTAAAAATGTTTTACACACAGTTTACATTTCATTCTCACAAGAGCCCTGAAAGGTGCAGCAATCAGTATTATTTCTACTGTCAGATGAAGACGAAGCAATTCAGACAAATGATCATGCCCATGGTCGTTCATCCCGAGTCTATTCCTGGAGCCAGGAATAGGCAGAGCACTAACCTGATCAGCTCCCAAGCTGAGAGCCTTTCCCCAGCCTGTGATAATGTGCACATTCTCTGTTTGCCTGGAAAAACACAAGGCATGTGTCTCATCAGAAATTCAAGTTCTTTCCAGAACGACATCATTTTTGAGACCATTTTCCAAACTGCTCCCCCTAATTGCACAAATGGACAAAATGAAATCACTGGGTCAGGTTGTTCTGAACCACCATCATGGAAAACTTTAGCTGCTTAACATAAGTGAGTGCCCAGAGATGATTCAGCAGCTACCACATGAGAAATAAGGTAGACAGATGACTCAGAGATGAGGAGGGAGGGCCAAGCTCTGGCTCAGAAAGTCTTTCATGTCCTCATACAAACACGCATCCTCTTCCTCTCCTGCAGGTGTTAAATACAGATTCCAACATTCAGTCTGTACATTTCTAGTATGATACTGAGATGCTTTTCTTTCCCAAATAAACTGTCTGTTTTATTTCATATGCCAACTGCATAATCAGTTCCATTTAATGCTTCTGTGATTCTGTAAGAACACAACGTGATCTGTGTTTTTGTAATATATATGTATTTTATTCTAAAAGTAATCACTATATTTATATGCTCGTTAAAATTGCCACTCTTCGTGAAATGGGAACAGTAGCAAATGGTATAATTTTAACTTTGTGGATGATCGGTTTTCAATAAATAAGATGAAATTAATTGTGTGTCCATAGAGAAAACTAAGGAATAAAAATAAAATGCAGGCATATTTCTTTAAGTTTGTTTCACAAAAAAGAAAAAAGACTAATGAATAATATCCAAAGTAAATGATCAAAAATGTAAAATGAATATTCTAATTTTAATTGTTAAAAAATAAAAACAGGTTGTTAGGAACAAAATAGGCAAATTTCTAGAGGTTATAACGAATAAGAGACAACTTATACAAAAATTGTTCTACAATGTAGGAGAATTTTAAACAAAAGAATAAATTAGATACATTTTGTAGCAAATATTTTTAAGTTGGACTAAATTTAATTCTCTAGAAAATTAGATGTGAACAATATTTCAGAAAGTAGGAAAAACTCTGAAGAGACCAAAACTTTTAGACTTACAGAAAAATTATAAAAATTGATTTCATGGATAATTTTTCTCAAACTTTAAGTAATACTTTAGTGCCACTTAAATTTTAATAGAATAGAAAACAAAATGGAAAGCTAGCGAATTTATTTTATACAGTTGGTATCATGCTGCAACCAAAACCTAACAAAAAATCACATAAAAACAGACTGAAGTTGCATATGAGAATAGATTTTAAAATTTTAAGTAAATAGCCAAAAAGTGTAACCATATATTGATGGAAAATTGAAATTGAAAAATGAAAAAAAAACTTTTTTTAGCTTATGAATATGGGGATCACTGACTTTTAGGAAGCTCTACTATATATAATATTTCACATCAACTGGCCAAATTTTAAAAATTGTACTTTCTCAATAAATGAGGAAAAACCAAGAGCGAATATGCATAAATTCCTCACCAGCTAAAAACGTTTTAAAGTTCTTTAAAAACTGTGACTAGAAGATTTCCTTTTACTCATGTTTTATTTGCTACAGACTCACTTTCTTAATTTAACAATGCAGAGATGTATTTTAAACACGTCCACCTCCTGCTTTGCCCCTTCCCCCAAACGAGCTGAACACAGCGTTAAATTTTATAATGAAACAAATAAATGTGCTAAAGTAGAAAACGCATACAACCTGGTTCATTTTTGTAAACATAACTATATACACATAGTTGCAAGCAGAAAGAAAGACAATATGGTCAGACTGCATGCGGAGAAAATTAGAAATAATGCCACAGAACAGAAATCCCTTCGTGTACCGGGGAGTACAGGGGACCGGGTGATTTGGAGGGGTAAGCGTACATTAGATGTCAAGTGTCTACAAAGATTATTAACTTTCCTACAAAAAGGTTTGGGTCAACTTAAATTCAATTTATTGTTCACCAAATTCTCCAATACTAGTTTGATTCAGTGTTAGGATGCTGAAAATCCCAGTGCTTTAGAATTCAGCCAGAGAGGATTCAACGCCAAGATTCAAATCCAGTCTCTACTATTAACGAGCTATATGACTCTGAGCAAGTTATTTAGCCTCTGTACATCAGTTCCTCATCTGTTATGTTGATTAAGAAATTGCTCATAAATGTCCTTTTCAATGTGCTTTCAATTTAATTACTTAGTGGGAGAGCTTCACATATATAGGATGGTAACTCTTTGGCTGTATATGCTCTATTTTAAAATTTCTGTGTATAATTTGCACTTTATAATATCTTTGAGGTCAATTTCTCAAGACTGTTTAATGCTTTTTACAAATAAAGCTATTTTCTTATACTTTACTTCTGAATGTCCTATCATTCGTGAGAAGATCTTAGCACATCCTAAATAACAACTGTATGTAAACTCCTGTTTTATTCTAATTGCTTAATAATTTAGTTTGTTGCATTTAGGTCTTAAAACCATTTGGTATATTGTTTATGTGATGTGCGATATAAGATCAATTTTATCTTAGATTGATGAGCCATTATTTCAGCACTGATTTTCCATTTATTATGGGAAAGTATGTACTTTCCCATTGATTTGGAAAGATATCATTGATTTTATATATTATATATATAATTTATACCATTACTTTTGTATGATATATCTAACATTGATTTTATATGTAATGTATAGTATTTTTTAATACACACATACATTTTTGGACTCTCTTCTCAGTGGTACAGTCCTCTCTGACTGTGCTGCATTAGTGGAAACTTTCCAAAATGATCAGTTTGCCCACTTTGAGGTTTCTTAGAACAAGTGTGTCCCAGCTTTTGGTGCATCTTAATGAAAAATTCTGCCCAAATACTCACTCTGTCAGATGAAGTTTAGCATCAGCTTTCCAGCTTACATAAAATTTCTCCTGAGACTTCTATTTGTAATTCATTGACCTTACATATTAATTTATGGAGAATTTATTATCTTTGCAACTTTGAGTCCTTTCAATTAAGAATTAACATGTTGCTCCACTTATGGAAGCTATTTTAATGCTCTGTGCTTAAAGTTTTGTCATCTTCATACATGCAATGCCCATTTTTTGCAATGCTTATTTCTAGCTAATATGTGTCTCTTTTATTTTTACAATCATTAGTTGGACCTAGTATATTTTCCAGTTTCCTAATTGATCACTATTGAAAAATAGAAAACATGCTCTTTATTTATGCAGGTAAACACTAACACATATATATCAAATCAGTAAATTCTCTCTCTCATCAACATATTTAATAGTGAATATTAAACACATTCTCATCTGATACCATCATTACTATTTAACCTTCTTCTATAAGTTCTGACCAAAGCAATAAAACAAAATAAGAAAAAGAATTGAATTTACACATCTGGTTTGCACTGCTTCCACACGTGAGGAGGCAGCTCCCTGTCCACAGCTCTAGGCCAGAGTGATAAGGTGTCTGTGTTCCATGTTAGGTCTGCCTTTTTCTTGAAGGAAAACCACTTTGGACAAATTTTAATAAAATCTGCCAGCCACTCATGCATTTTAAGACATCTGACTAGATAAAGCACTTATTAATTCTATTTTTGCACAATGACTTATTCACTAGCACAGTAAATACAAAAGCAAATTCCAGGGGTACAGTGTATAATGCCATTTTGGTCAAAAAGGACCATGATGGTGGTCCCATGCAATTATACTACTTGGTAAGTAGCTGTCTTAGCTACTAAAGAATATGAGAAACTTAAATAAACTATGTGAAGTTGCCAAAAGATATTGGAAGAGAATTTAATTAAATAAAAATTAGCAGTATATCTATCCCCAATATAGAAAAAAATTAAACAAACACAAAGGGCATTTTTTGAAAGGCTGAGGCCAAGTGCTGCATGAACAGCTCTCCAGCCCCTGCTGCTCTTCTCCCCCAGCATCTCCCAACACTCTGTTAGGAATGAGAAGTGTGAAGGGAACAGACATCTTCTTCAGGGCAGAGCTGAAAGTAGAAATATAGTGTGTCCATGAAGACAGTGGTTTTTGAGCTGGCCCCTTGAACTCAGTTTGACTTCTTATATTAAGAGAAAAGAGAACCAAAACTATTTTTCATGTCCAATTTAGTGAAACCCAGAGCAAACAATAATGGGGAGAAGTCAACCTCTCTGAGTCTTGAGACACAACCCCAGCTGCCTCTAGGTCACAGTAGCAAGTGCAAAGCACAGAGACAATAAGAAGACTCTATCTGCTTGAGTGCCTGCCCAGTGCCAGCCAGCCACACCACGGGAATGCTGAGGGCGTGGCAGCATGGGTAGGACACTGGTCTTACGGTTGTGTGTAGAGATTCACTGAATGGAAAACTGCCAGGAAGGCTTACGACGTGTGAACAAGACCAGAAGCATCAAGTACAGTCTCAGCCTTGGTGGCTTTGGTATTCAGTGATAGATAATTCTTTGCTGACGGAGAGGGCAAAGGCTGCCTTGTGAACTGTCAGAAATTTAACAATATCTGCATAGTAGATACCAGTATTATCCATACCCCAGTAGTGGCCACCAAAAATAGCTTCAGCATGGCCACTGTCTTCAGCAGGGTGAGAAAGGGGTCCAGGCAGAACAGTATTAGTTAAGAGTTACCAATGTAGAATGATTCCTTAGGGGCCAGGCTGAAATAGAAACTGGGGTGTAAAGCCAAAGGGGAGTCTCAGAAAAAAAGGAGAGAAGGGCTTTGATAAGTACTAATTTCATATGAACACTTTTATATATAATTCAATTTACATAGAGATCATTAGTGTATATCTTTTCCCACAATGTTAATGATGTTGTTAAATCAGTAAGAATAATTTTTACTACCATCTACATTTCTTTATTTTTATATATTTCTACATTTTCTTAGTGCTCAAAAATTAGCATATTCTACACAAATTCATTCAGCTATTACCTTGAGTATCTCCCATGTACCAGGTAGACTCAGGAGGGCAGAGAATGGGGGTTGGAATTCCAATCCAGGATGCAGTGGTAGATAAGCCAAAATAATAACCACATACATAATAAATTATGTAAAAAGTGTTATGTGCTCATAGAAAAAAAAGAGTAAAATGGTGATGTCCTTAAAATAAAAAGTTTTTAAGGATACAAAGAGAACAGAGTTTACATAGCATCATTCTGTCTTGTTTTGTGACCACTGTATCATCCAGACTCCTGTTCCTGAGTGCTGTTGACCTCGAAAATGACCTCAATGTGGATTAAGACATTTGTGCTCCTAGTTGAGCCCTGAAGGCCTCATGAGTGGAATGGAGCCTCTCAGTCTATGATGATAATCAGCCTCAAACAGCTTTATCAATAGCTTTTCCAGTCATTAGAAGAGACACTGACATCTATTTTCTGAAACCCTTATAGTTCTCATGACCATTTCATTACCTAAGGCACAGATTTACTTGAAACTCCTGCCATGATAGCTAGAGCAAAGCTGCACGGCGCCCTTCAGGAAGCCTGGATGGCAGTCTCTGATCCTGATCGGAACGGCTAACAATCCTGTGAGTTGTGGATGCCAGCTGGTTGCAACTTAACTTGCTGTGAACAGGGTTTATTAAATGACTCATTTAAACCTCAACCAAACATCAAATAAATGGATAATGCGTTCAAATGGTCTGCAGGAGAGGAGAGGAGTAGATGATATGTTTGTTTCTATATCAGTGATTAGGCAGATAAGTTCTTAGGTAAATAAGACAGCAATAGTGTGTGCATGCTTCAGGAAACACAAAACTCTTTTACACTAAGCACAAAAGCAGTAGCTATAGTAATTCACGTAACCAAAGCCTCTCACATGAACTATATACTCACTTTCATAATAGCAGCAAAACACAGGTTTGAAGATTTGGGCCTGAACAAATTCATGCCATTATGATAGTTCTACTGGGAACTGACAGGAAGTCCACTTTAGCTCCTGCCCACTAAACATCCAACTGATAGTACTTTAATTGTTAAATGAAACAACAAAAGGAACTAAAATAAAATAAAATTGAGTCATTCACTGGATCGTTGGCCTGGCTGAGGCACCTCCTCCCTTTCCAAATGGTTTCAAGTATACCTGTGAACCGCAGAGAGGCCAGGTCCAGGCTGGCAGTCTTTGAAAGTTTTGCAGTAGAGAGTGAGGTCCTCATAAGTATGAAGATGTCTTGTTTCTGGTAAACTCGATTTTGAAAAAAACCCACTGACTTTACTTTGAAGACTTTGTATCAGTCTCTGGAGGCAAACAGGGCAGCAGTCCAGAATTTTCTTGGCCGTCAGCACAAAGGAGGCTGCACATCAGTAACAAGAAGAAACGGCAAACTTCAGCAAAAACAAAGACCTGTCCTGCTTATAAAAGGAAGACAGAAAAAAGCAAAACGGGACATATGATCACCTTAGTCAGCTGCCAAGTATGTGAAATAGCTCCAAAAAGAGTGTAATGTTCCATTGTAAATGAGAAACTATAATTACAGCTAGGGAATCTGGCGAGATAAATTCCAGGGAGCCGACAAGGGTAAACCACAGATGGGCAGTGGAGGACAGATAGGCCTTGGAGGGGAGACAGGCCTGGAGCAACGCCGATGTGTGGTGCTGGCAGCATCCTCCTCAGACAAAACCATCTTTTCGTGGACCTTGTAAGATGGCATAGCATAAAGTCCTAAACACCACTGCCTCCGATAGCATGAAAGCAAGAAAGAGCCTTTTGTGACAGTCAGAAGTCTCTGAGCTGGTTTACCTGGCTTGATTTTCCTCTAAGGCTTCATGTTGATTTTAAAGGAGACCAAACAGCTGTTCTCTAGGATACAGTTAGTACCTGTCACTTTGGCATAGCAAACCTGTCCAGGACATACAACTGGGGAGGGGTGATGTTTAAACTCATTCTGTAGATAAAGAAAAGGTATGTTTCAGAGTAGAATCAGGTTCTGCATAAACTTCTCCAATGTACCACTCAATCTAAAAACTAAGCAACAAAAAAGTCACCCTACGCCTTACATTTTTGTTGCCCTTTCATTTTCTCAATGCCCTTGATTTTCTTATGAACACTACTTTTAACAGCAGGAATGGGCGGTGTTTGGAAATTGGCAACTGGCTTACGTGGTACTCTGTTGATTCTGCCTGTTGATTCTGTTATAAAGAAGCAAATCTCCATAAAGACTGGGAACGATGCCATGATTACCTCACAGCCTTAGATAAAATGAGTTTGTGATAGTCATCTTTATAGAACTTTTTAAAGGCCCAACTATTTGATGTAAAAGAAATATTTTCCTCTTTGCCCACAAAGATAATTTGTCTCACTGGATACTGAAAGTGATTCTTTACATGCTCTTTAATTTTTTCCTGTGAAAAATGCTTTAAGCTAATTCCACCATGATGCATAATTATTTGTAGTTATTGCATAAATTATGGTAAATGAAGTGTTATTATTGTATATTACATAAAAGTTTTGGGAGTTAGATAATTTTTAATTTATGTTTCTATAGAAATTAACATTCTCAGAGTTCATTATGTTTCAGTGTCCCTGACTTATTACATATAATGTCAAAAGGGACTTGACAATCTCTAAGCAATTAAACAAAAGTATCTAAAATATGGAGTCATAATTTAGAAATGAAAGCAGGTCACATAATCCTTTGGAATGAGCAAGTTCAGGCAGTCTAGGAAATTATTGATAATCTTTAGTCTTGTGACTTAATTACTGAGGGACCTGTTGATGAAGTTAAGAATGAGCATGGTTTTAGTGGAAGCCACACCTCTGCAACAGAGGGAGGGAGTCTCAACAGAACATCTACTGCCACTGGTGCTCTCAAGAAGTTTCTTTGATTCACAAAGTGGAAACTCAAGAAATAAGAGGCTGTCACAGATTCCACCCATTCTTTGACTGACACAATTTTATTGCTAAGTGAAAGTGATAAAGATGGAAAAAAGACTGAAAATCAGTAACTATAATTCTTAAATTACCCAAGATAAGCTGTACTTCAATGCAGAGGAAAAATTTCAACTTAGATAGTTTATGTAAAGACCATTTGTATGTCTGCTCAAAGCAGTTTGTATACAAATCAACACCTACAAACTGAAAAGACTGTATTCCCCCCCATGGGAAACCAGGGTCTTTTTTTTTCTGATTCTACATCTTACAGAGAGCATGGCAGATCCTTTCCTATGGTCAGACACACATGCATCTGCTTTAGCTTTTAGGTTTGGTTGGACACCTGGTAAGTAGGGTGAGTGGCACCTTTCCGAAGAGACGTGTTTGATTGACTGTGAGCTGCCATTGAGACGTCAGTAAGGAGCTGTCCAGCACACAGGCAGAGCTGCAGGAGTGCTGAGGCATCTGGCTCACTTCTGGAAATTATAGTTCCTCCCTGGGACTCGCTTTCCCCTCACTTCTGATCCACTCTGGGATTACACAAATACTGTAACATTAATTCTGAGGCTTCCATGTAACCAATATATCAAAACACAATCTGGAATTGCTAAATATTCTTCCTCTTTTCATATGGTGCTTTGAAAAAACAATAAACATAAATTTTATTTCTGTAGGTTATATCCCAATAATGTCAAATTTTTTCAGTGATTCTTCATGTGATATGTTCATCAACCAATGGAGAAAAAGACCTGCTGGTCATGAACCTCCTGGGGAAAAGTGCCACGAATTCAAAATTATAATTCTCTCCTCTACCTCTAGCCCTCTTCTTCCCTTCATCTGATCTATATGCATAAATGTGTATGTATACATATATTATATATATATATATATATATATCCATCTCTGCTTATCTATAAAACTGAAAACATTCAAAGTTATCTCCATGGATTCCATTGTTCCATGAAATAAATCACAGGCCTTATCAAATTTTTAAGGTACTGAATTATAAAGGAAGATACTATTTTTGTTCAAGTGGTATTTTTTAAATGAAAAGTGATTTCAGTTAATAGCATGCGGAAGTTGAAGGTACCTGGTTTTATAGAGGTTGAACTGAACTTATTTTAAAATAAAAATTTTGTATTAGGGCTGAATTGAAAGTGTTTCCACTTTATTACAAAATTCCTTACTGGGTCTTAGGAAGTGACCAGCAGTTTCACTTCCTAAGTTAGAAGAGTTCCACTTTTAAAATTAACTTACAAATATGCAGCACAAGGCACTCTGTGTATATAATATAAGCAAATTTAGGCTATAATAAAGTCCTCATTATGTAAACTGATTTTAGAGGAGTTTTGGCTCCAGGGGACATTAGAGATTTTGAGTACTTTTAAGCTATGTGGCATCACCATCTTAAAATTTAATTTTCTGAGAATCATAAACCTGAAAAGGAATTCACTAATTCACTTTTTCTAATTAGAATTAAACTCCATTCCTTTGTTATAGACATGTACATTTAATTGTATGAACCCTTGATAAACATACCATTCCAAAGCACTAGTGAATGAATCATTTGCCTTTGCTTGCTCCTCCAGAGTCTCACCTGATTGTAGCATCATTTTCCAAATATACAAGCTCTTTTCAGCATTGTTGTATCATTGTAATATCCTCCAAAATGTGAAGGTCTCTCTATCTAACCACACACATGCATAGTTTTCTTTGAATTTTAGAAAACTCCAATGCATTTGTGCACAATAGAGTGACAAAAATAAAACCTGTGAGCACGCCTATTGCAGTCCCCTCCCGCTTCTCTGGGACTTGATCCAGCCTCCTTGTAAACTGTTCATCCGCTGAGACTCCATGTCCTCCCCTGGGTGTTTACCTCTGGTTCCGTTATGTAGGTTAACACACATTTCTCTTCAAAAACTTCCCCTGACATTCAGCCCAAATGTTTTTTAGTCTCCCTCACAATTAATACTCCCCAAGACTGACCTTTGTGGAAGGACAATAAACCATCCCTTCCTCTCCAGAGTGCTAATACTCTTTACACCCTGTGATCCCTCCCCTAACTCTGAGATGTCAGTGAAAATATTAAAGTGCACTCGGGACACACGTTTCATTGCAGCTTAGCTCTTTGATGCTAACAGTTCTTAACCTTCAGAAACCAATTCGATCATAGATCCATTTGTTCAACAAATATTTTTTGAGCACCTACTGTGTACTCAGCATCATACAAAGTACTGATACTGAAGGACACAGGTCCCTCATCCAAATTTGCTCACACATTCAGATTCTACTATTCTCTCCCGTATTACTTGATACAAGATACTTAGTATAAAACCATTTTTCCTTTGCTTAAAACTTAATAATATCTCCCCATAAGAAAAATCATATCATAGATTGTAAATGAAAACTAGGCAATGTTAACTCATTTTTCACATGGGTAGGGTATTTTGAATATTTTGTTCCAGAGGTTAGAGATATTTTTTATCTTCCTGGCTGACTATATTATGCACCATTCTTCATTTCCAGCATATGGAAGCTAATCGGTGCAGTTTTCCTTGTGAGAGAACAGAAAGTCAGAGGAATTATTTTTAGGTCATCATCTTATTTTTTTCTGATTGCCCTTAAAACAATAGATGTAAATTAAAATGTGTTGCTTAAACAAAGTTTTGCAAGACTACCCCCAAAATGGAAAATGACTTAAAATAAGAGAACACAGCTCCAGAGATTCTTACTAATGTACCACTTTCTCTGTTACTTTCTGAACTTTCATACACTTAGCTATAGTTTCACCAAAAGAAGAGGATTTTGATAACACACATCTCAGTGTTAGGAGCGCCCACTATCTCTGTAAAAGGTTAAACCTTTCTTTTTTTTTTTTTTTTTTTTTTTTGTCTTTTTCATTTTTATTGGTACCGGGAATCGAACTCACGACCGCCTGCTTGTAAGGCAGATTCTTATGCTGCTGAGCTAAATCCCCAGCCCCTAAACCTTTCATTTTTGCCATTGATTTTAAACTTCGTCTTTATGATCTTGGTCATAAGTATCTCTCGGACCTCTAACATCAATAAAGATGTGATTCTTCCACATGAGCAATGTCAACCTCAGCATTTCCTGCTCTCCCAACCTGCTGCTCCCTTAAGGTCACAAGCTGCATATACCAGATATCCAGACTAATATTTCTACAATATCTTTCGCTGTCCTTTTCTTTATTTCATTGATGCCAAATTGTGTAGATATGAGCTGCCACATATTTCTTACTTTGGGATCATTATTCAAAGTGAAGATTTAATTACGTAAGTGTGGTCAGATATCAGGTAGGTTTATATTTAAGAAATTAAACTACTATGCAAACAACAATCATAGGGTTTTACTAATGAAAGTAAAGTTATTGCAGTACAATTTTATAAATGCAGTGATGAGTACACAGCCCAAGTTTTTTTTATCTGGTTTCTAATTATTCATTCATCTATTGATAACCATTTTAAAAAATTATGATCAACTATAGGAAATGCTAAATTTAAAACGAATTTTCTTTGCTTTTTTATTGTAGTAAATAAATATATCATATATCATTTCTCTTAGTACTCATTTTATTTTTAAAATTTTTAAAGAATAAAGTTTTACATTTATTTTTAAAGAAAGGAAAAAAAATATACTTTGGAAAGTGAACATTAGTAACTAAAAGTAGGAAAAGAAGTACATGCTACAGGGTGAGAGCAAATCACCAGAAAACAAAGAGCACAGTGACCTTTAATGGCGACCATATTTTTATATTTCACACCTCACACTGACATCAGATCCTCCCAAAAATTTGCTTTAATTCTTGGAAGGCTGGCCCTGGGCTCATGATTATGGAGAGCCTTCAACCTTCCAGGGGGTCAGAGGAACAGCTTTCTTCTGAGTTGTCTTGTGCCTCCCACGGTGCAGGTGGAACTGGCTTCTCAGTTTCCATTTTCCCCCAAGGTATGCCCATCTCTTCTGAACAGGTTTAACAAAGGAGCTGGCCTGGATTTGACTGGGTTACTGGGCAAGCTCTGCAGACTTGTCAGGTGGTCACACTAGTCTTAGTCTTTGTCCTGTGAAAATTTGAATTACTATTTCCCATGTAGAGTATTTATAGTTTTTTATTGCATCCTTGAGGAAGCACCAATTGGATTGTTTTCTCAGAGACAGGGAATAAGCCTAGAGTCTTCAAGAGCTGTCAGGCTGCCCTTCTGGTCTCCCAATTTGTTTTTTGATTTCCAAAGAAACTTTATACACATCTCTTTGGTGTTCTTTGCAAAGAATGACAGTCTTCTTGGGAAGATAGACTGCACCTGGGAGTGGTGGAAATTCCTGATTGTGCTTTATTTTATTAGTTAGCATGTTTTTTTCTCTCCAAATTGTGGCACTGGCATGTCAATGCCTGAAGAAAGGGTATGAGCGCTGAGCTTTGAGCAGACGTTCCTGGAGGAAAGCGGTTTGGACTCAATGATGTGTGATGAACTCATGAGTGCACAACCTGCCTTTTGATCTCTTTCTCGGGCAAAGCTACTTCAATCAGTGAACAATACATGCTCAGGGTCTTGGAATGTCAGGTCACCGACTCCTGCCCACTTACATAGATTTGAGAAATCACCTGTTCACAGTAGTGGACTTAGGCACATTAGCCACCTGAAACACGAAGCCGGGTCTGAGGGCTGACTTACTTGTGTGCATAATTGTCTAGTTTGCATACCAGGCCTTGATTGGTCCTGGGATTTTCCTCAGATGGCTTCTGTTGCTTAAAAGATTTCTAATGGAGACAGCTATAATTTTGATCATTTTTTTCTCAGCCCTTTGTTTTCCCCCATATGCATCTCACTTGCTGAAAAGCAGAAAAGCTGTACAGCAATTAGGTCACTGGGACCTCGGAGCCCATCAGTAAGCCTATCTGGATCTTTAAAAATATTTTTAAATAAAAACATATTTTAAAAATATGTATTTCCTCTTCCTTAAAGATCCCTTTGAGCACCATAATCTTTCTGTCTTTTCAGATATAAACACTCATAAAAGCCTCAGTATAAGGAATTTCATGCTACTTTGCTTGCTTTTTGCAAAAACATTATAATTGAAAAGTAGAGTGCAGCCTGATGGTGAGGTCACTGGGACCTGCAGTGTGTTTCTCATAGCATGGTGGCCACTGACATTTTCGATCAAAGGATGGAGCCCCCTCCACGTGCTCCCTTAGAAACTCCCAAGAGATCAAGGTGGACCCTCTGGTACCTCCCTTAGCCACTTGAAAAGTAGTAAACTTCTAAAAGGTCAGAATACGGTGCCACTGTGACTCCCTTAGAAACAGCAGACTCCTCAGAGATCAGAATAGAGATCCCTCCAGATTCCTTTTGCCACTTGAAAAACAGCATCCTTTATTTATCTTAATAGTAAAAACTTTGGTAGTAACTTTAAGACAGTAGATATATAAATCTCTTTTTAGCATTTAAGTGAAAAACAAACTTAAAAAGTTCTCAGTACAAGGATATCTATATTTTGCATACTTAGAGTCACTTAAGTTGACCTTGACTGGTAGTTCCCTTTGTTTCACTGGAGCCCTCAGACATCTGTTTCTAAATTACCTGAGTTTCTGTTACAAGAAGCAAGGAGAAAGGGATTTAACATGAATCAGAAGACAAGGGAGGAAGGTAATATGTTTCTTAAAAGGAAAGACTTAGCTCTTATCTATGCAGATGAGTTTCTTAATGTCCATGTGGTCATTTGGAAAAAAAATTAAAAGAAAATGGTGAATAAACATGGTGGAAGCACATGACTAAGTCACGTGATTAACCAAAATGGCTGACAAACATGGTAGAACCGTGTGGCTAATCCACAGAAGGAAACTAAAATGGCCACCAAACCTAGCACAAAGGTAGACTGGGATGGAACAGGATCCTGAGAAAATGACTCACTAATGATGCCCGAAGGTAAAAGGCCATCTATGGGAAAAGTACAGTTGAGACCTTGAGCACAAGCAGGCTCCCAAAAGAGTGAGAAAGCTGAACAACATTCCAGGAAAAACAAAAAACATAATGGGGAAAAGCATACTAAACTTCAGGTTGTACACATAGAAACTGAATGATCTGTTCTGTGAATGTGTTAATAACACTCTGTGGTAGATCTAACAGACTTGTACCCACACGCAGTCACCAAAAACTGGAAAGAGAAGAAAGGGAACGTAAACGAGAGTCAGAACTGCGGCACTCCTTACTGGCTAAGAAAAACACAGAGGCCCTGAGCTTTTTACCCCCGATTCCACACAGTGGGGTACACCAGGAAACTATTCCCAGAGCTGTGAGAAAACTTCCTGAGTTCCCAGCTACCACTAGTTTTCAACACTATCTCCCTGCCTCTCTCAGACAAGAAATATCACAAAATGTTAAAGGATTCTAGTCCTCCAATAAGCTAAAGACCATCCTGACAGAGAAAGCGAATGGACAAGAAGATTGGGACTTTCTGAGGGAAAGAGGAATTAAAAGAAGAAATCTAAACCATTTTTTTCTGTTTGATTTTACTGGTGAAAGACACAGAGAGAAAGAGAGAGACAGACAGAAAATGATGCCCAAAGCACCTTAACTCCTCCTAGCTGGACAGTCAAAGTATGATGATATGTTACTGAGTTTTGGAGTTCTCTGAGATTCCTTCTTCAGACTCTTTCTAGGTTAGCATTTATATTTATTGAAGATTAGAAAATAACATACTCTGCAGGGTGAGTGTGGATCAGTTAAAAGCAGGGAAAGAAGTACACTCTATAGTGTTAAAATGAACCAGTGAGAAAGAGACGGCACAGTGGCCTATTATAACCATTTTTTAGTGCATATTAGCGGGCACTAATTATATCCATATTATTGTGCTGCCATCATTGACTCTGTCAACAAGTCTCGTAATTCTTATCTTAAGAAACTGACTCTACACCTATTAAACAATGACTCCACATTCTACTCTTCTATTATGTATGATAACCACATATTCTATTTTTGCTCCCTGAATTTGGCACCTTTTAGTATCGCAGCTAAGAGAAATTCAACAGCATTTATCCCTTTATGAATGGCTTATTTCACTTAATATCCTCCAAGATCAACTATGTTGTAGAATTTCCTTTATTTTCAAGCAAAATTATGCATATTATTTTCAGCTGTTGTGAATAATACTATATGAATATGAATGTGCAAATATCTATTCAAGTCTGTGCTTGATTTCTTCCAAGGAAACCTAGTAAGTCTCCCAATTTATGAATGAGCTCTATTCTGGGAGAAAATTTGTAAGTTAAATTCGTTTATAAGTACAACAAAGTGAGTCTTACGCACTTTTAACATAAATATGTAATGTAAAGCATAAAAAACCAAACACACACACACACACAAAACACTGGAAACTATTTTTACTTTGATATTTACTTTGAAATGGTGTACAGAACAACTGTAAATAAAGTATATTTCTGTACTGGGAATTGAACTCAGGACCTTAGACTTGCCAGGCAGGTGCTATGCTACTAAGCCATATCCCCATCCCTAAATAAATTATATTTATTTACAGTTACCTTAAAATGGTAGACACATGAACTACTTCTGCCATTTGTTAGAACCTAGAAATGTTCCTAATGTGAGATCTATTTCTCTCTGTGAAAGTTTGTAACTCAAGATTCCTAAATCATAGACTTACGATAGCTAGAAGTGAAATTGATGGATTAAATAGTGATTTTGTTTTTATTTTTACAGGGGTAACCACCATTCCAAAAAGTAATTTCTTAAACAGAGGACCCTTTAATTACCAAATAGACATGCTGGTATCCAGAAAGGAAAATCATTAGACGTATTGTTTCTCCAACATTATGGGACTGACTAGTATTACAACTGGTAAGTATACCTGCACAGAGCAATGAGGACGGGACAAAAACCTACCTGCTCAAAACAAGAAAAGGATGAGGGATTTTTTCAGGGATCTAGTAGAAATGACCAGTCACTATTTTTGCCAGGACAAGAAACCCAATAAAACTTCCCCTTATGAAAGAAGAAATATCTTCTTTCAATGGTTTATATATGTCTTATGAGAAATCTGTTCATTATTTGAATTTATGCATTGTTGAAGAAAGATCTGTGTTCCTAAATTGGTAATAAGTATAAGAATTTACAGTAGAGAAAAAAATGGACAGAAATGAGAGGTAAGAGAAGGGAAGGAAAGAGGAAACATTGTAAAGCACTACAGTGAGTGCGTCTTGCCACACGGCACTCTGTTGGTTCAAAGTAAAGAAAACTTGTTTAAGTAGAAATGCTTTAAATACAATGACATAGATGGAGACACACATCTGTCTTCTCGGCTTCTGATGCTGGGTGAGAAAAAGTCATTTGCTTTGTACCCCTCAGAAAGCCCAAGGAGAATACATGGCGCCTCAAGAACTAGTTCTTGCACTGCTATTTTATTTCACAGCATTGAAGCTATTTTTTTAAAAGAATATCCGCTGTGTCTCTAAATGAAAAAAATTTCATTCATGGTACTGGAGATGCATGCTAGTATGTAAGGAGATTAAAAGGAAAGGGAAATGTTGGAATTTTAATTAGCTACTTCATCCCCCTCAATATGGAAGGAATTAATGTTGCATCAGTAACGAGATTATGTGTTTCTATTGTAACTTGTCTTGACCTAAAAGCAACCATCTGAGTTATAATTCTTTCTGTCTTCTGTACACAAATTCACTTGTTTTGGATCATTAATCAAAACCACCTGCTAACATAAAACAAATTGGACAATTAAAGAAAAGCTACAAACACATATATTAAGACAGGAGCACGTGCTATCTAATCTAGATGGTCGTTTCCCTCTGCCAGTGTGTTGGGGAACCTGCCAGTAAGAATTAAGTGGCATGTTTCTTATTAGAATCCATCATCACACCTAAACATGTAAGTTGTATTCATCTTCTATAGCAGGTAAAAGAAAAAATGCCAGATATTGGCTTCAGAAATTGCCATATTGTACAAAAATGGTAATAGAAGTGTAATTTGCATTTTATGTGTTCATACACATTAACAAATATTGAAGCATATGCATGTCCCTCATGCTAAGCTAGCAATAAAAGCTACACATGTAGAGCAAATATTTGGATATTCACAAGTGAAACATATAGAAGTCATATAATGTTATATATAATGCTCCACACATGTTATAAATTATTTGAAATAAACTTAACAGAAAACATACTACAAATAAAGCACCAAGAAAGCAAACATTCTTTCTGAATAACTGCATTTGTTTAACCAATCACAAATTCCCCCAAGATCTGGCCAAACGATGCCAAATTATCAACTAGACTGAATGGCAAGATTGACAATGTTTTCACAAAAGCAATATTCTAGAAGAGAGCAAATGAATTCAGTAAGGCGAGTTTATATAAATCCATGTGCAGTAGCAGGAAGACAGGCAAAGCCTGGGATCAAGGGAATCAAGATGGCTCTATCTGTGACACACAGGAGAAATTGGCCATTGTCTCTCTAATGCTAAATCTTCTTTTTCATAAAAACCATGACATCAAGCTGTTGACTCTTAAGCTGCCAGACCAACAGAGGTCACTTTGAGTTTCAACTCTCACATCACATTTGAAAAAAATAGCAAATAATCTTTCAGTTTTCTATGCTTCTCTTAGGATCAATCCACAGAAACGAACTGTTCCACTACAAATCAGACCACTACCTAGCCCACCTGGAACAAATTACATGTCTCAGCATTAAAATGAGTACACTTAAGCAATGTTCTGTCTCTTTTATACAAAATACACAGAGAAGATCAAGGTTCCCTATTGTACTAGTAACTCTGAGCTATTTTTAACAATACACTGGAAATTTTTATTGTATTAATTACTCTGACATGATTTCTGAATCTCTGCTGTGATTCGGGGATTAGTCTAGATGCTAAGAATATAGCATTGAGGAAAATAAGAAGAGTCCAAAATCACTGTGCACATAGACTTTGGATGAGCCAAGGGGC
The DNA here is from genome assembly GCF_034190915.1 of Cavia porcellus. Taxonomy (NCBI): domain Eukaryota; kingdom Metazoa; phylum Chordata; class Mammalia; order Rodentia; family Caviidae; genus Cavia; species Cavia porcellus. The sequence continues at coordinate 56,626,241 of NW_026947505.1, read as the reverse complement.
CAGGCAACAAAGAAAACTACACGCATACATGTATACTATGTGAAATAGTGGGGAGTGATGGAAAGCAAAGCAAGGGGAAAGGAAGGGAGATATGGAGAAACGGCAGTGCTAAACAGAGTGGCCAGGAAACAGAAAGTGCAGAGTCCCTGCTGTGGATTAAAAACTGGTGGTCAACTTAACACCAGGTGAATTAAATTGGCATGGTGCTGAGCGTAGACGTTCCACCTGAGGAAAGTTGCCAGCATAAATACAGATGTGGAGAAAAGGAGCGAGACGTTGAGGCATTGTGGGTTCCCCTCTGTGTTGCTGTTTGAGCAGTTGGTTCTCCTGGAGAAGCTCGGGTCCTCACATGGAGCATTGCTTCCTGGCTCCAGAAGGGAAGACGTGTGCTGCTTGGTCTCCAGGATGAACTCATCCCGCTGGCTTCCTGGCATGTACTCAACTGTTCTTATCATCATAGGAGCTTTGGCCTCCGAGTCCCTGAGCATGGCTATAGTGCTTTTCAGAACAGCCCTGGTCTTTGTTGTGAGTATGACTTCTCGCCTCCAGCATAGAACACTCAACCTACCAGCACAGCTCCTTCACCCCACTGGCATGGACTTTCTAGCTTCCACCGCTGACCTTTGGGCCTTCCCAACACAGATCTGTAAGAGACTGGTGTGAGTTCCTCTTGTGAGCTCTATACCTCCAGTTGGACTAGTGGGAGGCACTGTCCTGGGGTCTGAGTCTTCATCTGGAATCATGTGGGACATTACTATGGGATTTGGGCCCTTGATTAATATCCCATGTCTTTGGTGTTGTGAACAGATTTCCTGCAGTTTCTTGTGTTAACTCCAGGTAACATTCATAAAACAATATTATAAACTCCATGTCCTGATTCTAATTGTTCTCCCCCCAACCCCTGATTACAACATTCCTTGAGGCCCAAATATGTGGGTGTGTTCAGTTACCAACTAGAAGTTTCCAGTGTCTAGACCTGAATTAGAGGAGAATAGTAAGGAGGAAATCTCAAAGCATGTAGGTGTCCCTAACGCTAAACTGTCAAACTTGTGCTAAATTATCAAGAAAAGGAGTAGATACGTGTATGGTGGTAGACACCTATAATTACAGCACTTGGGAGCCTGAGGCAAGAGGATCATTGAGAGTTCGAGACCAGCCTGGGCTACAACTTGAGCTCAAGTCCAGCCTGAACTGCATAGTGAGACCCTGTCAAAAAAAAAGGAAAATGAGAGGGAGATAAATATTTGAAAGCCATATCAGCCTCTGCATCACCATTCCAGCATCCTAGATTAGAATTTGTACTTCCAAGGATGCCTCTCATGCAACCTTTAGAAGACTATGATTCCATTCATTTAACACCTTCAATATTTGGTTATTTTCAGCTTCTAAAAAATAAAATCACTGTGATCCTGTAGACCTGTGAATTTACATAGAAAAGTGAAATATAAATAAGGCACCATTTATAAATGGTCACAATCTACATCAAAGCTTGAAATTGCCCTTGTCAAACATAGTACCCAATCCCTCGGTCATATAAAGACCACCTGAAATAGCAGTTTTAATAATTTATTCTTTTTTTTTTTTTTTTTTGTCTTTTTCCTTTTTATCGGTACCAGGGATCAAACTCATGACTGCCTGCTTGCAAGTCAGACGCTTATGCCGCTGAGCTAAATCCCCAGCCCCAATAATTTATTCTTTAAGGCTATAATTTCAGGGATCATTTCTATAGTATGTTACAACAGAAGCTTCTCTGAATACTATCAACATACCTCATAGATCTAGAGAACTCACTCCTAAAATTCATCTGGAACCAGAAGAGACCTAGAATAGCAAGGACAGTTCTAAGCAGCAAAGGCAAGGCAGGAGGCATCACAATCCCTGATTTTAAGTTATACTACAAAGCTACTGTAATAAAATCAACATGATACTGGAATAAAAACAGATCTGAATATCAATGGAATAGATTAGAATTTACAACCACAACTACCAAAACACTCAACCACTCAACCATTTGGGCTAAATATGTTCACTGGAAGAACAACAGTCTCTTTAATAAATGGTGCTAGAAAACTGGCTTTCCATATGCCAAAAACTAAAACTAGACCCATGCCTATCAGCACGTAATAAACTAAAATCTAAATGGATCAAAGATCTGAATATTAAAACAGAAACACCAAATCTGTTGGAAGACAAATTAGGTAAAAATCTTGAAGACATAGGGTTAGGGTTGGGAATTCATGAACAGGAATCAAACTTCACGGGAAATATTTCCCAGAATCAACAACTGAGGTCATGTCTTGTTAAAAAGTTTCTGCAAGTCAAAAGAGATCTCCAGCATAGGTAAAAAAGAAAAAAAAAAAAAAACCCACAAACTGGGAAAAAATTTTAATGAACTGTCCCTCAGACAAAGGATTTCTGTCTAAAACATAAAAAGAATTTTAAAAATCAGACCCCCAAACTTCAAAGACCCAATCCAAAAATAGGCATCTGAGATGAATACACAGTTCTCTAATGAAGCAATAGAAATGGCAAATAAATACATGAAAAAAATTTTAGCATCATTAGTCATTAGAGAAATGCAAATTAAAACCACATTGAGATTCCATCTCACTCCAAAAATAATGGCCAGGATCAAGAAAACTACCAACAACAAATGCTGGAGAGGCTGTGGGGAAAAAGGAACTCTTCCTACAATATTGGTGGGATTGTAGGCTGGTGCATCCACCTTGGAGGTCAGTCTGGAGATTTCTCAAAAAGCTGGGATTGGAAGTCCCATTTGACCCAGCTATTCCACTTCTAGGCATATTCCCAGAAGAACTGAAAACATCATACCACAGTGATATATATGCACCCATGTTTATAGCAGAACAATTTGTAATAGCCAGATGTTGGAAACAACTGAAGTGTCCATCAATTGAGGAATGGATAAAAAAGTTGTGGTGTTTTTATACAACAGAGTACTACTCAGCTGTAAAGAATGAGCACATTAAGATATTTATAAATAAATGGACGCAACTTGAGACCATACTCATAAGCAAAATAAATCAAACTCACATGTATAAATACTGTATAATCTCCCTATAGTAAGAAATGGTAAGAGTACATAGGAATTTGTGATAATCATATTCCCTATTACATTGCTTTGAAGCCTTACAATGTTTGCATTCATTAATTGGAATAGTTTTATCCTGGTTTGTTTGATTTTATTATGTCTGATGGTATGAACAGCTATTTTGAAGAAAACAAGACATTGTAATAGCCAGTGCTGATTTAATATCATCTTGCTTTGAAGTCCTACGATGCTTTTGTTCTTCTGTTTCCAATGGTTCTATCATGTTGTATCTTGTTGGATTTTATTATGTGTGATAGTATAAAGAAATTTTTATGGACAATGAGATGATACAGTAGCCATTGTTCATTTTCAGTTATTTGGTTCTGAACGCCCTATAATACTTTCATTCTCTTGAATGGTTTTTTATTATTTTGTTATGTTTGATACTATTTTATATGAAGGTATGCTCAACTATTTCAAAGAAAGAAACATTATGGCAGCTACTGTTATATCAGGTTGTCTTATAGTGAATCACTGTGTTGCTTAAATTGTTCTGTTCTGATCTGCTTTGTTATGTCCTCTTTTGTATTAATCTCTTTAAAATAAACAAGTAAAAAATTTATTCTTTGATTTAAATTGTATTTTGATTATTAAAGCTAAATTTTGCATTGCTGTTTTACATATACATTAATACAACAGTTTTAAAATTTCCCAGGTATCTTTTTCTGAAATTGGAAAATGGCTATTTGATGCAGAACACCACAATGGGTCATCAGAACAGTTGGTTTGATCAATGGAGATAAGCAACTGAAGTGGAGACTTTCAGTGAGCACAGCTGTGGAAATATCCTTGTGTAAACAAGGTCATGCAAGACCCATATTCTTCTGCCAATACACATGGCCACAGTAAATTGATCCAAGAGCCATCTTGCTCTGGCCTTCTTCCAAATCAGTGATGAACCTGTTTATCAATGAGACCTTGACCATGGTATTCCTTAAACTATAAGAGATGGAACACTTTGTAATATATTTTCAAATTGGAAGTCACTTAACCTCTTAGCACCCTAAGAAGGTTTATGAACCAAACGCATGCTAAGAAATATTTTGAAAAGAACCAATTAGGAAAAGCTTCAATGTAGTAGACTGTGATTTTCTCCAAATTCTATCTAAAATATGTTTTCAGAATTTAAAGTTTATAGTGCTATTTACTCTGTAAAAAAGCAAAGCTAAAATGGGATGCAGTAAAATGCTAGGATATCATCCAACTATTGCTTGGAAATGAAAATTCCCTACTGGGAATAGGTCTTTGAAATGGGACATCTGGGTTTTACTAAGTGGGTAATTAAAAGTTTGAAATCTTGCCTGGAAAATGAGACAAAAGCTCAAATTACCAAGATAGGTGAGACATCCCCCCTCCCCCGTCTTTATCATAGGAATGGGGGGAATCCAACCTCTAACAAAACAAGGCAGAGAATGTGTAGTGTGAAACCACCCAAGGACAAAGGGGACTCTGGAATCTGATTTCTAGGGGATATTTGTCGGAATACGTGCTATACTTCCTGCAGCTAATGAGACACACTGTGTAGCAGTCATCACAGACTGGCTAATTCTCAGTCCAGTAAATTGTCACCCTGCAATGTCCTCTTCTGCTTCTCAACTCACAGTCAAGACGTTGGCTTTCTAGGCAAAGCATCAGGGACCAGCTCACAGTAAGAATCACATCTACTATTTCATTTGAGTAACTTCTAAAGCTTATGGATAAATCTCAGAGGTCCCAATTTTAAGTAAAAGACAGTCTGGTTGAACTTTGTTCTGAGAATAAATAGATTATACAGTAAAATAGTGAGCAAACACAAGAATGTAGTTAAATAGACTTTGGGTGGCCTTCCCCAATCAACATATAAAAGAGCCGTCTCCATAGTATAAAAAATCCACTTGATTTTTCTGTGACATTTTGGTGTAAAGAACATTGCATACTACATCTAGCTAGGGTTAGGGATTAAAGAAAACATACATTGAAGACTGCTCAAGAAAAATCACCACTTATCTCCATATTTCAATATGTGCCTCCTAGTAATGACATTCTGCTCAGCAGGTTGTGTCATCCTTGGTGTACTCTATAACATCAGCTGACCATTAACATCAATATCTCTAGAGTCTTTGCATCACAATCCTCCAGGAGGCCATAAAGAATCATGGTACACAGCTTGAAATATTTCATTCTTCACAAATTTATAAAATAGTAGGGAAACTGTAAAGTATAATATTAGAGTAAAAATAGGAGTGGTGTGCTATGCTAAGAAAATGTTTAGTTAGTTAGTAAGTGACAATTAGTTTAATTTAGCACCAAAGGAGGAATTTCCTGAGGCTAAGTGCTAATGCACATTAGTGTTGCACAATTATAATTTAGAAAAGTTCAGTATTTGTCCTAATGTTGAAAATTTTCTCCTAGAGGAAAAATATTTTAGATGATCAAGTCTATTTTAATCTCATAGTAAAGTCCAACAGTGGTTTGTTCTTTTCAACACACACTGAAAACCAGAATAGACCAGAGGTTTCATTTGACGGTTCATTCAACTATTCCTGACACTGAGCAGCGTGTTGAAGTGCCCGGGCTTCCATTTTTCTTGTATGGGAATAACAATATGACTATTTGTGTGGGTAGTGCTAAGATCTTGATGAGAAGTAGTTCAACATTTCAAACAGCACAGTTAAATGAACAAACCATACAACTAAGCAAGATTATAGTGCTTTTCAACAATTGCCTAGAGCAACCTGGTGTCCCATTCTCACTTTTTAAACCAGAATATCCTCAAAATAAACAAAACAAAACATCTGTTATTTTTCAGGTCTATCAGAACACCCCGGGTATCTCCACCAGTTAGGCTATGTCAGCAGATCTAGCATTCCACTGAAACATCTTTGAACTTGGGATCTGTCCAGAAGTATTTTAGTGAACAAGAGTACGAGAGAAAGAAGGTACATCCACCTCCTTTCCAAATACACATATATAGCCAGGGGAACAAACCTGAGATTTCCTGGCTCTACACTCTCAAGGAGGAGGAGCACTGTACCATGAGCTACCCTCTCATTAGTAACCACAGGAGGCACAGTATCCCCAGGTGCTGGCACATTCCCCATCATGCCTCCACTGCTGCCAGCTGTCCTCTGTCACATCACAGTGCCCTTGTGACTCTAAGAGTCTTGTGAATCACAAGGGTGGTTGTAGCCGAAGACCAGAGAGTCAGTGACCTTTGGCTTAGATACATTGGCCGAGTCAAGATCATACTCACTTTATCAGCATTAATTTTAATTCACGTGCCCCTCTGCCCACACTTGCCTTAAAAGTAGTACAGAACTTAAAGTGGTGAAACAAGGAACAGAAAATGATATGGGACACATTCACATTGTAGTATTTAGGTGCCCCATCTTATCCCAGCACCAGAGGCGAATATTAAGGATAAATTCTTTTCCTCTGGGACAATTGGAATGGAAACTGGGTCATCAAAATAATTCTACTCTTCTGCTTATTCTGAATTTTGACTGGAATAAATAAACATTTAGCTCTTGTATAGAGTTACACTGATCTTATATCATCTCTCAGATTCTGAATCTCTCTAAAATTCATATCATTCAAACAATCAGTTTTGTAATAGAACAAAACCAGGGTGACATTTTTCCTCTGTGGAAGGTATCAAAAACAAGGTAATATTTTGTGTCTTTAAGAAAAGCAACCAAAATATAGATTCTCAACAGATGTTAAAAATTAACCTAACTGGATTCTGAACATGACATCTTAAAATAAATAATCCAATAAATACGTTTGACACATGGAAAAACTATGAAAAATCAGTAGGCACAAAAATAATTTGTCTCATACAATTCAGTGCTCAGGTCTGGATATCCTTTTGGGGTTTAAAAGACTCCAGAGTCAAACCATTGTATAAAATACAAGAAAAGTACAAATAAACCTTTTAAGTGACTTTTACCCCCAACATGATGAATGTAACAATCAAATGAAATAATCATGAAACGTCAAAGCACAAAATACATTTCCAGTGTGCACAAATAATCTAAATAAGATCTCTAAGACCCCAACAGTATATGAAGTTCCTCTTGAAACACGACCACAATCAAGCCCTGATCCAAAGTGTGATGATATAAATAGCAATGACTTTATATGCTGCTTTGTGAATTTGTCGCATACTTTAAAGCCCTTGAGGAGTGGAGTTCCTTTCTTCCCAAATCATCAATGGGTGCCTTTTGTTTTCCTTCTGCTTGGATTCATGAAAAATTTCTAGAGATAGCCAGGGCACCACACTCACGCTGCCTGCAGACTGTGTGACACACAGAACTTTCATGCCTGTAAAAGATCCCTGGGGAGCCCTCTCTGCAGCAGAGTTTGCCGAGGTTCACAAATTCTCTCTTGTACTTCTGTAAATATCAGGAAGAGGTAAACATGGAGAAAGAAAAAAAATGCAAGAGCATAGTAAAAGCATGTTAATGAGAACAATAGACTGAGAAGACAGAAGCTTCTGCTTAAATACCAAGGGGCAAAAAACAACCTACTGATAATAAACTCACTAAATTAGGGTACTGAATGATTGTTAAAAGAAATAATGATCCCCAAACCATTTAAAATTGAATATTGACGGAATATATAGAAGGTCTTACAAAAGGCCAGAGTAACCACAGCTCCTACAGCAGAACGCAGTCTTGATTCTTTACATAGTTTTTAATTTACCATTTTCTAAGACATTCTCTGAAACTAAAAATATCTAATATTTACATAGCTATTATTTACCAGACCTCACACTGTGTACTGTAAGTATGTTAACTCTTTATCCTCATAAAAACAATTGCTGCTATCATCTCCCTATTGTAAATGAGTCACTAAGAAGCTAACTGACTTGCCTGAAGTCACAAGGAATTGAGCCACGAAAGACTCGAGACGAGAACATGACTCCAGCATGGATCTCTTCTCGTGCAGAGATTCACGTACTTGGTTTAAAATATCACCCAAGCTTGAATTACCCAACTCATCCTTCAACAACTGTTAGACATGCGTGAGTGAAGCAGAGTTACGAAACAGGTGAAATTGATCTGGTTCATGCCTTTCTCTGTCTCCTCTCAGGACTCAGGTACTTATCAGCCTGCTCTTATTAACAAACAGGGGCTCCATTTTCTCTACCTTTCCCCAAAACAAAATGTGCTGCCAGTTTTAAAAGTGACTTAGTAAGCACATTGCAACGAAGTACAAGTGACCAGAGCTTTGCATATTAGCAGTGTGCGCTAAGTATTTATTGAATGGCTATTAATAGTAGTCATTGCCTCTGTCAAGAATATCTTATTGATTTTCTGATACCAAAACCTGTAGGGCTCTGTAGCAGATAGGTTTCAAACCTTTATACTGCTTTCAAATAATAACAATTTCAAATAATCCTGTATAGTTTGCAAAACTGATCTCTTGTTAATTTAAGTTGTAAATTTTTTAAGAGAAAGGAGAGAAAATTGCAAAGAGGGCCTGAATGGTACTGAAGAAAATTAAAACAGAGATGAGTGTACCTTTGTATAGGGTAAAGGGTAGTGCAAGCGATTTATAGGTGAAAGGGTTAGAGAGGGAGGAAAGTCATTTCTGCAGGTGGAACTTCAACAGCGCAGCATCCCACAAAAACTGAGAGCTCGTGCAGCGGAGAACATCTGCTGGCTGTTTCCAAATGAAGGAGAATCATTTTCCAATGAGAAAATAGCGGTGAAGGATCATCTCGGACTGGGAATAAAACTGAATCTTCACAGCGCCAGCATCAGGCTTACTTTTTAAATATTCCCTCAACATTTGGATGTGCAGTGAGACAGAATGCAAGTCCTCAGAGTTAAAAGCATATTGGAAAAGTAGTACCATTCAGCCTTTGCCTAATTTAAAATACAGAAGCTTTATTAGGTTGAACCACATAAAGCTGCCATTTTTATAATTCAAAAATGATCAAATTGAGGCAATTTCACTTGGCTTACCCTAAAAGAATACGATGTACTAATCAATGGGTGGCTGTAAATCACAGTAATGCCTGAGAGTTCAAAGTCATATTTGGTCCATAAACTGATCTTGCTATGGTCACACAGCTGGTGAATGGAAAGCATTCTGATCTGCAAGGTCTTCTTGCACTAGGCCTTACGTGCCTTCCCTCAAGCATATATGCATCCAGCAAATATGTGTAACAACATTTACCGTATCACTTTTTGATGTAGAAGAGTCACCTGCTATTTCTTGCCCAACTGTTGGCCTCAAAGCAACCAACTGGGAAGCTCTGAGTGATTCTGGGGTGAGTCAGATGGAAATTTTAAGAGAAGGTGAGGGGCTGGTGATAAGAAATGACACAGAGGAGTGGCAGGGCTTCTAAGGAGATTCTTCTGGTTTTTTCAGGAAAACAAATCTCTTGATAGACCATTTTAGATACCGTAATAAAGCAGCCAAAGGAGCCAGTCTGAGCAGGAGCAGCTGTAAGGAGTCCCTGCAGAGCTGCCTGGAGTCACAGCTGCTCTACCTGAATGAGGTCTGTCAGGAGTCAGCAATGTTAGCACGGGTGCAGCCCTGTCCAGGAAAATGGTCTAAGGTAGCCCCGGATTGTCTAGTATTCATCAGAAATGCAAATTCTCAGGTCCTGCTCTAGACAGTCAAAATCAGAGAGTCCAGGAGCAGAGCCCCTGAGTCTGAGTTTCAGCCAGTCCTTCCAGTGATTGGATGTGGACCAAAGTGTGAGGAACACCATTTTAGGAAAAAGGGATCATCATGCTAGTGATTGAGAAGTTTGAGAGCAGGGAAGCGCCCGAAAAGTAGCAAAAGAATTTGAATACCCAGAAACCCAAATTAGAACTTTGCACCTGCAGGCAAAATCATGAAACTGTCCCTCACTAGGCATTGAGTTAAATGGAAAATAAGATTACAAATAATGGCATTAATTCTTACTGAGGAATTACAGAATTACGATCTCCCAGGTTATGGATTAAGTACTTTAGATAGATTTTTTCTACTCCGCAAAGTACTTAAAACACAAAAACAGATTTAAAAACCTAATAAATAGAATAAGGTATAAGTCAAAAAAACATCTTGGTTTCATGCATTTTGCATGTGATTTAACCTAATTCAAGTGAGGCAGTCGGATTCTACTCAGCGATCTGATGCATTTCATGGGACTTCCTAATGCCTCCCATCTTTCATTCCCATTGCAAAAGCATGCCCATCCTCTACACACTTCTCAATCAAAGCACTGTATCTCCCAAACAAGGTGAGAGTAAAGAAGAATGTCTACTGTTCTTGGTGAGTTCTCTCCCAAAGCACTTTCTAGTTTAAGGAAAAGGATTCATCAGAGAACAAAGGACCTAGCGCCACCTAGTGGATAAATTAGGTACCACTTATTTCATAGGCCTTTCACGGGCAAAGCACAATGAAACAGGAATCTATTTCTGACATTCTACTACAAAACTAGCAAACCTCAGTACAAGCAGAGCCGTGCCGAGAAATGAGACTCTATTTCTGAACACCATCCTATATTGTTAGCAGTGACACATTTCAGGGGAATACAAGAAAGGACTTACCCAACTAGAAACCCCAGAACTCCCAGTATCTTTCCCATTCTATAAATGAACACCTTACTGTTTGACTCCTTTGTATCTTGCTGGTAGGAACAGAATAAAGTATTATACATTCAAGTAGGAAATGCTAGGTTTTCTTAACTGCCACAAAGCCCAGTTAGGTTTCCTTAAATAATGAATGAAAGGTACCGTTCATTCCTGCCTACCATTCTGGGAAGAGCAATACAAGAGGGCAGGTGAAGAAGTGGTTCACAGGAAAATAAAGCACTCAGCTTTGGCTTGGCTAGTGACAGTTAAACCAAGGACAGGATTTTTTTAAACCAGACAACCTGCCTCCAGGTAGACTCATGAAGAAATGGAGCCACTGTCCCTGTTCATGCCCGTGTCACTCAGAATTGTTCAAGGGCACTTCTTGTGGTTCTGTGATCTTCACCAACCAAACAAAACTCCAATCTGTCCAAGTCGCTCACAGCAGCAACATTTTTCAGCCTGCAGAATTTATTAGCTCGAATAATTGGGTTCTATGCTGTCGCAGGCCCAGGAGCCACTGAATTAAATGAAGTTGTTCCTGTTCACCAAAACCCAGGCTTCATATGGCATTTAGAAAATGAAACTTCTAAACAAGGACCTGATCCTCTTTGAATGGTACCTGCCAAGGTATTTATGTGTCCTTCAGTATTGGCTAATGGTGCTTTCTTTCTCTTTTTATGGTAAAGTTTCCTTTACGACTGCTGATTGTGAGACAAACAATGGTTGACCCTGACCTAGAGTGGTTGGTGAGCTTATCACAAACTCTACTCACATGCTGCACATTTTGAAATGTTGTACCCAAACAGACTATCTGTATTAGCAATAGAATTTTAAACTCTAATTTAAAATAGCCAAGACTTCCAAAATAAAGTATTTTTTAGGAAAATGAAATGTTCGTTGTAATTTTTAATATCCTCACAGATAGTTTATGCTCAGTGGCTAATTCCTTCAGCTCACAAAAATTAGAGGTCTTCCCAGCTTTCCCAGACAAGACAGAAGATCTCTTATCTCAGCTCTACTGCACATATCTTGAAGCAGAGGGTCCTGCTTCTACTTCTGTACTTATTCTGGTAGCTCTCTCCTGGTGGAAATATTGATTTTTCTCTTCAGTAGTTAAGAATGCATTGTGTGTCTGCGAACACAGGCTCTAGAAATTCAAGGAGACCTAAAACACAGTCCCCGCTCCCAAGGAGCTTAGATTTCTATCTCCGGGGCTGTTCTTATCAGCTCAGTTACTTGGTTTTATTCATCGACTGTAAAGGTCGAGGATCATTAGTGATCACCTGTCCTCCGCAGCAGCTCTTAAAAGACCCCACATTGGCGCTGCCCTAGATTTTCCCATGGCTTCTGCCTCACCCACAGCTGCCATCTCTGGTCCAGGCTTCTCACTGAGCAATGCTGAAGCTGTTAGACTGTTTCACTGTTTCTACGTTTCAACTTTTGCAAGAACAAGAGAGACAGGGTGAGAGGGAATAATCCCTGATATTCTGGAAAGTTTGAAAACAAAGGAATTGTCACCCATCCCTCTTTGGTCCACACATGGACTCTAAATAATGTCAGAGAGCAGCTGCAGTACCAGCCTAATGACAGTCTGAGGAGTCTGAGGCAGTGCCCTCCACAGATGGCCAGCAAGGAGCCCAGGCAGCCGCCACCTGACGTGGAGGTTGTACTCTGGAGACCCCACTCAATAACAAAGCTCCTGCTTATCCTCACAACTCTTCCTGTCTCCCCCCATAGAGGATTTTATTTTGTCATTCTAATTTGACACAAATATGCCTTTTTATAAGTCACACCCAGAACAGAGAGAAGGCTTCTTCTTTGTCTCCCTTCTGAGATGTTTGGTCTCTTTCTATGGGCTCAGAGGCCAGATATTTAATGCCATTTTGAATTTGACTGAGAATAGAGCTACTATTTCTTACCTCACTTCTAAGAGAAATAGCAATGCCTACAGCACAGATTTAGGCACTCAGGGAAAGCGAGTTTGCTGATCCAAGGAGGAAGAAGTTCAAGCTTATCCTGCCTTCTGATACGTAAAGTTTGAAAATGAAGCTTTATGAATTGGAACTTCTCTTATTTAGGCAATGACTGAATGACGCTCTAAACCCACTGAAAGTGCAATACTATCTCATGTTCAGGAGACTCCCGGAAATAAATGGACTACATAACAATTCAGGAAGGTCCAGCATCTCAGGCATCCTCAATCCGTACATTCCAAGAGCTTGAATCTCTCTAGAGTTGATGCACATATTTCTAGCTGCCTGTGGTCATCCAAGCATGAGGGTGGGAACAAAAACTCAGCATAAATTTGCTAATCAAAATTTGTCTAAGTCCAAGTTAAGCACCTGACTCATCTGTCTCTTCTAGTAAATGATTCTTCCTAATATTACTGCAAAATAACGCTTGCTTTGATTTGTTCCTATTTAGCCATCTTTGATTATAAATGATTTTGCTTACATTTAATCTACCAGTTCATGAGATAATTTATTATCTGAGATCTGCAAAGTGCCTCCATTTACTATTACTATATCCATGTCATTTTTCCCAAACTTCACTCTGGAATATTATGACAAAATAGCAAGAACATAATTTTAACTCACATAAAAATTATTACCATGCAGCTGTGCAAGTATTTCTTTCCTGTATTGAAGTCCACAATCAATTCTATTCGGGTGTACTATACAGAGAAAGTAATAATTTAACAACCCTTGGTTTTTCTCCCTCTTCCTGAAATCTATTGAGGAGGTAGTTAAAGGCTCAAAAACCTAAGCTCTATGCCAAATATCTGCAACAGTCCGTCTGCAAAAGCTTGAATGAAATAATTAAGAAGCTGTTTAAGGAACCATTTGCTACAAACCAGATTGAGGGATTTGAAATATGTACAAATATTTTTTAAATAATGCCCCAAAGGGGAAATTCATACTAATAAGTGAGGCCTGCTGCATTTCCTGCCGCTGCCTCTGCACCCTGGGAGTACACATGAGTAAACAGAAACAGGTTCCAACATTTTTCGTCTTCCCTAAGGTATCTGAAAGAAATGCTCTGATTTTAACCGCTACAAATCTGGGGCAGAGCTTTTTCTAATAAGATTCCATAATCTTCACAGCACAATACTCTGTATGTTAAGGTAATCCTACGACTCATAATTCCCCAGCCATTAGTGTGCCAGGGCGAACTTCTGAGACTCAGATAACATTAAGGCTGTGGTTTATGCCCTGATTGATAACACAGTCAATGGAGGCAACCTGTCCCAGAGAAAGGATCCAAAAAGCTTTGCATAGTGTTTACGATAAAGATAACCTCCTGGCTGACATCTATAGAGGCAAACCTTTGATGGATGAAAGAGGCTGTAAGATCCTGTGCACCCTGATAGCTCCGGTGAATTTCTCGTATATCACTCTTTAGACAATTATAGCACTTTAGTGATTCTATTTGGTCACAAATGCTTAACTGATTTTAAAGCAATGTATTTTGCAGAGAATATTTGATAAATATAATGAAATCATTTTTATGCTAGTTCTCAGGGGACAGGGCAGGGAAAGGCTGTTAAAAGACAGTATTTCTTTGTTATACATCAGAATAGATTCTGGATTGTTACAGGAGCCTAGGTCTAATTGAAATGTTTAAAAGCCTCCAATACCAATAAATTCTCTAACTCGCTGGTACTCAATATGTGGCCAGCAGCCTCAGTGTCACCAGCACTTATCAGAAATATAGGATCTCAGGTCCCACTCTATACCCACTGAGGTACAACCTAATGAAAGTTAATAGATATCCCCTCTCCAAGGATTTCCATTCACTCTGAAGTGTAGGAAGTGCTCCTCTATTCCATGTGAGCACAAGTCACATCAGTAAGCAGCAGGAAGGGCTGGAATGAGGCCACAAGTGACCTGGTCATCCCACATCTCTGACCTCCTACCCGATCCCTTGTGGCGCTGACCAGCAGACTTAGATTGGAATTGAAATAAATAAATACACAGGAATACCACACCTTCGAAGAAAGAAACAAGAGCAAGCACTTGCAGAAAATCTAGTAGAAGACAGTGCATGGTTTATTGTGAAAACCCTTAAACTGGACCAGAATAACTTGGGGCATGGATGGAGTATGTACAGAGAACTCTGTATAGACTGAAGTTGATCAACTCCTCATCTATACTTAAAATTTAATCTACCATGACTCCATCCATTCCTAATAGACTTCAGCAGGATTTTACAAAATATTCCAATTTAAATCAAGGCTTATTATGTATATAAGGTCAAAATGATATATCTAAAGTGAATAGAAAAATATTATTTGGATACTGATCTCATGATACACTTGTGAAGTTTGTGGTTATCCCGAATGTGGGACAAGTTTCTCTTTGTAACCACCTTAGAGATCAATGGTAGCTTTGAGACTCTCCTAACTGATTGAACAGTAACTTTTTGAGCTACAAAATGAAATTCCCTAGACATCTTTAAAAGAATAACAAGCAGTATAAATATCAACTTGCTTATCTACCTCTGCTACAAACCAAGGTAGAATGCTTTGTGCAGGATATAGAGATCAAACGGATTGGTGTCACCCCAGAAAGACCCCTAAAAGTATCCTTTGCTGAACAGAGAATATTTAACATCCAAGTGGCAACTTTTGGGAACAGAATCTACTAAACTGCTTTATTGTTGGTCAAAGAGACTATGCAATTTGATTATTTCCTTATAATATCAAAGAGCCAGATTTATCAACTTTTATGTTTTGCAAGAAATGAAAAATATGAGAACTGGGTAATTTTATTTTTGTAGTGTTGTGTCAATCAAGAGTAGCTCTAGGGTCCTCTCACTGTTTTGCATTCCATCAGAACAGCTGGAGGCTGAGCTGGATACAGCACAGTGATTCGGTAAAGGGATACAAAGGTCTGACATAAACAATAGAGCTCAAATCTTTCCAAAGTTATTGTATTACCATACAAAATATTCTGCAGCCAAACTAGGTCATAAGACCACAGCAAAGACCCCAAAAGAAAGTTTATTATTGTTTTGTTCTATTTCTCCGGAATCTTTGTGCTTGAAATATTGTGTAATGACATCTACCATCTATCTATACGTTGTTTACACTTAACAAATCACTGTCACATACACTATTTTATTTCTTACACAGAAGATACCTGTAGGGAATATATTCAAACACCTGTATTATAACATAAGAAACTCAAATTCCAAGCACTGTCCAAATTCTCATGGGCAGATCAATACTACACTTAACTAACCCAATGCATTATTTTATATGTCAAATTGACCAAATCATAAGATGCCTAGCTATCTGGTTAAACATTGTTTCTTGGTGTGTCAGTAAGGTTATCTAAGAAAGCTTAGCTTTTGTGTTAGTGAACTGAATACATTAGGTGGCCCTCCCCAACCTGGATAAGCATCATACAATGCACTGAGGGTCTGAATAGTACAAAAAGGATGGAGAAGTGAATTCAGAGGAAGGCTGAATTCACTGTCTGCCTGATGGCTTGAGCTAAGATATGACATTGGTCCTTTCCCCCTGCACTCCTGGTTTTCAGCTTTCCAGATTTGGACTTGAGCCTACACTGTTCATCTGCTAGCTCTCAGGCTTCCGAACTACGTCATCACGCAAACATTAGGTTGGAATTTTCAGCCTCTGTGACTGCTAATGAGTTAATTCCTGACAATAAATTTATTTCTAGATGTGTTCCTTTGGTTCTGCTTGTTTTGAAAATTCAAATACATCAAAAATGGGATATATCAAAACTCTGCTTAACCCCTCCTAAAGAAATTCAAAAATTTACTCCCCCAAACAGAGTTGAATTGTAAATAAAGAAAAATTAAAGCCTTCATGCAGTGTCATCTCCTAGAATATTGTCACTGTGAAAAGTTCTACCTCCTAATATCCTTCTCCGTGTTTTAGACTATTATTCATCTGTAAGAATCCACACAATTATTTCCTCTCTCTTGAACCTTCCATTGATACCACATCCAGAAGTGAACAGCCTTTCCTTTGGACTTGGACAGTAGTAATACAGACTGGACATCACTGTCATACAATACCTTTATGAAACCAACACCCTTTCAATTTGGATGACAGATGGAGAGTGGCTCTCACTGACAAAATTAGAAGCACTGGAGACTCGTGGGTGATGAAAATGAGAGTCCTCCACACCGCTGCAGGAAGAGCGGGTAAGAACGCATTAAACACTGTATCTTACATTCCTCAGAGACTGTACTTGAGGCTGGATTCCAAACTAGTCCTTTGTCCAGCCAGTTCTTTAAGGGATTCCTAACTGCAGGATGCTTCTAAAAATGATGTTAACTTGGTTTACCCTTTTATACGCATTGTACGCAGAGCTCCAGGAAGGCAGGACTTTTATCAGTTACTTGTCCTTTCTGAGGTGTTTCCTAACTGAGCTTCATGGTCACACTCATTCAAAATGATCCTTTCACTTCACCACCTCTGTTCCTTCCTCTTCTTGACTGACCTTCACATATTAGAGCGGCCAGCTCTCGGTCTTCAGAGCTGTCCTCTGTCTTCATTCCTACCTCTGAGCTCATCCACATCTTTAAACGAACTGAGATATGCTGACAATATTCTCTGATGTCCAGCCAGAACTGCTCTCTTGGGTTCTGGGCTCGTTTCTTTTATTCTCTTTTGACATCTCTGGGCTACCTAATAAGTATCTCAAACTTTAAATGTCTATAAGCCAAATTCTCCATCACATTTCCTGTCCTCATATCGTCTCAGAGAAGCTCCAGCCCACCCAAGTGTTCAGGTCAAACTGTAATCCTTGATCTTTCTCTTTACCTCACATTTCATAGCTTCCTTTTAAGTATCCATGGATATACAATGCCATGATTTAGACCAAAAGCCCAGAGAAAATTATATGAAAATGGAAGAGCTAATTCTACTCACATCACAACTCTTAATCAGGATGATACTGATTTTTGTTGTTTTTAAAGGAAAATTGAAGATAGCTCTGCACACTAAATAACATAGAAAAAATGGCTTTCTATGTATTTAATCTGCAGCAGTTATTCTAGCCTAAAACGTGGTGAAACTAAAATGTTTGAACCTAAAATTATACTTCTCAAAACTTATGGTATCTATTTTGTGTTGTCCTTAACCAAAAAAATAAAGTACGTGTAAAGTTAGTTAATGTCTTCTTTGCTCCAGGTGCTCTTCACGACTTGCCATCCTCCTATTCCTACATGAAAATTAAAGCACCATCAGTCCTAACTTAAAACATTACTAGGTCAAAAGTGTTTTCTAGTCATATGATGTCATCTTCTACATTTATTTCATTTTCCAAAAGTCCCATTTGCAAATTATTCCTGATACCAAATACCCATAAACGATTAAGCACATAATAATTGTAAATTGAAAAATCTACATATAGGATTAGCTCAATTACTCATTTTGTGAATAATTTAAACCTCCAAAGAAACTTACATCCCATTGCTGTGTTATTTATTCTGGAATTATAAATGCAGCAAGCCTGTATTTATACAGGCTCCACCAATTTGGCATTTGAAGAAATTCAGACAAGGTGAAAGCTGGAAGTTATCTTTGATTAGGATGCTTCTCTAATAGGATGAATAGATTAATCTTACAGCCAAATATAAAGAATAAAATTCAGAGTAAGAAGTATTACAGAAACCTTGGAAATAATAAGACCATCCTTTTTAAACTTAAACTAAAAAGGTACTCAAATATTCACTCAATTATTTGAGTATAATTTTCTAAAGTATCCAAATTTATCAGTATGGTCTTTTTGATTTTGTCTCAAAGATTCTCTCAAATCTTTCCTCTTATTATTTAATCTATAAATATCAGTATTAACCATATAATTTACACTGATTTATAACTATTCTAGTAGTAGTAGTAGTAGTTTAAAAGCAATAAGCTACATTACCATTTCTTTTAAAATGCCATAAACTAGATCACTTACAAAGTACAGAAATTTTTTTCTCTCAGTTTTGAGGCTAGGAAAGCCTGATGAAAGCCATGAACTTTCTGGTCCACAGATGGCATCTTCTAGCTGGTCCCGGGAAGGGAGTAGAAAGCTTTTCTCGGGTTCTTTTTACAATAGGATAAATAGAATTCCTAAAGTTTCGGCCCTAAACTGGAGGTTAGGGTGTCAACAAATGACTTTAGGGAGCACACAAAAACCCAGACCATGCCAACAATGAAAATAAATTCTGTAATTCAATACTGTTGGTTTAGAATTGCTCTCTCTCATTTAGTGGAAATTATTAGTGTGTTAGTACAAAAGAATTCTACATGTGAATATAAAAAAACTTTAAAGATCACTAAGAGTTTGTTTCTAATTCTTTGTTGAGGTGTGTTGCACCTAAACATAATACAATTTCTAAATAAATTTCTTTTCAATTTAAAGTAATCTTATTTTAGTGAATTTGTTTCTTGTCTTTGAGACAGAAAAATGCTTGTTTTGAAAATTTAAAAAAATGCTTTCAAATTAATTACATTCTAACCTTCATGAAAATTGTGTGGTCTAAATTTCACTGAAAGACTCACTAATACAAATAATGCCAATGCTTAGTGTGACTTTGATAAGGACAGACTTTGAAAACTGCTAATTAACTTGGAAGATTTTGCTTTAACCTTCCCTCTTAAAAATGCAAAAATTGCTTTTTGTTGACCTTTATTGCCTTGCTCTTTTTATTATTTGAAATATCTCAAAGAGCCACCAGACCCACATATCAAATAATCCAGGCATAAATCAAAACCATCCCAGCACACACGTTAGGATATGGGAAAAAAGCGTATTTTGCACCTGATGGTCAACAAACTAGCAGTTTGCTTTTCCAGAAGGGAAGGGAATTTCAGTGACAGGAGTCCTCTGAAACCTTCTGTGTCTGTTTCCCTGAGATTCAAATATGGTCTTGTTCTTTCTCTCAGAGCCTGAAGGCTTGAAAGTCATCCAAGAGCCCAGGACCAATCTAAAGTAGATTGGCTTATACTCAAATTTAATGAAACTTTCTTCGAGGGAACTGATTTCCCTCATTATCCTCTATGTAGATAATATGTGGAATTAATTCTCCTTCACTAAGTTATCATTACATCAAGCAGACAAACACAGATATAATGTTATTAAAAGTAATAGCATGAGTTCAGTCACTGTTAACTTTAATGGTTTGTATCCTCTCCAGTGTCCCAGAGAAATGCCTCTATCTCACTGCTTAAGCAGATTAAAGGTCAGGGTTAAGGTCACTAATTTCATGCTCACTAGAGACAGATCTGTTCTCTCTCAGGCCTGACTCCTGTGGAGCACAGAATAAACCTAGGAGGAGCACACATCGCTGTACCAAAAGATTTCTTTCTAACTGTGGCGGTGACAGAAATTTATTTCACAATAATAAATGTGTGGGAATGCAATTTTATTTTTGCAATAAAATTATTAAAAATTATGTATGAGATATTTAATTAACATTTGTTATGAATTTTTCCTTTCTGGGTCTTGGAACTGGTGTTTCTTCTTTAATATTCAACAATCATACTTACACACTTATTAATATTCAGTGTGAGTAAAGACTGAGCAGGTAACACCTCCACTTTCTAAGCATCAATCTTGTTGCTCATTTTGTTGAAATAAAACCTAATCAACCTTTTTTGCTGCATAAAGCATCTTGGCAGTATAAAAAAAGGAACTAGAGAACAGTAAGCTCCAGGTAAGAGACATACAATTGCATATATTAATGAATGCATATTCTCATATATGTGTGTGTCTGTGTGTGGGGTTTCATTTGGTTTCATTCATTCAGTGAGCATGGATTGAGCTCTGACTCTGTGTTAGGCACTGTATTAATGTTAAGAATACAGAGACAAAGGATAAAGGCTGTGTGAGCATAAATTAATAAGCGAGATTCAAAAACAAGTTCTTAGGAATAAAACAATAAGAAGAAAAATAAGGCTTCCAGCCAAGATGCGGTCAGGTGAACCAAATTTTTTCAACTGTTTGAAACAACTAACATGCCAGACAAAATATGTAAAACTATAATTGTCAACACATTAGAAATGCAGGTAGGTGGTCTCTGAAAAACATGAAACAAAGGGCCCTACCTAAAAATGACCCAGGATATTTACCCAAGAATGTGTCCAGGCTGGGATACACGGAGAAGGAACCAAATAGAGACAGTGAACTCCCTGCAGTAAAGAGACCAAGATGGAGGACCAAGGACGTCAGGATTACTAGTGTTTACAGGTGGGATCCCTGAGAAAGAGAAACACAGGAAGAGAATTCTGGGGGAGCTACAGATGGTTCCTACAATGAGCAGTTAAATACTGAAGAGAAACTTCATGTAAGGAAACTGCCGGAGGCCAGGAAGGGAACAGCTCAGAGGGTCCGAGGTGACAGGCTCAGGAATCATGCATGGACAAAGATCACGCTCTTCTTCACACTCTTTCAAAATGAAAAACCTTATCAGTCACTGATATTGGTTAAAACACGAAGAATATTGTTGCCTCCAAAGTGGTGACAAACACTGCTGTAGTTTCTTCTAACAAATACTCAAGGCAAGACTCTATAGAATTAACATATTTTCAAGTAACTTAGCCAAATTAGAGTATAAAGCCCAAAAATATTTTTTTCAGAAATACAATACCCATCATTCATTAGGGAAAAGTTCAAAATACCTGGCATCCACGAGAAATGATCAAGGAAACAAAGAAGGAAACTACAACCCACAATGAGGAAAAACATTAACTCAGATGTGACACAGATGTTATCAAACCATTATTATAATCCTATTTGACATATTCAAAATATAGAGAAAAGATTGAACATCTTAGGTAAAAAACATAACAAAGATACAATTTGAGCTCCTAGAAACAGAAATTACAATGTCTGCTTGTAAAATACTGCTGGGAATAAGGGCAGATGACATTTCAGAAAAAAAGATTAGTAAACCTGAAGACATAGTAATAAAAATGATTCAGAATAAAAGACAATGAAAAAATGCTAACATAAAATGAACAAACATCAGTGCAATGTTAGACCATTTCAAGTGACCATTATGTGAGTAACTGAACCCTCTAAAAGAGATAGGACAGAAATTTTTTTTAAAAAACTGACAAATTAGGACTGGGGATTTAGCTCAGCAGCATAAACACCTGCCTTGCAAGTGTGCAGTCATGAATTCAATCCCTGGTACCGATTTTTTAAAAAGCCTATAAAAACTGACAAATAGTGAAATTTGATGAAAACTCTAAGCTCTACTTCCAAGAAATTAATAAATTTTATAGACTAGTCAAGTACTTAAATGGACATATAGATTAAGAGAGAGAATATATCCATATAAAGAAGTTAGGCCACAGAAAGCTACATATGTATAAGTACACACACACACATACATGTTAAAAAAACTGAAGCAGATAATAAGCCAAATATTTACAGACAGTTATAAAAAGAAAATCTTAGAAGAAACAGAGGGAAAAATACAAATTACATACACAAGCACAAATGTATGGGGGCTGGGGATTTAGCTCAGCGGCATAAGTGCCTGCCTTGCAAGCAGTCAGTTGTGAGTTCGATCCCCGGTACCGATAGAAAGGAAAAAGACAAAAACAAAAAACAAATGTATGTATATGTATGTGAAAACATAAGCCAGAAGACAGTATAGCAAATATTTAAAACGCTAAAAGAAAAAAATTTACCTAGAATTTCCTAGTCTGAAAAAATATCTTTCAAAAATAAAAGAATATTAAAGAGTTTTTTTTTCAAATATGCAAGTGCTTAAATAACTCTTTACCAGCAAAAAGAAACTTTAATAAATGTTAAATAAAGTCCTTTAAGCAAAGGAGAATCATGCTAGATCTACCCAACAGAATAAAGAGAAATGAAAGTAATTAATGCATGGGTAAGCCTCCAGGTTTTATTTGTATTACTTAAATACCTTAAAAGATAATTGATAAAGTGAAAACAGTAGCATTGCATTGTGGGGGTTAAAATTGTATTAAGTACAATGTGTGGCAATAGCAGCCCAAAATGTGCACTGTAAACACCAAAGGGACTGCTTAGATGTCAAAATCAAGAGTTTAGTTAATGAACAATTAAGAATGGAGATAGAATCCCAACACACTGAGAGAAGAGGTCAAGTACACACAGGAAAAATGAGACAAATAGGAAACAAAGAATAGGTAGATTATATTTAAACCAAAACATTAATAAGTACATTAAAAGTAAACAGTCTAAGCACACATTTGAAATGCAGACTGTAAAATTCAATAAAAGAGAAATGACTGTATGTTACCTAGAAAAAATTCTTGTTAAACACAAAGATACAAATAAATTAAAAGTACAAAAATGAGGACCAAACGGAGGAAATCAAGAACAGGAGGAGTGAATACACTGCTATCAGACAATTTAAATCTGAAAGATGAAGTGAGTAGCCCAAAGCCTACGAAATAGCTTGGATTTCTAGTTAAAAATATCTTCCCACAAAGGAAACACTATGGCATCCCTGTGAATTAGTCACAATCCATTACACAATAGCTACAATTTAAAGGACAAGAGACATAATTTGGCTCACAGTTTCAGGGGGTTCAGTATAGAATTAGTTCGTTCCAAGGCGGAAACTTCAATACAGAAGGGTGTGGTCGGGCAAAGATACTTAGTTCATGGCAGCTGGAAAGCAGAGCAGAAATAGTGACAGAGAAGAATTGGTGAAGGATGAGATATAGCACCCAAGGTCATATCTCTAGCGCCCAAGCATACACTCCTGGAAGTGTGCTTTACTAATGCTCACACTGGCTCCAAAGTCAATCAAGCTGACATAAATTTAACTACCATATTTCACAGTACTTGCCTGGCTCGTTTCATGGCAGATATGTTATTGCAGAAGCACACAGCAGAGAAAAGCTGTTCAAATCATGGTTGCTAGGAAGCAGAGAGAAAAGCAAGGCATTGAGAAAAGAACACACCCTTACAGGTCACACTCCAGTGATCCACCTCTAATCAAGCCCCACCTCATATTAACAAATCATCAACAAGTATGTTCCTAATGCCTTCCATACACATGTGACTTTTAGGGGGGGGGGAATTTAGATCTAAACCATAACATTATGCTCTGGGCCCTCAAAAGACTCATATCTATCTCATTATACAAAATCCACTTATTTCCTGAGAGTTGTCAAAGATTTAATAGTTCCAATATTGCTGCAAATTCCAAGCCCAAAGTCTCTAAGATTCAAAGAAAATGCTTAGCTGTAACACCTTATAAATATCAAAAAGAAAGTTAAATACTTCTAATTAACAATAGCAGGGGTACACATTAGCATTGCAAAAGAGAAAATCAAGGAATAGAAAGGAATGGGACTAAAATAAGACCAACATCTAGTAGAGCAAACATTAAGTGCTGAATCTCCCCATCCACTCCCAGGGCAAGTGGTGTTGGGACATTGCCTCCAGAGGTGGGGCATCATTACTGGTATAGCACTGCCACTCACAGCCTACATCACCTCTCTCTGGGGTGGCTCTCCTCACTGCCTGAGATAGCCTCTGCAAACAATCCACATCCCAGGCAACTCAAACCTCATAGGACCGCCTCCTTCACTGGTTTTTATAGTATATGCAGTTTGCAGTCATTTTAGGGAGTGGGCACATGCACATATTACAGTATTTTTTTTTTTTATTTCTCTCCCTTTTCTTCCTGTCTCCTTCCATCTTCCTCTAAATTCTCTTTCCCCATTTTCATTCTTGCTGCTATTCTCTATTAATCTTATCTCATGCCGATGATACAATGTTTACATTCATTTGGGTTATTGGGTACCTGTACATGCCGTATTTTTAGTCTACTGATCTCCATACCCTTCCCTCTCTCCTCTTGCCCCTATTTTCTTGACTCCTCATTTGCAAAAGATCTATTCCCTTATCTGTTTCTACTGATCCCGACCCTTTACTGTGCTCTTTGTTTGTACTTTGCCTTACTCAATGAGAGACGCTACATGGTAGTCCAGCTTGCGTGTCTTGTTTGTTTCACACATCATTATGCTTTTTTAGGCACACAAATTTTCTTACAAATGCTTAAATTTATCTTTTATAGCTGACAGTACTCATTATGTAGAGATGTGGCAATTTTTTAATTCAGTTGTTGGATGATGGGTATACAGAATCCTTTTAGGATTTAGCTAGTATGAATTATATTGATATAAACATTGGTATGTACATACAACTGTTTGGTTTCATTCTCATAACTTCATATATGTTCTTTTTAGGGGCATACCACCAACCCACCGAGGTCATCTGAAATCTTGATGAATACATCTACGACTTTGTTACACTTTTATTCTGCAAGTCTATAAAAGCTAACACACACACACACATGCAAATAACTAATACTAAATGGATGATGCCAAGATCTGCCACCACCTCAAGCAGTAGTATGGTCCTCTTGATTCATGCCTGCAGAAGCGTTTGAAGACCTAAATGACTGAGCACTGTGAAAGGAATCCTAAAGAACCCAATATCTATATGCTCCTTTTTCATCATTCACTTCTCAAGTGAGAAATTTATAAGTTTGCACCCTTGAAGCTAGAAAGGACAGGGACTTGACTCCTGTGGTGCTTTCAAGTTTTCTTTTATATAGTCCTCATGCAAAAAACCTTGGCTTTCTTTTAATGGTCTTCTTTTCAACAACCATGCTCTCCATGGTTCCAGCTTTGCAGGCACTTCCTTTATAATGAAACTGCAAATTTTTCACATCTGCTTTTTGCTCTTAATATTCAATGTAGATCTGACTAAATACAGCTAGCAGTACCCATGCCATAGCCTGAAAATTCAACTGATTTCAAATTTGTCCAACTAGATTGATTACTCTACCTCCCTTAATCTCAGTGCCCTGTAAAGTCTCATGATTTTGGCAAAATAAAGACAAATTTCCTGCCTGCATTTTAGAAACATGCCCTCTAGTATACATGAAAACAATCCTCGTCCTAACTGAAACCTTCTTAGCCTGGACTTTACGGCCTGCAGTAATATGAACATTATAGATTTCTGAGCCTAAAAAAGAAGCTTCTAGCAAACTACCCTATAGCATTCTAGGGCTTCTCTAGCTGACATCTCCAAGCTGTCCAAACTCCCCCAAGGAAACTAGTTCCAAAGGCTCCTGAGTTACATGGTCAGGAATAGTTCTTGTAGTGGTTTCACTTTTCTTTTTTTTTTTTTTTTTTTTTTTTTTTTGTCTTTTTCATTTTTATCGGTACCAAGGATCGAACTCACGACCGCCTGCTTGCAAGGCAGGTGCTTATGCTGCTGAGCTAAATCCCCAGCCCCAGTTTCACTTTTCTTGTTCCAAAATACATCTTGCCCATTTTCTCATTGCTAGGACAAAATACCTAATATCCACAGCTTAAAGAATGGAAGAATTTGTTTTTGTTTTTGTTTTTGTTTTTGGTTTTGGTTTTGGTTTTTTTTTTTTTTTTTTTTTTTTTTTTTTTTGGTGCTGGCTTTTGGTTCATGTCAACTGCTGCCAAACCAGGACTGGCATGGTGGAAGGGCCTGGCAGAGGAAAGCTATTCAACCCAGAGCAACCAGGAAGCAGAGCAAGAAGAGAGGATCTAGGAATAAGAATACACTCATCCAGGCCATGTCTCAGTGAACCATCTCTAATCAAACCCCACTTCCTAACAGCAAGACAGCTCTAAACTCATCGGTGGACTAACTCACTGATGAGTGCAGTGCCCCGTGATCAAATCACCTTTTGTACCTGTAAGACGTTAGGGGGATCTGAACCATAACACCTGCATACAACAGAGTTTCAAATAGTTCCAGCAGTTTTAAAAGTCGATGTCTGTATTAGTCTTTACATTCAAAGTAAATTCTGTGCTTTGAACCTCTGAAAAAATAAACAAATAAGTCATGTAATCCTGAGACATAATGGTACAGCATGAACATTCTCATTCCAAAAAGAAAAGAAAAGAGAGATAGAAAAGAATCAAACCAAAGCAAGACCAAAACCCCAAAGGGCACACATTACATTACAGCTCCATATCCAGCATTCTGGGTATACAATGATGAGATGTGAGTTCCAGAGTGCTGGGGCAGCCTCAGCCCTCTATAATCCTTCTTGGTATAGTCCACATAGCATCTTTCTTATGTTGGCTCTGCTTTTAACTGGTAACTTTCCTCAGCAGATATTGGCATTCCTGGCATCTGATTTTCTGACTTTCATGAGGAACTTCTGGCTTAATTTCCACAGTTTCACTCTAGGTCTTCCTTAGAAGTCTAGGCAAAACAATTCCATTCATTTATGATTCTTACATTCTAGATGCAGGTAGAACTAGGATCAGTTGGACAACACCAAAGACTTCCACCAGCATGGGCTGTAGCCAGGCCCCCACTGGACCATGGGTGCAAAGCCCTCTAAGTGTCAAGACAGCTGAGTACAATGGAACAAATTCTGGGGAACCAATTCTCTAGGCAGCCTCTTGTGCAGGAAACCCACAGAATCTCCTCTCAAATAAGATTTATACTTTGATCCTCTTGACCTGTCATAAGAGTCCTTCTGATTCTTGAGATGACCGCAAGGCAACTTTCTTCCTCTCAGTTCAAAGTAATTGGTTCTTTCAATCTCTTCAATAATTTTGGCATCAAATTTACACACACTTCCTGTTGTGCTTTTTGTACGG
The DNA here is from genome assembly GCF_034190915.1 of Cavia porcellus. Classification (NCBI taxonomy): domain Eukaryota; kingdom Metazoa; phylum Chordata; class Mammalia; order Rodentia; family Caviidae; genus Cavia; species Cavia porcellus. The sequence goes on along the minus strand of NW_026947505.1, from coordinate 56,598,931 downwards.
ATGTCCCTTGAAAGCCTCATGCATTCATGAAGAGGCAGGCTTTTTGGAGATGGTTGAATGTGGAGTTTATGACTGGTTCATGGTCCAATGCTGGGAATTAGTGCTACACTCACCCTGGGGAGAGTGCATACATACAATATGTGAGACTGAAAGAGGATTGTCCCTTCTCTATCTCTTCTTGCTTTTGCCATCTTCTGTTGCCATAAAATGTTGCCCTTCTGCCATGTGCTACCATGCCTTGCAGCCAGTTAATTATAGACTTAAACTTTTACAAATTGTGAGCTAAATAAACCTCTCCTTCTTTGATTTTTGGGTGTCGAGTGCTTTGTCTCAGCAACAAGACAAAAATAACTGTTACAATTCTTTTGGGTCAAAATTGATTTTCAAGTTTTTTGGAAGTTGTGGGTTTTGGCGGGGGGCGAGGGTTGTATTTGTTTTGTTTTGTTTTGTTTTGTACTGAGAATCAAACTCAGGGCCTTGTGCTTTCCAGGCAGGTGCTGGTGCTGCTGAACCATATTCCCAATCCCTGAAAGTTATGCTTTTACCTTTTTTTTTTTTCATTGTAAATATGGCAAAAGTAGCCAGTTGTACCAATCACAGTGTTCACAGCCTGAACACTAGAATGCCTTAAATTTTATCTCTCTGATCAATACATCTGCTATTTGACCTCACACAAATCTTTGGACATGAACAAACTACATACAAATTCTTAGTGAGAACGTACTAGGCATGATCTTTAGTCTAATTTCCTGTAGTATCCTCATAAAACCTTATGAGGCAGGCCTTTTACAGTCCACACTCCTGTCAGCATTCTAGGCCTCTGAGTTTGAACAAGAATCATCCACCAGGCTCCAGTTATAGCTTTCTAGACTTTCTCCAGCCTGACTTTCCAAAATCCCCTCCTAAACCAATTCCAAATGCTTCTGAATCACATCACCAGGCATCCTCACAGCAACAGATTCACTTATAACATGAGTACTTTGGATTAGTTAGCTTTCCCAAGGCTGATGCATGTCTTTATAAAAAGATTTAACGTGGCCACAGTTCCATGGGATTCAGCCCATATCTGGCTGGCTCCATGGAGGAAGGGTGAGGCAGAACAAACAGACTTAGTTTGCGGTGGCTGGGAGTAGATCACACACACAGAGCTTGAGTGCACAGGGCAAGAGACGACAGCACCTAAGGTCAGGCCGGTATGACTCACCTAGACACACTGAAAATGTGCTTTACTAACCCACACAGAGTTCCCAAGAAAGTCAAGTCAAAATGTAGTTTAATCACCACAGCTGATGAATTACACCAGACATTTATGAAAAAAAAAAGAGTATGAATTCTCTGCAAATGCTTACAAAAAGATGGGCAAAATAATTCCCAGATCAAAACCAGATAAAATATTTATAAGTAAAAGAAAACCTATATATTGTATACATAGATGAAAAATTGTAAATTTTAAATACATCAAATCCAAGAAAATATAAAAGAACCAAATATTTTGACCTATAGATGTTATTCCAGTGTTGTTTTTTCATTTGCAAGTTTGTAAACGTCATCCACTACGTTCTCAAAATGAGAAAGAAAAGATCAGAGAAAGCTTTTGAAAAGACCAAAATTCCAAAATATATGCCTGATTTTAAACAAAAATAAATCTTTCTCAAATAAGAAATTGAAAGGAATTGAGCCTAGTAAAGGGAGTCTGTATAAAAATCTATAGCTCATAGCATACTCAAATGTGAAAGCCTGAATGTTTTTCTCCTAAGATCAGTAAAAAATTCATCTACAACCATTTCTATATGACACTGTACAGTTCAACAGTTAAGAGAAAAAGAAATGACATTCAGAATGGGAAGTAAGATCAAAATAACCTTCATTCATTGATAGCATAACATCTACTTAGAAACTGATGAAATGTATAAAAAAAAGTTGCACACAGAAGGTTAACAGGTTGCTAGATATAGAACTAATATACACAGCTCAGTTCCATTTCTACAAACTAACAACAAAATAATAGTGTATAATGCCATTTGCAATAGCCTAAAAGTATGGGAAATACTGGAAGATAAAGCTAACAAAGGGTATATAACATCTATACACTGAAAATTACAAACATTTCTGAAATGAATTAAAGATGAATTAAATAAATGTAGAATTACATCATGTCCTCGACTGACAAAAGGATCTACAATTTATACAGCAATGTGAAGAATCTGGAATAGCCAGACCAGTTTGGAATAGAAGAATGCAGCTGAAAGATGGCACTGTTTGACATTGTAAAGCTGTGTAATCAAGATAACACAGACTGGCAGAGCAGACAAATAGATCAGTGGAACAGAAAGGAGGGTACGCACATAGGTACTCACACACAGTGTCAATTGACTAGTAACCCCAGGACAAATATAATTCAGTAGAAAATGTATAGACTATTAAAACATGAGAGTGGAAGAATCAGACTTGAATACATAAAACATGAATTTTGATTCATATGTTATATTATAGACCTAAAATCTAAAACTACAAAACTTCTAGAAAAAAGCTGAAAAATATTTTCATCATTCAGTTGGGTTTTTTGGTTTGGTTTCTGTTGCTGTTTACTTATTTATTTGGTACAGGAATTGAACTCAGCACCTCGTGCTTACCAGACAGGTGCTGTGCTGCTAAGCTACACTCCAAGCACTACTACTCAGTTTTTAATAGTGCAGGATTTCCTTATTAAGATAAAAAAACTGCTCTTCAAAAAATCACCATTAAGAGAATGAAAAGTCACAGAGTTGTAGAAAGTATTTCCAAGATATAAACCCAACAAAATGTTTGTATCTAGATTATAAAGAAATTACCCAAACTCAGTAACAACAAAGCAAAGAACTCAATTGCTAAAGTTTGCCAATATTTGAAACAAATTAATCAAACAAATTATAATGAGTTAGGATGCAAATAATGCTTATGATCACTTTTCATTAGAGTAATACAAATTAAAAATTTAGATATCATTGCACACTTACTTAAATGCTTAATATTAAAAACGCTTACCATAATTTGCAAGAATGCAGAGCAATGCAAACTCACATAGTGCTGGTGATAATACAATACACATTCAACTGGTAAATGATTTGGCAGTCCCTTAATGACTTGTCCATAAAGATGATCCAGCTTTTCATGTATAGATATTTAACTGCTGTCTAGAAAACAAATAAAAGCAAACGCCCACTGTCTTTGTCAAATTTCCATTTTTTTCTTTTGGTACCGGGATCAAATTCACGACCTCATGCTTGCCAGGCAGTCGCTTATGTCACTCAGCTAAATCCCTGGCCTATAACTTTCCCTTTCTTGGGACAAAATACCTAACGTACACAATTTAAAAGGAGAGAGGATTATTTGGCTCAAGATTTTAGAATTTTCAATCCACTGTCAATTGGCTCCAAGGCACAAACACCATAGCGGTGGAAAAACATTTATCTCACGGCGGCCAGAAGCAGAGAGCAGAAGGCTCAAGGAACAGAAACGTGCCCGTCCATGTCATAGCCTCAGTTTCCCCTCCTCCAACCAAGGCTCTCCCCCTAATGGCACGTACAGTGCATAAACCTGCTAGTCAGAATAAAGTTTCCATGATCCAATCACCTTGCGAGTGCCTGTCCTCTGAACACACGAGCTTTTAGAGACATAGGTCTGATCCAAATCCTAATGTGTGTGCGCATGTGCACACACACACACACACACACACACACACACACACACCACAAAGACTTAAACATGACTATTTATAGCTGCTTTATTTTTTTAAATCTCAAATGTATATTACTAAGTACATGTAAATAGTCTATTAACAAGTAAATATGGAAATAGCTACATAATGTGCTACAGTTTGCTTGTGGAATGTTTCACAAAAGGCCAATTGTTAAATTTTTGGTCCCCACCTTGACACCTTTTGGAGGTGGTGGAAACCAGGAGATGGGACTAGAAAAAAGTCAAGTCACTGGAGATGTGTCCTCAAAAAGGACAGTGGGGGTGCAGTCTGTTCCTCTGCTTCTTTTTCACTTCCTGGACATGAGGTGACTGTTCTGTTTGCCTTGTGCTTCTTTGCCATATCTAAAAGACACAGGGCCAAGAAATCCTGAATTGGAACCTCTAAAACAAAGAGTTAAAACAACATTTTTCTTGTGTTTGTGTTGTAACAACAAAAAGAAGACTGACATACCCTGGAAACTCAGCAAGAAGTAGATGGGCTATTATTACTCAACAATATGGATGAATCGCAAAATAATTTAGCTGAGTGAAGGAAGCCAGATCAAAAAGAGAAAGCACATAATGTGCATGTATGAATTTATATAAAGTTCAAGAAAGTAAGAAGTCACATATAATAACAGAAAATGGATTAGTGGCTTTCTGAAGGTAGAAATGAGGTGAGGTGGAGCTAAGGGGTTTAGGGAATTTGAGGTGTGTGGACATGGTCATTACTTAAATGTGGTAATATATTCAAGAGTATCAGATTATATGCTTTAAATGTGTGTGGTGTATAATGTATCAGTTTTACCCTAATTTAAAGAATGAGCTAGACTAAGGCTTGATAAGTGCATAATTTAGAGTAAAATGTAGGTCAAAATGAATCTCTCAAAAACTGACAAGGAAAAGTCAATTTGTGATGCTAGCCCAGGATATGAAAAAAAAAATGTACACAAACAGTAAATGGCTTTCATGATATCAAAAGGCTCAAGTATGTCTTTCAGAGTGTTAGGGAGAAAGTAACATAATTTGGCATTTTCCATCACAAACTTTTTAAAAACATATTTTGATTAGAGGGTGAAGTCCTCTTAAAATGAGCTCATGAAATAATTGGAGGTTATAGCAATAGAAATGGTTAAAATATTTTGATGATGATGAATAAAGTTAGAGAATTAGGAATCCATGACTTTAAGGGACAAGCAAACAGTCAGGAGGGATTTTCTGGGATGTGAATCACTGAGCATGTCTGAGGACGCAGGGGAAGAACAGTGGAGAGGCAAACTAGAAAGCTTAAGAAAAAATGAAGCAGTACATGAAGTCTGCTTATGTGAATGAATTGATACAGAACTGAGAACAAAAGTAGGTGGCACCCAGGGATTTAGCTCAGCCGTGTAATCACCTGCCTTGCAAACGCGGTGTCGTGAATTCAACCTCCCGGAGCCCCCCCCAAAAGGTGGATGAGAACATCACAGAAAAGAGGATGCTTGCCTTCCATTAACAAGATATTTTTCTTTTATTTTATTTCATTTTATTTGGTGAGCTCAGGGATTAAGCCCAGGGCAATCCACCAAGCTTTACCCCTAGGTTTTGTTTTGTTTTGTTTTGTTTTTTTTAAGTATTTTTTAGTTTGAGAGACAGCCTTACTATGTAGTCCAACTGTACTTAAACTTGGAATATATCAGCCTTTGCCTTGCAGAGTGCTCGCAGAGCAAAGGAAGGTAAACGGAATTAGCTAGTTATACCACGAGATTTAGAATACTTGTTGCAGAATCACCTAGAGATAAGTAAAAACTTGGGCAGATTATAAAAATGGCTCAACTAAGTTTTTAAAACACAAATAAATATAAAGCTAATAAATCAACAGACGTGATTTTATTTTACAAGCAAAAGTAGAGAAAGAAAATTGTTGATTTGAGCAAAAGTTGAAAGTTGACCAAATAGACATAGGCAAAGATTAGGACAGACATAAGTTGCAACTGCTTATTTATGCTTTTTTTCTTTGTTTTTTAAAAACCTGGTATATGTTTACAGTATATAACAATTATACTTGTGGGAGTTGATACATATACATTCATATTTTAGTTCATCTTGTAGTTGTCTTTAAAAAGTTATTTGCAGTGGTTATTCAGTTCTGACACATCTATCCATTCACTGAAAAAAAAAAGTAGTTTTGTAGAGTCTGAATCATGGAGCATGTAAGAGCAATTATCTTCAATGAAATCTAAAAGTACATAATTAGTAGAAGAATAAAAACATTTATTGATTGCTATTCTCTACTGTGGACAAGTAAGTCAGCATCTTAGAGCAAGAAGAGATTTTTGAGGGGTGTGAAACTCAATTCTGTCATTTATTGTTGAGGAAACAGACACAACAATTAAGTTTTTTTCTAAAGATAATAGGAGATAGAGCACGTCTTTCTGGCTTGCACTGAATACTCTGGTCACTCCCCATCTTCTTTCAAATACCCTGTCATCATTAAAGGGAACGTAGAATAAACTATACTTTAAAAAACACCCAGAACAATAAATTCCTTATTTTAAGTAATAAATTGTGTAGGGGAATGCTGCTGTACTAGAGAGTTTGAAAGTATACTAACAGTAGTTATATCATTTACCATCTCCAAGACAATCAAGAAAATTTTAAACTTGAGATTATTCTAATGTGAAACAATATCTGTTATTATATTCCAACTCTGATACTGCTCTTTACATTTAAACTGAAAATACAACTATTCAAATAATATTTTATTGTCTAGTTTCTCCAGTTTATAAATAATTTTCTAATTACAATTTCCCAATTATATGTCATCATCTGGTGCTGATTTGAACTAGACATTCTGGAATCACAGCACAAGATTTGAACAAGACATTCTGGAAAATTAGCAAGAAGTTATTCACAAATGGCTACATGAGATTACAGTTTCCTTGAGGTCAAGGGCTGCATTATTGCCCAGCACTTAAAATATACAGTAAGTGCTCAAAAAAATTTATTGAATAACTTCATAAACTGAGATAAAAGGACACAACTAATCTTAGTCGCAGATGTGTGCAGTGTTTAAAGTAAAAGGCAGGGAAGGTCTAATCCAATAAATACAGTTCCAGGCAAAAGGAAAGTTCAATATTCATTACACCAACAGCTTCCAAGCAGTGCATGGAAAATTCAAGGGCTAAAGAAATACGAGCTTACTGTATCACCCAGGGCTTCACTGGGTCCTAAGGACTGAGCCCTAGCTCACAGAATGGCCTCTACAACGAAGATGATCTGGGAAAGTACCTGGACATAGTGGGATTTGGAGTCAGTAGGTTCAAAATTTAATTATGTTATAAGCCAGTAGTGTACATGGAACAATTTTCTTCACTCCCTGCCATTCTGTATTCCCTTCCTGTTGTGGACTATGCCATATAACCACTAATTATATTGCTGCCCCAAACAGGGAACACTTTATATTTTGTGTAGCTAAAACTCACCTTGCTATATAAACACTCGCTCCCAAGACATTTCTGTTGCTCTCGACCACCACATCCTCTGTAGAATTACCTTTACATTTCTTTTGTGACTTCTTCTAAGCATTAGAACTCTCCCCAAATATTCTGTTCTCAACCCTCTTTCTCATCTTGTATACTTTCCTCTGTCAATCTCATCTACCAGGTTGTTTTAAATGTCCTACATAGAACTTTAGTTTTCATCTAAATATCTTCCTCCACAAGGTCAATTTTTAGTCCCTCAAATCTAAGATATGGTCAGGAAGAAATTCAGTATTTTTTTCTCTTTGTTTTCATCCTATCTCAACTTCCGTTTTTTCTCCATGTGGTCCAATGGCATCATCACATTACTCAAGCTGGGACTGGTTCTAAATACTGTCACCTTCCTCACCCATATCTATTTAGACAATTGTTTCATTTTGTGTTTCCAATCTGTTAAACATTTTAATCTCCTTTTATCTCTATTCTTGCTAATATTCAGGTCAGCCTCTTTTTTAGTACTTCCTACAATATATTAGTCTGCCATATTTTTTCATCAGTATTATTCAGTTTTCTGTTGCTGGACACAATACCTGACACCCACAATGTAAAGGAGGACAGGTTTAATTTAGCTCATGGTTTTAGGGGATTCAGTCCATAATTAGCTAGCTCCAAAGTAGAAAAATGTTACAGTAAAAGGTCATGGCAAGGCATATATGCTCCATTCATGGTATCCAGGTTGCAAAGTAGGGGAACAGTGTCACAGAGGAAGGAACTGTATGTCCATACCACACAAGACTGTGCCCACATGACCCACCCAGATATCCCCAAAAGTATTCTCTCTTAAGTCCCTGATGCCAGCCAAGAAAATCAAGTTACCTAGTCAGTTTAACTGTCATACCACTGTGTTTCCACACTGATCTTCTTAAAAGACAAGCTGAATCTCAGTATCTTTATGTTTACAGTATTTTAATTTCTCCTTAGAAATTTAATGATATGTTACTGTTTTCCTGGCATATTTATTAATGATGCCTTCTCCACTACATATTGAATATGAAAGCCACAATCGCTGTACCCTAAAATCTAAATTCATAACAATTATATGCAAAACACCTTTCATGACACAAACTTTCTGAAATCTTTAGTATCTTCTCCAGTCATCTCCTTCTCGCCTCAATCATATTGAATTACTTGCTACTTCTGCACATGCTAAACGCTTCTTGTGTTTTTGTAGAGAAAGACATCTCTCACCTAAGTAATAGTACAGTCTTAACCTATTCTTTAGGTTCAAATAAAATATTTTTTGTGATACCTTGCCTGATCTTCTTGGCATCTCTGGGAAAGATGCACCAGTTTCTTTTTTCGTGGATCTATACCTTTCATAATGGTTGCCATTATGTCATATGGTTTCATAATGTCTTTCTTCTTTTCTTTTAATTACATCAATGTTTATGAAATTGTAATTCCTTAGGAATCAGGAGCTCTGCCTTATTTACATTTCATTGCTGAACACATAGTACTGTTACTGTCACTGTGCTTGACAAATGTTGCAATGATTGATAATTGAAATAATGAGCATGTCAGAGAAAGTTCTAGTGGATGACAAAGTGGAAATGAGTAACAGAATTTTAAGATGAAGAATGTACATCAACATGGCAAACTTCGCAGTCTTATTTCACCTCCTGTGTCTGCGTCTTAATCTCCCAGTTCAGATTCCATTTATATGCTGAAGTCTTTGGCTTTGAAATATCACCAGCAGCAAAGCTACCCCTGGCACCACTGGATCTCACAACAGGAAATCAGGGAATCAGCTGCCGGTAGGAATTTTTCTAAGTCAATTTTCAATTAAAACAGTAGGGAATTGCCATTTAAATAATTTTTGTTTTGCTAGAAACCGGGAAACTAGAATGAGTCAGTCTCAAAATACACACAACTACCATCTATAACTTGAATTAGAAAGTTTCACCCTCAGCCACATAAAGCTGCGTATTCTTCTGGGAGAAGCCCTTGGTTTCCTTTCAAGGTGACTTACCTCACTATTTCAGAGCTCACTAAATTTTATCTTCAAAAGACTTTGGACTGTCTTAACATTTATCTTAGACCCCTCAGCACTGGATCAGCCCTGGAGATGCCAAACCCCGCCCGCCTCTTCTTCTTCACAAATGAAGAACTGAAGACTAGGGAATGCTGAGTTCCCCTATGAGACTCACTCTCTGAATCCATGCCCTTCTCCTTTCTCCTACTCACCTGGCTCATGCATTTATCTACCTGGAGTAAATAAGGTCAGTGTAAGGGAGGCAGTATTGTAACACTATCCATATATGCTAATGTTGAAAATCTTGCACCACCTGATATATTCTCAATATGCCACTCCTCAAGAGGCAAGTATGAACCAAAAAGTCACCCCCGTCACCATGCGTGTGTCTAACATGCCTCTTTGTATCACCCTCTATTCAGTCCTCTGAAGAGTGGCAGCTTCTGCTTCCTTCCCACTTCAAATGGAGAAATGACTCAGTAAACCTTATAACCTTTTGGCTTGGGAGCAGAGACCATTATTACTTCATATAAGGTGAGAGCAAGCAATCACCTTATATGAAGTAATAATCACTTATTTCTAACTGCATCATTCTGTGGTCTCTTATCCTTTTCTTCCTTTTAGGTGATAATTATAGTAATGATCTCACCATCAGATGTTTCTTGGAATTAATGATCAACTGAGGTTAACGGCCCACAGAATATCCATGGTCCATCAACCCCACCCAGCCTGTCATTAATCCCCAGGAAATGTCCTGCTCTCAATTGTTATTGCTTAATTTAGACTCTCTTCATTCTCATCAAGTCTCACAATACTGCTACATCGACGAAGAACCTTTGTGTTTTATTTTATTAGTCCAGGTCCTAATGGTTAAATAAGAGTGGTTTCCCGAATTGGTGACCAAATAAAATTAAAACATACTTTATTAAAACTTAGCTTAGAAGCCATTAAATGTCTCTAGATGATTTAATATCTTATACATTTTATGTGACTTTTAAATCAATAGATGGGCTAGGTACCATGTCCTTAAAACAACCCCTTACACGCTCTCCAATTAACAGTCATGTCCTTTTTTCACCTCACAGGATAAATCTAATCACTTTATTTATTTTTACAAGTTGCTCTCTCAGGCACAAAGTGATTTTAAACACCAAATGGTGTCACAAGGTATCTACCACACTACATGTTACATATTTCCTATCAGCAATCTCTAAACAGTATGCAGCCCACAGAATTCCTACTTCTCTTAGTTGCTTTACTTACGATGCTACATTTCATTCAAAGATGTACAAAGCTTTATTGGCCCTGTTTTTTGTTTATTTTCTTCTTCAGTTTGATAAATGAAGCTACTGCAAGGATAAGGGAGTTGAGAGCAGAACACATGGAGGGAGGTCTAGGAAAAGTATTTCACACAACAGAGCTCTTTCATCACCAGTGTGAATTTCAAAATTACAAAAGGGTCTCTATTATTGGTAAATACATATACATAAATATATATGTTGGTAAATATGTATAATATAAATATATGTAATCAATATATATAATCAACAATATTGCTTAACAAAATAAAGAAAATATATATGCAGTGTCATTTTTTTTATAAGTGCAAAGAATTAAGAAAAATGGGGGTGAAGGCATGGTATGAAACAAATGCTTCTTGTTAATTAAATAATAATTTCCTTAATGCTGGTATAATGCAAAAACAAATATTGAGAGTTTTTTTAAAGTATAAGTGTCAAGAGCACTCATCAGAAAGATCAGAGATTTATTCTACCATCTACCCATGACTGTATGAACTTGATAAGAATGTTTTTAGATCTCAGTTTCCTCATCTAGAAAGTAATGTGTTCATATAATTAACATTCCTGTTTCTTTTTGATGATAATCTGTCAATGAATCCAAATAACTATCATTAATAGAATTTCATCATATATTACATGGAATTTTTCAAAACATTTACTTTGTTTTCTCCAAGCAGAAGCAGTAACATATATATATATATATATATATATTCATTTCCTAAATTTTAGAACACAAGCAATGAGGCAAACAATGTAAATATAAAGGGAATACGATGGTGTTAAATTTTTTAAAAACAGATATAGAAACCAGCATATGGTCTCTGCTCCCATGCCAAGTAGCTTACAATCTAATTAAGGAAACAGAAAATATTATTCATATGAACAAATAGAGAGAAGTGTGAAATGAGGGTGGAGACAGGGGAATGTAATGGACTTGCAGCAAGAGGAAGCTGGGAAATTGCAAATGGAAGCTGAAAAAAATAGTCACACTTTTCAGCTTAAGATAGCCAGAGCCTTTGAACTAGGAATCGTGGAAAAGGAGGTAAGGTTGCAAAAGTACAGGAGGTTAGGTCAAGTTAGATAGATAATTCGTAGAAAGAGGTTTGAGTTTTAATTGAGGTGGAAGGGAAGTTATTAGGTATTTTTAGGAAGGAATTAATAACTTAATTTTTGACATTATCAAAGAAAATATAAAATTACGTTATTGTTACTATAGTAAAAACAGAAAGTATTTTAGGCATACTGATCTTTGAACACACTTTATAAAACACAATTTTAAAAAGTGACTACATTAGATAAATGGCTAGGATAATTGGTTGAATTGTTTCCTTTATGTCAAAAATGTACAGCAAGTTCCCACCTTACCCTTATCTGAGTTGGGAGCTTTCACAGATATCAGTGGCCCTGGCGTTATGGCGGAAGCAGCCAAACTGTCTGCAGCACCTTGGCACAGCTGTGCTGCTGTGCACTTGCTCTGGTTGATAGTGTACGGGGGGCAGTGCTCGGGCAGAGCCCAGGATGTCCGGAAGCAAGAGGAAAAGCAGCGGTTGTATGGAGGGAACCACCAGGAGATGGACAGCAATAATCATGGAAACAAAAATGAACATAACTGAGAGACTGGACTGAGGCAATAAAATGGTAGATGTTTTTTGTTCTTCTAACATGAATCATTAACCAAAAGCACAATTCTAAAGAATGAGGACAAGATCGTGGAATATGTGATTTGTTTTATGCTTTACATTGTATATTTGGGTCCAAGTATATATAAGAATGTTCAAAGGAAAGAAGAAAAACCAAAAGTCACTGCAGGCATTCATGAATAAAGGAGAACTATGGTTGGTCAGCAAAACATTACAAATTACAGCAATAAGTGAGCTCACTTTAGGTTCCTGGAGCTATTTTGTATGCTCCAATTTACTATGTGACATGTAACCTTCCAGGAGAATTGATAAAAGTCTCAGCATTTGGGACTTTTAAATCCCAACTGGATAACATATTAAGAAGGATTTTGAGGGAATCAGTTCTGCACTGGGAAGGATCTGAACAAGATGATATGTTTTATCCTTCTACATTGGTACTGTTCAATAAAATTTTAAAGAATGAGAGAGATTATTCAGAATTCTTTTTATCTCTAAATATTTTTTCCTCTGAACTATGCTAGTACAACTAATAAAAGAGAAAATGTGACATATTATGCCATTGCAACTTTATATGTATAATAGGGAAAATGACATTAAGGAAGTAGCTGCAATTTCCAGTTGACTGGAAGTTAAGAGGTAACCAGTTTTACTAGGACTTGAGGCAGCTCATATGTTTCCACTGCAAAATGGTAAGACTAGAATTAGATCTGTGTATAGCACGTTTACATATTAATCTATTTTATCAATATTTGTAACATTATCAATATATCATATTGATAACATAAACAATAGATTCATTAATAAGTATATGCATACTATACAGTCGGTAATATTTCCCTAGCAAATCAAAATTGGTCTAAGCAACAGAAAAAAATAGTTATTATACCTGAAAAATCTAGAGAAAAGTCCAGGCACAGTTGGATCCAGAGGCTAAAATAATGTTTTTCTGAGGAAACTCTATACATGAAAGTAGAAAGGGGGGGGGGGTGCTGGATGAGACAGCAAGATGTAAAAGCACTCTGATAAGAGAAAAACAAAATCAACTGCAAATTCAAACACACTGCTTTAATATGGACTTGGTTGAGTTTCTAGTAACAGCTGTCCACATTAAGACAGAATTTGATTTCTCTTTTGCCAAACAACCCACATGTAAACAATCCAGATGATTTGAAAACTCCTCTGTTAGCCAGGCAACAGCAAACCTCTGCTCTGCCATCCTGAGTGTGGCTATTTGCCTCTCTTACCAGAATGGAGTCCTAGCCAATATATCTGCATAGCAAGAATCAAAAAGAGAAGACAGAAAAGCATCAGTGAGACTCATCAACATTCTTTGAAAGACATTTCCTGGAAGCAGCTATACTGGGCTGGACTCTGCCACATTGAACTGAAAGGCATGTTGTGGCTTGGGTTTATCCAGGCTGCTGTCACCTAACAATGGTGGCCTCTAAGATGGAAATTTTGAAATAAGAAATTATTTCAAATTAGAAATTAAATATTTCTAATATTTAGAAATTAAATATTTGACAAAATGCTGAAACACAGTAAAACATACGCTCTGTGATCAGAGTTGTCTGTTATTAACTCCATCCAAGATTGTGAAACAGTTCCTGAAATATAGTAATTACTCAAAAAATACTTGCTAAGAGAAAAAAAATCAGTGAATGCTTGCGTATATAGGTCTTGAAATGTAACAAGCAATGCAGCTCACCAAAACTTTGTGATGGATTATAACTGCATAAAAGCAGCTTCTTTATACTCTACAGACCATATGGAAAGAATATGAAATATGAAGTCACAAAAACAGTAAATTATGTCATGCCAGGATCATCTCTTGCTAATTTTGTGACCCTTTTTTTTTTTAATCTTAAGATTAGAAAAAAAATTCGGTCTAAAAATCTAAATTTGCAGGTTATTTTAACTAAGCTAAAGCATGTGAAAATATAGCAGATAATACATAACAGATAATAAGCCCTCAGTAAGGGCATCATTTTCTTATCTGTATTGCTACATAAACTCTGGACACTTAGACAGATTTCCTCTGAATGATTCTGGGCTTCTAAAAATTTTCCTTGAATGAGATTGATCAGTGCTCACATATAAGAACAGATACTAACAAGTTAAATCTTACAAAATTTTAGCTCAAATTACTCTTTGGTAATTTGCATTCATAAGTATTAAATTCTTAAAAGCAACAATGACAAAGCCTTTAAAAAGAATGTTAAATTTTGGATTTTAATACTGTTAATAATGGACATATTTTTGTTTTTCAATATATATACATCTGTAACATAATTTAATTTATTAATAATTATATGTTATAAATCTATACTCAGAAAAATCTACTTTGATAAAATAACAGAAAAATATTATGGTGTGCTTCCATAATACAATACAAAACACAAAAAGTGCCACATATTTTAAAATCATTTTAATTGATATAATTCTAAAAAAATAGATAACAGATAACAGACTAAAATATACTTAATCTAGTCCATATACATTTATCTTTGAGAAGTCATCTGAAGAAAGATTTGTTGTTGAGTTTATTGGGAAAACTAATTCTGAAGTTGGTCAGGAAATCCTTCAAAGCAGTAGATACTCTTAAAAAATCCAAACTGTCAACTGCAAATCGAGTAACTGTTGATCCCACCAAATCTCTTAATTTCACTCTGAGATGAACTAAAAAGAACTAAGAAAACGGTCAACATAAGGAAAATAATAAATTGCTTTTAGGATTTATTTTTTCAATGCTTCTAAAGGTTGCACTTAATAAACTAATCTGATGCTTTCTTCGTCAGTCATAAAAAAACAGATTCCCAAATCCAATTTGCTATTATTTTTTTCACTAAGATTTAAGCATTGTTCATCCTTAGAAAACTAGAGTTTTGCTATTGGCAAAACTATTTATCTATAAGCTCAGTAAGTATTATGAATTTTTGAAAGAAAATAGCCATGATCTGCTGCTGAGGTGTCTTCCTTTCTAAACTATTTGTATGGACAACCTACCCAATGACATCAATCTCCGACAATGTGCTTGGCCTGCCTTTGCTGCTTTAGATCATGATAGCAGAAAGGAAGTTATATTATTTGAATGCTTACTCTATATTTTATCCTATAATAGCCCTATGAATAGAATTAATATTCCCATTTTACTTATGGAAAATTGATCCTCCAAAAGGTAATGAAAGATAATCTGTCTGGGCAACATCAGATCTTGATTCAGACTGAGCTCTGTCTTTTTCAGAAGGCCCCTGTTGTTTTCCAATAATGTATTTATACAGTGCTGCTTTCCCAGTGGAGAAAGCTAAACAAAGCTCGATAAAAGATACACTCTGTCAGGGAGAAGAGAAAAGCCTTCCTGCCAAGGACAGACAGTTACCTGGCAAATAGCCTCAACAGTGGGCTGTCATAGGCAAAGGAGTTATACGAACTTTAGGGAAGCGAAGCAGATTTTCACACCCTCAAATTCTTACCTTCTATCCAGACCCCATCACAGATACCAATTTTTTTTTTTTCTTTTTTGGTACCAAGGATCGAACTCATGACCTTATGTTTGCCAGGTAGGCACTTATGCCACTGAGATAAATTCCCCAGCACAGATACCAAATTTAAAACTTGTGAGCACAGTGATTTTCCAGGGAACAGATATTTACAACTTAATGTCAAATTTTCAGCCAAAGGAATAAAAAGAATTGGATTTCATTTGGGAAAATTCCCTTCCTTTCTGTGATCAGAATGGTAGTAAATATAGTAGTACCAACATCTACCACTTATTTGAGAGCTTGCTAGGCAACATACTTAAGGCATGCCACGTATTACATGAATTCATCCTTAATAAATCATGTGCAGTAACAACTAGTATTTTTCCTTTTCACGGGTGTAGACAAGATGAAAAGGTTAAACACCTGAGTAGAGATTGCTCAGCTGGAGAGCTGCAGGTTAGAGACTGCAGGAACCTGATCCATACAGAGCCCAAATCCATGCAGCTTGGTGCTCTGTGCCTCCATTACTGCTGAATTTCCTGCACTGTCTGAGGGGCATTCTCACCTCCTCCACGGATAGATTTGTTGAGGCTTCAGGGGAGGCAACACAGAATTTATGAGCAGCAAATTTTCTTTAATTATGCCCTGAATAGTTTCTCTAATTTTTATAATTTATATGATTTTTACAAAATAAATCTTTCTTCTTTCAGCATCTATTATCATCATTTTTTCTCTTTTTTATCACTTTCCTAAGCTCTACATAACTGAAAATGTGCTCATAATCTTACAAAAGCTCGTTAAATACAAAGGTAACATGGGGGCTCCATTCCCAGACTGTCTTAAGCAATATAATTTGAACACAAAAGAGACCGACTTGCGAAGGAGACAAAAATCTTTATCTCCTTTGGAATAATTTCTAGTGCCTTTGTTTAAAAAGTGTCTTGAGTATCTTCCATCCTTTTATTTCATTAACAATTTCTCATTTATTTTCAGTCTTTTCTTGTTATCAGCATTTTTTCCTATCTTACAAGCAGAGTTATGAGGTTTCCGTCCCTTCAGACTTTATAAGATTGTAAAAATATAACTCCATGGAGACCTTCACCTTATTCAAATTTTTACTCAGCTTGCATATCTGAATCGAATCATTCCAGTGTTAATTGATTGGAAATACTAGTTTACCAGTTCACAATTAGAAATAAAATTTGATAGGTTCAACCTTGTCTCTAGGGACATATATCACCAAGTTTTTGTCAGGAATTCTATTTTAAAAGAAGACAAAAATGGAAATAACCAGGTGAATTTTGTTGGCATGTCACTTCAATGGATGGGTGTCAGAAATGTGGAATACATTTGTCTTTTTTCACAGAGTCTCGTGGACACTGTTTTTCTGGATTGTAAATCTCTAAAATAGTGAAACTGGCTCCTTCAAGTTTCATGTGTCACTCTGCTTCTAACTGTCACAGTCCGTTTGTTACATGCTCCTCCCTCTCCATTAGTGATACTAGCCACTGATGTGTCCCACAATATTTAAAAATCAGAATATTCTGTGGCCTCAGAAAACATGCCTGACAATTTTTAAAACATAAGACTTGAAGAAAGAGAATACAACCTCTGTTACTAATAGACTTTGTTGTTTATGCTGCCAGTCATCCTGATTACCTGCATCACAGAATGACTTCCTTCTAACTGCTGGAAATATCCTCTTTAATTGGGTTTTAAAGGGGTTTCTAAATCACTTGTATTTCCTGTTCACATCTGGAGAGTAAATACTGTATGGAAAGTTGAGGATTAACTGTAAAAATAAAATAAGTAACATTCTGTTGATCTGACTTCTTTGGTTATTTTTTCTTCCACGCAGTGAACCTGGATCATCACTTACATCTTAGGCACTCTGGGAAGACAAAAATCGCTTAACAGCCAAAGTAAAACTCAGTTGGAGATGGGAGGATTCCAATCACATCTCTGAAACAAACCAACTAGAAAATCTCAGCAAACAAGACCAGGGTATTAGCTCACTGTTCTGGAATCACTGGCTCACGCCCTAATAGAAACCTTCTAGAAAGTCAAACACCAAGAAAGAACCTGTAGTTTCAGTAGTGGCAGATCTCAGCCTGGGCGAGGGACATTTTTCTGCATTGTCCTAGATAATCTGATACATCTGTCACTTTTTCCAGCCGCAAAGCCCATGTACAAGCCTTGCTATATGCAACAGTCACATATTTAGTTAGTATCAACAGGGGAAAGATCATAGCCCTAAATATTCACTAACTGGATTGTGAGTAGATGATCTGCTATGTATGGTTTCAAGGACCACCACAGAAGGGAAAATCAAGTGATCTGTTCTTTTCTCAAATGAATAAGGACTTTCATTTTCCAGGTCTAGGAAAATAGTAAGTTTCATAATTAACAAAGACTTTCTTAAGAAGAAGAGAGGGGCAGCACCTTTTACAGGGATCTAGGGGGTTAGATCCACATCCCCATGTTCCCTAGTCTTTAGGGGTTACTTCTTCCCGTCCAGATACCATGTATTCCCAAACAATAGGTCAAAACCTCATGATACATAATTTAAGACTGCAGAATTTTTACCAAATTCTCTCCCCCGCTGACAGCTTCTTACTAACTAAATAGTTAGGGAAGGAGACAGATAGTATTCTGTACACAGTAACAGGAACACCAACCACTTTAAAGCAATGTCTCACTTTGCAATGCTGGCTGGTCTTGAACTCACTACGTAGCCCAAGTTGACTTCAAATTCGCTGCCATTCTGCTGCCTCTGGAATGTGGGGAGTACAGGATTATAGCATGTACCACCACAGCCAACTGTTCACATATATTCTGTGTGAAGGCAAACTGTAAGAGTTGGGCATTTAGCTAATATAATTGTGTCCAGGTACCAACAGTATTTGTAAGTGATTTAAATTATTTCAAAGATGGCCTGATAATATACTGAAACGTATTTTCCTCCATCTTACATTTAGAAGACTATTAGGGAGCAAATTTGTCCTGGTGAGTTTAGCTTTCATATTCGTGGGAAGGTAGGAGTAAAATAAGAAAATGTACTTATCAGTCTCTTTCTATATGCTAAGTATGAGAGAATAAGAAAGAGATTTCTCTAAGCCACTCATCAACACTGCAAAATTAATGTTTACAATGAAAGGCAGCTTACAGAGAAAACTAAAATTATAAATTAAGATAGTCACATAATTGAGATCCTTAGTATTTTTTAAAAACTAGGATGATCATATTTTAAAATATACTGATATTATAAAATCTTGAAAGTTGTGTTTTCTCTTACTGATTCCTACTGTATATCAAAATATATTTCCTGAATCATCCTTTTGTTATAAACCACATTTTAGTTATTTTTAAGCAGAAGGATACAATGCTTATACATTAAATTACATTTACATAGTTCAATCTCATCTTTTAATTTTAAATGATACTTTCTATTAAACCTAAAGCCTTCACACTGGGCTACATCCTCAGCCCCTTTTATTTTTCTTTCTTTTTTGGTACCGGGAATCAAACTCGGACTTTGTATTTGCCAAGAATGCACTTATCCACCTGAGCTATATCCTCTGCCCCACTTTTTCTTTTTTTTGAGACAGGGTTTTACCAAGTCTTTAAACTATCCAGGCCAAGCCTGAATTTGTTATTTTGCTGTCTCAGCCTCCAAAAGTGCGAGAATTACAGGCTTGCACACAATAGCTGGCTCCAATCTCATATTTTAAATGATCATGAAAAAGTTTTAACTTTCCTGCACCTGATCATAAAGTCCCTATGTCACTATTTTTCAAACATTTTATAAAATTTAGAACTTTTTCTTAACACAAACTCTTTCCATAAGAAAGGACACAAAACTACAACTCTACATGGCAGGCTGCTGCCACAACTCACTGAAAAATTGAAAGTTCTCATCCTAAAGGCTAAGTGGATTCCTAGTAAGAAATGAGGTTCCCAGAAATTCTTCTGATGAATAAACATCAAGCCCAGCCTCATAGATATTTTATACTTAAACAAACAAAAAAAACAGGAAAATATATATTCTCATTAGTACATTTTTAACCTCTATATCTAAGGCCATGAAAATTAGCACTGGTTCCTCTGTGTCCATAAAAGTTAAGATTAAGAAAGTTGAGTGATGACTGGAAATTGATATGTTCCATCATTTTTCTAACTTTGTTTGATTTCCTGGGATTATCATTATGCTACAACCCACTGAGTTAAAAAAAATACATAAAATTCAACAAGATGCATAAGCTATAACTCTCTCGCAAATAAGAATGTACAATTTTTGTTTCATTTTGCAATTATTTTACATTTCATTCTTGCCCGAACTGTAGCAGGAAACCTCCTCACTTTCTTTTGCAGATAAAGAGACTTAAAGTCTTTAATGTCACTGATATTTTTAAAAGCTATTAGTAGTAGTAGACTAACAATTAAATTTCTGATTCCCAAAAGCATAGTGCTTTTCTGCTATGAACTATTAAGGACTAATTTTCAAAAGAGTAAAACTGTTAACTCTCAGACAAGCATAAAATGAATATTGTTAATGGTTTAGTGTAACTCATTATTTAACAAGGTAACAAGATGATTAAAAATGATCTAACGATATAAATATGTGAACTAACAGATCATTGAGTCATATATGAAACTGGTTAACATCTTAGTCTTTTTTTTTTTTTTTTTTTTTTTTTACCAGTACCAGGGATCAAACTCAGGACCATGCGCTTGCAAGGCAGGTGCTCATGCTGTTGAGCTAAATCCCCAGCCCCAAAATTGGTTAACATCTGACACAGCCATAAACCAAAATTTTTGGAGTTATCTAGTTTTATTTAAAAAAGTCTACAATTAGCCTCTGCCAATGTATGTTTAAGAATAGCTCAATAAATAAAAAGTCAAAGTTCGGTTCTGTTCAGAAAGAACACCCAGTGATCTCCTTTGCTTATTTCTAATTGCAGTTCATTGTTCTGACAGTGCATTAAGGCAGCTTTACCACAAACAGAAGGAAACTTAAAGACACATTGCTAAGGATTTTCAAATAATGGGGGAATTGGTCATGAAGTGTAGAAAAATTATCGTACTGTACAGAGGAAATTTAGCCTTGAAGGCATTCAAAATAGCAGCTATTAATTTTCAGGGAGGGAATCGAGAGTGCCTGGCTATAAGAAAGAACTGCAAATAATGCTCGGCTGAGAAATAACGGTACATCCATAAACCAAAAGTTCGCCTCTATGATTCTGCTTTCATTTCCTTTTTCAAGAATTCCTGCTCTGGGCTAGGTAAATGGTGGACTCAGACAAAAAAGCAAAGCCTCACTTGCTCTTGAAGAACAAACTGTAGGAGGGGAAGATATTTCTGCTACAATAGTCTGGTAGTAAAGACAGGTTCCTGTGGAAAAGGTGGGGAAGGTCAATTGCTTCCATTCTGGATAAGAGATGAACAGATTCGAAAAGACTTCCTGGAGGAAGCAACTATCCCTTGTGTTTGATGGAAATATGATAGTTGCACAGGAAAAGGAAAGGGAATCCTATGATGCGGAGGTAGAAAGTT
Organism: Cavia porcellus; assembly: GCF_034190915.1. Classification (NCBI taxonomy): domain Eukaryota; kingdom Metazoa; phylum Chordata; class Mammalia; order Rodentia; family Caviidae; genus Cavia; species Cavia porcellus. The sequence goes on along the minus strand of NW_026947505.1, from coordinate 56,577,745 downwards.
TCAAAGTACTTAGTGTGACAGAGCTGGGAGTGAGAGAGAGACAGAAACTGAGAAATGAACTCAGGGACGTCAGGAAGAGACGAGAGAATCTGCTTTGCTGACTAGATTCTTTCTTCTTGCAGACAAAGGCACTGGTACAGGATTTTACACAGGGGGACGTAATGATAAAACTGGATCTCTGGAGGCAGGATGAATGAAGAACGCACTTAAAAGAGAGAGAACCAGAAGTGGAGAGACCTGTTAGGAGACTCGCTGGGCAGGAGAAAAGAAGATGGTAATGGAGATAAGGAGGGTTTGATCCAAAGCTGTGCTAATATCTGGGGACAGACACCACGTTCCCGGGGAAGCCTACCTAACTAGATCTCTCACTGCTCACTCTGACCTCTTTGACAACAGAGAAAATCTGACTTGCTGCTTTACAGGATGAGTGAACTAGAAAAATGTCCTGGCCGATGTCCCTGTAAACCAAAGGCAGGAGGCCAGCAGGCCTGCTCAGATGGCTCCTCCACCCTTACCATCCTTTTCCTCTCCTCCTCCCTAGCCTGAAGCTACGTACTTTATTTCTTCAGTTCATTTTTCACTTTTCACACTCTGGGCACTGTCAGTGACTTCTGAAAGGAATTTCTTGGCTCTGGTTGTGCCTTGACATTTCCTAGGAAGTATGTTTTTATTTTTTTCTCTTCCTGTTTTCATTTCCTTTTTTGCCTTCCTTCCTTTGTTCTTTTTCTCTTTAAGGTACTTATTCAACATTCATTACTGCTACATCTCTTTTGACATATTCTTAGTGGAGGGGCACTCAGGAATGAAAATGCACAGACCGGGCTGAAATACAGAAACATCTCACGGGTGCTGAGAACCACAAAGATGCTTTTTAATTTTGTATCCTTCAAGACTTGAGACCTTTAATTAAGAAAGGATATAAATATAACAAACGTAGAAGAATTCCCTGAAGTTTAAGATAGGGACCCCAACATTATGCCAGGGATAAAAACCGTGCCTTGAAAACTCTTGATTGACTCCACTAATGAGAGGCTGAGATTTCTTCCTCATAACCCTATGCTTGTCTCTCGATTAATTTCCTGCAGTACTTAATCTTCAGAGCATGACACTTTAACACTAAGCTTATTATTCTAAAAATAGTGTTTTGGCTGTGCCATCTTAGCAGACATATATATGAAGACCTCATTTCTACATGATTTCCTTAGCTGTTTAAATGTTAATATCAGGCTTGCACAAAATAAAATAAACAACCACACCAACAAAGGTAAGTAAATTTTCATCTCGCTCAATTTCCCAACTCCTAAATGTAAAAAGATTTTCACATATTTCCCTACTCAGAAACCTCACTGGAACTGATAGATGTTCTTTCATGAGAACAAAGAGGAGACACTGCTTCCATCTGAGAACAGCAGTGTATCTGTATCTATACAAACACATCAAGGTAGTTCATTCCATACCACCTTGGGCTGTGCCTTTCACTGAATTTTTATGACAACCTCTAAGATAAAAATAAATTGTGAAGGATTTTATCGAGACTCTAGGTTAAGAAATTCATTATGCCAAGGGAACAAGGCGAGACTCAGGCATCCAGACAGAATCAGAGGGAACAATTTAGGTTTGCTAATAAGATGAGATTTATGTTTCAATCCTTTTCTCTCTCTTGGCAGTGTTAGGTGAATGGATGCACAGGAAGACATTTCAGTTCACATAAAACCTTCACTAGGAGGATGAGACACCCTAACACCTCACTGTGGTCTATTGAAAGCAGAGTACTTGCTATCATGAATGTGGCTGCCTTGCTGTATCGGAATTTCCTAAAATTATAATGTGATGCCTGCTATTACCACCTGCTGAAAATACTGCCCTGCTCCTGGGCGCACTGCTGCCATCCTCCCAAGGAGAAGACTCAAATGGCTGGAATTCAAGATGAGCCTGGCTCCCTGCCAGTTTGCCCAGGAATACATAATCAATAAAAAAAAACACCGACCTTGAATTTCCCCTTCACCACTATTTCAAAGACAGAATCTTACCTCATTCTCTGTACAAAATAATTAGATAACAAAAGTTTTAAGGACTTGTTACCCATATGCATAGCTTTTGAGGTGACAGTGTTAAATATATTTCTGAAGAAAACAGTCTCCTCAGATATTACGCCACATCCTAAAATTTACTCTTCTCCAGCATCACAGAGTTTAACCACTGTGGCTCAGGTATGAAACTATTTCATAGTCACTTCACAAGTCTGGAAAAGCATAAACACAGATGAATGATATTGTGCTTTCAGTATTTTTTAAATGCTGATTCTAAATAAGGTCCAGTAAGCTATTTACACTTTCATGCGCGTTGTGCAAGGACCTTGAAATTGAAGTGCTTAATTATATGACAGCTATTTTAAGATGGAGAGAAAATATCACACTCCTCTGACTTTATCCTCTTACCAATCACAAAAAATAGAGAAAAAAGATGAAACGTGTAAATCGAAAAATCTCTTGGCTGTACGGTGCCTACCACAACATGTTTGCTGCTGTGTATCAGTAATGCAACAAATTCATCCATGTCATCTCCAGACCTCTGGGTCATTATTTATCCATTCGGATCCCTAGCCTAGTCCCAGTCCAGGGTCCAATATTATCCCTAGGCAATATGCAGTATGCACATGCTTGTTCAACGGCTTGGCTTCTTGGCTTTTTCTGTACCCTTCTCTAGAGATAGTCTCTCTCACATGTAAAGCTGCCATCTGCTTTATGATAGTACTATAGACACTGACTATTTCTCTTCTGAAATGATAAATTTAGACATCTCACTCTCTCATCAGGACTTGGTACATTTCCACTATTCTTACACATTACTACAAATAAGCTGTTCCACGGGATTCCTAAACCACAAGCCAATATCCTGTCTCCATCTTTATCAATATCCTACAGGGTCCATTCTCCATTTCAATTCAGTTCACGTCATCTCCAGAACGCTATTCCCACATCACTTATATAGGTTTCCCCTGAGAAGTCACCTTCTTCCCTAAACTCCTGTTCCAAATGCACTGAATCTCTATCTGTAGGGCCCCCTCTTTCTCTATTGTTTTAGACACAACTGTCTATCTTCCAGGAACAAGATCTCTATTATCTTCCTGTATAGCACATATCTGATCTCTAATACTATAACTGTTTCCCTTGGGAAACATTTCCTGTCTCCAAGAGCAAAGTCAAGGTCGTAGATCCACACCTCTGTGCTCCATTCCCTTGCTCAGCACACCTTTCTCCCCATCATATCCTCTAGTTGAGTCTGTCTCTACCATTGTATGAGCTTCATGAGATCAGAGATTACATCTGTCATATTGCAATTTTATTCCCAATACTGGGTATATTAAATGTCACATATAGTTGATGAATAAAGACATTCCAAAATGACAAATAAAAGCTCTTTTTCTCTTGTGCTCAATGACACATTTCCATATAACAAAGTCCTGGCACATGAATAAATAAAAGAAAGACTGTAATGTGAAGGCAGTGTGTCTACATGTTCTTTTTATAAGTTAGAAAAAATTAAATACCTAACTTTTACTCCATCTATGTCTGTAAGTGTGTAAAATAACTTAAATATTTAAATATAATTAAAATTAACTCATGTATCAAGTAAATTGAATTAATCAAAAGCAGCAGAGCTCCCTATAATTGCATTTGAGAATATTACAATTCTTAGACAATAAATTCAGTAGATAAGGAAGGAATCCTGTTGTATTGTTTAAATTTCCCTGACAACAACAAGGATAAAACTTGCATCTGCAGAGTCAAAACTGTTCTTGCAACTATTATCATTGAAGGACTTTATGGCAACACTTGCTGTATAAGTACATAGCTTTACAAAGAAAAATTTTAAAAATTTCACTTTTTAACCAAATGCATAAACCTTAATAACAAGAGGAGTATTCTGTCTTCAGTAGAAGACAAAATGTTTTATCATAACTCAGTAAAAGCATTTTGGTAAAAGTTTGATAAGATAGAGATAGATTCTAGACAATCTTTTTTGGTATTCCAGCAATATTGAGAAACATTATCTTTGTGTACGAAAACAATAATTGAGACAAATTTGCATTCCGCTCTGGAAGTTTAAGATGTAAATATAAAATGTAATAAAAAATTTTATTATATTGGAAAGGCAGTACATTTTAATTGTCCAAAATATGCTATATAAAATTGAGTACACACACAAAGCAACAGAAATCCTGCTACTCTAAAATTCGTGTTAGTGTAGATATTTCCATGGAAATCCACAATATACACCACACAGGCACACACACATGCACACACAAACACCAGTTGGTTATGTATAAAGTGAAATCATAGATATTTCTCAGGTTATGAGAATATTTATATATATAATTATAAATTATAAATATTATGTCTATGTAATTATCATACATTTATATAGTTACATATTTTCACTGGAGTAAAATATATATATTAATATGCACAATATTGTATAATCTGGTTTCTTCCATGCTATAGAACTTATACATTTTAAAATATAATACATGCATATATTTTTAAGTTGTTTTATACTTCCTTACTAGTAATTCATTGTATTCTTAAAATTCTACTTTTAATGTAGAATATTATAATCTGAAAACACTAAATTTATTTAACTCAATTATTCCTTCTCTTCAGTAAATAAAGGAGTGTGATCATTAATTGTGATATGTCAACTGGACCTGAGTAAGAGCCACTCAACAGATTAGTAAAATTCTGATCATGTCTGTAGATGATCAACATTGGCCTGCAAACTAAGGAAGGAAACTCCTAGTGTGCGAGTGCTGCAACCGATAAGCTTTCCAGCTGGAAAGAACAGGAAAGGAAAGAAGGAAGGGCTCCCTTTTTCTTCTTTGGAGGAGCTCTGGAGGAGCTTCTGCCTTTGGATGTTGTCTCCAGTTCTCTAGGTACTGCAAGCTCCCAGCACATACTCTCCACTTGTCCAGTGCTGATCCTTCAGCTGTCCAACACATACAGCAAAAGACACTGCAGCAAACGACACGTCTTTGATCTTTGACTGGATGGTCTGGCTCTCCAGGGTATAGATGGCCACATTGTTTCACACTTGATTCTGCATTCTACCCATAGTCATTGTAAAATTACCACGTAAATCCTTTGTAAAGTCATAGAACTATGGCGCTGTGGTTTTAAATCTGTTCCTTCAGTAAACCTTAACTGATACAAGGGGCACTAGTGGGCCTTTGTTTATTGAACACAGAATAGTCCTGGATCAACAAAAGTATTGTAACTGCAAAATACATCCCTGAGTAGCTAAGTGATTTTATCTGTTGACTAACATGCTCTAACATTTAAAATATAGAATGTCCTCAGATTGAATGAGATTGCTAATCCTAAATTATCTCTTTGGGATAGCTATACAATTGTATCTGCCCAATATTCTTTTTATCTCCTATTTTATTTCTGTATCATTAAAACATGTGGAGATTCTAGAATTACAGATTTCATTGTGCACAGAAATGTTACTGGTTAATATCCATTTTTGTGTTTCAGAATGACATTTCAATAGCATATAGTAAGCAGACTTGGTTTCTGAATTGTTTACCAAATTATTTCCATAAATTAAGATGCTTCCTGTTCTGTGTAATTTGGAATTACATCTCTGAGGACATTTCTGCCTGTCATGATTTTAGCAGGAGGAGAGCTGTGGGTGTCTGTCCCAATGGTAACATTAAACTATAATCTTACCACATAGATGTAGATGACTGTAGTCTATAGTATCAATAGCTAATGATGATTTAATGGATACTGAAAGCGTTCCTTGGTTATTTAGATAATTTCATCGGTTAGATGGATTAGGGAATTTCAATGATCAGAATAAATATTTTTGTTTCAAGTTTCTGTCCTTGAGTTAAAATGATCACCTTCCTTCCCTATGCTTTGATGCCTACTGTTGATGCAATCTTTTTCTCATCTTATAAGGTTATCAATCCTATTGAATTAGCACCCCATCTTTATGACCTTATTCAGTTTTAATAACTTCTTTAAAAACTCTATCTTTAAATGCAGTCATATTAAGGATTAGAGCCTCCAAAATACAAATTTTGGAGGGACACATTCAGCACATAACATTCTTCACAATAAGCTTTGAAGAGCTATAATGGAAAAAGCTTTTTATAGAGTATTTACATTTTTATTTTGTTAGGAGTATCTTGGATAAATGCAGTTACTAATTGCCTCAATAGAAATATTTATAACACATAAAAGTTTTGGAGATTTTTTGAGGGATTGAAATTTTTAGTCAAATATTGGTTGGAGTGGGATAAAATTTTGATTTTCAATAATTTTTCTTAACACTTCATCTCAACTCACTAACTGATATTTATTGAGCTCACAAAATGTGTCAGCCATTGATTACCTTTATTATATATCAATAAGCAAAACAGATGTAAACCTTTGCCCTAATTGAACTGACTTTTTAGTAAAGGGAAATAAATGATCAACAAACAAAGTGTAGTTATTTTTAATTTTGGATAGTATGTTAAAAGGGGAGTAACTATAAAAACAGATTGTGGTAGTGGGATTAGAAATGGTGGATATAATTCTAAAAAGAGTGGTTAAGATTAAGATAAAATTTGACCTAACACTTAAGACAAGAAAGACATAAGGCTTACTCTTCCATTGCCTTGAATTGAGGTTGGCTTGAAATTCCTAGATGCATATATTGTTTTAAAAGTGAGAGTTTGAGAGGGATTAATAGATTTTGTCTGGTTTTCATAGAGTGCTATTTCTTAGAAAACACACTTTGCAAGCCTAGGCACTGTGCTACCAGCAGTCCAGCTGCCTGAGGGCTCCTCTCAGATGTTCCTGTTGGCAGCCTTGGATAAACTTTCTGCCAGCAGCTCTCAGCCCTCAATAGCTTGCCGTGTGAATGAGACATCCACTGTCCAGCTCAGTTCAATTTCAGATAACTGCATGTCAGTTGACATCAAATTTCAAACGCGTGGAAAGCCTTAGACAAACACTTCCCAGATGATCTCAGTCACACCACAGAACTGTGGGAAATGTTTACAAAATGTTTTAAACCACAAAGCTTGAGATACTCAACAAAAATACCCTCAATAGGAGTTTATTCATATCACTACAGTGTAACTCTTACTTGGTTCTTCAAAAAAATATTCAAAACATCTACTATTTTTGCATGGATGCACATGTTCATGGATACAATATATGCATGTATGTGCATGAGTGTGAGTGTGCCATCTATGAGGACATGTGCAAATTGTGCAAATTGTGGAAAAGACTGAATTTCATCAAGTTTAATAAGAAACCATAAAAGCACACCATGTAATGGACATCAATGGCAATGGTGAATATGAAAACATTAACTTACTTGGGAGTATTCTATAAACATAGAGAGTTACTTTTCTCAAGATGCTATATTTGGGACTTACACACCAGAAAAGCATCAACTGACATGGGTTTGTCAATGTATTAGAAGAAGTCAAAGTTAAATTTAGTTCACTTACAATTCTTCTTTAACTTTGTATTTTCAGTGCCTAAAACCATAGGTAGCACATAATTGGTGCCTAAAAGTTTCATTAGTCATCATAGAGTTAAGAAAGAAGGCCTATTCGTTTTTAAAATCTCAACAAACTGACAATACAAATTGAGATATTCTCACAAAATCTTTTCCTTTACATCCCAAAATATCACCCCTGTAAGAATGAGACTAATCAATTGTGAAAGGAGTATGATACTTTTCTAACAACATGTTAGTGAAAATTAAAGAATAGAAAACACAATGATATAATGTTTGTATTTTAGCATCATAGTTCTCAGTGTATACATATGCCTACTTTCCTCTAAACTCATTCATGAAGCTTCAATGTCCCAAAATGATAAAATGATTTCAAAGGGTATTTTCTTATTTAGTTTAACCAAATATCCCTGGCAAGTGCCTTCAGATTAACTTGAAGTTAAAAATTTGTAGAAACATACTTCTATGTAAAATTCCAGAATTGGCAGCATACAAACTATTATTATCTTTCAAGTAGACAGTTTATTTATTTACCCCTTTGCCCAAAATATATTTGAGTCATCATTTCAACAAGAAAATAAAAACAAAATCAAGAAAATTAGGAGGAGTTGAATAAATAATCCATAAAATAGTGAGCCAAAATTGAGTCAGTTTACCTTAGTTTCCTAACCTAACAGTCAAAAGAAGATGGTATATAGGTCATTATCACAAAGTACTTTAAGGATATCCTCAAGGTTTGTCCAAGTAACTCCAAATAGCTCAGGGTTTATTGCATAACATATGAGATTCAATTTACATATTATGGATTTGTAAGAGTGAATGAAAAGCTTCACAGTGAACAGCTCAACAGAGACACTTTGGTTTCAGCTAGATTCATGTACATCAGAATAATAATCACATTGCAAACCCAAGTTAGCAAAACATGCAACACAGAAATTTGTGTTAGGAATGTTATACCAAGTTAATCGAATGGACAGTGGTGGTGAGCCGTTGCATGCATGCCACAGTGAGCAGTTCTTTAGCACTGAAAGTTCTACAAGGTTTGCCATCACTGGTATGATACAAGGCTTTGCCCTTTATTCTGTTGATAACAGCAACTGTTGTTAAGAATGTTGATATTCCGCTCATAAAATTTGAAAACTATATGTAATTGGAATATCAGCTAATATGTTCTCTATAATAATCATAATTGACAGGAGGCTGCAGCTTCCACGGTGCAAGGCAATCTGCCTCTGTACACACTGGTTGTAGATCTTCACTGCCAGACACATAATGCTGGTTTTACCAGCATGGGGATTGCAAGAGTTTCATTATCAGGGAGGCTTCTTCCCAGATTCCTATAGAAGGCCTGGAAGGCCAGGCAAGTGGCTCCTCTCAGTTTGTGTAAGTGTAAGAATGAATTCAAAGTTGTTTCTTAGTTACTGTCTTCATCGCTGAGACAGAATACCCAGCATCAAAGTTAAGGGAGAAAAGTTTATGTTGGTTCTCAGTCTGTGGAAGTTTCAGACTATAGATAACTTGCTCAAAGTCAGGGTGGCAAAGCAGAAGGGCATACCAGAGAAGAAGAGGTTCTAGGTATGATGGCCAGAAAGAAAAGAGATCAAGAAAAAAGGACGGAGATGTGCTCTTCCAAGCCACACTCACAGTGACCTACCTTCTCCATTCACGTTTCACCTCCCAATATCACATTTAGCTTTAAACTCATCAGTTGGCTAATCTACTCATACACATCCCCCTACCATGATTACCTCTCAAGAGCCACATCTATTGCATCCTCAATCATATGAGGGCTAGTGGTAACATGTTAGGCCAAATATCAACATGTTGTTGGAGAAAAATAGTTTTCCTTTAAGGAGATGTGCTTGGATGTCAAAATGATGAAAGGTCAGTGTGGTGGTTAAACTTCATTGTGTCAACCTGATTGACTTGGAAGCCACCTATAGGACTTAGCAAAGCAAACGTCTGGGTATATCTGGGTAAGTCATGAATGCATGACCAAAAATACACTATCTGGTATTCATCCTTTGCTCTTGGGCCCTCTTCCCCTGCTCTGATTCCCAGCCTCTATGAATTAAGCAGCTTTTCTCCACTATGCCCTTCTGCCACGATCCCCTGATTTGGAGTTAGTCAAACATGGACTGAATTCTCAGAAAAAGAGCCAAATTAGTCTCCCCTTCTGTCAGGTGAAGGTGTTGGGTACTTGGTCCCAGCAATACCAAAAATGATTAATATAATATATTTTCTAAGGTCCAAGAAGAAAACACTGGGTCTTCCACATAAAGGTTCTAAGAAAATAAATTTTGGCTTAACATAATGCAACCGTGCTGTAATAATGTAATATTTCATTTAGGAGATATGTCATAGTGTTGAGCACTACAAGAGGTGATGGGACACAGCAAGGCTAATGGCAAAACTCCTAACATTTCAGCAAATTCTGAGAAAGGAGATAATTTTTTTTTAAATGGAATTATTGTTGTTATTGCTATTGTAGAGGGTAATGGTCAGGCTAATGGAAAAACCTGTAACTGAAAAAGGCTTTGATTAGGAAGATCTGAGAGGATGAAAGGGTAGAAAGAGCCAGCAGTGTGAAGAACTGGAAGGGTCAAAACCACAAGGAGCTTGGTTTGCCACAGCAGAGAAAGAAGACTCAGGTCTGTCAAACAGAATGAGCAAAGAATGAGAATGGCATGAGATGCAACAGAGGGGCAGGCCTGACCCAGATACTTCGAGAACTCACAGGCGACGGTGAGCAGTTTTGATTTTGATTTGGTCCCAGGAGCAATGAGATGTCTCAGAAGAACAACCAACAGAGCAGTAAAACAATCTGAATGTATAATGGGAAAAGAATAACAGGAGACCAGCGGGAGAATTTGAGTCCATAAATAACTGTAAATGACTTTCTTGTCTTGACATAAAATGAAATGAATGAACAAAGATAATAGAGTCAGTATGAAACAGAAGAGAAAGATGGCAGCCATCCATGAAAATAATTGAGTTAATTCCCACCTGCTGGAATCAATACAGGTTCTGTGACATGAAGACAACAAAAAGAACCAAAGAAAACAATCAGTGATTACAGGGCACATGAACGGTGAAAGGGGAGCAAAGGGATCTTGAGAGTAAAAGCGAGATCTTTAGTAACTCTGTTGCTGACATAAGCTACAATGTGAGAAGCTGCATTCTGAGGACAAAGTCAACTTTTATTCATCCCAGAGAAGACAGAGCCAACATCAAAGTGGGCAAACATAGTTAATTTTATGTTCAGGAGTGTTCTGAAAATTAGGGAAGCCTGAACCGTGAATCAGAGTCCTAATGTCTCTTGCCCATCTAAAAAAGATAAATGAATCACTGATGATGCTCTGTGTTAGACAAAGTTGATTACAAGAAGTGGCAGCGTATTTAGAGCTGACTGTATTGTCCACTCTGCAATGAGCCCTAATCTCCCATGCGATGGTATTTCCATTGGGACCTTGGGAGGTAATTAAGTTTAGGTGAGGTCATGAGACTACATCCCTCAGGATGAGTTTAGTGTTCCTCACAGAAGACACACCATAGAGTTTGTACTTTCCTCTGTGCTCATACAAAGACAGATCATTTGAGCACACAGTGAATAGAGAATCATCTACAACCGAAGAAGAAAGCCTCACTAGAAACCAACCATGCTGGCACCCTTATCCTGAACTTCTAGCCTCTGTAACCATGAGAAAATGCATTTTTATTGTCTTAGCTATAGTCTGTGGTATTTTTGTTATAGCGGTCTAAATAGAATGTTCTAGAATGAGAGTTGTAATGCATTCAAACTTGTCTTTTGGACAAGCACAAAAATAGAGTACTCAGTTAAGCTCAGCTTATAATAGAAATCTGCAAAACATAAAACAATCTAATAATCAATTAATTCTATTAATTATTAGAATATTAGCTATCCTTCCTTGGAGAAGAGTTATATTTGGTCACCTTTTTGATGTGATACTTCACCTTGTGACTTGCTGGAACGTGAAATATGAATGATATGAATGCAAGTCCATGTCACTTTTAGACAGTAGGTTTAGGATTATGAGGGTGTGTCTTTATTCTCTACCACAAGACCAATAAAGCTCTATTTAGTGCAGCTAACCTATATTGGACTTGCAATATGAGCAAGAAATACAATCTTTGCTGATGTAAATCACTGGGATTTTGGATTATCTGTTACTATAACAAGTAAAGATATTCTGGTTTATACATGACTCATCTAGAGAATAAATCTGAAAAGATAGGACAGATATTTTGACATAGGGAATCATTACTTTTCATGAGGTCATTGTTCGGGCTTGACTTCTTTGTGTGGTGGTTGATGGATAATCCTAACTCACTTTGGAAGCAGAATGGGATTTCTGAAGCATTTTTTTTTTTTAAACCGGAGCACTCATTATTGATGTTGGCCCCAGTGCTGGTAGAAGTACAGAACTTCTCTAAATAAATATTTTTGTTTCCTTCCCAGGGTAATCTTGCCAATCAAGGAAAAAAATGAACACTACAATGCATAGAGAAATGGAAGTTGAGCTGTATAGAATTTACAGCAATAAAAGTATGGCTTAAAAAATGAAAAATCTTAAATAGGAATAGTTAGAAGTGAAAAGACACAGAATTCACACAACTATAACCTAAAGGAATATTAAGATATAATTCATAAGTTTGCAGGAAGGCCACAGAATGACAAGAAGATAGCCCAAAGTACTTTCTATTCATGTGTCTCTCTCAAGACTTATGCAAATGAGCATAATTCATGTATAATTCCAGATAATCCTGAAGTTAGCCTAAGAGTCAATTTGATAGACCTGAATATTTCCAGGAACTGATGATGTTAGCATATCAGTGAGTCAGAAGAAGTAAGACAGGCAAGAAACCAGAAAATACAAAATCCTACAATGATAGTCTAGTGAATTTTTATGTGTCAGTTATCCAGCAGCAAGGTAAAAGGACAAATCATGTCGCCAGCATTGTTCCTTATCTGTTTGTTATATTTGCTCTATTTGCACATCAGCCTGTTTCAAGGGGTGGGGGAGGGTGATTAGGGTATTAATCTAAAGATCTGGAGGATTTCCTCCCTCATGTGAGAGCGACAAAGACCTGACCCATCAACAGCTCTATGGTAAAATGTTGTGGGTTTTTTGTTTTGTTTTGTTTTGTTTTGTTTTGTTTTTTTGTCTTTTTGCTTTGCAGATGAAGTAATGGCTGTCCTCTTGAGTTTATGTCGGCCTTGGTTAGCTGCCTCTGCATTGTCACGTCTTGCCAGAAATTCAGAAGCAGAACCATTTCATACATCTTGTGGTTATCTACATTCTTGTAGAAGGTATCCCCGGGCCATTTTGGTGTATCTGACAGCAAAAAAAAAAAAAAAAACAGAGAATAGTTCCAAAAATGATACCTAATTTCCACCTGGAAAGCAGATAGATTCCTAACCTGAGACTGGTCTTTAGCTATGCAGCAATATAAGAATTTCTTGCTAGATGTGATTGCAAAAACCAAAAAAGCAGATCACAAAAAAAATTTCAAAATAAATAATGAGACAAACTGGAACCCCACAAGAGGCAGCAGAGCCTGCCCAGTGAGTAGGTGCACACATGTCTTTGGAACGTGTAATAATCAGCAAGACCAACAACATGGAAGTGTCTGAAGAAGCATCTAGGATCCAGCAGTGGGCTCTGGAGAGTTCCACAACAGATGATCAGTCCCAGCCCCACAGCCAGGGGCCGGGATCAGCTCCATGCCCAGTACATTTCTGGGATCTAGCACGGACACTGTCACAGAACTGTCAACACCAGAGTAGTTTACCACTTTTATTCTCTCTTGTTTGTCTGATTGTCTATACCCCTTTCCTCTCTGGTTGGTGTCATCTTAGTTGGTTTTGTATTTTGTGATTGTTTTTGTTTTAGGATTTTTTTTTATCCTCTCTTTCGCTTGTTTCTCTTTTTTTTTCTTTCTTTCTTTCCTTCTCTTCTTTTTTGTTCTCCTCTTTCTTTCTTCTTTTTTCACTGTTTAGGTTTCTTTCCTTTCCTTTTCATTTTTTTCTATTGGTCCTGTTTCTCTCTTTCCTGAACTACTTCTTGAATTTAAACTTTCAAGTGAGTAAACCTTGTCTCTTCCCTTTCTGATCACTCCTTTGCATTTTATTTCATTTTTTTTCTCCTGTATCCTTCAGTTTCTCAAAACCTGGGTGATGATCCTTTAATCTCCAGCCTTGACTCTACTATATTTGACCTCATTCATCACTTTATCCTGTCCCCCACTCATCTTAACACCCCACCACCCCTCCAGAGAAGGGAAAAATCACTCCAATAAGGGGAAATTCGCTGCATACAAGCACAATGTATATATTTTTATTTTGTTCTATAACAAAATGTTTGATTTAGAACAAAATCAAACATTAGAGTTTGCTCCAGTGGTCAGAGGTAGCAGGTTAATGGTTTCTGTAGCTTGTCGGTAGATAAACTATACTTGAAACTATTGTTATTGCAAACTGTACTACTTTAGCTAGGGTGTCATATATGTTATAATCAGCTTTTCTCTCCTGCATGATAACCATATGGTTGCCTGGGGTCATAATCATCACACAGTCCAGCGCCAAAGAAATAGATGCTGAGCCAAAAAGTAACCTTTTTTCCTTTACAAACTGGGAAAATAGGTCATTGGAATAGCTCTGAAGAACTGCCTACTTCTAGGGACATCCAGGAAGAACAGACCACTCCTAAGGAAGCCTCAATACTAGTGATAGAGCTTTTGTTCTTAAGAAACTGTAAAGCATCAACATAGAAAAAAAATGAAATTTAAAAAAGAGAAAGTAGAAAATGCCAAGATGAAGAAGCAAAATGCAACTCCAGATCTCCAGCTCACCCAGAACAAGCCTGGGACTCAGTGAGACAGATGAAAACAGAAGCCGAACACTGGAACTTTCTGAAATGACAGCAACAGAAGTGATAATGCGATGGAGAAAATAATCTCTCGGGTACAAAAAGTAAAATAGGATGCTTAAAACCAAAGATATCAGAGAAGACACAGATAAAAGAGTAGAGGAGCTTACCAAAATGATGAAAACAAAAAAATGCCCAACATAGGAAACAAATGAAATCCATGAAACAGATCAAAACAGAAATCAAAGAGGTTGAAAGCATATGCAACAGAATCAACAAAGGAGAGGATAGAATTTCAGATCTTGAAGACAGAATCGCAGCTATTGAACATGAAAAGAAACATTTTAAATATAGCAAGAGATCATGAAAAATCAATACAACAGCTATAAGATGAAGCAAAACGAATGATGTAATATTGATCAGGGTCAATGAGAAAGCTGGACACAGCACAGATGCCATAAAAATCTCTTCTCAGAAATAATGGCAGGAAACTTCCCAAGCATGGATGAAGAATTTGACAGACAAATTAATGAAGCACATAAAACTACAAACAGCCATAACCAAAATAAAACTATCCCAAGACATATAATAATCAAGATTTCACAAATTCAACACAAGAGTAGACTATTAAAAACTATTAGAAAAAAAGAAACAAATCATCTTTAAAGGAAAGCCAACTAGAATCATAGCAGACTTCTCAACACAAACTCTCAAGTCAAGAACAGCTTTGAGTGACATATTTCCCTAATAGAAAATGACTTCCAATTCAAACTGATGTACATTGCAAAACTATCTTTCAAAATTAATGGACAAATAAGATAATTCCATGACAAAGAACAGCTAATGAAATTCATGACCACCAAATCACAAACAGAACTGAAACATATTCTAGACAGAGACAAAAATGACGAAAATCCAAGAACAACAGAAAGGAACCATCAGGCAGGGCAAGCAATTAAACTGAGGGGATAAAGAACGAACAGTAGGAAAATATAACAAAGATAATTCACTATGTATCAGTTGTAACAGTCAATGTAGATTGCCTCAATTCACCAATCAAAAAAAAAAACCAGACTGTCAGAATGGATCAAGAAACAAGATCCAATGATATGGTGTATTGATAAAGAATGACAGTCATTCAAGAGATGCAAATTAAAACAACACTGAGATTTCATTTCACCCCAGAAAGAATGGTTATCATAAGAAACTAATGAATAACAAATGCTGGAGGGGTTGAGGGGAAAAAAGGAACACTTCTCCACTATTCATGGGAGTGTAGACTGGTGCAACCATTATGGATACCAAGGTGGAGATTCCTCAAAGATCTAGAATTAGAAGTCCTATTTGATCCAGCTATTCTCCTTCTGGATATTTTCCCAGAATTAAAAACATCATATCACAGTGATATATGTGCATCCATATTTACAACAGCACAATTTGTAGTAGCTAAATGTTGGACACAACCCAAATGCCCTTCAACTGAGGAATGGATAAAAAAGGTTTTCTATTTTTGTACGATGAAGTACTACTCATCAATAAAGAAAGATAAACTTGAGACTTTTATAGGTAAATGGATGCAACTAGAGACCGTACTCACATGCGAAATAAACCAGACGTGCAAGTGTAAACATATTTTTCTCCCTAGTATAAGAAACTGAAAGAGTAAATAAGATCCAAAATGTGTAACAGAGATTGTGAAACAGGAAGAAACTGTTCAAAAGGAAAGAGAAGTTGGGATGAGGAAAAGGCAAAAAAGGAAAGGGAAAGAGAGTTAAAATAGTTATGCTACTAGTTTCTATTAGTTCGTTGCAAAGAAAATTTGTGTCTATATTATTTGATCAGCTTTTCATGCCTGTATCTTCTAATATGAGCAACGACTCTGAGGGTAACAATACCCAATGTACTAATCATTACTACTCTTCTACTATCTTGCTTTGAAATTTTGTGTCATTGTTTTTATTGTTTTTTCTCTTTAAAGTAAAAAAGAAAATAATCTTAACTTCATAAGTTTTTTGCTAGGTGAAAATACCAATACAATTCTTTTTTTTCATGAAAAATATAGAAATAAATAGCAAGGTTTCTTTTTTGTTTTTCTCCCCTTAATGCTAACACCAATGTCATAGCAAGTTCACATTCACACTTGCTTTCTAAGTAAAATCTTGTCAGAAATTTTGAACTTTAGATATTATCTTTCCTCATACTCAGCTGTTTTTAAGTTTTTCTTTGAGAGAAGAGGAAACCCCGCTAGCCCTTAACAGAATACGAGATGGTAATGTCTTCAATGAAGTGAAAAGTATCAATTTCATGTGCAGAAATTCTCTACAAAGTTTTTGAGGTCCTGTTTCTCACTGTTCCTTTCCTAAGGACTTTCGTTCGATAAGCCAAAGATCTTGTTTTGTTTTGTTTTGTTCTGTTTTGCTTTGATAAGAGTTTCCTTTATGTGCCAATAAATTTTTGCCAAATTCAAATGAATTTTACTACATAAAATGTAAAGTGGGATTATTTAACCAACAGACAGACCAGGATTTTTTTTTTTCCATATTCTGTTGGAAAGAGGAGACCTAGATTATCTAATTAAGGCTCTTGGACAGACAGGCATGCATGAGTTTCTAGCATTCTCAGCACAATACCACATCATACCTTATCTAGGCAATATATCAGGACTGTCAGCACAGGCTTCCGTATCCCTCTCCCACAGACACATTCACACAGGGAGATTTATTCTTGTTGCTTGCTCTTTCCTAATTTTAGCAACAGTAACCTTCAGGCTTTGATGAAAAAAATTAAAGTATCTATCTTTTCTTTAAATTCCTTTCAAAATTCTTAGGGATCAGTGACAGAAGAAAACATGCTGTGTAACAGCTCCCTTGGAACCTCTGTTCCAGCTAAGCTGTCCTCCTAATAGAAGGCATGTCTTCACTTCCAGGAGATCCCGGCAGGCCCATCAACCACCCCATGCAGTAGGCTGGGTTCAGACAGGGTCTCTGGAGAGCTCCCTGGAAATAAAAATAAGTCTAACCTACCTGTTGGGATGAAAAGCGCGATGGAATACAATAAATTTATGTAACGTGATAAAACATTCTAGGGTACTTATGTCATTAGTAAACCATTTAACTATTAAAATGGGTTAAGGATCATATTATGAATAATTTCTAGAATAATAAATGTTTGGACTAAGCATTTAAAATGATTAATAAAAATTAAATTGATTAATTGATTAATAAAAATATGCCAGTAAGAGTTTCCAGGAAAGCATACAAAATGTGGATGAGACTATCTTCACATGAATCAATTACAAGGTAAAGAGCAACACTGAGCTTTCTAGTTTACTGGTATTAATTTTGAATATTAGCATCTACAACTTGTAATTCCAAATTTCATAAAATGCAAAGCCACCATGAAATAGAATTAACAGGGAGCTTTAGGAATTCATTAAACTGAACTTTAGTGGCAGCATCATTTTTTTGGCTAATACAGGAATATATATCTGTACATTCACTATTTATGATGCCATTTGAGACTCACATAAAATATAAGTTGAAAGAATGTGTTGCCTTCAATAATTTACAAAGGTAGAAAATAATAGCAAGGGGAATTGAGAGCAAATCTCATCTTTTCTCAGACTGTAATATACAGATATTACATCTGTGGCTTCCAATACAGACTCTTAATCTGAGCCCAGGCAACCAGGTATTATGAAGAGATTAAAGAAATATCTGAGGGAAGAAGCATAGATGTTATTTCTGGTTCGTAATCATGTTTGCAAGCATGTTAATCAAACTGGGCACTTGCTAACTTGATAATTAAATTTACAAATGGTTGGAAATACTTGCCACAGAAAGGTTTAAAGTCATTCCTGAAATCCAGTGACAACCCTGGCAATATGTGTGTGCCTCTTGAGTTCTATCTGAGGATAGACAGTATTAAAAGCATAATTGATTTTAAAGCACATTAGATTAATATTTTTTCCTATGCTTCACGCTTTCATCTTTTTATTCACATTCAGGTCATTTCCTGCTTCCTGAAAAAGGTGCTCACACCTCAAACCTCCACATAAATGTGCTATTTTTATTTTACCCAACAAAATGTTCCATTTTCATTAAAATATTCCAAAATGTTACACTTTCACTTAAAATGATATACTTTGGACTAAAAAGATTAAGCATTCATGTTAATGTTTAGAAAGGACCGTCAACAGTATTTGAAATCTGAGAAAGGTCACAGTATCAGAAAAAAAAAAAAAGTAACACAAAGGCAAAATACGATAGTCCACCTAAGGTACAAAGCAACTGAGAAGTTCATTGAAGTTACTATATGTTAATTTTTTTTTAAATCTAACTTACTAAGTCCAGTTTTAACTTTTCCATACCAAACTTGACCTACTAATTTGTATGACAAAAGTGTTCTGGTTATACAGTACAGGAAATTTTTAAATGACCCATGAAGTTTCACCAGCAATAAATGAATTTCTAACCAAATTTTCAATCCCTTGTTGGTGAAAAAAACACAAACCTCCTAATTTTTAGAGGCTACATGGAGTGTTCTTAAGAATACATAAATTTATATAAAGTCAAGGGTCTTAGGAATAAATTGGCTGGCAAACAATATCAACAGTGCCCTGATTTGACCTTGCACATAACTGTTTGCACAACAGAGCTGAAAAGCAACAACATGGTTAATCTGTGCACATGTATTTCGAGCCATCTAGAGATCTTACGGGTCAATATGATTTACTAACATTCACTAAAAGTTATTAAAATTTTACACAGTTGATGGAAAGGTGTTACTGCTTTTATAATAAAAAATGGCTTTCACGAAACAGTATACACATAATTCTTATTACATTTTACTTCACATCCTCCTCCTCATCTTTTCAGTTTCATTGTTGATAGCAGTTGATTTTTTATGCTGCCTACTGACATTCTTTATTTTTTTATTCATATAGTACAGTGGAGGTGGACAGTACTTTCCAAGTCTTAAATTATAAATGGGGTAGCTCTCTGCCCTTGATAGCCCCAAGGCTCCTGCCTTTACAAAGGACACCAAGAATAAACCGTTCAATTGCCCAATATCATCATGGCAGCTGTTCAAATTAAGAGATTTTGGTATCAAATTAATGACACCATAATACTAGAATTTTTATATTCTCCAGATTACTTCGGGAAGCCTAGGAGAAGTTATGTGAAAACAGACCAAATAATAGCGAGCCTTTCTCCTGAAAATAGAGCCACTATCTTGTAAAAAAGCCCGTGACTATCAGCAGACTATGATAGAACAGCAAAGATAAACAGCACGGAAGTCTAGCCACGTCTACATTAATTGAGAGACAGAGAGAAACAGAGAGATGGAGAGATAGAGACACAGAGAGAGAGGAGAAGAAGAGAGAGACAGAACGTACAAAGAGGTCAGAAAGCAATATATCATCATCACAAAAAAATATATTAAGTGTAATATCAGGCAAGTAGGAATTTAACATGAAAGATATCACTTGAGGAAAAATCCAAGCAATAATAGAAAAGTTATTCAGAGAAAACTTATAAAAAGGAAAAGTCATATGAAGAAAATATAAAAACACGAACTAGCCAAAAATGATGGTTTAAAAATATGGTTGAATTAGAGCACTACTATGAAATGACTGTAAAGCTATGATCATATGTATCCAGTGTAATCTATACAATACAGCCTCATTACTATAGCACATTGTACTTTTCACTGCTTCATACTAAAGCCTAGAGCAGAAAAAGTATCCAATTTACACTGACCAAATCTTCAGAGGAAAATAACAGGGCGAAATGATTCTGAATTAGGATTTAGCAAGTACCAGTAAGAGTTCAACATTTTTTAAATAAATTAGTTACTCAAAAATTAATATCATTCATGATTGACTATGAGGAATTATAGATATATATTTTACTTTAGGCATATTTTAGTAGTTCCCATTCTGTCTCACTCCATGCACAATATTTCGTGTACACGAAGAAATATAATCATGTTTCTATCATCAGAAATCACTGCAAAAATCTCAGAATACATAGATTGTAATTATAAAGTAATTTCAAATTTTAATTTAGATTGAAGTTTATTTTCTTCTTTAGGAATAAGAACAAGAAATTGTAATGAGATTTAGATCAAGCTAATATTTATTGAATACTAAGTATGTGCTGTACCCTAACATAACTGCTTCCCCAGTACAATCAAAACAACATAATTTTTAATTTGGCACCATGAGATAGACCAATAGAAATATAATTATATAGCAGGAAAAAGAAAAAGTTAAGAAAACAAGAGTTCCAAGGATTTCCCATGCTTAATTAAGGATAAATAATATACTTTTACTAGAGAAATATTAATTACAAAATAAGAAAAAAATTTGAGTAGGACTTATGATTTAAAAATAAATGCCAAAAGTTCTCTGGGAACTCATCTTAAACACTAAGAGGACTTCGAAGGAAATAGGAAGAGACAGAGAGAAGCCAGATAGTTATCAGAGAAAATTAGCCAATAACAAATTTTTTTAGTGGAACACTCTGAAGTTTAAAATACAAAATAAATAAACAAATAAAAAGCAGTATTCTCAATAGTGAACAGATCGTGGAGACTTCCATTTGAAGCAGTCTTGAGAAAACAAAGCATGAGTCCAGTTCAGACTGGGTAAGTGTGCCTAAGGGACAGAGGCAGGCAGTGGTTTAGGAAAATAAACACACGTGCACATGTGCACGCGCGTGTGCGCACACACACACACACACACACACACAACATAAGGAGAATTCTATCTAGCCCTGTGCCCTTCCCACCATGAACTTCCTACAATAGATGGCTGTAATCAAGAAAGAAAACATGAAAGAAACCAACCAAAGGACTACAAAATATGCAATAGGACAGGAAAAAATCAGGGGGACACAGAAGACAAGTGTCAAAATACACACGTAACCACAGTAACGAGAAAAAAAATTTTGAATTATCATAACTCAACAGCTTTTTTTAATAAAAGAACACATAGAAGAAGATAAGATTCATCCTCAAAAAAGAAATGGAGCATGTGTCTAGTATGTCTATGCGGGTGGTGGCGGGGAGAGAAACCAGTCTAAGCGATTACAATAATGAACGCAGGGAAGCAAAAAAAGAATACTCAGATTGGGTGAAAACATAGTAAGGACGGTAAGAGGACAAGGCTGAAACGACAAGCTGAGTGAAAGAAAAACAGAAAGACATCCACACTGAAAATTATAATGCAGAAGGTGGGCAAAAAGAGCACCAAATTACAAAATAAAAGGATGCAAATAACACGACAGAATAAATATGTAATGATATAATTCAAAAAGTTACCTAGAATTATAAGAGACCTGGAGTCCATAAAATGTTAATACACAGTGTCCCACAAAAACAAAAACTGACACAGAACAATCAGTTGAAAGATATTTATTGATTAAATTACTGGATTTCCAAAATGAAAAATGATTGACAGAACAGGATGTCACACAAACAAAATAAAAAGAGGTCAGCTACAAAAAGAAAAAACACTGACTTTTACTAGGTTTTCCCACAGCAATATCCAAAATGAATGAATAATTCCTGCAAGGTATTCAAAGAAAGAAAAATAAGTCTGACTTACAATTATATTTCTAAGCAAATTTTTCAAGTTAAATGCAAAGACACGAGCATTTACAAACTTCCTGTTAGAAACAGAATTAGGGCGTAAAGTTAAGCCAGCAAAGCGATAAATGGGATATCTACGTGCAAATGGGTAGCAGTGAGTCAGTTTAAGACTCAGCATAACATCAAAACAAACGTGAAGGCTGTAGATAGAGAAGAGGATGCGACACACACTGACACAGCAGAAATGGGAGGGAAAACATGTCTTTCAGAGATAGAGGGAACAAGACCCTTTAGATGACAAATCAAAATAGTGATTAATATAACAGTATTAATGCTAATAACACTACTGTTGTTACTACTACTAATAATAACAGTAGTATAATTAGGAAATTATAAAGTATAATTAAATAGTACTATAATTAGGAAACTATAAAGATGAACATTGAAAAAGAAAGAAGTAAACCAAAATACATTCTGTCATTATTCAAAAAGCATAACAAAAATTTTTAAAACTCCAAGATAGGGCCAGGGATACAGCTCAGGAGCACAGCATCTGTGTGGCAAGCACGAGATCTTGGGTTTCAGTTCTGGTACAAAAAAACAAAAGCAAACAACCTGCAAGGTTGAATACATATATTTCATATACAGGGCAAATAAAAAAAATATAAAGTTCACTTGCTAAAATGCACTTTAATATCACTCTAGAAATAAGTCTCATCTAAGTTCAAGAGCTTAGTAAAGTGACTCAGAAATATGATAGAACTGATAAATTCATCTGAGAAATGACTTTATTGTAAACACACACGTATGCACACACACATGCAAAGCATATTGATGCATCAACAAATATTTAGTCATGAAAAAAATGAGAAATCTCAAACATGAAAAGTAGAAAAGTATACAAAAATAATCCAAGACACAAGAAATTAAAAGAACTTTAAATTATAGTGTGTTTATTTTTAGCATTTGAGAAATAGAATAATAAAGGACTAGGTATATAACTCAGTAGCACAGAGCCTGCCTGCAAGCACAAGGTCCTGAGTTCAGTTCCCAGTACCCACAAAAAAAAGAAGAAAGAGAGAGAGAGAAAGAGAGAGAGAGAGAGAGAGAGAGAGAGAGAGAGAGAGAGAGAAAGGAAGAAAATAATAAAATGGATTATTTCATGGATAAGAGAGATTCTGCTTCTATTTCATTATAAACACAAACCATCACTAAAGTACAATATATCACCAGTGTGGCTGAACCAAATAGATTCACAGGAAAGATGTGAGAAACAGGTAACTGCAATATAGTTTAAAAAGATCCAGAATATACAAAAATAACAAATTTCCAAAAATATTTAGGAAAAAGTTAAATACTACTTCCAATTAATCTCTAAGCATCATTGCAAACTAAATAAAATTCTCAGTAATACAACAGTAAATAAAATGTAATCTTCAAGGACATGGTTTATTCTAGGAATACAAAGGAAGTTCTGTGTTAGCATTATTTTCCATAATAACAGATTTAGGTTGAAAATTTGTATGTACCTTCATCTTATGGAAGCTTACCAGTCACCCAATACAATTTAGCACTCAATCATATCCTACTAAATTTGTCTTGTTCTGTTTCATTTGTTTTTAATAGCAGTTGAGATCATATCATAACAGTAGAGAGAGAAAGAGAAAGAAAAACAGAGACAGAGAGACTATTCTATGTGCTCTTTATGAAGAAAAGAATAATATTAAGTAACCAAGAAGTTTGAATGTGAGTGGAAAGTTACATCCTATTTTAGGTAAGAAGACAACATAACAAAGATATCTAGTCTTCTTTTATTAATACATTTCACACAATATGAACAAATAGGTCTCAGCACATTTCCTCTGGTAATAAGTAAACTGAGGAGAAAAATTATTATTAAACAACACATAAGAATTCTGCAAAACAATGCTTTTTTACAGAGTCTGGCATTATGAAACATTATAAAGTAATACACAACTGCTATATGAATATGAGGTCAGATCAATAGATTAGAATAGAAATTTCATAAGAAATTTCATATTTCAAATCAGTGAGGAAAAGATAAATCATTTAATAAGTGTCGTGCAAATAACTCTCTGGCCATATGGGGAAAAGTAAATTGGATCCATATCTCATACTTTACATAAAGATAAATTTCAGGTGATAAAAAATTATTAAAATATTAAAAATGAAGTCTCAAAATATTTAATCATTTTTATAATCTAAGATTGAGAAAGAATTTAATAAATATGAATTAATGTCAAATGGAATAAAAATGATAAATTTTGTTACATTTTAAAAATATAGGACATAAAAAGAACATATGAAATAGACAGTAAACAGCAAATGTGGTCAATTCTTGTAGTTCATACACAGATGGAAGTTAATTCTTGTACAACAAAATTACTATAAGTCACTTAGAAAACAATAATAATCCTTTAGGAGAAAATCAGACAAATATTCAGTTTGGAAAAAAGCCACAAATATCTCTTAAATCTACAAAAAAAAAAACCCACTAACCTTCATAACAAAAGAGACTAAAATACAATGGACAGTCAATAATATCTGATCCCAAGAATATAGAAGAAAACATACAAGACGTATCTGAGACATGCAGATGTACCAGAAAGCAATGAAACTATCAAAGACTAACTGAATTATGTCTGAGGGACACAAATGTCAGTGTGAAGGGCCATATGACTGGCCAACATGTTGGCAACATAAGCTTGAAACAGTAATACGTGCAAATGATGAAAGAACTTAAAATATATAAACTCAGTAGTTAATGCTGATAGCTCCTTCACAAAGAGAGAAAAATGCCCTAAGATTTAATAATGGAAAACTAATACAATATCACTGGAAATAACGAGGGCTCTAAATCCTTATTCTGCAAATAAAGATAAGTAATTTACCCTGCTTTTAATATATGAAGTACACTTCAGGGAAATTAATGAGCTCTCATTGGAGAAACTTATTCTTTGCTTAAAAATTCTCACTAATAACTCTGAAAGAAACGGTAGAATCTTTAAAAATCATTATTATTCAACCCTCTCATAATATAATTGATTCAAGCAACAGTCACACAAATGAAGCCATTCCATGAAAAGTAAATGAGAAAACAGATTACAGTGGAGGGATCAGCTTGGCCTGAATCCACTGAGCATCAATCCACAGAGAGCGGCAGAAGAAGATATTGTGTCTCCTTTTTTGATGCAATATGGAATATACTGTAACAGCCTTAAAGCTATGTTTCTTTACAGAGGATAGATGAACAACTCAAGTTACACCACAAGGAAGCAAACAGGCAAATGCAGAATGTGGAAACCTGTGTAAAACGTTCATCCCATTTCTATTAACTTAAATCAATAGTTCAACAGGAAGAGATACTGTTGTGATTTGAAAGATTTAAGAAACAAAGCCAAATATAATGAATTTCCATCTGTACAGACTTTTGAGTAGGTCAAATCATTTGTAAAGGACGTTATTTCTCACATGAATTTCTTTACATTTTATTTCATGACATGGACAATAACTATTTATTAGGTATAATTATAGTATCAAAGTATCTACATGCTTTAGAGATGTTTGCAGAAGGGTCAAAGGAAAGGATGTTGACCTTTTTACATATTTCAACAATGAAAAGGGAGAAAAACGGAAGGAAGGTGATCCCTGAAACAAATACGGCAAACTTCTGATAATTAGTGAATTTGAAATATGATTATATGAAGGTCCATTTTTTTCTATTTCTGTGTACCATGAGGTTCATCATAGATTACTTTGAATTTAAACTTGTATAAGGAAAAGTTATTCTCATATATAACCTATAAATCCTATAACCAAAATATGGCAATACTATATTTATCAAAATTTAAACTGCACATGCCTGTATTTCTAAGTGTTTATTCTGTAGATATAATTTCATATATATAAAATGAGAGTCATTGGACCACTATTTGTGGCAGTGAATGATTAAAACCTACTTCTAAAGCCCATAAATAGAGACAAATCCAAGTATTCTGCAGTCAGAAAATACAATATTTTACCATTGGACGAGAGAATTAGTTTGAGTGAAATAGTGGCAAAATAAAGACTAAAAACTTTAAAGTGATTGAAATTTAAGTCCATATAAGTAAATGGATTAACTTGTCAGAAAATAAGGAAATCCTCAAAGGCTGCAACACAGCAGAAATCAGGGCAGAAGGAGACAAGCGTAATTTGGCTGCCCTGAAGGCATTAGGAGGTCCTCTGACCCGGGAAAGATTTCCCACATCAGCAGGACACAGTTTGTTTTTGTTTGTTTGTTTGTTTTTGGTTCTGTCTTCACATTGTGGGAATTTAGGAGTATCTCTGGTTTCCAACTACAAGATATCAGTAGTATATTTTATTCCCTATCCTCCCAACCCACACCACCCACACACACACTTATAACAAACTCAAACATCTAATCATTAACAAGTGACAAAAACAAAAAGATCTCCCTGAACAAGCTAGAAACCAGAAAATGAGAAATAAATATAAAATCTAACCAGAAAACCAAGACAGCATTGGTTATGAATAGAATAAAAAAAAAAAAAAAAACTCCCTCATAAGAAACTGGATACCTGCCTTTGCACAGATTTAGGTCCTCAAGGTTTGCTTATACTTTATCTATAAGACCCAAAAGAAATAAAGCACAAGTTATTATTTAAAGTAATTATATCTTGGTAGAGGCAAATGAGAAATAGAAATGGCCTCAGGAAGAAAAGTAACAAAATATGGTCTTCAAATAATTCCCATAGATAAACTTACAGTAAACAAACACAATTAAACAAGACACTGTGAACAAGAAACCATTAAAAAATCCACAAAAATAGGTACAAAAAGGCACAAATATATGAATATAGACTATAAAATAAATACACTTAAATAAGTGAAAATGTAAGTAAATAGTATTTATCCAAAATTACCAGAAAGATTTGTAGAACAAAACCAAAAAAATCTAGAAATTAAAATTAGAAACTTCTTAAATCAGGATATGACAATAACAACAGATTAGAGTGAAATGAACAGTTATTGAACTAAAAGCATAGAAGATTAAGTTGTAAAAATCATAAACTGTAGCCTGAGAATTAAAATGAAAATAAAATTAGAATATTTCATATATATTCATCAGAAATTTTGAGTGAAGCCATAGGAAAAATGAAAATGTGGTTACACTTGAGGAGATGAATGATCAAAATCTTTGCAGAACATCAAGACACTTGCTTTCACATCTATAAACTACAATAATTTCAAGCAATTGTAGTCAGTATTTTGGGATTCATAATAATATGAACCACAATAACAGCTACAATACTGGCTACATACTGCGCACAGGTACACCACCAACTATAGTACAAAATTATCTTAGTTGATAATATTTTTTTTAAAAAAGAAGGCAATTAAATTGCCTTCCTTATAATAAAAGATTGTACATTAAAAGAAATTAATGAAGTAACCAAAGCCAAATGCAATGTGTACACAGTTTGGAGCCTGAGTAACCCCATTCAACAGTAATTATATTTTTAATCTTTCTAGAAAGATTTAAATCCAGACTTGTATGACTATTTAATATTTATCTCAGATTTTGCTACATTATATTACACAAAATTCTGAAATCTGTAACTGTTCTATATTCTTTTCTCCCTGAGATGGGGAAAAACAGTTTGTCTGTTTTTTTTTTTTAATTTTCTGCATAGCTCCTAATAAAGGAGCAGAAAAATAAGTATGATGATAACAAAAGCTTAAAGACAATGTAAACAAAAAAATGCATAATAACCAAAATATCAAACTAATGATACCAGACATAGTTGATTTATGCCTATTTTGTATTGAGAGTTCTCATAAGAGTATAATGCACTTGTGATGTTCTATCAGAGATTTACACACCAATAATATAAGAAATGGGATTTTGAAGATAGTATTTTTATTCTAAGACATTAAATAAATGCATTTTAAAATGTGTAAGGAGACTACACGTCTCACTCCCTCACCGTTCTACATGAAGTCCTACTTTATGAAAGACATTCTGTTAGGAGAAACTTTTTACATACTTTCCTTATTACTTTGCAGCATAGAGAGATACAGCACATCTCTTTCTGTCTCACTCTTATCCAGTCTCATGCCTGAACCAAGAGAAGTCTGCAGCTGAGCGCTAGGAAGTGCTCACTCCCCAGAGCCCTAGCTGGTAGGTGGGAAGAGGGACAGAGCCAGGGGCACCCTCAGGACCCACACAAGGAAAAAGCAGGGTGAGAAGAGCAGCAGGTAGGAAGGAGGTGCAAAGTGAGAAGCACCAGATGCCACGAGACAACCAAAGAACTCGGTTCTGAACGGAAAACCTGACAGACAAGTACCTTCCCAAAGTCATTCAATCCAGGGTATTAACAGGTAGCCCTAAAATAGCCTCACTGGACTAACTAGAAACCACTCCCAGTTCCCAATAATGATTTCCATGCTGAATTCCTAGTCTTTTATTACTTGGCTAAGTCTCTTGGGGGTCAATGTTTTTAAAAATATATAAATATAAATAACTTCTTTACAAAACTTATTTTGGATAAAGAGGTGACCTAGGTGTTATATTCAGCATTCATTTGGACAGACTAATATAATTGAATGATGATAGTAATATTTGCTAACTTTTCATTCTGTTTTCTTCTGCTGGATATGTCTATTTATCCTTCTAGGAGAAAAAAAAGTTTAACTTGTATTATACAGCTTCAATACACATAGATATATTTTAAAATATTTCATTTGGTCATAGAGGAGAATCTGGCAAGAGAAGGTTGGATTAGAGCAGAAAGGTCTTGCTCTGAAGGCAGACAACCTAATCAGTTCCTTTCTCAGGAGGGCTGGTGCTTAAGAGGAGTTACAGGCAGAGGGACAGGAAATAGATTTTTTTTTTATTAGAAAAAGTCCAGATGAAAACACATGAATGCTGTTAGAGTCCCATTTTATAGACACACAGGGGTGTAGGGAGACATGCACAGTTTCCTTTAAGGCTCTCTTTGTCAGTGAGGTCTACAAAGACTATATCTGAGCAGAAAAACAAAAGAGAAACTACAGGTCCCCGAGACCTAGAGATCATGAATTGATTTGTAACCAACCCCAGGTGAGTAAGAAAGAAGCCAATTATTCAGTAATGAGGAAAAAATACAATTAGGCTGTCAATTCCAGAAGAAAAAGCCTAGATAGAAAAGCCTTATTTATTTCAATATGGCAATTGCCTGGGTTTTGTTTCAGTACTCTTGCAAAGTCATATTTCTGATACTTTTAAACAAAAAAACAATTAAATATAAAAGCACATGAATTATCAGCGGGCAGCCTTAGTGTTCTAAATAAAGGTTATGATGTAGAAAATGAGGTCTTGCTCTTGAGAGAGCAGGGAAGCAGGAGAAAGGGAAAGGGCGGGCCGCAGTTACCTTCCAGCAGGTGTGCGGCCTCATTTGACCTTAAAAACAACCCCAGCCGGAGTGGATTTTGCCACCTTGTTGAAAAACAGTCAAATGAGATGAGAAGATTCTAAAGGATCTGTTGAGATAATTCTACAGTCAGTGGTCAAAGTACAACTTAAATCCAGATTGTCTCTACAGAGCTTACTATAAGAGACTATTTTAGCAATTTGCTTTTAATAAATAAACCTGAATAATAAAAATGATGACTTAGGCATACACTGATGAAAAATCTCTGTGGTGTCTACTGCGAGTAGTTTTCTCTCTACTTAAAATTATAAATCAAGCCTTACAGTTAAGCTATTCATTGTGTCCCAACTTACATAGTTTTTTCCTTATATACAAAAAAGTTGCTTTTTGAGAATTACTGACTCAAGTAGTCAAAAGTATGTATTGTGTATTTGGTTGTGTGTACTTTGGGACACTGAGTAGGAGCAATGTGATTATGTTTACTGGAGAGTCCAGTAAAAGCTCACTTAACGATCTAAAAATGTAGAGAAGCCTATCGCCGAACATGGTCTAAGGAACCCTGCAAATCAATGGCATTTTAGTTCCCCACTTAGCACAATGACTTTCTAGTAGTGCAAAGAGAAACGCGGGAAGAATGCAGATAGGTACCTTCCCATCAAGAAATAGCCCAACACAAATAATACAGAACAAAAGCAAATTCAGTCATCATAAAGCTGTCAAGAACGATTTTTGCAAATTGGTCATATTATCAAGTCATATTATCATATTCTGCAAATTGGTCATATTACCAGCATTTCTTAAGTTTGAATTTGGAGTTTTCTTTGTTTCAAAAGTACAGTATTAACAAATGACTCCCTCATTGCCTGAGTAGGAGAAGTGTCACTAAACTTACATTATCCATCTTAGTCGTTCATTTAAAAAAAAAAAAAAAAAAAAAAAAGATTTTGGCAAGTGGTGATACAAGCGTGTAGGAGGGAGATTAATGGAGAGCAAATTAGGGAGTAATTAATCAGGCTGCATAAGAAAGTGAGAGAAGAAACAAAGATGCAAGCTTTGACAGGAAAATTCTAAGCTCTTTGTACTTGGCACTAGTCAAAAAAAGGCATAATAGGGCTGAGAAGTTCATGAATATGCTCCAATTAATCTGTATGTGCACTGAAATGCTTCTTAGTTTGGTTCATTTAAAGCTAAAATTCCCTTCCCCATTGATGTCAGCTAGTTAGCCAAGATGGTGCATTACTGTTATGATCACTGCAGCGCACATAATTTAGATTTATCTCTTTGGGGACTCGACTCCACCCCCTGCTAGCTAATATGCTCACCATGTTTAATGATGCAAAAAATTTCCCTGAGTACAGGTTATTTATCTTTATCAGGGGCTGCATTTGGCTGGCTGTCTGTTATCAGGCGAATATTTGTTCCTAAATGGTTGGTTCTCATGCATATTCCAGGGAAATCCTGAGAGCCGTATGATTTCTTAGATTTGGAACAGGAGTGTTTCAGTTCTTTAGATACACCTTAGTAATGCTGATTTATGAGTTTAAAGCTGCTAGAATCATGACTTAATTTATGAGCCCTGAAATCACTGTCATGAAATACAAAATCATTCTCAAATCTGAGAAAGGACTTTGGGGGAATTTCAGAGATTGCTAATAAACAGTACAAGAATATAAATATACAATAATAAGAAATATTATACACGATCTCCAAGTAATTATGTGGCCAAACTATGATCTGAGAAGAAAATCCGAGAGACAAGAAGGGAATCCAAGTAAAATAGTCATTAACCAGTGATCTCAGGAAGGTGGCAATGAGTGGGTCAAGCCCTATTGTAACGGCAGAGGCCCTTTGCCCATGATATGCCCTGTCTACCCCTAAATTCACAAGTAGGAGAACATACAAGTGCCTAGGCTCGAGTACTCTTCTCACTTACAAAGGAAAAATATCTATAATCATCCCAAATTACTGCTAGAAACTTTGGGGAGAAGGTGTCCCACTGGGGATTGAAGCTAAATCCTTTACACGAACACATTCTCAGTCCTTTTTTACTTTTTATTTTGAGACAGTATCTCACTAAATTGTTTAATTACACAGAATGGACTTCAACTTGCAATCCTCCTGCCTCAGCCTCCAGAATGTTAGGATTATAGGATTGTGCTCCCAGGTCCAGTCCAATTACTATTTTTGAAAAGATACCTAACTAAAAACTTACACAGGGAGAAGCAGAATTAAAATACAAAACAAGAAAGTCAGAATGATTGAGACACTTTTAAAGAGACAAAGGATGAAACAAATCCTAAGAGTGAAAAGCACTTTACAGTAGGAACCAATAGGAAATGCTAGAATAAAAATGTGCAACAGCTGAAAGAAAAAAGTGGGTGGGGTGAAGCATAGACAGTTTACTGGCAAATGCAGAGCAGCAAACTGTAGCAGCAGGTCAAAACCGCACTCTCTGAAGGCATCAGAAATTCAGAAAAAGTACAAAATAAAATTATAAATTAAAAATCAAAAGGTATAAAAACAGAAGTATTCAAACATTTATAGCAAGAATGCATTCGAAAAGAAACATGAAGTTAAGGAGGTAGCTTAAAGACCTGGATACAATCCCCAGCGCCCTAAAAATAAAAAGAAACTAGTAAAAAACAGAGAGAGAGGAGAGAGAGAGAGAGAGAGAGAGAGAGAGAGAGAGAGAGAGAGAGAGACAGGGAAGGGAATAGTTGAAGAAATAATGGCTCATAATTTTCTATAGTTTAAAGAAAAATTAACACTTTAGGTTGAAGGAGCCATAAAACAGCAAACTAAGCAGAGGAAGAAAAAAGCAATTTTACTGCAATGTTGTAAAATTTAATACTTTCAAAGAGTGAAAAAATTATGAAACTTCCTGAAACAGCAGGTGACTTTAAAAGATGGTGAGTTGGAATAGCAAGCTCCTTACAGAGATACTTTGTAACAAATCAATCAAGTGGGCTGGGGACTTAGCTCAGAGGCATAAGCGCCTGCATTGCAAGCAGGCAGTCGTGAGCTTGATCCCTGGTACCTATAAAAAAAAAAAAAAATCAATCAAGTGATGATTTTAAATTAAAGGAATAGAATTAGGAAAATTTATAAAACTTTGTACATTGCCAAGATTTCATTTAAATTTAAAAATTAAATTAAAATATTCTCAGCAATATATAGTGTGCTAGAGATCTCTAGAGGAACAGATGCAAAGTAAATTGCCATGTGATCCACAGGGGGTTTATTCACGTAGGCTGACAGGTTCAGAACTGAAAGCGCTGCAGTGGCCACCTGTGGGTGGGATCAGAGAGAGAAGGTCCCAACTGCCCACCTGTGCCCTGGAAAGCTAGTGGAGTCCCGAGCAGTCCACGTTTGAAGGCCTAAAGGTTCACTGCAGAGTCATCATGTGAGTGAGTCTGGGTCTGCTGGGAAGTGGAAGAGTACAGGATGAAAATCCGAAGGAAATGGGGCCAGGTCACAGCTCTTCAGAAGAAAAGGAAGACCTCTTTCTTCTCTCCTTTCTTACTGTAGCTGGGCTGATTGGTTGGCAACACCTAATCCGTGCTGGGTGTTTTCTTCTCGGTTTGCAGCCTACATGGCCATCATCAACGAACACACCTAGAACTTTATTAATCTGCTAGACAGTTTTTACTCAAGTCAAATAGACTTACCACAATTCATGATCACATTCGGCCGCAGAGCAAAAGAACTTGAAAAAAGAAAAACGTTTAAAGTCTTCTTGGTGGCAATAATCAATCTGAAAATGAAATAAATCAAATAATACCACAAGACGTGCAGGAAGTAAGAGTAAGGGTACTTTTAAAAATAATAACAGTGAAATGTTAAACTACACTCTTACAAAAGAAACTGAGCACAACAGAAAGCTACACAAAGTAAGTAGGGAATCTAACAGGTTGGAACACAAATCACGGGGAAGTAACTTATTAGAAACTAAGAAAACTGACTTTAATATGGACAAAATGAAACTGGCTCTATTTTATTTCATATACAATAGAACAACTAATGGATTAAATAAGTATAAAAAGAAACATTCTAAAGAATAAAGCTAAAATTTCTAAAGAAAAAAGGTGTAAGATTTGTTTGTGACTTTAAATAAAATTCCTAGTGACAAAGCAGAAGATCAAAAGATCAAACATAAAAATTAATACTATTCTTTATATCTCAAAGTTAAAAATGTGACAAATTGAGATGCTATTTGCAAATTCTCAGAAAAACAATGAATTGAAAGCTTAAGTGTTAAAATATACAAGTAACTCCTGCAAATTAACTAAAACAATACAGAAAACTCTGTAGGAAGAAAAAAGCAAATGCAAATGAGAATGCATATAAGGAGAAAAATCCAGCATATATCTATCAATTCAACATGATGAATATATTTATCATATACTACAAACAGATACAAATAAAATAAAATGTATACAAAGAATACTAATTATTACTAAAAATCAGATCTATACATTAATGTAACAATCAATACATTAATCAGTTTCACAAAAAAATACAATATTTGGAAACACTTGGAAAAACTCATGTTGGCTCACTACTAGTGGAAACTGGCTCAGAGACGCTTCTAATAAATATCTAGAGAAATATGTAATAAATTATATGTAGGCATATTCCAGAGGAAGAAAGTGTCCACTGCCAACCACGCTGATTATTGGCACAGGAAGTTGGAGTTGACCATTACTGGAAGGAACAGATGGGTAAGGTGCAGTAATTGGCTATGTCGGGATGTGAAATGAGTATTTATAAGTTTTCTGATTGCAGAGCCACGTTTTAAAACTCTCATCATATCAATGCCTGAAAGTTGCTTTTTCAAAGTTTTTTCCAACTAGGTTCAGCATGCGACCTAGGTCCTAACAATTAGTGCCACCTGATGAACCTATGGTTCAGAGGAGAGTGAAATAAAGAAACAGGCTTCCGAAATCACTTCTAAGGATGGCAAAGAATAACAGAGTCACACGTAGATTTCAGACCCCAGCAGGAGGCAACATCGGCAGAGGGCCAAAAGATAGCATCCCATGCCCACAATAGTGAGCCGCGAGGCCCGGGCAAATTTCTGGGACAAATAGTCTCTATTGTAAGTAGGACACTATCCCTGTGTTGGTAACCTCCCAATGCATGTTCTCTCGATCCGTCTCTGTCTGTCTGTCTGTCCGTCTGTCTGTCTGTCTCTCCCCCACCCCGTCCCTCCTCCATTCTCTCTCCCTCTCCCTTCCTCACTTTATCCTTTCTTTTTCTGCTTTCTCCCACCCAATCATGTACTGTCATTGGAAGCACAGCAAGAATGCTCTGTTTGCCAGGCAGGAAGGGAACCCTCACCAGAAAGTGACAGTGTGGGCTTGTCTAGCCTTCAGAACCATGAGCAAATACATTTGTGCTGGTTATGCTACTCGGTTTGTCATATGTTGTTATACCACCTTGACCTCACTGAGACTGCACATGTTCCTCTAGAACTGCGAGGACACAGATAATCTACAGGGAAGAATTTCCACATCCCACAATTGAAGACATTAGGTTATACTGTAGAAGATATTGCTTCTCTCTGCTCAAACCACAAAATTTGGAAGCAATTTTTAAAAACATGATGTTTATAAAATGATTTTTTCCTGGTAAAATAAAAAATAAAATGCTTTATTTTAAGACTTTTCAAGAAGAAAAAAAAACAATAATGACTCTCTGAAATGTCTAGTTCATGTAAAACAAAGGAAGATCAGAAATGGCAGCACATTGGAAGAAACTGAGAAAAAAGGGTTTAACACAGTGACATATCCAGAATTAAACACCAGGACATCAGCTGATCTAATGTTACTGTTTCCTTCCATCTTTTATCATTATAACTTATACTAAAGCTTCACAGAAGCATCTTCTATTTAGCATCTCCTCTCTACTCTTTATACATTCTCACATCTCTAGCATGGGAAAATGTAAATTCCCCGTAATCTCTTCCTTGCAATCTAAATTTTTCATTTTTTTCAAAGCACAATGCAAATACCTTCTCCTCCAGGCTACTTCTTCTGGTGAACACAGCTCATAACTTCTATTAGATGCTACATATTCAGTAAGCACAGTAAGCAGTTCAAATCTGCAACTTTCTATCATTTAAATAATTACATGCATATTAATTTCCACTTCTTTCTAGACATTTCCTTAAGTTAGCCCTTGGTATACAATTTATGTTTTGAAGACTTCAAATTCAAGTTTATTTTCTAGTTTTTGCTGTGTGTGTGTTTTAATATTCCCTAGTACCTAATCCATTACTGGCTATACATTCTCTATATAATGTATTACTTTCTTCACTGCATCATTTCTGAAAAATTTAGCTAGTTTGTATTGGGTTTGTGAAGGCATATAACTGACATAAGGACATAAATTATTTGCACTTTCCAAAAAACTTTGTTTTGCCATTTGAGTCAAACAAAATTATGATATATTGACTGGTAAATATATTGACTAAGACAGTTTTCATAAGAAGCTTTTAACCTGGACTTCTCCGCAGACCCCCTGGCAGCACCCGAGAACTCCAGCCACAGGTGTGCCTGGGACTGGCTTAGACCTGGGCCCCTTGTGGGACTCCCACCATCTCCCCAGATGACCTTGCAGGACCAGGGAGCTCCAGCCAGAGCTCTGCCCTTTCTCCCAGAACCTTGAACTACATGGATTAACTGTGCTAGCTTGAGGGGAGATTCAGTGACTGCCTCACCCAAAGGGAAGATCTCGGCAGGCTCTAGTGAGTGAGTATGGTGAGTATGCCCCTAAAATAGAGGTGTGATGAGTACACTCCTAAAACAGAAGTGTACAGTGGGTAAATAGGCCAGTAGTAAAGCTCCCTCAACTAACTGTAATACCTTGGTGAGTCTAACAAGAGTGTGGGTGAGTCCTTCCTGCACACAGAGAACATCAGGCAGGGTGAGGAGTGTGCCAATAAGGACTCCCCCAAACTTGGAGAAAATCAAAAGGGCTTATGAGACACACAGGCACACAATAGGGACACAGTAGGGCCTCAGCCAACACAAACACTACGGACAGGGAGATTTGGTGACCTGGAATAACCTGAAGATAAAGTAATAGCAGGAACTAAAAGTTGGCCTACATCAACACTGCTATGCTTGTCAGCCCAGGAAGAATATAGGACTCACCCAACAGGCCCTGCAGGGGGAAGTCAGGTGACTGGCCCACCTATTCATTGTGGGACCCCGCAATTGGACAAACATCAACCTTACGTTAGGACCTCAAGATACACACTACCAACAGTTGACACTAGTGGGATTGAAGGACCAAATATTAACTTGAAAGGGGAAAATGGCAAAACAAAAAAGCAAAATGCAATCTCAAACATCTAGTCCACCAGGAGCAGGTAGAGGACACATTAAAATAGAGGAAGTCAAAAGTAGTACACCAGAAATCTCTGAGAAGATAACAAGTGAAACAAAAAAACAACTCCATGAGGCTATAGAGGAAATCAACTTAGAAGTACTCTCCCATGTAAAAACAGAAATAACAACTTTAGTAAAGGAGTTGCTGAGTGCAGCTAAAGAAGAAATAGAGAAAAAAGTACAACAGCATGGGAAACTGATTGAAACCTTGAATGAGCAATATAGAAAACAAGCAGAATTCATGAAAAAAACTCAGAGAGACATCCAAGAAACAAAAAATTCTACTCAAAGCTGGCAAAACCATTTAAATGAAGCTGAGGATAGGATTTTGGACCTTGAGGACAGGACCACAATTAATGATCATGAAAGGATAGCACTTTTAAAAATAATAAAGCAGCATGAAATGGCAATCCAGCAGCTTCAAGATGATGCCAAGAGAAAAAACATAAGATTAATAGGCATCAGTGAAGATGCAGGAGTCAATGCAAATGACATAACTAAAATATTCACAGAAGTAATAGAAGAAAATTTCCCAAACATGGGGAAAATCTGATACCCAGATAAGTGAGGCATATAGAATGCCAAACAGTCACAATCAACATAAATCTGCACCAAGATATAAAATAAATAAGGTCTCATACATAGTTCATAAAAACAGAACACTAAAAGCTGTTAGAGAAAAGACACAACTCACCTATCAAGGAAAGCCCATTAGAATCACAGCAGACCTTTCAGCACAAGTCCTCAAGTCAAGACCAGCTCAGAATGAGGTATTTCAAGCCCTGAAAGAAAACAACTTTCAACCTAGACTGATGTACTTATCAAAACTTTCATTCAAATTTAATGGAGAAACAAGATACTTCCATGACAAAGAACAACTGAAGAAATTCACATCCACCAAGCCAACCCTAGAAAGAGTATTGAAAGACATACTACACAGAGATAAAAAATGACCACAATCTCCAGAGCAGAAAGAAACCACCTGGTAGGACAAGCAATTAAACAAGGGGGAAAAGCAGAAAGCAAACAACTGGAACATGACATGGCAAAGTCGAGCCAATACATGTCAGTGATATCGGTAAATGTAAATGGCCTCAATTCCCTTTTAAAAGAAATGGGCAGGGAGGAAAAGAAAGTGCTCTAAAGGATACAACTGCAACTGTGTATAGGAGTGTAAGGTAGATGACAATATTACTAACATTTTGTTGGATCATTGAACACAACGGTTTGTAGTCTCACGGTTTGAATGTCTACTTTATATGCTTTAAATTTGTAACTTGAACAACTATTTCTAAGATGACAATATGTAATCTATTAACAAGTGATTTCTTACTGCTTATTTTTTTTGGAAATTCTGTATTTCTTGTACCCTTTTACTGTTTTTTTTTTCTTTAAATAAAATTTAAAAAAAGAAATGGGCTGACAGAGTGGATCAAAAAATATGATACCACAATATGCTGTGTACAAGAAGCACATCTGACCCAAAAGGAAACTCACAGATTAAAAGCCAAAGGATGGAAAATGGTATTTCATGCAACAGGATCCCAGAAAAAAGCAGGAGGTAACTATTCTATTTGCAGACAACATGAACATCAAACCTAAAATGATTAAAAGTGATAAAGAAGGTCACTATATACTCATTAGTGGAAAAATTCAAGAGGAAGATCTAACAATTATAAATATATATGTACCAAATACAGGAGCACCCAACTATATAAAACAGATACTAGTGGACTTGACAAACCAAATACACAAGAACACAATTATAACAGGGGACCTTAACAGCACATTGTCACAGAGACAGATCAACTAAACAAAAATTCAGCAAAGAAAAGATAGAAATGAATCACACCAATGAGTAATTGGACTTAGTAGATGCTTATAGAGTGTTCCACCCAACCACATCAGAATACACATTCTTCTCAGCTGTGCATCAGAAATTCTCCAAAATACACCATATATTATCCCATAAAACATTCTTAAGTAACTGCAAAGGTATTGAAATTATCCCATGAATACTATCTGATCATAGCGCACTGAAATTGGAAATTAATAGCAAAAAAATTGCAAAACCTACATAAATACATGGAAATTAAATAACAACTTTTTGAACAACCAGTGGGCTACAGATGAAATTAAAGAAGAAATAAAGCAATACCTACAATTCAATGAAAATGCAGAAATAACATACTGTAATCTGTGGGATGCAATGAAAGCAGTCTTAAGAGGGAATTATATAGCAATAAACTCTCATGTCAAGAAAACAGAACATGCACAAGTAAACAACCTAATGCTTCATCCCAAGCTTTTAGAAAAAGAAGAGCAAGTTAAACCCAAAGCTCACAGAAGAGAGGAAATTGTAAAGATTAGAGTAGAAATCAATGCAATTGACACTAAAAAAATACAAAGAATTAATGAATCAAAACCTGGTTTTTTGAGAGAATAAACAAAGTTGACAAACCTCTAGCTAACCTCATAATGAAAAAGAAAGAAAAAAACCCAAATTCACACAATAAGGACTCAAAAGGGGGACATTACTACAGGTTCCATGGAAATTCATAATATCATAAATACCTATTTTGAAAATCTCTACTCACATAGAGTGGAAAACACAGAGGAAATGGACAGATTTCTAGAAACATATGGACTACCAAAGCTCAATCAAGAAGATAAAAGCGAATTTGAATAACCCAATATCAGCTACTGAAATTGAAAACATAATTCTAAACTTACCAACAAAGAAAATCCCAGGTTCTGATGGATTCACAGCTGAATTCTACAAAATATTTAGGAAATATTTGATGCCAATACTTCTTAAACTCTTGAATGAAATTGACAAGGAAGAAATCCTCCCTAAATCATTCCTGGAGGCAAGTGTCACTCTCATACTAACACCACAGAAAGACCCAACCAAAAAGGAGAACTATAGGCCGATTTCACTAATGAACATTGACGCAAAGATTCTCAATAAAATACTGGCAAATAGAATCTTCATCAAGAAGATTATACATCATGACCAAGTGGGTTCATTCCAGGAATGCAGGGATGGTTTAACATAGGCAAATCAATTAAATGTAATATACTACATCAACAGAGCCAAAAACAAAAACCACATGGTCATCTCAATAGATGAGGAAAAAGCTTTTATAAAGTACAACATATGTTCATGACAAAAACCCATCAGAAACTCAGAATACACAGTGTCTACCTCAATCTTGTAAAGGGCATCTATGAAAAACCAACAGCCAATGTTATACTAAATAGACAAAAACTGAAAGCTTTCACTCTAAAATCAGGAATAAAACAAGGATGTCCACTACCACCACTGCTATTCAAAATAGTTCTGGAAAAACTAGCCAGGGCAATCAGACAAGAGAGAGAAATAAAATGAATAAATATAGGAAAAGAAGAAGTTAAATTATCACTATTTGCATATGGCATGATACTCTATATGAAGACCCAAAAAACTCCATTAAAGGACTACTAGACGTAACAAACAAATTCAGCAGTGTAGTTGGATACAAAGTCAATGCTCCAAAATCAATAGCATTCTTGTACACAAACAAAAAACTTACTGAGAGGGAAATTATGGAAATATCACCCTTCACAATAGCATCCAAAAAAAGAAACACTTAGGAATCAAACTAATTAAGGAATATAAAAAGCATGTATGCTGAAAATTATGCTATGCTAAAAAAGGAGACTGAAGAGGATATTAGAAAATGAAAGGATATTCCTTGCTCTTTGCTAGCAAGAACCAACATTGTGAAAACGGCCATACTCCCAAAGCTGTTATACAGATTTAATGCAATCCCAATCAAAATACCATTAACCTAACTCACAAAACTAGAGAAAACACTCCTAAAATTCATTTGGAAACAGAAGAATTCTAGAATAGCAAAGGAAATTCTGGGCAACAAAGGCAAGGCAGGAGGCATCTCAATTCCTGTCTTGAAACTATACTACAAAGCCACGATTATAAAATCAGCATGGTACAGGCAAAGAAATAGACCTGAGGATCAATGGAACAGAGTAGAAGATGCAAGCACAACTACAAAGACACTCAGCCACCTGATATTTGACAAAGGGGCTAAACATGTTCACTGGAAGAAGGATACCCTTAACATAAATGGTGCTAGAAAAATTGGCTCTCCACATGCCAAAGACTGAAACTAGATCCATGCCTATCACCATGCACAAAAGTAAAGTCTAAATTGATCAAAGATCTAAATATTAAAATAGTAACACTAAATCTACTGGAACACAAGGTAGGTCTTGGAGACATAGGGGTAGACAGAGAATTCATGAACAAGATTCAAACTGCATGGGAAACACTTCAAAGGATCAACAACTGGGATCTCCTATTATTAAAAATTATTGAAAAGTTTCTGCACTTCAAAAGAAATCACCAACAGAGTGAAAAGAAAACTCACAGAATGGGAAAGAATTTTAGCCAGCAACCCCTCAGACAAAGCACTTATATACAGAACATACAAAGAATTGAAAAACATCAAGCCCCCCAAATTCAAAGACTATCCAAAAATGGGCACCTGATAGGAACACACAGTTCTCAGATGAAGCTATACTAATGGCAAATAAATACTTGAAGAAATGTTCACCATTGCTGGTCATTCAAGAAATGCAAATTAAAACAACTTTGAGATTTCATCTGACTCCAGAAATAATAGCTGCCATCAAGAAAACAACTGATAGCAAATATTGGGGAGGCTGCAGGGAAAAAGGAACACTGCTCCACTGTTGGTGGGAGTGTAGACTGGTGCAGCCACTGTGGAAATCACTATGGAGACTTCTCAGAAGACTGGGATTGGAAGTTCCATTCAGCTATTCCCCTCCCGGGTATTTTCCCAGAAAAGCTGAAAAGGTCATGTCACAGTGATATATGTGCACCCACATTCATAGCATCACAATTTGTAATAGCTAAATCTTGGAAACAACAAAATGCCCATCAACCACAGAGTGGATAAAAAAGATGTGGTATTTTTATACAATGGAATGTTAGCTCTAAAAAAGGATGATCTTGAAGCCTTCATAGGCAAATGGAGACAACTTGAAGCTATGCTCAGTGAAATAAGAATCTTCTTTATAAATATCACATTGTGTCTCTGGTGTAAAAAGAAATAAGAAATGTAGGAGTAATATACCCAAAATGTATAATTGCTATTGTGAAAATGAGAGGAAAGAAAGTGTTCTAAAG
The DNA here is from genome assembly GCF_034190915.1 of Cavia porcellus. Classification (NCBI taxonomy): domain Eukaryota; kingdom Metazoa; phylum Chordata; class Mammalia; order Rodentia; family Caviidae; genus Cavia; species Cavia porcellus. Next base: position 56,535,690 of record NW_026947505.1, on the reverse strand, counting down.
ATTACAACTACATGTGTGTTTAAGTGTGTCGGATTGATAACCATATTACTAAGTTTTTGTTGGATTGTTGAGCAGAACTGTTTGCAGTCTTACTGTTTGAATGTCCACTTTGTGTGCTTTAATTTTGTAATTTGAATGACTATTTCTAAGATGACAGTATGTAATTTAACAACTAGTGATTTCTTAGTGGAGTTTGTTTTGGAATTTTGTATTATTGCTTCCCTTTATTTCTGTTTTGCTTTTTACCCTATTTAAATAAAATTTTAAAAAGAAAAGCCTTTAACTTGTTAAACCCCTGAGAAATACAGAAAGAAATGAAATGAACTTTAGTTGTGTACTCCTTGATCGGCCAATTCAATTATTGTCATTTGTGTCAGCTGAACTCAAGAGAAGTAATGGTCTTTTTAACACAGGTTTAGTAAGATACTAGACCAGTAGAGTAAGTTATATTAAAGAGGATAAAGAGATGCCGAGGCAGATACATTTATTTACACTGGTTCATGCCTTATGACCACCAAGAGGATAATCATGAGAAATATTTTCACCAGAATTTTGCATCTTCTCAGTTCCTGTGCCTTTCCTGCAGCTTCTGCCACCATGGAGTGAAACATAGTGGCTCTGCCACTGCCAATGCCTTTGTGTCAGAATCTTCCATGCCTCTATACATTCAAAATCTATATTCCTTCCAGTTATGCATAAAAAAAGGAGCCTAAAATGCCTAGATCCTGCCTCACCATGTAAAATGATTCCTTTTTAAAGTTGGAATTCATTTAGGGGCAAGTGTTTGTATAGTGGAGAAATTCTGAATACATGTTAAACAAGCAAGCTTTTAGCAAAAGTAGAAAAAGCAATTAAAATACTTTGCATAATTTCTGAATTAGCACGAGAGAGGAAATATCCTATTCTGAGACCCAAGAAGGAGGAAGCGGAGGAGGAGGAGGGGGAGGAAGGAGAAGAGGAGGAGGAAGAAAAAAGTTTCTGAATGTGCATACTTTGATAGAAAGGTAAAAAAACAACCAAAAGAGTTTAGAGTTTAGGTGATGTGTAAAGGGATTATTGATTTACTCAAGGCATACACCTGGGAAAAGGTAGTCAGTTCTTCAACGAGATTCGACGCTGGCTACATTCCATGGTCTAGCAAAAGAAGTGCAGACTCCTGACTGCAATGATTGTGCCCTCCTGGGAAACAGAGTCTACTGGCCCTTTGACAGTCTGATCCATCTCCTCTTTTCCAAACTACTTTGATATGGTTAGCAGAAGAACCTTCAACCTGTGGTCTTCTCTAAGCTCCCTGGAACACACTCTATTCACCTTTGGCAGACCTGTTAAAAAGAAGATTGGCAAGTTCTGCTCCCCATACAATTGATGATGATTCAACTAGCATGCTGTCAGACTCCAGATGAGATCCTACTTTCTTAAAGATGAGGATTTAAAGAAGCAGAGCACAGCCATATGCACTAGTAGACATATTTTAGATAACTACTTGACATGTAACACACTGACATTTAAAGATTAGAAGACTTCTTACACAGACTCAGATTTGTGATTTCTTTTGCAAAATTGCAGTTTATGTCAAAATACTACCATATCTTGGGCATCAGCAAATAGAAGGGATCCCCTCTGAAACAGGTCCAGCATTTCCAAGTGGCCACAGCCCACTCATTTTCTGTGCTCCTCACACAGCAGCTTAGTTTCAGTTGCCAGTTACCACTGAGCTTTTGACACAGCTTTAATGAGTTTCACTCACTGAGTTTCATGCCCTATGGCATTTTGCTTATGACTTCTGATCATGATTATAACTCAGCTATCTCTGACAGTCAAAGACTCAGCCATTGTACTATATAAGTCAAGTGGACAGGGTCACAAAAACCTAATTTGTTCGCTGTATTCCAGGATTACTACTGCTAGGAACAGTAAGCACTAAATGTATGTTGGATGAATGAATGATCCCAGCAGAAGGGATAATGTGTTGTCTTTATCATCACACTCCTGCCAGAGGTTACTTAATCTACTTAAACACTGACATCAGTGTATTACCCAGGTATTGTGTAATGGGTTTATTTTGATCCCCCCCGAAAACCTGTATATTGAAATTCTAGCCCTCAGAGTCTTGGAATGTGATCTTTCCTGGACACTGGGTCTTTGCAAGATAATCGTGTTAAAATAAGTCATTAGGGTAGGTGTTAATTTAACATGACTTGTATCCTTAGAAAGTAAATCAATAACCAGACATGCACACACAGAGGACACTATGGGAAAGAAACAGAGATTGAGATGATATTTCTGTAAACTAAGAACACCAAAAGCATAGAGAACCCAGCAGAAGCTAAGGGAGAGATATGGACTGGACTCTTCATCAATATCAAAAGAAACCAACCCTGCCTATATCTTGATCTGGGATTCTATGTCTAGAATTATGAGAGAATAAAATTGTTTATTAAACCACCTATTTTGTTACAGCAGCTCCAGGAAATAATACATAAATAATAATTCACCCCAGCCATATTGTACTTTCTACCTTCCTACAAGTTACTGCTTCCCTTCTCTAGAGTGCTCCTGGGTCAATGTTTTCCATTTCACTAATCAAGGTATAGTGGAAAAAATTAATTCAACTCTCTTCTTAAGAAGCCCCTGTCATCTTTATTTTTTCAATCCAACTCCAAAATTTAGAGCAGAGTTCTTAGAAATTCCTCAGACATGTATGCTTTGGGGTTTAAATTTGGTACTCTTGGGCAGTGTTGTGATTTGTGTCTAGATGTTCCCCCAAAGCTTCATGCAGTCACAGGGCTTATTCATAACTGGCGGAACCTAGACTGGGTGATGGTGGGATGAAGGGTGTGTGCTTAGTAAATCAGTTCACGAATTAGTTCAGCATCATTCTAGAGTAAAGGGTGTGAGTGCTGCATTCACCCCAGGGCAGATAGCCTGCACACAGCATAAGGGACAGAAATCATCTCCCCATCTGGTTGCTTTTGCTTTCTTCTTCCTGCCATGAACTATTCTCTGTGAAGCCACACTGCCTTGAGACTATGATTATGGACTGAAACCTCTATAAACTGTGAACCAAGGAAACCTTTTCTCCTTTAACTTTTGGTGTCAGGTATTTTATATCAGCAAAAAGAGAAAAACAAGAGAGGTGGGTATTATCTGTAAGTGTGTTTCAGGAGATGATGATTGTTACACACCATGAGGATAGAAAAGCACAAATCTGAGTGTGCCTTGAGCATTTGTGTCTCTTTATTAAAATATACTGTAAGAGCAATGGATCTGAAAAAACTGGATAATTTTGGCAAAATCTTGAGATAGTTTTGTAGGCTTTATAAGTTTTTCAAGATTTTAGTATTTTGCTTTTCAGTTTTAGATTTTGATTATGCCTTTTTACATTATTGGTCAACAATTGGGGAATATTAAAATTTTGCTTCTGCCACTAAATGAAATGTTCACAAACAAATTAGTCACAAATGAATATTTTTAATTGTGACAAAAATATTTTTCAGTATTAAGTAAATTTTCTTCTAGGCCTCAATTTTATCACTTTTAGCAATTATATACTGGCTAAAATTTAGCTTTCAGCCAATGATTTCTTCTTTAACTATTTAGCTATGCTTTTAGATTTCCTTTAATTTGTGCACTTACAATAATGCTTCTTTCATTTAAAAATATCCAATAGCATTGAAGAAATGGTTAAGACCTCTTTGTGTGAAAACAGCATTAACATTTTAAATATTACTTTCACATTGGGATATAAATAAATGTTAGTCATAATTTTCAGGATCCCTTTCATTAATCATGAATAGTACCCTATCATCAACCCTAAACTCATCAATTCAGAAGTGGAAAGTCCTTTTTTTATTTCAACAAATTACTTTATAAAGGTCAAACATGGCTAAATGGCTTATTATTATCAATGGAAAAACAGGGATAAAACTCTTCTTTTAGAGAAACAGACATCCCTCCAGTCAAGTTTTTGTCATCAAATAGTGACTATTCTGTTATAATCATCTTCTCACTCCTATATTTTAATGAACTAACAAACTACTTTTAATCTTATTGGCAGCTGATGTAGGATTGAGCTATAAGAATGAAAAAGAAGGGACAAATAGGTGACATAATTGGTTTGAAAACCCCAGTTTTTCAAATCAACCTAAATGGTTCTATGTGCAACCTAAGTAATCATTTTCCCAAATTTGACAAGTCTAATATGACAAAATGGAAAATGAAAAGTCATTATAAAATTCTGTGCTTCTTAGTGAAGTGAATGGCATGCAAATTATAACTAAACCCTTGGTATCTTGACTCTATTATTATATAGTCAAAATCATAGGCATAATAGTCTTATAAGACTAGAAGCAGGATAAGAATTCAATGATTCAGTGAGCTTGAAAATATAAAGATAATCACCTTAAAGTGACTTTTCCATGCTTCCCTGCGTAATGAACAACTGTAGCATCATCTTCAATGATTAGGAAACTTAAAAGAATGAACACTTGAAAGGGAAAGACATTTGCTTTGGTGGCTCCCTTCTTAATCTTTAGAAGGTCTTAATGATTTCAGATAGACACATCCATTTGCAAAATAGGAATTTAAGTCAACAAGAAAATTTAGGAGTTTGAACATAAAATGACTGTTTTTCATTTATATGAATATTAAAGTAGAATGACTTTTAAAGTGTGGTAAAAATATTTCAAAGGACATGATCACAGGATGATGGCTCTCAATGTTGGCTATTTAAGGACCACCCAAGACCACTGTCAGGAGTCTAGCAAGGATAACAACGAGAACTCTCAAATAACACTTAGTTTGAAAGTACTTTAGTAAAAAATAATGTACAGCAGCATTTTCAAAATGTGCAAAGGTGGAAAAATAAAACGTTCAGGTAAAATGTTTAGATCATTGTGGGAATAGGCCCACTTTAATATGCTTTTCAATTCCAAACACATTGGCAGTGCTCAAAACACATTATAAAAGTAACAACATGATAATGGAGTTGGGAATCCTGTAAAGGTTACATAGAATTCAATTTATAAATCAAAATGCCTAAAAATCAAGCTTGGGCCAACCGCCGAAAAGTATTGGATTTTCACTACATTGAATGAGACAAGGATCTCATAACCATGAAAATAAACAGTGACCAATACACTCAGGGCCTAATTTTAAACTATTTAGACTCTCTCAGCTATTTTCTTTCTGCTTTAAATTTTTTTCTGCAATTTTCATTGAAATATGAGCTTAGCGGATACAGTATCTAAGGGTTTGATAAAATTCAAATATTTCTGAATGTGAGAATTGAGAAAATGAGACAGCCTGAAGAAAAAGTTCAAAAGGAAATGGTCGCAAATGAATGTTAGTCAAATGACATGCTATAAATACAATCATCAGCAGTGCAATTAAATCAAAATAAATAAATAAAAGCCACTGAGCATCCTACAGTTGAATTATTTTGACTTATGCAAAACTTTAAATATTATTCTTCTAGAAGGAGATTTATGTCCTTTAACATCATACAGTCCAAGAATTGGGAAGGACCAACTCTGGGTGTTGGATCTTTTTTGACAAGTTAAAAATATGAAGAATTTTTAAATAAAAATTTCTCATTTTTGATTACAAAGCTAATCTTATATTTTCCCTAATGACAGAAATGGCATAATATATAATCATGTAGAAAATTTAAGAAATAGACAAAGATTTAAAAAAATCATTCAATCTCTCAACATTTTGTTAAAAATCATTTGAATCATGCCCAACAATAAACAAATCTATATAAATAAGCTGTATTCTACCTGTTTCTCTTTAGCATGCCCAAAGATTCTTTATTATCAGTAAATATATTCATAGTTTTAAAAACATTAACACACACTATTTTTATGGTATACTGAATGCATAAATGTTCTTATGAAGAAACAAGTTTTATTGACATAATTTGTACGTATTTGTGGAATGCAGTATAATAATCCAATACATGTATTAAATAGGTGATTATTGAATCAGTGTAATCAACACTATCATCACATGATATGAGAAATTTGAAGAAATATTTTACTGTGAATTTAAAAAGGAAACTGAAAATAACATTTTTGACAAGGACACAGAAAATATTCTCCTCATAAGGAAGAGTTTTTCCATTCTATAAATTCTAAGCAAGAATTATTTCACTACACAAATGAGATCTTTTTTTCCTCCTTCTATTAATAGATGGAAAGACAGGAAACTAAGTAAAAGAAAAGGATATTTCCAGAACGTACCCTGTACAATATGCTAAGTAATGAGAAGCAATGGCATATAACTTCAAGACTGAGAACAAAATGTTTAACAACTTTGAGACTTCAGCCCTGCCTAGGATTTTTTGGTGATCCTGGTATGCATGCACTCAAAAATATAGATATTTTAATAGAAGGAAATTCAAGAAAAGACTTTAATAGCGTTTCTGAAATGTATTCAGGCTTAATGTACTTACTCATGGCAGAAAATCATTGATTTAGTCTAAATATATGCAATTGTGGCAGTTTTATTCCCAATTCATGACATACATAATAAAGAGTATCATAAGCCAATTGTCAATGGGAATAAACAAATACAAAACCAAAATGTAAAGCTGTTTCCTAATTTCATCTGTATTTGTTTGATATTGAATTGTAAATTTTATTTCTAGCAAGATCAGGTATGTAAAATAGTTATCAAGAGTTTACGAGAAAAATGTACACATTTAGAGCCCAGATACCAGATGCTTCTCTGCCCCTAGAGCCTACTGACTCACAAAGCTCTGTCAACTAAATAGGAGACAGTTTTCATTGACATCCCCATTTTAAGATCCAGACACAAAGGAAAGAAGTATAAGTTTAGAAACTGATATCCCTTAATATAATGATTTCACAAAAATTGGGAAAAGGATTGTCATTTAATTCAGCAACAGAACAGTTACAGTTTTGTTTCTGTATATAATTTTAAAGTGACTGGTTAGACCTATGATATCACTTAGAGATAAAACTATCAAATAGATTTACATTATTGCTTTCAATAATTTCCTTCTCAAAGTTTTGTGCATTTATGTGAAAAGAGGGTTTAACTTTTAGATTTAACCCTGAAAGTCATTAGGGTGTTCACATTCAGACTCTAAGTGGGGATTTCCTCCTTGTCCTCGTGGATCACCTTGTCGTTTAGGAAAAAAAAAAATTAACCTCTAAAATATGTATCTTACAATATGAACTAAAAGCTTTCAAAATATTATAGCAAGTCAAATTTTAAAATGCATCCAATTCCCAAGAGAGCTCAGATGGATAAATTTCATGCATATAGGATGCTAATAAGATACATAGCAAAGTCCAAGGAAAATAATGAGTTGAGACATTTTGAAAGTAAAATGCCAGAGAAAAAAGCTTTCCAGGATATCCAGATTATATCTAGCAAGGTGTTTTGTACATTTGAGCCCCTTAAATATTTATTGCATTAAATATATGCATGAATAAAGGAGAATGAAAATTGAATCCCCTTTTACAGGTGTGAAAAGTTCATGTAAAAGTCATTCAGAGAAACTTCACTCTCCCACAAAGTATCTTCATTACATCTGAAGAGCAGGCTTCGCAATGTCAGCAACATCCAAAATCACAACAGGTAAAACAACCAAAGACCATGCTCATCTGGGAACGTGGCTCAGATAACCACATGTTGAAAAAATACTGAAAAGTATACTTGATACCCATTAAGAGCATAAAAGAAATTGCTTCAATTTTTTTTTTTTTTTTTTTTTTTTTTTTTTTTGTACTGGGGATTGAACTCATGATCTCACACCTCACACTTGCTAGGCAGGTGCTTCTGTCACTCAGCTAAATCCCCAGCCCCTAATTGCTTCAATTTTTGATCTATCCTGTTCTTGTCAGATTTCTAGAAATAAAATTTAAAGTAACCTCTTCTGATGGTAAACATACATAACAGCCCTAGGATATATATTAAAGTAGGATGCTAATGTAGCTAAGCTAACTCTTTTTGAAAGTATGATTTAGGGACTGGGATTTAGCTCAGTGGTAGAAGCACCTGCCTGGCAAGTGTGAGGTCGTGGGTTTGATCCCTAGTACCACCAAAAAAAAAAGTATGTTTTAATAGAATTTAAAAATATGCAGTAATAACCCATTTAGTTCAAAGAAATAATTATGGAAAATTAGAATTTTTTCACTTTTATTTGACCATGCACAATCATTGTTTATTAACACAAAATAATTTTATAAATAAATGGGTTTCACTGTGAAATTTCCACATATGTATGCATCATGTATTGATTGATGATGTTGACTTATAATAGATGTTTATATTAACAACTTGAGAGAATAATGATTATGTGTTTCTTCTTTTACATTTTTGTATTCTCCAAATATATTTTTGTATTATCCACTATAAAAATTATTTCTTGAATATGTCACCTAATTTTTACAATAAAATACAAATATATGAATATTTGGATAGATCCTGGGAGGGAATCTTCGTAGGCAAGGACTTCTCTCAGAAATTTTAGCTTCTCTACATAGTTCTATCCATGAAATATTTTCATTCCTGATCAGTACATATAATCTGTATAAATTGTTATATGCATATGACTATATTTTTGCAAATTTTATAAAGACTACTTTCAACACAAATTTAAAAATTCACAAGTAAACATCACTGAAAGTTCAAATATTTTCTTCTTTCACATCAATGCATTATCTTGCCTAACACAAAAGGTACATATTGTATTTTGAGTGCTCCCATGTTAGAGTACATAATAAGAAATTAGTAAATAAAATGAGAGGAAAGAATTATATAAGAAAGGGTGTAATATTGTGATCTTGGAACTTTCAACTTAGAATTTATAAAAACTTGAATGTGAGATAGACTCTGTATGTGCCTTTTTTACAGCTGTCCTATACTTTTTTAAATTAAAAATATTTTCCTACTCTATAATACATTTTAATTTCAAAAGAAGAAGGTATAGTAATATTCATTTTATTGAAAAGAGGCCGGAAGGTATAGTGTCTTTCACGAACTTTGATTCCCTGGCTAGTTCCTGGTTTTTAAAGTCTGTGCCATTTACCCTTTTAATTTTATTTCGTCTGTTATATTTCTCCAGTCTTTGCTTTATTTTGCTCCTTTAATCTGTTATTTCTGGGTTTTGGCTGCTGAATCACCACTCAGAATCTGGCCTGAGAGATCTTCTGTCACACTCCTTCCTTTTTAGAAAAACTAACTTGCTCAAGGTCATAAAGTTAGCTAATGGTAAACTTGGGTTTAAACTCAGTTTTTGTCCTGTAAATGAAGTGCTTTTTAGAACACACATATTTATATTAGATGTTGGTGCTGCCTGATTTTAGTTAATTTATACTCACTGATAGTGGGATCTAACGCTATTATTGCACAATGTTCTGTTCGGCTCATATACATCTAGAATACATCTAGTATATTTAAATGTTTCAAATCCTTAATGCCAAATTTCCTGGAATCATTTTCCTTTTATGTTTTGTGACCAAACTGGGGAAATTATCAAAGGGCTACATTTTGACAAATTAGTCACCCTGCTTTTCTTCTTTCTGAAACCTTTCCTGGTTTATTTCATTAGACATGTGAAATAAATTGAATCATCTAAAAACCAAGGTTGAATATTTTCTTCTGACATAGGATCAAAGTGGAAATCTTTATGGAATAAATTCTTCATTAAAGATAATGATTCATTTGAAAATCTTTCGTGAGAATATTAATGAACATTAACATCATAGATGTAAATACTTTTGCCTGAACTAAAATTTCAGTTTCTGTAGCTTTGCTGTTTTTTTGTAACAAAGACATTTCTTGACAGTGATCTGACAGGAAATACACTGTGAAAAAGAACAAAATTTCCATCGTAAGATTTTTCTGTCAATTAATGAACTCAACATAAAGAGTTGGCATTGTCTTGCTTCCTTAGTTAGTGCAAAGAAGAGGTGGGGCTCACCTGGCAAACACAAGACCACAGTAAAATCAATGTGCAGTCTTAGAGACCAATAGACAGTAACGGTGTTTTCTTGTCTCAGTGAATAAGTAGGTGGCTGACATGGAAAACCCAAAAAAAGACATCAATATCCAGACCAGACACGTACAGTGTCACAAAGAAGTGAAATAACTTTTGGATTCTGGATTTACGCAAATTATAGCATTTAGAATGCAGAAATTGAGGAGAGTGGTGAGAAAGTAAAAACAAAAAGAGGGGAAGGTATAAAGGAGAAAGGGAGAGGAAAGAGGGGACAGAGAAGAGACAGAAGGAAAAGGGAAAAGAGGGGGACAGAGAAAGGAGAGAAGTGAGGGAGCGGGTAATAGGGAGCAAAAGACCAGCTGCAAACCGCTGTACCACAGGTAAGCAGGACGCGTGTGAGGCAGGCACACAGCAATGTGCTGACTCTACTTGGACTTAAATTTTTTCAGAAACACTCACATATGGGAAAAGGGAAATTGTCACCATTTTTATTTTCTATAGATCTCTTTGTTCCTTGCAAATGTCCGTTCTGGTTGATGACAAAAATAAAGAATTGAAATTAAAGATAATTGATTCCTTCTGGTTTACAAAAGCGTCACATATTAGGATCAATTCCAAGTTTAAACTCCTCATCAGGCTTGTTCTTCTCTTTACAGTTGCTTCTCCATGTTCTTTATTCCAGCTTGTTTTTAGAAGCATGAAATTAGAGCTTGTACCCTTTTAAGGTGCAAAAGGCTTGCTTTATTCTGAGTCGTGGTACTTCATGAGATGGACTGTTTTCAAACGCTGCTGCTCTGTCTTAGTCCTTTGGGTCACGTGACTCTTGGCTGGATCACACCAAACGATGCCCTGAAGGAAACCATGCATCCATGCCATTTGCTTGAGTCTGTACTTCGCCCCCTGCTCCAGTGGGCAGGGAACCCTCTGGCCATGAATACCTGAAAGGACAACAGTCCGGATCTGTCTGTCCCAATACTCACCTCTGCCATCCTGGTCTGAACAGACGACTTTCACAGGAGACTTATGGAACTACCAAGGCACACGTAGAAAGGCAAAGTACAGGCAGCTTCCCCTGATTCCCCATGAGCTACCTAGATTTGTCTAGAATTTGCCCATCTCATCTTGTAACAGTGAGGCAGGAGCCTGATCACTCACATGTGAGCTCCAGTGCAAACTGTCCATCTCCTAATTGTTCTCCCAGCAGTGTGATATGAAATACATAATCAATATGTCAGTGTCAGAAGTTGGCTCATCTTTCCCCCACTAAAACAGACTATAAGCAGAAGTATGAGGCTCTACTACCAGTAAAGTGATAATCTGTGCCTAGAAAGAGGTAAAACTCTGGGATTAAAAAAAAGGAATGAGTATGTGTTATATACATGTACCAGCTCCCCAGAAGGATTATAAACGTTACATTGTATTGCAAACATATATGAAAACTAAAAAAGGAAAGCGATCAAGAGATGGAAGGAGTGGGGCAGAGAGGGAAGGGAAAGAGGATTTTTTAAAAAGGTATTAAGAATGTTATGAACATGCACCATTTTCCCACAAGAAATGCAAACATTACATATAATAATGTTTATTACAAACATATAGTAATAAAAAAAATCTACGATGCTCTTAAGTCTGGTGGAAAACAGAAGTACATAAAGGCTGAAAAAAGCCAAACCTATGCAGGTAGATCTGTGAATCCACAAAGCCACTTCTTTCTTTAAAAGAGCCATTAAGTCTCATTATATATTTTATAAAAGGTCAAATTATTTAAGAATTCATAAATGCTCCCCTAATTACCAGTTAGAACCTAATCCAAGAAGTCCTGGGACAGTTGAGGAAAACCAAAATGAGAGTGATGCGGCAGAGGTGGAATACACAAATTACTGACTAATTGGATGTGGAACCTGGAGCAAAAGCGAGCGTAAGGGCCGCCTGAGGCTCATGCCTTGGAGGGTTTGGTGAGCACGGCAGCATCAGCCTCCACAGAGGCCACAGAACTGCACTGCTGAGGAAGCAGAGTGAAAAGGGTCCAAGTTTAGGCTAAGGTGGGTACACTTTGGACTCTAAAAGGTGACCAAAAACAGAGATTGCACGGACAAATCGTCTGTCACGAGGATGTGAAAATGTGTAAGTAGTCAATACAACGGAGTCTCAGTTGGCTTCTTTTTCTCCAAATAAAACAGAATGCAAAGCTATTCATTTAAGTGAATTATGAAACGAGCCTCACAGAGAAGCACTCTGCACCTACAGAGGAAAAGCAGCAAAAAATGGTGCTGTGCAGATATTTTCGAAAGCTCAAACATGGACCATTAAATGCAAATTACTTTGCCTTTTTTATTTTGTCCCAACATTTACTCAAAGAACACTTCACAGGGAGGTGACAAAAATAAAACTAAATGATAGGCTTTCTTTTTCTTTTGTCTTTCATATTAGTAATTCTTCCAAAGGGCCTAAAAACACAAATCATCAGAATTTACAGCGATTCATTATAACTTTCCAACATATTTATAATAAGAGTCTAAAACCTAAAAAAAAGATAAAAATAGGAATACGTTAGGCCTAAGTAGGAATTGAAAACAACGGAACATTAGGCCTGTATGTCCATTTGTTGAAAATATAAGACAAATATAACAGAGACCTGAAGCAGAAGTAAGTATCACACAGGGAACAAATCCACAGTGTTGCCCTCCTGTCTGACAGTTTAGCCCCATCATCTATTTCACATCCCCAGACTCATTAATGAATGAAATGGAGATACCCAAAGGATAGCACAACAGAAATTCTCCAACAGACATTAAATAGAGAAAATGACAGGTTCGTACTAGCACATTAGGGTTCCTGGGGCTACGCTGGACACAGCTGGCCTTGGATTTTTTAAAATGTCTTGAGAAAATCATACGTTAAACCCAAGTTTTGAATTACATTTTTAATCTTTTTACATTTATCCATTACCAGAAATAATGAAATCTTAAGTACGTCTGGTGTATTTTCACAAAATTATTAGTCAGGTTGCTAGATGGGCGAAGCATGAACTTAGACTCTAGTTAACGTCACTGTCTATTACAGCTTAAAAGAATGTGGCTCCGTTAAAATGCAGGGAGTCTGGAGTCTGTAACTGAGACAGCCTGGGGAGAGGGAAATGAGAACCTGGGTAACAGCACTGGGCTCTCATCCACTGCACCGCTCACAGGGGTTACTCAGACCACTGCCGTCCTTATCAGAGAGAGCTGTATTGGTTCCCTCGGGCTGTCATAAAAAGTGCCACCAACTGAGTGCTTTAAAACCACAGAAATTCATCTCTCACAGCTGTGGAGGTGAGAAGTCTGGAATCAAGCTGTCCAGAGCTGCTCTCTTCTGAAGGGCCTGGGGGAGCATTCCCCAGGAAGGATTCCTTTCCTCCTCCTCACTGGTCTGCAAGCAACCCTGGGGGCTTTCTGCTTGGTAGACAACAGCACACGAATCTCTCCTCCCTCTTCATATTTCCCTTGCATTGTCTCCGGGTCTCTTTTTTCTCTCTTTTAAGGACAGACTTATTGGATTTAGGGCCCATTCCATCATGTGTGGTCTCATCTCTATGCTTACTTTTTTAAACCTCCTATCTGTGAGATTCCAGATGAATATGTCATTAGGGGAGAACTACTGAACTTATTAAAGATGTTTATCAGGAAAGGCAAAGGTGAGAAAAGAAATTGGAAGGACCAGTAAAAACACTAGTATATTAACAACCTAGATTTAACAAGTGACTACCACCAAAATACAGCAACACAGAATTCCATATCCAATTCCTGCCACAAGCAGATACAGGGCTGAAAGAAGCAGTGGACATAGAACAGGTCGTGTGCACTAGTTAGACTACTGGGAGCTAGTTGTAATAACTTCTAATTAAATAGTACAGAAATCTCTGAGATTAGAAGGAAAGATATTGAGATCGGGTTAAATGGCATGATGCACTTACTCATAGTGAAAAGATATTTTTCCGATATAATTTATTTCCATATGCTGATAAATTAATTCAAATTAAAATATAATTAAATATCTTATTGACCATATAACCATACATAATTTTCCTAGGAATTATTAGGGATTTTTAATTTTTAAATGTTTCTATACCTAGTTACTCTTTGTAGTGTCCTAGAACTCTACAAATTAATAGGCAAAAGCTGCAATTCATCATGGAGAATTTGGAAGAGAAAATTTCCCAGCCAGAGCTGGAATTTTACTCAAATCTTAAGTCATGTTGGATTACTATTTTGTGTATGTAGTTTAATACTTTTATGCATTGGGGAATGTTCTACCCCTGTGGTCTTTAGGAGATTAGGTTTTACAAACAGTATTTTTGTTGAAGATCTATGTTCTCTTAGACACAGTTTCAGGAATAGGTGTATACAAATAGCCGAGATGAATTCATTGGGCTCAACTCTTTTCTATAACATACATGTAAGCAAGTAAATACCATTTAGATAGTGACTAATACTATGTAGAAAATACGAGATAGTAATGAAGCACATTGTGTAATAAATTATAGTTTATGACATTTGAGCTGAGAAATAAATATTGCAAAGATCTGAAGAGACTGCATTCCGGACAGAAAGCACAATACCAGGATCTGAAGTTGGAGACAACTGACAAGCTCTGTGGAACAGATTACCACAGAGAAAGCCAAAGGCACACAGACAGCACTCTCATCACATTCGGGGAGACTAATCGGAAGTGAAAGTGAAATTAGCTTCACGTAGAGGAGGTAGTAGCATCATGAACTGAAAGAGAAAAAATGAAGAGCACATTCCACAGGATCATCCAGGAGAAAAACAAAACATCAAAAGGACTAAAATAATTTAAAACTGCAGGTCCTAGTGATGCTGAGCAAGTCAAGCAAAGATTTAGTGTAAAAATATCATAATTTCCTTAGAGTAAGAAGTGAGGCAAAACTTTTGTAGCAGAGTCCCCAAAGAGAACAGATTAAAATCTCACAGAACAATCCAGGGGTGAACATTTCCTAATTAGTACAGAAATTCTATCATCCTGAAAGATTTCTTTCTTTCAAAATTGAGTGTAAGACAGCAGTTTAGTGGTCTCTACTTCCCAGGGGGCAAAAAAAGGAAGTAAAAGGAATTAAAAGCAGCCAACTTCTCTTTAAGGGTATATTACTGAAGTAAAGTAAGCTTTTCCCATTTTGTGTCCAGAAAGTAGTCACATGGCCATGCCTAAGTCCAAGAGACTAGGAAGTGTAGCTCCTTGGTGACAACTGAATCTTTTGTCTTACACTCACGATTGGAAGAAAGGAATCTTCCAGGATGATAGAATTCCTTTATTAACTAGAAAATGTTCATCCACGAACTGTTCAACGTCTGGCTTTTGTTAGGGTCAAATGGATACTGGAGAGCAATGAGAAGTTTCTGACATATGAGAATGAAATTTGTGGGAGGAAAAATTACAGTCATGAGTAAAGGTAGAGATTTAGGTGAGCTGTCGCCACAGCCTATCCCAGTTCCTAATCAGTGATCACCAACTAAAGAGATGAGGCTGGCAAGAATGGGAAAACAGTTAGTAACCACTAACACAGCTACAGTACATCTGTAAACACCCGTGATCTGTAGTGAAGCGCAAGCTGGGACCTCCACACTTAGAAGATCAATTGCAATCTCTTTGCCCAAGTGTACACATAAGAAGAGCTATGTTTCTGAGGAGGTGACTATTTTGGAAATTTGTGGCTGCTATCTTTATTATCCTGGTCTTTTGACTGAGAAGAATGTTCTGAGAAATAAACCTGATATCAGTGAAAATTTTTAAGATAAGCGAGCACACACATGCATGCACACATGCACACACATACAAATATCTCTATGTGGCTACTATATATTCAATTCCTGAGCATGGATTGAAAGTTTGGAAATTGGTTTCAGATGGAGAAGATGCTAAGTGAAATCGATTTGTCCCTGACTTTAACATAAGGAGACAGTAGAAAGAGGCATAATTGAAGAACTGAATACAATAGTAAAGTCTTACTACTTCATATTTCATTGTGGAAGTTTCTTTATTGAAATAATTGTTAGAATATTTCCCATCTTATATTTCCAGTAATTCTCTGTGTTTAGCATCCATGGCTACTTCTAAAATTGTCTTTTCCCTATTCATCAATTTTTCTAACCTGTGAGGAAAGTGTTTGCTTTTCTGAAAGTTCTTGCATTAAATATGGGGCTTATAAATTACATAAGAATGACCCATCATTTTTTTCTCTTTATAATTAACAAAGCATTTATAAAGCACATAATTTATACTATATACTTGCATGCATTTTTGTGAGCCTTTGGACCATTCTTTAAATCTTTCTTTAAATAGAAGAGATTGAAAAACATATACAGCAAAGAACTCCACTTCCTAATTCAGAACCTTAAGGACTTGTTCCAGAAAGAGGCAAGATAGGCGAGGTTCAAGGAGGGGTGGGCCAGTCTACAAGCAATTTGGTTCACACTGTACAGAATTTGTCCAGGGGTCTGAGAGGACTTAGATAGGAATTTAATCTAATTCAATATTAAAGTTCTGAAGAAATAGCTTATGTGTTAGTTCTCAAGATTTGCCCATGATCCTCGTGGTTGAGTTGCTGAGATTCACAAGGAAGAAACTCTGTCCTCTGGTTGAGCCTATTAGTGAATCTGTCTCTTCTCACCCTTCCTCCTCCTCTCATCTCTCCTCTCTTCCCCTCCTTCCCTCCTTTCCTCCTTCCCCTCTGTTTTCCACAAGGATATTTTCCTATGCACTGTAGAGATGCAATGAAAAAGCCAGGGAAGATTTCCTTTCCGAATGATAGAATTTACATTCAGTGGGTTTGCTCTCTAAATTTATTTACTATATTGCCTTGACCTGATACTAACCCTTGGCTTCCCACACTGATTCCCAAATGTCAGTTAATATTTTTTCTCCTTCTTCCAAGCTGAGTCACATAGTTCACAGGATAATTTCTTAGATTTATCTCAGTCTCAGCTTCTGTTCTAATAAATCTATTTCCAATGTTTTCCTACGGCTTGACTCCTACCCAGTTCTTGCCAGTTCCCTGAGTTAAAATTCAGAGACATTGCATTAATTCCAAATAGTCTAGTTTGGGACTGGGCACACACAAATAGTTTGTTCATGTGATCTCTGAATATCTCATCTCTGGATACTACTTACATACTTAAACCAATAGTTGGAACTGATATACCTAATATGGGAATTGTACATCTTGACCACATTCCTGATCCTTACTAGCAATTGATAAACCATCAGAGACTGCACATTCCCTGCTTCACATCACATCTTCCTTCATTTCATGCTTTGGAGATAAACACAGCTTTACCCACCATAGAATCTGTTGTTAATCCATGCACATCTATACAATTTATTTAAATTACAGAGCAAAGTGTGGATAGAAATTCCCACATCTCTTTCTCCGTTTCAGCAAATATACCACACGCTATATGTAAAGTGTCATCACAGTCTGCCAGCACATAATGTGACATAAATCTTTTCAATTGTGAATGGTAAGACATAAGTTTCTTTGGACCTTGGCTCTGTTGTAACAGCAGTCTCTTTAGAAATGTCATTCTCTAAATAAATGTCCTTTTACAATGCTCCAAAGGCCATTAAAAGTAGCAGTTGGTCATAAGCTAACATCTTATTCAAATGTAATATGCTAGAAAAACACCACACATCAAAAAATTAACCTTAAAATAAAGTATTTAATTTAAATTATGTTACAGCTTGCTCTCTATTTTCATCTCTAAGTGCATTGCTAACTGATTCTATAACTTATGTCAGCTCTTTCCTTAGTAATGTGTAACTTATCCATCACGCTGAAACACTTAAGTTACAGGCAGTTTACTCACATTAGATCTCATTAGCAATTACACCACTGTTCAAAATATATTACCTCATTTGTCTCCTAGCTCACATACTTTTTTACATAATGAATTAGACCAATTAGTCTCCCATGACAGAAGGAAATCTTAAATAACACTGTCCTTACTGTAAGACAAGTTTGACTAAAGTCCAATGAAAGAAACTATAAATTAATTTGTTTTGTAAGAAAATGGAAAGAATTAGGCAACTGTACTTCAATCTCAGTATTTGCAGTCTAGGTTGATCATCTAAGAAAATAAAAGTAGGAAGGGCAGTGTTTCACTCAGGTTTGTTTTTTGAAAGACATAACTTCATTACGTGCACAGCCAAGAGCAATGCTTAAAGTCCAAACCAATTTGCTTATAGGCTTTTCAGCTGAGGTCATTTCTGTTCTTTGGGAGAAACTTTGCAGGTAGTAATCAGCTAAGAAGCTTAACTATCACACTGATCAATAGCTAGAGATTTTTGGAAATACAAAGCCAGTTTTCTGTCCACATGTTTATTTTGCTAATACAAAGTTATTTTTTGAATCCTTATTATCCCTTTAAATGATTCTTTCCAACATCAAATCCAATTTCCTATCCACTGTGAAATATCTCCGTCATCAAACTTGAGATGGAATCATAAGACACACAAGATAAAAAAGTATTACCCAAAGAATGGTACATTTCATTTCGAGCAAGCACTTAATCATAACCCCACAAAAGTCCTAGAACTAATTATCTATCACTATAACTAATTATCTATCATACTTGTAGATCATAATTGCTTTCCTCATGGTTCTATCAAGATCTATGATTGCTATGAAAGGGCTCTGGGCTGTTTAGTTCCCAGTCTTCCATTTATGGGCACAACAAATTGTCACCTAATGAGTCAACAGAAGATACAAATCTAGTAGCAAAGCAGGTTCTAAAACTATGCTAAAAAACTTTCAGGCAAAATTTTACCCAGTCATTCCTCTTTAACCACGGTGACTTTTGATGTCTTTTTTAATGTCATAGTAGTTAAAGATAACTTACCAATGAAGGAGAACATGAAATAAGGATGCTGGGCCAGAAGAAAAAGAGGTTTTCAGAAAACTCTTGCCTTATAAAAAGAAATCTTCTGTTTCCTTTTTAACCGAGCATCCGTTTTTGAAGGAAGCATACATTAGAGAAAATAAATCACAAAAACAGTAAAATTAGTCTCCTGAACATGCCTGATTGGAAAGCTCGTTTTCTTCTTGCCATTTTCTTCTGCTTTTACAAAAATATTTCACATACAAAAATATTAACCAAACTTTACTGAAGCAGATGCCTTACGCTCAAATCACATCCTTTAAACTGGCATCGTTTTTAAAAATAGGCTTTTAAAAATGCATATTACTGGCAGTTTGGAAAATATTGAATCCATTATTTGCTATTCAAAATTGTCTTGACTCAGACTGTCAAGAACTTTGCAAATTAATTTTCTTTTCCTCAACTCCCACAGTTCCACAGTTCTCATTATACCTGATGGGCAACTCAAGGAATCTTGTGCAGCTGCATTAGGACAAAATAGATATGTTAATTCTGAATTTGCATCCTTAAGACATCTTGGATATTGCTCAAAAATGGCCCAATTTTACAAAAAAAATAAATACAGAAAATCCTCCACAAAGATGGATGGAAACTCATTTCAATTACTGTCTTTTTTTTCTTTGTGTGTGTGTGTGTGTGTGTGTGTGTGTGTGTTTTGCCTATTGCTTAACTTTTTACTAGTCACATTTGGAGATCCTTAGAAACAATGAGACCCCCACAAACACATATACACCCTCAACACACAGAAGGCGACCCTGCTGACTACTTGGGGAAGTGGTTTATACATGCAAAATAAACTTTAAAATTGTGTCAGAAATTATAACCTAAGATGACAATTGATACTGTAATGCAGAGGAAAGATCAAATTGAGACAAACAAGATGGGAACAATGACACTGAGCGTCTCTAGTTCTGGGAAAGGTTTGGCTATTTGGATATGATTCAGAGATCCCGTATGTTCTCTCAAGAGAACTTTTAACTTTTCCTAATTGATCTCCAAGTAGAACTCAGTCTTCATGCTTAAGAGCCTTCCTGGCACAAAAAGGCCTGTGGTGCCCATTTGTACTCATATTCCTATCTGCCTTTAATAAATGACTCACACTACGTGGCCCAAAGTTTCACAATAGGCTTATCTTGAAGAAGCAGTCAGGGGCTTCTTTGTACCAGTCAAGATCCAGCGATCATTTCAACAACAGACCTAAATTATGACTTTCAAACTTTTTTCCAGTTTAACTCTACTAATATCTTTATTACATTAAAACGTTCCTTTGGTTTCCTTGCTCTCTGGTGGCAATCAAAAACAAAACAAGGTAAGCATGCCTCTGGTAATTGTTCAAATACGTGGCTTCCTTGGGTTATTACCTGGCATCTCATATTCTTAGACAGCATAGGACAGAAAATCTGTTTAAAGTTATCCAATGTGTTAAAATTTTTCTGTCATTTGCAAGCCCAGTGGATCTGAAGTGATAGAACCATATTTGAATATAACCCCAAGCTTCCACAGAGACACCTTCTTCAGTTATTTCTGGGCTTTAATTCTATAGTTCTTTAGTCCCGAGTAACCTGTTCCAAGGGAAATACTATAGCACTAACTGATACAACAACAATAATAATAATTATAATAATAATGGACACATTGCATTAGTAATAGGTGCTAATCACTGCACCTGATATCTACATATGACAGCTCATTTGTTCTCTCAACCATGCTGTGAATTCACTGTCCTATCTCTATTGCATACATATAAAGGCTAGAGAAGTTAAACAAGTTACCCAAGCTTGTGTAAAGAAAACTCAGATCTACTTCTAATGCTGGGCCTCACATTTGTTTGGAAATGAAACACAAATCTTTGTTCTTTGTTTTCCAGAAGAGTGCCTGTGCATAGTCTTTCTGAGAGTGCCATCTTATTTTGGGAATCTCAATACAGTAACCACTGGCGCTAAACCATAGATGGAAAGACAGGACACTTCTATATTTGAGAAGAGAAGTGTGCCCATTTGTACTTATATTCTAGTGGTGAAAATTAGTCACATGGCTGCAGCTGGATTCATCACAGCCTGAGAAAATGCATCACCCATCAGATGTGTTTCCCAGTAAAAACACTATTCTAGGGAAGAGAGATAAAACTTTTTGAACAACAACTGGTCATTTCTGTCACATTTTTCTGTCGTATCTCTTAATTTAAAAGTTCATATTTCAAATATCTACTAGTAAGTTGAACAGGAAGACCTCGAAATTCTAGCCTTTACGACCTGAGTGTAGTAGACCATGTTCTTTCTTCTTCTAACTCTTAACTTCATGCCTTAAGAGAACCATACATTGATACTATTTGAGTGAGTCTATAAATTGTCTCTCACTGCACCAGATAAATCATTGTTTTATGCCAGTAATGTTGGGCTTGATGAGATAATTGTTCTGGCCAGTGAATGGTAGTAAAAGTTGAAGTATGCCAGGTCTGTGATAAGGCTTTAAAAACATATTGGTAAAAAAAATATTGTATAATGCTATGTTGCCTATCTTATGTGAGTAACAAGCATGAATGAAACACATCCAAACACAAACACACATTCAAACAAACTGTAATACTGAGGAAACCGGAAAAGGGCACTGACTGCCAAAAGCATATCTTACTAAAGTTAAAAAAAAGATAATTAAAATATGAAGCTGCAATGTGAGTCTAGAGGAAGTAAATGGAAGTAAACCAGCTGTGACTGTCAGGATGGAGCATCACCTTAATATGCTTTGGGATCTCCCATAGGAGTTGGTGGAGCATACTTCTGGGCATTGCTTGGTGAATCACAGAGGCATGGCGTCAGGATCTGTACCTAGTCCCTTGATATTTCCTCTCCTGTACTGTTCCCCAGTCACCATGATCTAAGCATCTTTGTTCCCTCGTGCCCTTCTCCCATGATGTTTCTGTCTTGGGACCAGGTGACCATGGACTGAATCTCTAAAAACCATGAGCCAAATTAAACCTCTCTCCTTTAAATTTTGGATATTGTGGCCCAGCAATGGGAAAGCTGAACAATACATTAGGTTAAGTTGTTTTGTTTGCTATTAAATTTAATATGTAATTAAATTAATATTTTGGGAAGTCAACAATTAACATTATTAATAACTAGAATAATCACTTAACAGAAAAGAAATAGTGCGTACATTTTAAACAATTCTGAAAATAAATGAAAAAATCAAAATTGGTTCATAAATGCAAGAAAAAAATGAAACATTCTACAATGGGACAAAATGGAAGGCATAAAATGAAAAGCTGGATTTGACTTCAATATATGTATATTGTTATATGAAAAATAAAAGGGATGAATGCTCCAGGTAGAAAACACGAGATGTTTTTCATTTCTGGTGGTTGAATTAAGCACCTTAACACTGAATTACACCCCCAGGTCCTTTTTATTTTTAATATTTTGAAATAAAGTTTGGCTAACCTATGATCCACCTGCCTCAGCCTCCCAAGAATACTGAGATTATAGGTTTGTGCCATCACACACAGCTAAAATAAGTTAAATTTAAGAATTAAAAAATAAACTATAGCATGCTTAAGCTACATGCTGTTTAAAAAAGATAAAAAGAAAAAAAACATTACAAAATTTGAAAGTAAAAAATCAGTTATAAAATGCAGATACCCCTGGAAAAGTAATGTGGTAAAGTTATATTAACACTAGAAGAAAAGAAACATTAAAATAAAATAGCTCATTAGAAGTAGAGTCATCTTATATGAATGAAATTTCACCAAGAGGATACAACAATTTTTAATACACATGTTCCTTTTTAAATACATACAAGATATATATTCAAGATGAATAAAGAAATAGATAAAATCTATGCAAAGAAAAGGTCATAGAAGCAAATAAAGATGATGTGGCAACTAAAAGCTAAGAAAAGAGCAAAAATCTGCCTTTTTGGCACTTTGATTTCTGGAACTTTCAAAAATAAATCTTGTTCTTTGAACCTCCTGGTTTGTAGTATTTGGTTATGACACACTAAGCTGCCTGATCCAGTGAAACAGCCTTAAGAAAAGAATAAAAACATCAAAATGTATAAACTGTTAAAGAACTGAGTCAGCACTCAAATATCTTTCCACAAAGAAAACTCTAAGCTAAGATTGCTCCTCTTATAATTTCTACCAAACACTCAGAAACCAGTAATTCCAGGCATAGTGGCACATACCTGTAATCCCAACATTCAGGAAATGGAAGCAAGAGGATCAGATCGTTGTGAGTTCAAGACCAGCCTGGGCTACAAAGAGAGTTTAAGACTAGCCTGAAGCCTGAACTGCACAGTGAGACCATCTTAAAAAGACAGAAAAACAAATTTAAAAAACAGTAATTCCAACCCTTACCCAAAGTCATCCCAAAAAGAGGGGAGGAAAAAAGACCAAACATACTTCCAATTAATTTAATGAAGTCAATATTGCCTCAATAAAAAGATAATTACATGTAAGTCTGACTCATAAATGTAAGTCTAAAACTCACAAACATCATACTTGCAGATTATATTCAACACAATATTACATCATGATCAATTTGGATTTGTTCATCAGCATATCAAAGCACTTGACCACATTAACTGATTAAAAGAAAAAAATTACATAATGATCAAAGTTGACAAAGAGCAAGTATTCCATAATTTTTTTAAAAGATTAGTAATCAAAATATAAAATAACTAGTTATTACTATAATAGGTGTTAATCTCTAAATGAAAAACAAGGTACTTTTTTTTTCCTTTTATAGTATTGGGGATCAAACTCATGACCATGTGCTTGCCAGGCAGGTGCTTATACCACTGAACTAAATTCCTGGGCCCTAAGGTACATTTTATTTTGTTTTATTTTTAATTTTTTATTTTGAAAGTAGTAAAATACAACAAAACAAGACAGAATAAAGCCAACTAGACCATGTACAGAACTTCACAGCAGGTTACAGGGATAACAGTAATAGATATCACGGTATATTTTGTTATCTTTACAATAGTTATTCTTTCAATCATGTATATCAAAATAAAATGAGATACAGAACATTATAGAACTTATCAAAACAGAATATTGAATAGAGCAGTACCATTAATCAGAATAAAGCAAAACAGTAATAAAAATATTTGCCTTCAAAGAGATGGTAAAAGAAAATCCCTTTTATTTGCTGTGGTCAATCTCCCAAAAGATGCTTAGATTTCTGGTTCCCATTTGCTAATGGGGGGACAACAAAAGGAGGGTAGGGGAAGTGGGATGTTTGACTCTAGGCCGTGCACCAGTGGGTTCACTATTGCTTAGCAGGGAGGTGAGCTGGTTGCTTGGTTTCCCAGCATCCTAAGTTCCAACATGGCATGGATCTCAGAAGACACTGGTGGTTCTCCCCCTGAAAGGGCCGCAGCCAGCCACACCACAGCCACTTACCAGGGAGGGTAGCTGCTTGCTTGGTTCCCCAGGGTCTTAAATTCCAACATGGCGTGGATCTCAGGAGATGCTGGTGGTTCTCCCCCTGGGGCAGGTGCAGCCTGCCACACCACCGCCATGTATCAAGGAGGCGAGCTGCTTGCTTGGTATCCCAGGTCCTAAGTTCCAACATGGTGCAGATCTCCTAAGGGACATTTTATTTAGAGATGTTATGGAATACAAAATATGTGAGGAAATAGATCACTTTTTAAACTAGTTTGAATAATCAGCATTATAAAAATATCATTTCACTCTGTTTTTTAGATTCAACATAACCCAATTAAAAATTCAGTAGTTTTGTTTTGGGAAAAAGTGGTTATTAAATTTTATATCCTGAAAATGCTCAAGCATGAAAATGATGCCGAATAAGAAAAACAAATTTGGAAAAATTTCCAAATAATATGTCAAGATTTATTATAAAACTTCAATAATTAAAACAGTGTGATCATTGTACAAAGATTAAAAGTAGGCAAGTGAAACAAGATAGAAAGTCCAGAGATAGAAAATACTTGTATACTACAGATATTTACTTTATCACAAGTGTTAGCACTGATCAGTAAAGCCAAATCAGATTTTTAAACAAATGGAATTGGAGTAATTTGATGTCCATATGGGATGAACAACTAAATTAGACCATGATTTCAAACCATGTACATTAGCATGCACATGGTATAAAAATCAAAAGCAAGGCAGTTAAACTTTTATATAATAATATAGGAGAATATCAGGAGGATATCTATATCACCTTAAGGTATAGAAAACTACCTAAGACACAAAAACACAGAATCATTTACAGACCACACTGGTAAATTTAACTGCTGCAAACTAGGCACCTCTATTTATTATACAAGCAGACATAGACACATATATGGAGGTGGGGAGGCTGGAAGAAAACATTTATAGTACATACAAGAAATCCAAATACATACACAATTTCAAAATGACTAGAAACACATGTTAAATTTGAGGAGTAACAAATAGCCAATAAACATATAAAAAGGAGCTGACCTCATTGGTAACCTAGGAAATATAATTAAATCAACTATAATGAGATCATACTATATGCCTATATATATTTAGTATCTACTCTGGAGAAAATATTTTGGGCTTGTGGCTAAAAATATTCATCATAGCATTGTTCTTAGGAGACCCAAATTGAAAATGTCTAAAAATACAGTAGGAAAGAAAAGGCTAAGTAATTATGGTACACTAGAATGCAGCATTAATAATTACTTCTCTAAAATATAAACTACATGATACAGACAGATCTCATAAATACAATGAAAATTGAATTGTGTAATACAAAAATACATAAAAATAGGCTGCATTGTTCACACATGCCTGTATATGTAATAAAATATTCTTTAAAACACAGAAACGATAATTACACAATTCAGAGTAGTCATTATTTTAGGGAAGAGAGAGTTATAATAACAAAGGTATAGGGGACATCCCAGGTCTTAGCAGTGTTGTATTTCATGTCTAAATCATGGAAACATACATGTCCTTTTTCTATCATGTATTAAGATATATCTATGATTTGTGACTCTCTGTATATGACTTTCTCCAAAATAAAATATTTCAGAATTTAAAAGAAAAATACCACATTGAGCTTATTTTCTTCTCTCAGATGTGTCAGTCCTAAGAGTATGCTATTATTCTCTAACACTTTCATACTGTATGCCTGTGTACTTAATACATAACACACCAGTGGATTTTTTTTACTGAGACAAAAAAAGGAGATTAAAATAATGATTGTATCAACAGATTCACCCAAGTACTAACAATGTATTTGTAAAACCTCATATTCTCTTTGGATAAGTAATCATGATTTTGCAGCATTTTAAGTTTCCTCTGAAGTAGTTCAGTGATGTGGAACTGAATCATTAGCCAGTTCTTCAATGTGTAACTTTTCTTACCTGTGAAGAAAGGCAGAAAATGAGATATTTGGAATAGAACAAAAAACCTTTGTTAGCGGATACCCAGAGAATGGCACCAGTGCCCGGCCCTGAGATTCAAGCGTCTCTTCAGGAAGTCCGGAGGGACTGGCAGCCCCTGCTCCTCACAAGGTGGGTGACTACTACCTGGGGGTCTCTAATAAGCACAGCTGGTGGGCTAACGGCACATAGCAGTGTACAGAGGCACAGCAATAATTCCAAGGACAGTTATGCGTGGGAAAGTCACTCTCCTGGTTAATACAGTTTCTTCCTCAGACTTGCGTCTGCATTTTCTGCTCACCTGGAGTGCTCTCACAAGTTACTGGCCTTTCTTCAGTCTTATGAACAGTCATAATGATAAATGAAGAAACGGAAAGAAGGACGCGTGGTGGCAACAACCCAAGAGTTCTGATCCTGGCAGAAGTGGAGTAATAAAGCCACATCCATCCTGCCACATTTAAGCACCAGAAAACGGGACAACGTACAGGAAATGATGGTTTCACATACTCTGTTTACCACCCAAAGAGTTCCTAAACCACAGTGCAGAGAGCAGAAACGCAAACAAATTTTGTTGTCCTACTGAATTGAGGTGACAGAGACAGATTTTAGTTTGGAAAGGCCACGGCAGGGGCTGGGGATTTAGCTCAGCGGCATAAGCGCCTGCCTTGCAAGCAGGCAGTCGTGAGTTCGATCCCCCGGTACCGATAAAAACGAAAAAAAAAAAAAAAAAAAAAAAGGAAATGCCACAGCAGCTAGAACATGCAGGATAAAGAAAGAGAGGAAGCAACTATGCAGACGCTGGCTGAGCAGTCTTCAGCGGGTATAAAATACTACACCTCTGATCCTAGCATTGTGGGAGACTAAGGCAGATGGACTGCAAGTTCGTACTCAGTCTGGGCAAATTATCAACTTCATGAGACCTTGTGTCAGAAAATAAATTAGTGAAGGCTAAGGTTGTAGCTTAGTGGGAAGACCTTGGTTTCATTCTCCAATACTGCAAAACAAAAAGGAAAGAGAGACAGAGAGAGACAGAGGGAGAGGGAGAAGGGAAAAGAAAGGAAAGGAAAAGAAAAGACATAAATTACCTGAGGATAAGAAAGAACTACCAGAAAAGAGTAGCTAATACAATAAAGATTTAGGAATTATTCTACCTTCACCTGCTAAAATGATGAGATAACACAGAATTGAGAAGAAGGCTCAGAGTATCATACTGATGAGAATAAATTAGCCTTAGTCCAAAGGCTCCTCTGGATCCAGTTGAATTAGTTGGACTTGTGTGCATTTTGGAATTAACATATTATCTAAAGAAATATAATAAAAGTCAAAAACCAATAGTGTAAAAGTAATAATATATTCTATTCAATCAAAATTAACAATAGTTGGCATGCAAAAAATAATACTCCGTGAATTACCAAACACTCAAAGGAGGAGAAAAGTAAAATCAATTAATGAAAACTAACACTGAAATCACAGAGATGATAAAAATAGACACAGATGTCAAAACAATTTATAACTGAATTCTAAATGTTACATAGGATAGAAGGAAGCAATATTATGAGGAAAAAGATATAAAAACACAAATAAAACTTTAAAAATAGAAAATATAACCTGATATGAAAACGAAACTGCATAAAGTTAATAAACTAAATACTGCAGTAAAAGGTAAGTGAACCTGAAAACGTATAAATGGAAACTCTTTAAAATGAAGTGGTAGAAGGAAAGACAAAAGAAAACTATCCAGCAGTCCACAGTGTAAAAATACAATTACAGAAGAAGCCAGAAAAATACCCAAACAATTGATAACTGAAAATCTCTCAAATCTCATGAAATCTCTAAACCTATTAAACTAAGTTCCATAATAAACCATAAGCAGAATAAATCTAAGGGTTTAAACGGAAAACTCAATTTTAAACATGGTCATTGATAGATTGTGTGACTTAAGAAATACATTCCTAATAAATATGCAAATGTAAAGTGCATAGATGGAAAAAATGGGGCGAGAAATATGGGAGAATGAGGCAAAGGGACAAGGAAAGAGGGTAAACCAGGCAGAGACTAAAGATCAAGCAAACTGCCCTTGGTCATTTGTTCAGAGCTTTTGGCTGTGGGGGGGTTATACTGCATAGTTGTCCCCTGGGAATTGAGGGAGCCTCAGAGGTAATTATCTGTGCTCCTTCGTCATTAGTTTGACCACTATTCACCCTCTCACACATACTAAATCCTGATACCACACAGGCAAAGCTCCTTCTGGAAACCTCAGTGCAGCACATCTGAAAAGATGCATAATTACTGATTGTTGAGAATAAAAACACACTAAACATCAATGTCCAGAAAAAGAGGAAAGGATTCGAAGGACATGCAGATGAAAACAAGTATTTTCTGCTACCATGTTTTTTTCTTGTCCTGGGAGCTCTGTATCTATTACCATAGTCTGAATATGTACGAATTCTTCGAGTAATAGTATCCCTGTTCATGTGTTTTGAATTCATAATTACTTTTTTTATTTAAAGAGAATGAAACAAAAAAATGGAGAAAAAAGGGAAGAAATAATACAGAATTACAGAAAAATAAACAGTAAGAAATCATCAGTTACAAGTTACATATTGTCATCTTAGAAATAGTTGTTCAGGTTACAAAATTAAAGTATGTAAAGTGACATTGAAATAGTGACACTGCCAACACTTCTGCTCAATGATCCAACAAAAACTTAGCAATATGGTTATCAGTCCTACACACTTGTTTTTTTAAAGAGGGTAAGATTAAACATATCAAAACAGAACAAAACAATTCAAAAATAACAATTTAAAGAAATACAGATTTCATAGCAAGTCCACTGAAGATCTTCACTGTCTATCTTATTGTCTCTAGTTTTCTTCCAAATAGTTGTCCCCATCTTCACACACATTGAACACATACTGCATATTATAGAACTAATCAAAGCACTACAGGATGATGAAGGCTTTTTATGTCTTCAAGATCTGACATTGGGGAACTCAATAATGACTACCATAGTGTCTCTCATTCTCTTTGTAGTAGCTGTCCTTATCTTTACATATGCTGAAATTGAATTTAAGAGACTAGACTAATATCACTCTGAACAGTGAATAATAGTTTTGCTAGATTTTATATCATAATGATACAGAATTAGCATTGGGTTTCTTAGTGTCTCTTCTTCTTCAGAGTATCTGTTCATTACATTGTGTATTATATAATCTGTTCCCGTAAATAGTTTAAAAAGTTGTTCCCATGTGTGAATTTCTACATGTATATCTATCCTCTCTGTATTATAGGGAAAAACAAATCATAACAAGACAGCAAAACAAATTCCTAGAAAAACATGCAATGAAAAAGACACATAAGACCACAATATTAAGTGATCTACTGTAGTTACTATGCTTTCTCTTGTTATTTTCAATAGACTTGTCCACATCATCAGGCTTAACATAGTTAAGCATAGTATTACATAGCTATTTTTATAAAAACACAACTTTGAAAACATTGTAGGACTTGAGAGAGGTTAATAATCAAAACCAGTATGGATATCTTTTATATCTTGTCATCTTCAAAGTAGTTGCCTGTACTTTTAGATTTGATACTCTCAAGCATACCAAATTAGAATAAAATTAGCCAAGGCAAAACCACGGTCCAACAAACCAGATTCAAATAAGATCAGTCATAGTAAGACAATGTAAGTAATACAGGGTTTCAGTTTAAGTTAATAGCAAATTAAGGATAGTTACCATGGTATAACCTGCTATTTGTGGGTTAGATGTCTGTGCCTTCAAATCTGATAAAAGTGGACAGACCAGAACAAAATAAATTCAAACTAAACAGAGCAACAAGACTACCGTGAATTTTAAATCCTGATATACTATTAACAATGACCTCTGCCTTCCTTTTTTAGGCTATTTTTCACCTTTCCCCTTCTCAGGATGCTTTGTACGTTTTGGGTCTCACTAGCCCCTTTAGTTTTTAGATTAGGGTGCAATCCCATTGTCCATCTGAGTGTTGCTGAACCTTTCTACCCCTGAGCTTGATCTTGAGCTGTTCTCCTTTACTCATTAAAGTCGTAGGGTTTTCCTTCCTTCCAGCTGTGTAGTTCTACACTGCCCAAAAGTGTCATAGCTTTCCAGTCTATCTGCGGCTGCTGGATGAGTTGTCCCTATTTCTTTCTAGTTTCCTGTCATATATAGCATTGCTTTCTCATCTTTAACTTTCAGTTTATTAACCCTCCTTTGGGTTGGGTGTATTTCCTATTCAGAGCATCTCGATGAGCCTGTCTCCTACTCTACTCTGCCTGTTTTTTTTTTTTTTTTTTTTTTTTAGTGTACCAAGGCTATCTATATTAAAGATTATAGCTTACCGTCTCTGCCTCATGTCTGCTATTCCACTTCACTGCTATAATTTGTCCACTTTACTCCCTCATTCCACTGTCTGCCCTGTTCATTGAGGCCTCTCTGCCACTGTTGCTGGAATCCTGGTATCCCTTCCTCTCTTTCTCTGAAATGTCCTTCAGCACTCTCTGTAGGGTTGGTTTGGTGGCCATGAACTCCCACAGTTCCTCCTTATCTTGGAAACATCTTATTTCTCTATTAATTTTGAGAGAGAGTTTTTCTAGGCACATCAGTCTTGGTTGCAAATTATTTTCTTTCAGGGCTTGGATAATTTCTCCCCAAGCTCTTCTCAATTTGAGTTTGTGTTGATAAATTCATTGTTATTTTGATAATTTTCCCATTGTAGGTAATCTGCTTCTTTTCCCTGGCTGCTTTTAGTATTCTGCTCTTTTGGTGGATTTCTGAAATCTTGATTATTATATGTCTGGGTGTAGATCTGTTTTGGTTGTAGGTGGCTGGAGTTCTGTATGCCTCACTTGCCTGGATATCATTTCTTTTTCCTATGTTTGAGAAGTTTTCCTTTAATATATCTGTGAATATTCTTTGTAGTTCATTTTTGGTTACTCCTTCTTCCTCGCTCACATGCTTTATTCTTAAGTTATGTATCCTTTTGTCATCTTCTAGCCTTTGAGTTGTTTCTTTCTGGTTCCTTGTTATTTTTAAGAGGTCTTTTCTTTCACGATCTTATATCATAAATCTCTCTTCAAGTTTCAAAAGGCTAACTTTGGTTTCTGCCAAGGCATTTTGCCAGTTTTCAATGGAGTTTTTAGTTTCCTGGTAATCTCTTTGGAATGGTTTCATGTATTCTAGGTTATGTTTAAATTCTTCATCAGAGGTTTCTCTTTCTTTTCTGATTTCCTCTGTTCTTCCATCTGCATTCTCTTGGGAGGGGCTTATCATTTCTTTAATCTCTTTATATCTTGCCTCACTTGTATCAGAAGTACAGTTTTAAATTCATCTATGAGGTCATGAAGGTATTTCTTTATATTGGATGATGCAGCATCTAGTATTGGATAGTTACTGTGCTGGTTCTCTTCTGTATTTACTTCTCCTGGGCTTATTTTCCCAGGTTTGGCAGCTGGAGATTTTTTTTTTATTTCTATCTCTTGTCATATTTCTGGTTTCTTTCAGAGTGGTGTGTCCTGGGGGTCTCTGACCCTCTCTGTATTGCTTATGGTCTTTCCAAAGCATGTTGATTGGAGTTTTTGCTGCCCTCCCCAATTTGTGTTATCTGAGGTACAAGCAGGGATTCAGGGATTGTGCAGACTAGCCTCCAGCCTCTGTGCCAGTCAATCCACAAGTTAGGCTGTACCTTGTGGACATCACGGAGTCGTGACAATTTTGTATCTGTTTATTGTGTCCCAACCAGCCCCAGCAGATGCTGCCAGTTCTCTCTGTGCCGGGGTGGCTGACTGATGTCACCACGGTACAGGGCTCTGCCCAAATCCAAGCTGTCCTCCACCAGACCTCTCTGTGTCACTGATGCCGCTGTGGTGGTGGGCTCTGCCCAATTTCAAGATATTCTCCAGCCAGTGACAGCAGCCATGGGACCCAGTCCCAGGTACTCACCAGGACTCAATGCAGATCTTCTTCTTGGCTTTACTGCCGACTGTGTTGCGTGTCTTCACTGTGTTCCCAGCACAGTGCAGATCAGTCAGAAAATTGCGCAGTATCTGGCTTCAGACCCCAGGAGCTTCATGTAGTCTCCTCCAGTGTGGCCAGGCAGCTCCAGCTGCATCATGGGGCCCCAGGTCTCAATTTCCTGTAGTCGCCGAGAGCCAATATAGCTCTTCCCCTTGGATTCACTGCTCACTGCGCTACATCCTCCCGTTAAGGCCCCAGGATTTGCTGACTTCCGTTATTGGCAGCCGAGGTCTCAGCGCGACCTTGAATGTCTGGGTGCGCCTAGTACAGCGCAGAATAGGTCTCAGTGAGCACATCAGGCTTCAACTCTCCACCCACGCTTTTCCTTCCTCTTCCTAGTTTTATTTTTCCCTTTGGTTACCACCTCGGTTAATAAGAATTGTTATCCATTTGTCTGGCCCACTCCATGTTGTCATATTCTAGCATCTGATCTGATTTCTCTGCAGAGACTCTGCACCCAGCCCCCTAGCAAGCTGCCATTTTTCACCTCTTCAAATTCATAATTACTTAAAATCATGAAATACTTTCATGTGAACTACTATCAAACAAAATTTGGACATGTACTTGATGAGACTGACTTAATATGTTCAACTTTTTCCTTATTCTATCCATGTCATTATAATTCTTAATTTTATAATCCAACACTCACTTTTAATCATTAATAATAAATGTCATAAACAAATACTTTTATTTCTTGATAGTCACAGTATGGCCTAGTTTATTAAATACTGGGACACAGTTCTTTGATAAAAAGATATTGATAAAAGAGAGATCAGGGAATGAAGGAAAAAAAGAATTTGGAATGCCTATTGAAAGCATTTGGACCTTATAAACTAGTCCACATTTGGACTTTATAAACTGTTTTGTAGGCTCTTAAATTCATATACATTATTGAATAGATATTGTCAAAGCAGTGGCACCTTTTACACTGGTCAGAAACAGTAAAACAGATTATGTAAAGTAGTTTAGCACTCACAACTAAAGCTAATCCCGTCTAAACTGGATGTGGTGGCAGGTACCTCTAATCCCAGCACTCTGGAGGCTCACATAGGATTACTCTAAATTCTAGCCCAGCTTGGGCAATTTAGCAATACCTTTTCTCAAAGGGGTAGGGAGGCTGCGAATGTGCTAGAGGTAGCTCAGTGTGAAAACCCCTGGTTTCACTTCCCAGTACTACAGTAACACCAACAATAAAAATCAATACTATCTGAAATTAAATTGTAATCAGAATTCACTTTTGTATTTTCTAGTATATTTGCAGAATAATATCAAATGGCACAGCATGAACATTTGCAGAATTAATGTAGCATTTCAATAAGATATATTAGCTGGCACTTCCTGCCACATAGAATAGTACGGCTCCTTGTACGTGAAAAGACGTGTTTTTTCGGTCAGTCTTCCAAGGCTCACTCAAGACCAGCTCTGACATTCATTGTGTAATTTTAGGGAGGTTATTTTACCACCTTAAGTTGCTCATGCATCTGTAAAAATGCTTACCCATCTGTAAGAGAGAATCATCAGAGAAAGCATTTCCTATATACCAACAGCAGCTGAGAATTTCAGATATTTTAATGTTCTTTATTATCATAAAAGGTTTGGCACTCATTCCACATATAAGGAAAGTGAGACACACAGAGTTTAACTGCTTGTCCAGTTCATACAATAAGGAAGTAATAGAGCCTAAATTTAAACCCAGTCTGGATCCAAGATTTATGAACTTAATCACTATCCTATTCCACCCCACCCCATCGGTTAAAAATAGTACCGTACGTATCTCAAAGAAAATGACAAGGAAAATACTTTAAAAACTAACAGTTTATTTTTATATCTATCATTATTATCACTTCAGTATCAGATGTCTTCCGGGCTTTAATAGCATATCCCCACTCACCTTTCAAGAGATTTTCAATAGACCACAGGACAGCTTGTCATTTTGAAATACTACATTAACTTGAACAGTTTAAAAATGATAACAGTTCATCTTGAATATGTCTTAAATCTAGCTGTCCCTTGTTACACAATAGGCACATGTGTAAGCCTATACAACATCATCTATAAGTAGAATTTTCATAAACAAGCAGTTAGGAATGCATTTGGAGGGTTCAGCATACAAAAAAAAAAAAAAAAAAAAAAACCAAGATAAATGCTTTCTCAGAAAACCAGTTCTTTTGAGACAAGAATCATCTATCTCATATGGCCCTATAAATATGTACCTGACAGTCTTAGGAAAGAGAAAAGTAGGTTTACAACAGACAGATAGATGCCTTCTCAGCTGTTGCTACCCAATGGGCCATGATAGAGATATGTTTCTATCACAGGATCACCTCATGTGAAAATTAGCCATCCAACTATTTCAAAGAAGAATCTAGGAGCAAAGAAATCACCAGCCAACTGGCAAGCTAAGCTTTGTGTTTCTACAAAATGTAAAAACAGAGTCAGAAAATCATGGTATAAAAAGGAAATACAATTCCCTTTTGTGTCATGGTGTCATCTGCTGTTGAGTATTGGCAAGTGCAAAGATTTCTTTGCCAAGGCATTGTCTGAGCCTGTGAATCCACAGTGGCAAAAGAAGAACAGTACCATTTCCTTCACAAAGGAGGGGACTGAAATACTGAGCCGCAAAACCAACAGGCTTACTTCAAGAGTCAAACTACGTAACCCAGACCAGGAACTAGAGAAAAGTCAAGAAGGACGTCTGTGGGTTCCTGAACAAGTCAAATAAATCCTTCAGCACGTGGGTGTCAAAGCCGCGGTCTGAGCGCCAGATGCAGCTTGATGGACAGCTTTGTCTGCCCCAAAAGGCAAACAGAGACTGTTCTGCCTTCAGTACCAAATGTAAGTGACACAGAGCTCTAATGTTTCCCCGTTTGTCCTTTTTAAATTATATTGCATGTGCCCCTGTCAGTATTTCCATTTCTGTAGCTTCTAGTTTCAGCACTAAAAGAGCCATCTTAATAACCAAGGGATGTGTTCATATGGTCTTTAGATTGCCAAGACATCTATCCTTTAACTAAATTAACATAAATAGAGCATCTCCACTAGTTCAATTCACTTGTAAAAGGATAGTCTCTTCTAGTATTGTTTGTCTCAATAGACAGGAACAACTTAGCACATTATGGATCTTTATTCAGTTTTCTTGACTATCACATACAAAGAAACATTTATCTGATCATGGTGGCGCATGCCTATAGTTCCAGCACTTGGGAGGCTGAGGTGGACAGTCCCCAAGAATTCAAGGCCTGTCTGGGATACATAGTGAATTTGAGCCCATAGTGAATTATACAGCAAGACCCTCTATCAAAAAACAAACAGACAGACAATCATATTTTTAAAAAGATAACATTCACCAGTATAGAGCCATGTAATATTTGAAAGCAGCCAGCATATAAGATCACTTCTTACTCATTACTACAAGTAAATTATACATCTTTACTTTGGACAAGTTCACCCCACATGGATATATATTTATGAGTTGGAGATGCAGTAGTTTTTCTCTGCCCCAAACAGTTGAAAATTTTCACATATAAATCTGTTAGAGTAAAATATGGGAAATGTGCAAAGAATTCCCTGTCTTGAGAAAGTGAACCTGAGTCTGAAAAATCTTTTTTCCAGAGCTGTCCTAGATGGAGTAGTATTTCCATCATATTATGCTTAACAAACCAACCACTCTGCGGACTCAAGACCTTCAGCTTGATGGTTCTTCTTCTCTAAAACATTTACATTCCCTCTCCCCCTTGACTTGAACCATAACAGTGCTGTATTTATCATAGAGATCCAAAGATGGTTCCAATACAAAATAATCCATTAATGAAATATGCCATATTGACCAATTAAAATAGAAAAAAACTAAATGATTAGCTTAGCAGATGTAAAAAAAAATAACAAAATTCAATACTTACGATTTAAAATACAATTGTTATCAAACAACTGTTTTATTCTAATGACAGGAAATTTTGTTACTGAAGGCATTAATAAAAAATGTCTAGCAATCATGTGTCTGTGATCACGTTAACACTGAGGTCAAACAATACACAAGAAAGCCTTCTATTGCAGTTTCTATTTGACATTATACTATAAATGTTAGAAGTCACAATCAGATAAGTAATAAAAGGTTGAGAAAAATATATAAAACATGCTTTGCCTACAGAAAATTGAAGGGGATCCACAAATAAACTATCAGGGCTTTGAAATAATAAAGTAGTTCTACATGCCAATATGAACAAATTAAAATTATAAATGTGAGGAAAATCCTCCATGTAAAGAGCACCCAAAACTGTTAGTTCCTTCTTAATAACCTAAGAAATGAGATTCAACAATTTCATTACAAACATCAAATCTGAGGAAAATGTGACTGATGTACTAAACATAACCTGAAGAAATAAAGCACCAAGACATGTTAAGGAACTATGAGGTACAATATAAAAGTATCAATTCTCCCCAAATGAATCTATACAACCAATCCAATTGGTTTTAGACATCACTAAAGTTTTTTATGGATTTGAATATATCAAACAGTAAATGCTAAGAGCACCTAGATCACGTTTAAAAGGAACAAAGTAGAAAAACTATTTTACTAGGTATCAAAATATATTTTAAAACTATTTTTCAACATAGTATTGATACAAGTTATAAACATTGATGAATAAAGCATCAAAGAGAGCTGTGAAGGAATCGCTGTATGTATGGCTGCTTTTTATATCAGAGCATCGGCGTCACGCATCTATGACAAATAAAATGACTATTCGATGACTTTCACACAAAATATGTGCATGTGAATTTACTAACTTGCATTAGGATAGAATTTCTTAAACAGGGCACAAAAAAGCTCAACCAAAAATGAAATAACTGAAACACATTATAAAATGCAAAAAGATACAAGTCTCAGATTTGGAATAGATTTTTTTTAACTAATAAATAATTACATTCAAAATAGTCCAAGAATTACTTCAAATCAATAAGAAAAAGAAAGCAACAGAAAAATCGGCAAAGGATAGGAACTGAAGAGGAGTAACAAATGGCAAATAAAGCATGAAAAGGGGCTCTCTGCCCAATTGATAGTAAGATGTAAACAGTGAGATGCCATTTACTCCCATTTCACACCCACTAGATTAGCAAAAATGGTGCATTTGGCAGGGACGTGCAGCAATGGAAATCGTTATGCACTGACATTAGAAGCATGATCAGCCCAACTGTTTGGAAACCAATTTGGCAATAACAAATAAATCTGTTGGTGTTCATATCCTATAAGCCAAGAACTCCTCTTGTGAGTGTTCATCTTTAGATATTTTTGCATCTCATATTCTATGACTTGCATGAAAAAAGTTTCATTATTTTTTGATAGTTCCCATTGGAGAAACTAAATATCCATCAAGAGGCAAATAGATAAATATATTATGATATATTTAAACATTGGTCTATGATACAGGAGTTGAAAAAAATCTATCAGAAAGTATAATCTTCAAAAACATAAGAGCTGATTCGTAATGCTAGTAGCGTGGTTTGTGTTTTTCTAAGTGCTTTACGCATGTTATTTCATTTACATAATATTTCACTTCTTCACATTAATATATTTTTTTTACCACAAATTACAATCAAGCTTGGGAAATTAGAACTATTCTATCCCATTTAACAGATTAGGCTATTGAGGCATAGAAAGAATAAGTCATACAGTTAGTTCTTGGCAAAGGAGTACTCCAACCCAGTTGGGCCCTTAAGTTCACTATTTCACTACTTCTGAGTTTTTTTTTAAAACAATATACAGTATGGAACCATTAAGAATTATTTCTAAAACTACCAAACAATACCATACAATGTTCACAGATATACAGATACTTTATAGAACAATAAAAATCACAATCCTATTTGTAATATTTATTGTAATGAAGTTTTACAGTACTTCGCACTATAAACATCATGTCCCAAACGTCTAACATCTCTCCCTCTGCCTCAGCCCTCTGGGAGGTGAAGAAGTTTGGGGTTATGAACTGCAGCGCAGACCTGGGGCCCTACTTCCCGTTCCAGCTCACTCCCCAAGGCAGTGAACAGCAGCGGTCTCCAGAGCAGTCCGTTGCAGGCACAGTGTCACCAAGCCCTCCTAGAGCAGGCTTTGATGACACCTGCAGCTGGGTAGGAGCGTTTGAAGAGAAGGAAGGGGGAGCGAGGCGGGAGTCAAGAAGCCCAAGTGAACGCCAGGCCTTCTCACGTGGTGTTTCAGTTCTGCACGTCTAGGCTTTGAGCGGGTTTGTGCAGTCAAAACCACCAGCTTAGGCTTCACTGCAGGTTCAGCCTACAGTGTGGACACTTCAAAGACTTCAAAGGTAGCGGACACAGTGCTGGATCAGGAGTGAGGCCAAAAACGTGCGATTTAGCAAACCTTTGGGAAGACGGTTCAAGGGCTTGAAGTGATTTCCGCTTAAATACACTGAAAGTGAATGACCGAAAGAGGAGCCAGAAAGAGACAGCGAATATCAAAAAGTAACAGGCCAAAAGAAAAACACCATGCAGTGTGTCCTCTTCCTAATGCTATAGAAATGTCCATCCTGAAGGCTTGGTGAGGCTTTTAAAGCCTGATCCATTCATCTGAGCCTGACTTTCTGCAGCAAATTTCAGGAGGCTCTGCTTTTATACTTTTCTACTCAGCTCCATGTTTAATTAATTGATACATAAAAGAAGAAGGAAAACTGTCATAGTACCCTACTCTATGGTCGGTTGCAGGTTAGGAGCTTTCGTGGGTGCTCACCGGTGAAGCAGTATTACTGCCCTAAATTACAAACACATAAACTGAGGCCTGCAGCAGTTACTCCCACTTTTCTGTGAAGCGGGAGGCACACAGTGGACTCCAGTCACTTTTTTGAAAACTGTAAAGCTCAAGGCTTTCCACAGTGCCTTGGGCTTTATGAAAATTGAATACAAAAACGGGCTAATCTAAGTAATCCTAAATACTATAATTACTCCTCCTTAAAAATACTCATTTTTTAATTTATGTACAAGCTAAAAATGCTTTTTGGATCTCCTGAAGAGCTCACTTGGGGTGGATATTGTTTGACTTTGGTTTCCTGTGATACGCTCAGTGGTTTCATAAGGTTTAACTAGTGCCCATCAGTAGTAATGTGCGTACTGCAGTGGGGCTCTGTGCTCATTCTCTGAAGGTTTACTGGCTTCCAGTGTTTGGGTTCTAAAACATTAGAAAACCTAGATATGGCTGGAGTGTGAGCCTTTATAATTGAAAAATATAGGGTTTTTAAAACCAATTTCTCTATAAACTGCCCTGGCAAAATGAATATTGTTTAATTTTCATTTTGAATTAAAGACCTGGAAACCTGAGTAGTGTAGAGGCTCCTCTGAGAGCCATCGCTATGTATTAAAACAAGAATTATTTTGTACTGTGCTGTAGTTCAGCACCAGATCCTCCACAGACTGCAAAATCGCTTCCCAGATAATGAAATTATAAAAGAATTTTAATTTCATGTTAGAACTTGTGTTATAAGTTATTAGAAAAAGAAACTGGGGATAAAATAATTTTGAAGCAAATTCCTCCCGTGGATCACCAAACAGGAAGACTTTCTGATTAGATGACTCGTGAAAAGTTTCATCAAAGGCAGCAGAAATACTTCAAAATTATAATACACCAAGTCTGTTTAAGAATTATATGAATGCATTTAAATGTTAAAGACGAGGCTGGAGGTGCGTATTGGAGGTAAACTACTTACCTAGTGTGTGCAAAGCCCTAAATCTGATCTGCAACATGAACATTTGAGGGCTCTGATTCAATAACAATGAAAACAAAAGTTTTCAAAAACATATTCAATAAAAATCACAAAATTTTCATTGCCATCATTGCTTTATTTAGACTGTCAGACCAAGAGCTAAGAGTTCTTCCTTACAATGAGATGCCAGTCTGAACACTAAGAACATCACATTCACACATCTGTGCCACAGCATTTTCACAGAGGTAATGAGCTAATCCATTCTCCACAGTACCTCTACCCAAAGCACAGTGGGTTCCTTTGGTTTATGTGAAATAACTTATAGACACAGCATTCTCCAGTTAATGAGGCAAAAGAAATTCTCTTACAAGCAGAAGATATTAGGAGCTATTTCTATAGTAGATGAATGTGTAAGAGTTGGCTTCCAAGGTTGGAATCTCTCCCATCCTTAAGGTTTTGAATTCCTCTATCTCTCCATTTCAATATTACCTGTGCAGAGCGAGAGTTCCCCCAGTAACCCAATCACACTAGAATAAGGAAGGGAGGATTGCTAGAGGTGGGTAGAATTTGTGATGATGCATGTGTAGAAGCATTTGCAAAATCCCAAGTTGAATCCTGTCTGTCATAGTTGCTGATCCCCAAAGAGGACTGAACACTAAGCATTGTCTTAGGAGAGACATTCTGCAAAAGTTATGTGTAGTCCTTTTGTCTAGAAAGAAAAATGTATAACTGAGTCCTCTCATTTTAAAACTAACTTTAAGTATCTTACATAAATGTGCACAAAGCTAAAGCATGACATAGAGAAAACAAGTAGAAATACAAAGATAAAAGCAAGAGTAATGCATTCAATTTCATGTTGCAAAATCTATCTGTCTCACAGTTCATATTTAATATTAACAATGAAATCAGGTCTTTAAAATCAATTTTTTTTCTAAATTCAACTTCAGATTCTGTCCACCTTCAACAAGCCCTTGTGTGACGTGCAACCCCCTGGAAGTTTGCACCAGAGGAGATTTGTTAGCTAGGACTGCACTAGAGCTGACGTAGGGAAGTTCATCTTAGTGAAAAGCCCTTCTATTTCTGAAAGCATGAAGACTCAGAATAGGACAGCGGGTGACACGGAGGGCAAAGCAGCTGCAGCCCCAACACAGGACCTGTGAGGCCTCGGGCAAGCAGCTTAGAATTTCTAGTTACAGTTGCTTCACGAGTGTCTACTTCACAGGGCTGTGAGGAGGAATTGAACAGATATGTATCTCCAACCATATGCACAGTAGTAAGCTTGCAAATACTAACTTGTCCTTCTGCTTGCTATTCTATTATCCTAATCATATTTATATCTACCACAATATACATGAGAATTCATAACACCAATTTGTTAATTAGGTGAAAACAACCAAGTTTATCTTTGAGATTTTTGTTTCAACATTTCTGAATTTCTTCTCTTCCCAGTTAGATCATGCCTATTTGTGACCAGCATTGTGGGGCTAAAACCACAAGTGTAAAAATAATCCATGAAACACTCCCTCAGTGTTGGTTCTACAAGCTGAAACTCTTAAATATTTTCTAAAACTACACAGGAAATTGAGAATTTCAAAATCTATGTCCTTTTGCAAAGTGTGTCCCAGGAAGATCTCAGAGCCTCAGAAAAAGGAATTGCTTTGGCAAGCAAAAAGGAATTCCTGAAGGCAAACAGGTTGAGAGCACTTAAGCTAAGCAAAGGTTCTTGAAACGAAGCTTGAGGCAGAACCACCATTCTTGGGAAATATGGTGACAGTATCATGACCAATGTGGGCTTAAGTAACAGTGCTGTCCTAGGACATGCGGCTGCATACAATATTCTGTGCTTTCTTATCTCCCACTTAGGAAGGACACACTGTCATGGCTAAGACTGAGTTCTCTGCCTTGGTATGGTATGCACTCAGGTTAGCAGTATCATTTTTTCTGAGAAAAATAATATGGCATTCAACTGAGTATATATGTGAGCATATATATAAATATACACATATATGTATATGTTATATACATACACATGCAGAAATATACATACACCTTTCTATAGACAAGCATGCATGCCAACAGAGAGGAGAAATGTATCCTCACCTTGATCATTAGCAGATTCTGGAGTTCTTATTTTAGAGACTGATGTATGAGATGACAGTGATAATGGCACCTCTATTCTCCACAA
The DNA here is from genome assembly GCF_034190915.1 of Cavia porcellus. Lineage (NCBI taxonomy): Eukaryota > Metazoa > Chordata > Mammalia > Rodentia > Caviidae > Cavia > Cavia porcellus. The sequence goes on along the minus strand of NW_026947505.1, from coordinate 56,493,481 downwards.
TATCCAAACAAACTAGAATTAAACTGATCTAACTTCCAATAAATTTCCCCCTTCACATTACTGCTTTTAAAAATATTATATCTCAGAGGGTTCAGTAAGCTGATTGCTTATTGACTTACTAGCAGGTCTGTATAGCATAATGAGTCTTTATATTTCCTTTTAAATTGCATATTGGATTCTTAAGATTAAACAAAGCATATGAGAAAAATTACCATTGTGAAAATTAGGAAACTTGGCCAAATGAGTACATTATTATCCTATCAAAGCTATATTTCAGCTTTCAAGAATAAATACTAAAACACTACAAGTGATGTTTTTTAAAAGCTTCTTGCAACAACCAGTTCTTTAAAAATTGACTATATTTTTACAACTTCAGTTACTGTAATATGAACTTCTATCTCTATATAAAATTCTAATGGCTTTTTCCAGATTAGATAAAAAAATCAGTTTTTGAAAGAATTTGTGCCATTATGTAAGAGTCATAATGAGATCTGCCCCCTTCCAAACTTAGAAATAACAAAAAAAATCAGAACTTTCAAAATTATGTAATCAGAATATGATACCAGAGGCAAAACTGATGATGTAATTCCTCTGTATAAAATGCTTAAAAGGTTTTTCCTTATTCTTAACCTAGAGAATAATATCTTTAATACAACATACTGGTCCTAGCTTGGCCTGGCTCCTGCTAATCACACCAGATTGCTCATGCATGCGTCCTCACTTGCTTTCTGTCCTCACTTAGTGCATTATTTCCCAGGCCTACAGCATTCAGCTCCTGATAGCTGTCTCCTCATCTAACCCCTTCCTGTACCTTTTGCTGTTCTCTATATTCTTCTGAAGAACTCTGCATACCTCCACAAAACCCATGCCTTCCTAGGCGGTTGTTCAGTGTTTGACTTACTCAAGTGAGTTGCCCATTTTTATTGTGTGGAGCCCTGGACTGGGCAACAGTGACTCAGTAATCTATTCTATTAAAGGACTAACTGATGTCCTCAGGATGCCTGACCCCAGCTTCTCCAGTCCAGTGGCTGGGAGGCCTCCTTTCTGCTGTTTAAAAGATACCATGAGAAGAGCTTCCATTTTGCACAAAGTGAAAAGAATCTCATTTCTAATGATTATGATGATTGCCAACGTGTTAGGGATTTGTTTCTATTTTACACATGTATATCAATTGTTACATTTGCTTTGGGAATGTTTGGAGGATTTTTCACCCAACAAACTCCTCTGAAAAAATGATGAAGTAAAATAAGTCTCTACCAAGATCTGAATATTCTCCCATCCTCTGCATCTTTTTGTTGATAAAAATCATCCTTAGGAAACACTAGTACTGAAGGGTTAAGAAAAGGCTCACATGAAAGGTGCAGCATGAAGAATATGATTAAATGGTAGAAGTTACCTTAGACACAAAACCCTTTTTTTGTACGCAAATCACCTCTACAGAAATTTCTGAATCAGGGAATGTGCACTTGCCAGAACAAATGGCTCAGAATGTGAATGAACTACATAAATCAGAATATAATCAGTTTTCACTCTACCTGTTTATTGCTTCTGATTAAATTCTCCTACCAAGGCCTACTGAATTTGCTATTATCTGCTCTATCTGGAGGAAAAATGATCCAAAAATGCCCTAAATAATATTTGAAATACATTTTAAATATAAGGTCAATTTGGTCTGTGTGATGTTTTTACATTTTAAGTACAATGTTAGACTATTATGTGTTTATTTTCATAGTTTTCTTATTTCACACAGTTTAGTTCAAATTATACTTGTAAAACCTAAGACAGACAAATGTTTAGATCATATTTGTTTCAGTCTTTTAAATAGCTCTGTTGTCGGTACACAATAAAGCTAAAAAGACATGGTGTGAGTAGCTGTGAGGATTTCTTTTCACTTATGCCAAGTTCTACATTATGCTTATCACCTTACTATCACCCAAGTACAGGCTCAATTCATTAAAATGTAGTCTTTGTGTTACCCATATATGTCCATTTTTCTGGCTTCTAAAACTAATTCCAAGTTTCCTTTCCATTTCTTCCAAAGTTTTTGTTTGCTTGTTTTTGTTTTGTTTTCAATTCTTTGTATCCTTTAGTTATAGTTCTATTTCTCAACGATTTGAGAAAACATTTGTAAAAATTCAATTTGTAAATTCCCAGTCCTGGGTCCATGGGGAGCCTACAATCTACCTCAATGTCTTAAACCAAGCAATAAAAACATTCCATGAGTGGATGTTTCTGGACCATATGAAAGGCTCTCTTTTCCCTCACCCTTAAATCAAAGGATTATAAAAATCAAGTTAATTTTCCTTTAACCATATTTACTTGGAACAGAAGATTTCAAATTTAAAACCATTTTTCTTTTTATAAGCCTCAAGTGAATTATATTTCAGTGTGCTGGAGTACATAGGTTAAACAAAATAAAAATGACAACTAATTGTGTCATTTAGCTAAAAGATAGCAGAGATTTACTCACTTTGGTTGAGGTCCAAGATTAGGTCATGTAATACAATGACCCAGCCTATCCTGAGAACCAGAACAACTGCCCATTTCATAAATCAGGACAACCATTCCTGAGGGAGCTGTGCCCAGCAGAATGATATCATTTTCCCAGCCCTGTCTGGTACAGCTATCTTGCTGAAACAGCACACAGGCCAACCAGTGGACAGCCTGCTGGATTTTAATTACTCATTTGTGTCTCGAAAGGATTATGTCATGGTGGATAAAGGTACATTTTTTAAAATGGGATGTAATTACATTAAGAAGACATGTTACATTGCTCAAAATGAACATGTTCTTTTCACTCACAACTACTCCCTGCTCAGGGTGGCAGGGTCTAAACGGGCATCTCTTTCCATGAACAAGTTATCCTTGTGAGTCACCCAGTAGCTGGGTGATTGTTATGATTGCTACTGTTCAGCACACGATTATCCAGAACATGTACAAATTCAGTGCCAGTATACAGAGGATAAAAAGATGAAAATTTTACTGTGATTTGGAGTCAAAACAATTCATTCTCAAGAAAGCTAAGTAAAGGAGCTGCCATTTCATTCACTCATCATTCTTCCATTACAGATTTTGTGGCCAAGCAGTAAATGGTCCTAAGAAGCTTCTGAAAGTAAAATATTGGACTCTTTTTATTTTCATAGTTCACTTACTACACACCGTTAACTTCACCAGCCTTTTGACCCATAATGAGGAAATGTGTTCTTAGAGAGTTTTCTTCCGAATAAATATTGCATTAATTTGTACATTTCATGCATCTCATCATGAACCCGAAACTCTCACAGCACCTTCAGTAATCTGAGAGACTGAATTCAAGAGATGCGTGAGAAATCAGAAGTGCATGTGAGGCCCGAGACTATCAGTGAAGATCAGCAAACCCATACACTGCCTAAGAAGCAAGTAGGATAGAGGAGAAAAACAGAGCAGGGAATATGGACATGAGGGAGTGATTAAGAAAATCATAACACTCAATGAATGGGAAGAAACTCTTCCCATCACCTCTCTGTCATCCTGGGAAACTCAGCATGGAGGAACCCAGGTGTCTGGTCCATTCCCTAACACCACCGGAAGGGCAGTCAGCACAGGAAGCAACTGAGACTAAGTGACCAACTCATCCAGACCAACTCAGAGTAAATCCACTCTAACAAGAAGAAGCACTTTGTATACAAACCCCTCATTTATTATTGATTCTGTTATGTAACTACAGACTTTATTTCTATGGTCTAACATACAAAATTGATAGTTACTAGTTCGTCAATTTCTAAATTATGCTTGGTGCCATCATTATGGCTAGTTTTAATGTGGTAGCTAGTAAGTCACATCTGTTGTAATCAGTTGTGTAACAATATTGGGAAGCCCTGGGGTAACAACCTCACCACAGCCCACCAAAAGACTGGGAAATGAAGCAAACAAAGACCAACATTCCACTTTCAATTAATTGGGATCTTGGGATACACACAAATCAAGAATCTCCTAAACATGAAAGAACACACTTTTCCCAGAGAAGCTTTGATACAAATGGTATTGCTACCTACCCCAGAACCTACAAGGGTCATCACAGAAAACAAAATAAAAAATTTTTGAAATAGAAAATGTCAATGTAAAGGAGCAAAATGCAATCTCAGATCTTCAGTGTACCCTGAACAAGTGTGGGAGACATGGACATGAAAGACCACCGGAAATTTCAGAAATGATAGCAACTGAAGAAAAGAAACAACTCCATGTGGCTATAAAGGATGTCAAATACAAAATAATCTCTAAGGTAAAAAAACAAATGACAACTGTAATGAAAGAATTGCCAAGCATATCTAAATAAGACAGAGATTAAAAAAAGAGAGAAGCACAGGAAAATGATGAAAATCTTGAATGATCAATATAAATAAGAATTCCAGTGCATGAAAAAGATTGAAAGAGACATCCAAGAAATTAAAAATTCAATTGAAAACTGGTAAAAAAAAAAAAAAAGCACCTGAATACAGGTGAAAAGAGAAATTCACACCTTGAAGAGAGGATTACATTTAGTGATTATGAAAAGATCTCTTAAAAATAGCAAGCATCAAACAGTTGGTTCTTTGAAAGAATAAATAAAATTGATAAGCCCCTGGCCAACCTTATTTTAAAAAGAGAAGAAAAAGCTCAAATTCAGGCAATAAGAAATGAAAAAGGTGAAATCACTACAGATTTTATAGAACTACAGAAGATCATCAACACCTATTTTGAAAACCTCTACTCGCAAAGGTTTGATAACACAGAAGAAATAGACAGATTCCTAGAAACATATGAAGTACCAAAGCTAGATCAAGAAGATGTAAAACGGTTGAATAACCCAATTTCTATTAACGAAATTGAAAATGTAATTAAGTCCTTAACAACAAAGAAGAGCCCAGGCCCAGATGGATTTACTGCAGAATTCTACAAGAAATACAAAGAAGACCTAATGCCAACACTCCTCAAACTCTTCAATGAAATTGAAAGGGAAGCAATCCTTCCCAAGTCATTCCTGGAAGCAAATATTACTTTAGTACCAAAACCTGAGAAAGACCCAACTAAAAAAGAGAACTACAGATCAATCTCCCTAATGAACACAGATGCAAAAATGTTCAATAAAATATTGGCAAATAGGATGCAGCAAATCATCAAGAAGATTATATACCATGACCAAGGGGATTCATCCCAGGCATGTAGGGATGGTTCAACATACGTAAATCAATAAATGTCCATACCAATATGGACATTGGTATGGATCCAATGTCCATACCATTGGACATTGGTATGGACATTGTGCCATTGTGATCATGTGATGATCATTTCTATAGATGCAGAAAAAGCTTTTAATAAGGTCCAACATTCATTTAAGATAAGAACTTTACAGAAAATTGGAATAGATGGTCTTTACCTCAATATAATAAAGGCCATCTATGACAAACCAACAGCCAGTATCATACTAACTGGCCAAAAATTGAAGGCCTTTACTTTAAAATCAGGCACAAGACTAAGATGTCTTTTACTTTAAAATCAGGTACAAGACTAAGATCACCGCTCCTATTTAAGATAGTGCTAGAAATACTAGCCAGAGCACTTAGACAAGAGAGAGAAATAAAAGGGGTAGAGATAGGAAAAGAAGAAGTTAAATTATCATTGTTTGCAGATGACATGATACTCTACATAGAAGACCCTCTAAACTCCATTGAAAGACTTTCAGATATAACAAATAAATTCACTAATGTATGTAGCTGGATATAAAATCAATACTCAAAAATCAATAGCATTCCTATACACTAACAGCAAAATCACTGACAGAGAGATAAGAGAAGTCACACCCTTCACACTAGCAACCAAAAAAATGAAATATTTAGGAATTATTCTCATGAAGGAAGTGAAAGACCTATACAGGGAAAATTATAATACACTGAAAAAAGAAATTGAAGATGATCTCAGAAAATGGAAAGACATCCCTTGCTGATGCATAGGAAGAATAAATATTGTGAAAATGGCCATTCTCCCAAAACTGTTATACAGATTCATTGCAATCCCAATAAAAATACTATAAACATACCTCATCAATCTCAAGAAATCACTCCTAAAATTAATCTGGAGTGAGAAGAGACCTAGAATAGCAAAGACAGTTCTAATCAGCAAAGGCAAGGCAGGAGGCATCACAATCCCTGACTTGAAGTTATACTACAAAGCAACCATAGTAAAATCAACACAGTACTGGAATTAAAACAGAGCCGAAGATCAGTGGAATAGATTAGAAGATACAACCACAACTAGAAACACACTCACCCACCTTATCTTTGATAAAACGGCCAAACAGGTTCACTGGAAGAACGGCAGTCTCTTTAATAAATGGTGTTGGAAAAACTGGCTCTCCATATGCTGAAAACTAAAACTAGACCCATGTCTATCACCATGTACTAAATTAAAATGTAAATGGGTCAAAGATCTGAATATTAAAACAGAAACACTAAATCTATTGGAAGACAAATTGGGTAGAAACCTTGAAGACATAGGAGTAGGTAGAGATTTCATGAACAGGACTCAAATCGCACAGGAAATACTTCCCAGAATCAATAACTGTTATCATCTCTTATTAAAAAGTTTCTGCATGTCAAAAGAAATCTCCAGCATAGTGAAAAAAAAAACCCACAAACTGGGAAAAAATCTTAGTGAACTGTCCCTCAGACAAAGGACTTCTGTCTAAAACATAAAAAGAATTAAAAAATTCAGACCCCCAAACTTCAAAATTCCAATCTGAAAATGGGCATCTGAGATGAATATACAATTCTCAGATGAAGAAATACAAATGGCAAATAAATACATGGAAAAATGTTCTTCATCATTACTCATTAGAGAAAGGCAAATTAAAACCACCTGAGATTCCATCACACTCCTGAAAGAATGGCCAGGATCAAGAAAACTACCAACAACAAATGCTGGAGAGGCTGTGGGGGAAAAAGAACTCTTTTGCACTGCTGGTAGGAGTGTAGACTGGTGCAACCATTGTGGATATCAGTCTGGAGATTTCTGAAATAGCTGAGATTGGAAGTCCCATTTGTTCCAGCTATTCTACTTCTAGGCATATTCCCAAAAGAACTGAAAGCATCGTACCACAGTGATATATGTGCACCCATGTTTATAGCAACACAATTTGTAATAGCCAGATATTGGAAACAACCTAAGTGTCCATCAACTGAGGAATGGATAAAAAAGTTGTGGTATTTTTATTCAATGGAGTACTACTCAGCTATAAAGAAGGATCACATTGAGATATTTATAAATAAATGGGCGCAGCTTGAGACCACACTCATAAGTGAAATAAATCAAACTCACATGTGTGAATACCGAATAGTTTCCCTGGTGTAAGAAATGATATAAATACATAAAAGTATGTGATAATCATGATTCCCCATTATATGTCTTTGAAGCCTTATAAAGTTTTCACTCATTAATTGGAATGGTTTTATTCTGGGATGTTTGATATTGTCTGTGATGATATGAACAGCTATTTTGAAGAAAACTAGACATCATAATAGCTGGTGCTGATTTAATAACATGTTGTTTTGAAGTCTCATCAAACTGTTGTTCTTCTGTCTCCATTGCTTTTATCATGTTGTATCTTATTGAATTTTATTATATATGATACTATAAACAAAATTTTTATAGGCAGAGAGATAATATAGAAACCATTGTTAGTTTTCTGTTAGCCGATTCTAAATACCCTGTAATACTTTCATCTTCTTGAATGGTTTTACTATGTCTTGATATGTTTGATGCTATATCGAAGTTATCTCAAATATTTCAAGGAAAGAGACATTATGGTAACTATTATTAAGTTGGGTTATCTTGTGGTAAAACACTATGTTGCTTAAATTGTTCTGTTCTGACCTGTATTGTTATGTTGTTATATCTTGTTTTTTCTCAATCTCCCCCCTTTTTAAAATTTTATTTTTTATTACTTTTTAATTAAGGGAAAAATTTTTAAAAGTTTGTCAGATATATTATAGTAACTTTTTGATTTCCTATTAACTCGATTTGAAGCCCTGTATTACTCTCACCATCTTGTTTTGACTGATTTTTTACTCTATTCTATTCTGTTCGATAGTATCGTTTGAGGGTATAGGCAACTACTTTGAAGGCAATAAGACTCACTATGATGCCCATACTGGTTTGACTGTTATCTTCTTTTGAAGTTCAGTAATGTCTCCAATGTTTAGGTTTCATTGGTTTTGTTCTGTACTGTTTTGTTCAATTTTATTATACCTGATGATATAGGCAATTCTTTTTAAGATAGCAAGAGGCATTATGGTAACCATTGTTGATTACCTTGTATTCTGTTTTTACATCATGTACTATGTCCATCCTTTGTTTTGACTGACTGCTTTGTTTTGTCACATTTGGTTTTATTCTCTTCCAAAAAAAAAGTAATAAGAACTGTGGGAGTAATAAAACCCAAAATGTGTAAGTGTTATTGTAAAAAAGAGAGGAAAAGAAAGTGCTCTAAAGGACACAACTGCAAGTGTGTTTAGGTGTGTAAGATAGATGACCATATTACTAAGTTTTTGTTGGATCATTGAACACAACTGTTTGCAGTCTCACTGTTTGAATGTCTACTTTGTATGCTTTAATTTTGTAACTTGAACAACTATTTCTAAGATGACAATATGTAATCTATTAACTAGCGATTTCTAACTGTTTATTTTTTTGGAAATTCTGTATTACTTGTACCCGTTTACTGTTTTGTTTTGTCTTCTTTAATAAAATTTTTTAAAAAGCAAGGAACCAGAAAATAACAATTCAACAGCTTCAAGGTGATGCATAGAAAAGCAATATAAGCTGATATATGTCAGTGAAAAAGCAGGAGTCAACACAAATGACGTAAAAAGATTAATGGCAAAAGTAATAGCAGAAAATTTCCCATGTATGGAAAAGAATCTGACATGCAATTAAGTAAGCATATAGAAATTCAAGTACGCATAGCCAAAATGAATCTGCACACAGATATAGAATAATCAAGATCCCAGAATTTCAGCACAACACAATATTAAAAACTGTTAAGAGAAAAGAAACAGATCACCTATACAGGAAAGCTTATCAGAATCACAGCAGAATTTTTAACATAAACCATAAAGTCAAGAAGAGCTTGGAGTGAAATATTTCAAGTCCTGAAAGAAAACGACTTTCAACCTAGATTGATATACACTGCACCACTATCTGTCAAAATTAATGGAGAAATAATATACTCCCACCACAAAAAACAACTGGAGAAATTCATGACCACCAAACCAATATACAAAGAGAACTGAAAGGTATTCTAGAAAGAGATAAAAATGACTAGAATCACAAGAACAACAACAGAAAGAAAGCACCAAGCAGGACAAGCAATTTTACAGGGGAGAAAAGTAGGGAACCAATAACAGGAAGACAATATGACAAAGATAAGTAAATACATGTCAATTATAATCATCAATGTAAATGGCCTCAATTCACCAATTAAAGGAAACAGTCTGGCTGTGTAGACCAAGAAACAAAATTCAACAGTAGTCCACGTACAAGAAACACATTGAATCCAAAACAAAACTCATACACTGAAAGTCAAAGAATGGAAAACAGTACTACATTGTAATTACTACAATGAAACAAAAATGCAACAGGAACTCAGAAAAAAAGCAGGTTTTCTAAGAATGTGAACTCAAACCAAGAATGCCCAAAACAGATAAAGAAAGTAACTATATACTTGTTAGGGAAAAACTTCAAGAGAAAGATATAACAATCAGAGGTATATGTGCACCAAATACAAGAGCACCTAACTGCATAAAACAAATATTAATAGACAAGAAAAATCAAATAACCAATAATACAATTGTAAAAAGGAACATTAACATCACATTGTAACAAAGAGATAAATCAACTGGACAAAAAAATTAAGAAAAAATAACAGAACTGAGCTGAGCCTGTAAATAAATGAACTTACTAGACATTTACAGAGTATTCAATCCATCAACATCAGAAAACATTTTCTTCTCGGATACACATGATACATTCTCTAAAATAGATCACATACTAGCTTACAGAACATGCTTAAGTATATGCAAAGGAATTGAAATTGTCTAATGCGAAATATCCGACCATAGTGTAATGATATTAGAAATTAATGACAAAAAAACCACAAAAACTCAATAAACACATGAAAATTAAATAACACCCTCCTAAATAACCAATGGGTCACAGATAAGATTAAATAACTACTACAATGAAACAAAAATGCAAATACAATTTACAGGAACATGTGGGAGGCAATGAAAGCTGTCCTCAGAGGGAAATACACACCAGTGAACTCTTGCATTAGAAAAACAGAATGAGCCCAAATGAGCAACCTAATGATACACCTAAAGCTACTAGAAAAAGAAGAGCAAGTCAAGCCCAAAGCCCACACCAGAGAGGAAATTATAAAGATCAGAGGAGAAATTAATGCAACTGAAACGAACAAAACAATACAATGAATTAACAGATCAAACAGTTGAGTTTTTGAAAGGATAAATAAAATTAATAAACCTACAGCCAATCTTATCCAAAAAAGGGAAGAAAAAAGTCAAATTCATGCAATAAAGAATAGAAAGGATAAAATCATTACAGATCCTATGGAAATTCAGAAGATTATTAATACCCACATCAAAAATCTTCACTCTTGTAGGATGGAAAACACAGAAGAATGGAGATATTCCTAGAAACATGAGTTATCAAAGCTGTATCAAGAGGTTATAAAAATTCTGAAAACCTAATATCAGATAATGTAATTGAAAACATAATTAAAAACTTACCAACAAAGAAAAGTCCAGGTCCTGGTGGATTCACCACTGTATTCTATAATAAATTTATAAAAGATTTAAGTCTTTGATGAAGTTGAAAGAGAGGCATTTCTCCCTAATTCATTCTTGGAGGCAAAAAGTACCCTAATGTCAAAACCAGAGAAAGACCCAACCAAAAAGCAGAACTACAGCCAGTCTCCCTAATGAACATAGATATAAAGCTTCTCAGTAGAATACCAACAAACAGAATGCTTGTACATCATGACCAAATATGATTCATCCCAGGAATGCAGGGATGGCTCAGCCTACACAAATCAATAAATGTAATGTATTAAATTAACAGAGCTAAAGACAAAAATCACATGATCATCTAATAGATGGATAAAAAGCTTTTGATAAAGCCTGACACTCATTCATAATAAAAATCCTGAAAAATCCTGCTGTGAAGTCAGTGTGTCGAGTCCTCAGAAACTCAATGCCCATCAACTGAGGAACGTATAAAAAAGGTGTGGTATTTTTATACAACGAAGTACTACTCAACTATAAAGAAGAATAAAGTCAAGGCTTTGACAGGCAAATTCATGCAACTAGAGATCATACTCACAAGTGAAATAAATCAGACTTGCATGTGTAAACATCATATTATCTCCCTAGGGTAAAAAACTGAAATTCGAGTAAATAAGATTCAAAATGGACAATAAATGTTGTGAAAGTGAAAGGGGAAGAAAATACTCAAAAGGAAAGACAACTAGGATGAGGGAAAAGAGAAAAGAAGAAAGGGAAGAAATAAATATGCACACAGAGAAAGAGAAAAGATAGCTAAGATAATTCTACTACTCACTTTATTAGTTCATTGAAAGGAACAATTAGTGCTTATATTATTTGATCAATGCTGTGTTCCTATATCTAGTAATCTGAGAAACTTTTTTGAAGACAACAAAATAACCATGGTTAATATCTTACCATCTTGTTGGAAATTCTGTAACATTTTTATTGGGTTTTTAAAATCTCTTTGAATAAAAAATGTTACTTTTGGTGACTATGTTGTTTCCATGATCAATTATGTTTGTTTCACGGTAAGGATACCACTGGTCACATGCCACAGTAATTACAATTTGAGAAAATGAAAAGTGTAAATCTAGCCCTCCACTACTTGGGACTACGCATCTTTAAAATGTGATCTAGAGCCAGTGGTCTGATCATAGGTTCAGAGGTTAGCAGTATGCAGTGCGGCACCTATAGGGGATCTACTTCTGAGGGTTGTAGCCACTGTTGATTCCCTATGGTCTTGTTCTGAAGTCCTACATCATTTTCATTGTTTTGTTGGGTTGGGTTTTATTTCCTTTTGGTTTGTTTGATTGTGTCAAATCTGATGGCAGGAGCAGCTATTTCAAAGACAGCAAGATGTATTGTTAGCACTTTTGGGTTTGCTATTGGCATACTTTAAATAGCTTTTTATCTTAAAACACTGTTTAATTGAGTAGTGCTCCGTTGTATTAAAATACCTTTATTGTGTTCATTGTTTTGTTCTTTACTATATTCAAAGCTATCTGCAGCTATTTTGAGAACACAGGGGGAATTATGGTGATTATTGTTGATTTTTGATTATTGTTGTTCTGAAGTCCTGTATCTCTTACACTAGTTTCTTTTGATTGATTTTATTCTGTTTTATCCTTTTTAAAATAAAAAAAAAATGCAACACATCACCATCTAGTGTCTAAAACCTACATTTTAAATCTAATGTTGCTGACCTCTTAAATCACAGACAGCAGCCTCAGTAAGTGACTATATAAGGAAACTGAAAGTCAGAAAGGTAAAGTGATTATGACACAGTTATGAGAAAACAGATCCCTGGACGATCAGCCCAGTCCTGGTTATCAAGCTCAACTGAATGTGACAAGTAAACATGACAACTGTGAGTATTTATGTTTTCAACATAAGAATGAGGATTGTCTTTTAAAGCTACCTTCACCTTTATCCAAAGATCTACCTTTAAATTAGTACATTTGGACGATACCTGGAATTTCACCCAGTGTGGACAATCACTTAAGAGGAACTTAAGCAAATATAGATACAATCAATTAGGACTCTAATTAATCCTGGAATACAGTAAAACAATAAGAACTTTAGGTAAGTACGAGGTATTTCTCAAAAGCCTTTTTGTTTAGAAACTATAAGATTCAGCAACTAATATCAAAGAAAATATGTTTATTAGTTTGCTTACAAGTCAGTTTTCAATATTACTTACTTTTCCAACTGTTCTGCTTTGTTTGTCTTCAAAGAATAAATCATAATAGGAATTGAAAACAATGACTATGTGACTCTATGAATGCTCTGTTGATTTTCTTAACATTGCATTATAGAGTTAATGTTAGCCTTTAAGTTGGCAAAAAATTATACAAAGGATAAAGCCATAGCTGTAGTGTATGCCTTTATCGTAATCCCCAGTGAACCGAACCCCAAGATGGGGAAAAGGTGGGAATATCCTTCGGTATATTTTTTTCCATCCCATTCACAGATTCAGCATCAAGAAGATTAAATATAAATCTGCTCCCTGCTTGCACCAAAGGCAGTTTGTGAAGCTTCCCACGTCCTCTCTTCTGGCTGTTCATGGGTTATCACCACCCACTGAACAGTACACACAGTGGAGACTGCTAACAGCGCTAATCATGCTTATGGCAATTTTGTGCCTTATGCTGCCTGGCTGGATAACCTGTTATCTTTTGATTCTCCATGCCTCAGCTGACCTCTTGTGACAAAACTCCCCGCCAGTTAGAGCCCTAGCTTAGCTGGAGTCTTGTCAAGGCCTCCACTACCCTTCAGCCCCAATTCTATTTTTGCCTGAGGGTTACAAGTTTTTAATCAAAGGCTTAATGCTAGGATTCTCAAGAAGGGGCTAGGAGCTTATCTGAATCACCTGGGGAGATTTTCCTAATTACAGCCCCCTCCCATACCTCATATTTTCCTTACAGAAAGAGTGTTGCATTACCCTCAGGTATGCTAGAGAGGAAAAAAAGAAGCTGAAGCCCATTGGCTTCAAGCAATCAGAGTAGTGAGGTTAATCTTCTTTTGATTCAGATTGAAATACCTCGAAAGAGGAAAATGAAATCTTGTCTCCTAAGGATGAAGCTATAATAAAACCGTAATTAATTTGGACCCCATTAATTCAAAATGTGTGATAATTAGAAAAATGGTAAGGTTAAAGTTTACCTTTCCTCTAGCAAGGGAAAAAAGTGGCTGAAGATTACATTCCTGTACCTGAGAAAAGTGAATCTGCTAAGCAAATTAATACTTAAAAGAGAAAACCATTTAACTGATGGAGCAAGCAAGTCGTTTTCAAGCTATTCAGGGACACTGAAGAGATAAATAACTGCTGTTGTAATTATAAATCTTTCCTGTCTAGTCATCAGAGTGGACCACTCCAATGACCTTTTCTAGGCAGTACTCAAGGAATAAAGTTTTCTGTTAGAGGTAATGAAGTCAATTTACAAAAGCTTTCCACATTCCTAACTGATTTTCCCTTAAGTCAGACTAAATGTCTACGGTTTTGTTAAATTCTATTTATTAATAAACCGGAAAGCAACCTGAACATCTTCCACTGCTCGACCCAGTCATCACTTGCCATCTGAGTACCTTGTCCTAATTCCAACAGAGAGAAACAGAACTGCTTAGGAAACAGCAGTAAACAAAGGTGGTCCAGGCAAGACCTCACAATATCTATGTATACCTCTTTCAGTATCTGTACCTGCTGAACATAATGAGGTTTTCTGGAATGATTTTTAGTTCTATGCTCTGAAAAAGTGTTTCTGGCTGTGACAGTTAACTATGTCACCTCCAGTAAGAAACACCCCACTAAAATGGTTCAGCACAATTCTGGGAGTGAGGGAAGGGATTAACTGGACAGAAAACCCATTGTGGGTATCAAGGGCACCAGACAACAGGCTTACCGCCCGAATGGAATAGCAGGGAAGTGAAGAAGGAAGGCTCCCCTCTTTTTCAGAGGAGCCACAGCCTCACCTTCACCTCAGATGTCTCTAGGCTTCCACCGCAGACTCTCCAGCCTCCTCTCTGGACTTTACCAGACACTACGGTGAGCTCTGGGCCTTCAATGCAAAGTTGAGCAGGTTGCTCTCCTGTAGGCCTCTGAGAGACTTTCCTGAGCAAATAGGCATCATCTATTTCCAGGAGAGTGCTGCAGTACTTCCCAAAGTTATCTGTGAAGAGAAACCTTTCTTCACTCCACATCCTGCAAATATGATCACTTATATATGGCCACTCCTTTGGAAACACTAAGCCAGTTATGTGGCAATTAATGAACAGTCTCAAAATTCTAATAGTTAACTAAAGATTTTCAGTTACTATTTCTTTCTCCTAATTATTTCAATGCAGCAAACAGAAATAATAACCAAAAGTTATACCCCACATTATTATATTTATCCACCCCATTCCATCTGCATTTCTTACAATTGCTGGCTATACCCTCAGGCCTTATGAACTGAAGTTCTTGTGGTTTGATTTAAAATATTTTAATTAAGTGAAGCTTTATGCCCCAAGGCTTTCTAAAGCAATTTTCAAAATCTCAGAAATAAACAAATAAACAGCATACCAAAGGCGTCACCAGTGACAAACCACAACCATTTCCAGGCAGTCATTTCTTTCTTTGCTTTATTATGCATAGAAGTATTTTATTTCAAAGAACAACAATAAATCACTAAGTTAGACAACGTAGCACCAATGTGATATGCCCTGGGCATGGTGGGAAATACAAACCTCATAAGATGCCTTCACCCACTAGAAGAGTCATCTAATGTACTCTTTACTCTTACCTATGTCTAATATAAAACAAACCAAGAGCTATCAAGCTTTTTCTAATTTTCCCTAAAAATGTTTTTTATTTCAGAATCACATGTATGAATTTTCATTTGGTTTTTGGAGAGGCTCGAACAGGCTTCGTGGAGTTACTACATTATTGTTCCCCAAGGTGTGGTCCCAGTCCCCCAGCATCTTCAGACTCATGGGAAATTTAGAAACTTAATTCTCAGGGCTCTCATCAGACTAGCTGTTTAAGTCAGCTTTCCCATCTCTGAGACACAGCACCCGACACCTGCACCTTGGAGGAGGCATTTATTGTGGCTCACAGTTTCAGTGGCTTTGGTCGATGATAGGCAGACTCCAAGTCAGAAATAAAGTGGTGAAAAGGTGTGGTGGAGAGGACCTGCTCATGCTATGGCAGCCAGGAAGCAAAGAGAGAAAGAAGGAGTGGAGGAAGGAAATATACTCTTTCTGGACATTCTTTTACTTCCCAGCCTCATTTATTAGCTAGATCCCAGCTCCCAAGGGCAACTCAGCTATGAACTCAAGAATGTTTTAGTATAGCAGCCCCGTGATCCAATCATAATCCAAAAGCCCCATCTCTGAACATGAAACTTTCAGGGACTATTTTTAATATAAACCATAACACCTACTGACAGAGAAATTCTGGGGTGAGCAACAGTCTGCTTTATCAGTGTATCAGGTAATTCTGATGACTGATGATTGAGAACCACTGAGAGCAGAGGCTTTAAAGTCATAAAGACCTGGGTTTAAAATATTTAATCTTTTTAATCCTTAGTTTTTTTCTCTACCAAATTATTTTTTAAAATACTATTACCTGGCTCACAGGGTTTCTTTCAAGGAAAAAAAAGGAATAATATGTGTCAAACGCCTTCTACACTGACTGGCAACACTCAGGTTGGAGAAATAACAATTAAGAAACTCACAATTTCACTACTTAGGGAGGAATGGGAATCTTGTTTGGGGAGGAAAATAAATAAATCTATGATTTTCCTACAAGAGCAGGAATAATTCTTGAGCAGTCAACCCGCAGACTCTGGTATACTGTGATTCCTTCTCAGACATGCCTTCAAAATTTTGTTCACTATGTGAAAACAGTCTCTCCCACCGGACTATATACTCCATCTTGCTGAAAGAATACTGTAGTTAATAAAAGCAAAACTACAATTTGTTATGATTAAGGTAAAAGACACCACACCTTCACCCAAGGAAGGTTTTGTATTGAGTAAACTGGATGGGTATTGACCTCTGGAGCACACAAGATTGCCATCAGGGCAGTGACCAGTGAGTGTGAGGTGATAAGTGTTACAGAACAAGGCCACAGCATGACAATGAGCTTTTACAGAGTCAGGGCCTGTGAGTTCTCCATCACACTCCGCCGGGTTGCTTCTGTTCCTCCTTCCTCATTCACCAAACATTATGCAAAATGTTCAGAGATGATGAAATGAATTTTTGAACTTCAGCTACAGTCCAGACCTCTGCTGTCTGACTCCTTACCACCAGTCCCTGTATCTCTCAGTCTCTGGGATGCTATTATGGACACAGTGTCGTTATAGTTACATTGTGGTGATGATTGTGTTTAAATTATTGCTGAATTGCTTAGTTTTATTTTGAGCTGTCCAATTCTTTCAAGTACGCCAATAAAATTTCTAATATCACAAGGTGTGCCAAGAACACAGAAAGGATGCTAAGCACCAGGCTATGTTTTAATGATAAGCTTCTACTCAGTTATTCTGCCCCTGTGCCTTTCCTTTAGAAACCACATTGCAAAGCTGCGGCCTCCTTTGATCTTGTCTTCCACTGAAATAAGCTTCTCTAGCATGGGTTTAAAACTTGCATTTGTATTCTACCTTGAATGCTTACAGTGACCACAAGTCTCATTTCCTGCCTTCCCCTTTGGAATGTGTGCCCCGTGGCCTTTGTTTCCTGCTTGCCTGGTCTGAATTCTTAATTGGCCTTATCTCTCCCTCATCACCTCTGGCCCTGCCATTAACCAGTCCCTAAGGAAAGCTCACAATCATAACGGAGCAGGGGCTGGAGCAGGGAGCTCGCTCTTCCTGTTAGCTGGAATAACCCTGGGACTGCAGGTCTGCACATCAGGAGTCAGTTCAACCCACACAGCTTAGCACTTCTGCAGCTTTTCGACCCCCTACCTGCTTTTCCAATATCATCTTATCAGTTTCCTTCTGATCCAATCTATTACATGAAACTGAAGTATACTTCATTTATTAGCTGCTCTTTTATAATTCTGTTAATACTTGGGGAACGGAAAAAGGCAGAAAGATAAATGCTCAAAAATGGAAATTTTGGTCATTTTGGGAAAGGGATGTTGAAGTCTGGGTGCTTGAGGAGTTTCATTATATACTTCAAAGTAAAATTAACACTATTTCTAGGTTTTTTTCATTCCTTTTGAAACGCACATGCAGGCTGGCAACATCCCGCCTCTTCCTCTTAGTAAACTCATATTTAAGACTGATTGATCCTCTTATCTTTCAGTAAGACTTCTTGGCCTTTCAAGAGCATTTCCTGTGTTATTAAGATTTCATTTCCAGTTGTCAAAATAGACAACAAACATTACTTTTCTACTTTTATGGGATAGTTGGGCCCTTGTCATTAGCAAACACTTCATATTTCTAAGCTGACATTTTGTTCAAGAGGATGCTGAAACAGCTAATTATGCTACAACTCTGTGCTGTAGAGCTTTGGGTCTTGGTGGGGCAGCTTCTGAGTTGTGATCTTCGAAGACTGGATTGGGTTGTTGCGAGATCAAAACAGTCACTATGATCCAGTACAGTTAGAATCTCCAAGGTCTCTGGAACATTCATGTGTCTTTATTAAAAATACTTTCGAATTTATCTGTATAAACAGTAAACATAAAGACAAAGCAAAGCATATGATTCTTTTCTGTTTCAATTATATCATCATCAAACCAAAAAAAAAGACAGAAGAGTGAATTATCTTCTCAGAAGCAATGGCTTTCTCTACTTCAGCTAATGATTTAGATTTAAAAAAAAAAAAAAGAAAAGAAAAGAAAAAAACAGCCACAGCTAAGAACTTTCTCTGAAGAAACACACTAGGGTCTCTTAAGAAATTATTTGCCTTCATTTTGAAATTCACCTGGTTCACCATCACTGAGGATTTATACAATGCAAAAAGTTTTCTGATTTTTGACTCAGAAGGCATACAAGAGTTTATGTTATGGTTAATCTCATAAACTATGTGTTGAAAAGCAGTTTTGACACTAAAACATGTAATTGAAAAATCCTGCTTCCTCTGCCAGGTCATTATCAGAACACCTCAAACATTTGGCAATGGGGCATCAGAGGCGTTTTCAGGACCAGCCTACTGACTTTCCTCATGTGCCTTAAAGCCTCCAGCACCTGAAGCAAAACTTCATGTTACCATTCAAAAGATTATCATAGTCCAGATTTTCTTTGTAATCCTCTAACACAAAAGTGAGGGTTTTGAAACTAAGCTGGAGAAATAGAGAGGACAAAGCTCCCCCCTCTGTGCCAGGCCTGCCCAGGCTAATTAAGGTTTCAATCATCTTTCAGAAACTTCCTCGGCAAAACCAGCCAGATCCGTCATTTCTTTATCTCTCATGACCTCAACGTGGTGCAAACTAGAGTGCCAGGATTGTTTTTATGATTTGTGGGTCTTTCCTTTTTCATCTTAGGTTCACAGAAGCCTCTTAAAAACTGACTAGCAACCTCCACAAGATAGTAAGAGACAGCATTCCAAAGAAAGAAATATGAGAGAAAGAAAGAAAGAAAGAAAGAAAGAAAGAAAGAAAGAAAGAAAGAAAGAAAGAAACAGAGAGAGAGAGAGAGAGAGAGAGAGAGAGAAAGAAAGAAAGAAAGAAAGAAAGAAAGAAAGAAAGAAAGAAAGAAAAAAAGATTGATTTTAGTTATGATCCTTTTCTTCCTGACTTCTATTTTTGGTAGGATTTTCTTCAATTATTAAGTATTACTTTTGTTTTCTGTAATTGTTAACTTCATCCAATCAGGAAAAGATAAAATCCAGAACTTCAGATACAAATTTATTATTGATCCACTTTTCAATATGACCTTAAACTGATCTTAACTAGATATACTCATATTCTTCACAATTTCTGCAAAGACCACAGCAATGTAACTACCCTGAGAATGTCAAACAGCAAAAGCCATCTGTGGTCAAACTCATTTCATAGCCACCCACCTCACCAAACAGGACAAGGTGGATTTCAGTTGTGGAGAAGTAAGTCAAGGTACAAAGCAGGTCATGGTGGAAACTTTTAGGTGCTTAAACCTGTGTCACACTTTAATAATAAGCTATTTGGCATCACCAACCAATCTATGAACAGCCTTTCTCCAAACTGCTTCATCTTATACCTACAATTGGCCATTTATCCTATACAATCATTTTTTAAGTGAGACTTACTAAAGGTTGTTGAGTGTTATTTTGAACCTTATCAGGACACTGAGTTTACTTGGGGGGGGGGCAGCTCCAGGCCACTTCTAATCGCTTTAGCTCACAACCAACAAAAATAGTGATGTTTGCTATGAGCTAAAATAACAGACTTTGGTTGGACTCCTGCAAGTGTGCACCAATTAAATTATGATTCATCTATAATATTCTATCCCCTATAATACCATTTTTCTTGTATTTGAAAATATTTTTTCTTTCAGAAAAAAGACAAAGCGTCTACAGTTTTTGTCATATGAAGGGTTGTTCTCATTAATAATTCATTTACAACGTAAATGATACTGTTTTAAAAGAAAGCATTATGTCTCTAGCTTTTATTCACTCAGCTTTCTAGAACAGGATCTTGTTACCTTTGAGGACCTGTTCTGGGACAATAGTTTTTTATGAGCTCTAGGCAAAAAATAACATTGTTATCCTCTTCTCTTATTATCTTAAGATTTACATGGAATATTTTACTTGAACACTTTTTCCCTTAAGATGATTTCTTTCTCTGTTGTTCCTTCATTATTAAGCAATTCTCAAATGTACACACACAAAAAAGTACTCACCAGAATTTCATAGTTAGCATTCAGACACTGACTGCAAAATAGCACAGTTAGTAATATTCTATACTAAAATATTTGGATTTGTATGTAGTACAGTTATTTCTACTCATTTTATTTCTTTAGCCTCTTATACATGATCTCCATCCAAAATGCTTTTATGGATTAATTAACAGATGAATGAATCATACATGTCTTATGGATCATCAAAAATAATGGTTGCCTTTTTTCACAGAAGATAGACTTTTTGTGTTCTCATTGTTTCTTTTCAAGGAGTTTTTCATTCACTCAAAGATCCAAATGCTAAAGGAATTATTATTAATGTAATAGATGAAAATGTAGGCTGAGTCTAAATTTTAGTTTCTCCATTTACTAACTATATGAGTTTGAAAGCAAAAATAGGACTAATTATATTCACATTGTAAGGTTGCTCTTGGAACTAGAAATAACATATTTTAAATGCTTGTCACACATCAGGCATTCTGTTGAGGTTAGTATTGCTTTTGCACTAGAAAAAAGTCTAAAAATCCCTAGGTACCTGACATACTCCCAAACTCCTGAATAAAGCATCAGTCATCCTCAGGCATAATCTAAGGTTTCTGAAACCTCATCATCCTTCCTAGAACCTTCAACCAAAGTTTGGGTTCTGAATCTAAAGCAGTCTACACGGCCGGTCAGCTGCTTATGGCATTACCAAACATGAGAAACTCACACAAGAACAAGACTATAATAAATAGCAGCTTTGATATATCCTATCAGATCTGAGAAACTTTGCATTAAAAACACACAGAGGAGACAAGATGTTGAGCAGATCAGGTGAATAAAGGTTTGTGCATGCATAAGATGCATGCAGAAGTTCACAGTCAACACAAAAAGGATTATGATGGGATAGAAGCAGATAGTTTCGGTAGGAGGCAAGAAAGCTGACTCTTGAGAATGAGAGACCAATGGACAAACACCAACCAAGGAACTGCCTGTTCCTGCTGTTGCTATTCTCTCTCTCAAAACACCAGTTCTTTGAGATGTTCAGCTATGAGCAGTCAATTTCCTGTGACTCTTTCCCATCATATTTATCCTTAGTAATAAATACCTTCTGTGGAGTTTGTTTCTTGTGAGCAACTTGAGCATAACCTATAGTGATGGAGAAGGTAGACAGATGGGAGGAATTGACCTTTAGTAGAGCATCTCAACCCTTGACCAGCGCTTTCGTCTTTTTTTTGTCCCTACCATTCCATCAATTCTAGACTTAAAATGCGCCTTAGAGGCCACACACACCAACTAGACATGGGGACCCTTGTTGTTCATCTCCTTCTTTTAACCCCCCTTCCTGGTTCTACTTCAATTTTCTCCTTTGGCAATTTCACTGTCCTTTTTTTGGAAGGCTGATGCCTCCAGATGCCTGTACCATCCCTGTCTCACAATGCCGAAAAGCTCTCTATAGAAGTACGCTATCAACTCATGTCTCCTTCTTCCATATTCAGTCAAGGAGGAAGCACAAGTTCTAAACCCAGCTAACAGACACAGACGCCAAACACTGCAGCTGTTGAAGGGGAGATCCAAGGAGAAGCCATCATTCTCTTCCCACCACTATCCCCTTACTCACTGTGCCCCAGTCAAGCTCCTTCGTCACTGCTCCTCAGGAATAGTTTGCAGATACTTTTCCTGTTTTGTCACACTATTTCCCCAGCAGGTGTCATGGCTCATTCCATCCAGGTCACTATACCTTCTCTCTTATCCTATTCTGTTACTATGTTTACCTTTAGGATTTATTTCATTATTGTTCTTATCACATATCACTATTAAGGATGTTGCATAGTTTATTAGTTTAGCATTAGTTTAGTTTACCACTGACTTATACCCTGCACAAGGACAGGATCTTTATTCATTCACTGTGGTATCCCAGTGCTTGGCTCATTATTGATATACAATCCATATTTATTTATGAAGCAAGAATTTCCAATGATTGTATGTGGCCAGCGCTGTGGATTGGTTTTGTCTATTACACGTTTGGGAATTGCTTGACTTTTCTCTTTTCCAAGTTGGGTCTATGAGATTCTATTTGAAACTTCAAGCTTTCCTTTCCCCTCTTACATAAATCACCTAAAATGTTTTAATTTTTTTAACTGGTGAACTATACTCTACATACTTTCTAATAAGTGCTTGAATTCCCCAAAATACAACTCTGCATTCTCTTCCTTTTCATGTCCAGGTAGAAATCAAGAAACCAGAACCTCACTTTCTCACAACTTTCCACTTTAGGGAAACATTTGCTTTCAGTATAGTCCTAGTTCTGACTCCTAGGGTAAAAGTGAATCAACTCAATCTCTGTTCATTGATAAAAGCAAATCATATTAAAGTGGTCCACTTCAAGATGTCATGAATGGTCAATACCTTAAATCTATGAATAGTTACTTAATCTATGCAAAAAGAAAGAGAATATAAATGTATAGTTCTTGAAATTTATAGTTGTTAACAAATAAATGAGAGGTGAGGGATGATTTATTTAGGATTTATTTAGGGTCCTGTACTGCTAATTCCCTGTTCTGACTTCTGATCCTTTCGCAGCACTTTATAGTCTAGTGGATCAAAGAGAAGAGCAAGAAGATAAAGTGAGAGGTAAAAGAGAAAGCAAAACAAAAGCAGTGTTTACCAGGCTCTATTCGTACCTGTGTCCCAGGAGTCTGAATGTGCACTGTAGTGACAGGGGACGGGGTGCAACTGGGGATAACATCACAGTCTGGCTGAGTGTAACCGCGTTCATCTAACACACATTTTCAAATGAACAAAGTATCTTGTACTTCGTAGAAGACTCAAAACTTTGACATTTTTGTATTACAATAGCACAAACTATTTGGTAAAAAGGGGTAAGACAGTTGAATAAAAAGTAATCTGAGCACAGGGCCTGTAATCTCAGCACTCTGAGGGCTCAGATGGGAGCATCACAAGTCAGAAGCCAGAAGAGATACAGCTCAACGGCACAGACCTGGCTGGAAAGCACGAGGTTCTGAGTGCCTTCCCGGGACTAAAAAAAGGAACAAAAGAAAAAGAGAGAGAAACAGAGGAAGGAAAGAAGGAAGGAGAGAGAGAGACAGAGAGAGAGAGGGAGAGACAGAGACAGAGAGAGAGAGAGAGACAGAGAGAGAGAGAGAGAGAGAGAGAGAGAGAGAGAGAGAGAGAGAGAGAGCACGTAGGAGATCATCCTGGTCTACATAGTGAGTTCTGAGCCAGCCTGGACTAAAATAAGGCTCTGTCACAAAAGAAAAAAAGAAACAAAAAAAGTAATCTGATTTCAGAGAAAATACAAATAAGGCAGTATACTACGGGGTTTGGAACAGGAAAACATAGTACTACACAAGCCAGTGAGAACAGACTCCAAAGTGAAATAATAGGTTTTGTACTCTAAAACGTGTTTACCTGTTTTGTGTGTATTTGGCCCTTGAATAATCCTCACCGCTGCAATGACCGAGTTTGACCACTAAAGAAAACCAGCCCGAGAGCGTGGAGCTGATGTGACAACTTGCTACCTGAAAAGGAAAAGGAAACAAAGGATGCGGCTGCTGCCATGGAGCCTTGGCAGGACAGGGCCGTAGTGACCACCTGAACTGCATCTCTCTCTCTCTCCAAACCGGAGTCCGCATGGCTCGCCGCGGTGCTAGCATCTGCTGCGGGGGCATCTCTGCCCTAAACTGTGCCATGCTTCTCCGCTACCCACCAGACGCAGATGATTCCTGTTCACTGCTTCAGTCCTCTGATTTCCTTCAGCAAAATTAGACAAGTCTAAATTCTCCTATTCAAATAACTCCTAACACTAATTGTACTTGTATATAAAGTTAGCTAGCCCACCCGCCCCAAATTAGCTAGCTCATTTTATGATATAGTTTTACTAAGAACCCAAACATGGGAAGCAGCAATAAGTATGGAAAATTTTGGCTAAAATTTGTTTGCAAAACATTGTCTCTCTCACATATATGCCTTTTCTACTCTCACCACTGAAGTCTAGTTCAGGCTTTAGTCACCTCTAAATTAGACACCTGTCAATTCCAACTTGGCCTCTCATCTGTTCCTCACTGATAAGATCTATATCCTTCAATCCATCTCTCACAATACTAGGCAATCTTTCTAAAACACTAGTGGAGAATACAAATTCCACCCCATAGAGATATAAAATATATTTAAAAATTTTTGAAACTGCAGAATATAAATTTTCATTCTTCAACATTCAAAAAAAGAGACACCATGCTAAGTTAACTTAAAAAATTAATAAAAACTTGTTTAGCTGTCACTTACAATGAAAATAAATAAAATTGCTTTATATTAATCTTACAGCTATTATAGGTTACTACAGTGTCTGGTATTTTATAGTCTCCATCTAATATTCATAGTTTGCCCATTGCTATCCTACTAGTAATGTTCATGTATAATACAGTCATATCTTATACAGTTCAAATCAAAAAACAACTTTTTCAACCAAATTCAACTGCATTAGAAAATGAGAACAAAGCATTCCTTTTTATTTTAATTCTGCATTTTCATATTGAATTCTAAATTGTAGGAAGACACCTAGGCATACCCCAAGTACCCACTGATGTGAGAGGCCGGATTTAAGTCACAAGCTTCTGTGCGTCTTTGCCATCACGCAGTAAAGAGCCAACCTGACAATAAGGCCTTCACTGAGGAGAGCACAACTTCAGGATGGCAGAGGTGGTTCTTGCTTAGGTTCTAAGAGTAGCTGGTTCTGGTTATGCCTAAAACTCACAGTCAGCATTTCAGATCAAGCAGGAAATACTCTATCTTTTAGAAATGTGAATAGTTTCTAAGACTGTAATTTGATGAATTATGACCAGTATATCAATCTATTTTTTATAAAATATTAACGTGAAAAAGAAAATCTAGAAAAGGAATTAGTGGTCTTCTTCTTTTGAAAACTTCACTCATTGATACAGGTATTTTCCAGGCTTTCCCTGTGGAAGTCAGAAACATTAGTTATGCCTTCATCTAAACAATGCAACCTGATAAAACCTCAAATTTCACAGGATGTGTCCACGCCCCGAGAAGCCTGAGCCTACTTCCTGATAAACAGGAAATGAACCGCAGAGCCTCCTCCCAGGCACACCTGGCTTTACAAGACAAAACTAAACAACACACTCAAATGGGTCAATCCAACTCTCCCTCCTGAGAAATTAAAATTATCCAATCTCTAGCGATGCTTAAACTAAAAGGACATGGCTGTGTGTGAGCTTTTTATATGCATACTCACAAAAAAAAAAAAAATAAGAAAAGAACTACTGCATAGAAAAATAAAGAATGAAGCTAATATCTAACATGTATAAACAAGACACAGAAAGGCAGTAAATGTCTTGGTGTTAGACTTACTCCCAGATGCTGGCTTTAGCTGGACTAAGGTCTGGCTCCATTCTTTGTCCTTATATTCATTGTATTACCCTTTTCTGCTTGAACTACCTTGGATGGGTTTTATTTAATGGCAACCAAATAATTTCTCTGTGAAAATAGCTCTTCTACTGTATATGTAATGTTTTGTGGTCCTACAAGGAAAAGTTAAATCAATTGAAAGCATAAATAAAGGTGGTCCCAACTCCTACATTCAATTTGTGTTACTGGTGACCTCAGCCACAAAGGTAAATCCTCTTGCCTCTGT
This sequence comes from Cavia porcellus, assembly GCF_034190915.1. Classification (NCBI taxonomy): domain Eukaryota; kingdom Metazoa; phylum Chordata; class Mammalia; order Rodentia; family Caviidae; genus Cavia; species Cavia porcellus. Next base: position 56,467,178 of record NW_026947505.1, on the reverse strand, counting down.
GTTTTGTATATCCGGGTTCATTTTAAGTCCTTAGCTTTAGCTTTTTGTACATCGATGGAAACCATCAAATTACTCTGTACAGGCAGAGTAAATGAAAAATGGCTATCAGGACCATATTTTTAAAGCATGATCTCAGAAGTACTTATGGGTATGTACTTACCGCTAGAGTGATCCTTCTAAAACTCTAAGCCAATCATTCTTTGCCTGCTTCTAATCCTCTTACAGAGCTCCATTTCTTTTAATAGAAAAATGCAAACTTATACTTTGTGCCAACCTATCTTTCTAATCCCACGTCCCGCTCAATTTTTCATGTATACCTTGCAAACACTTCAACTCTTTTGACACAATACCTATGACTCTTGAAGAAAATGAACATTTACCTACAGTTGTAAGCCAATTTGTCAGACTGCTCTTACAAGTACAAAATTTAACATTCATGCACCATTGAATAAACTTGTACAGTTAATCCAATAACATCTATGTTTTGAGATGTCATTCCCTCTGATTGATGAATTTCAAGATCGTCTCATGTATTTCTCTAGCCCTAATATCTCTCAGAATGTCTAACACAGATTAAGTGTTCAACACTTATTTGCCCAATGAGTAAACAATAAACCTTTGATGATGAACAAAGCTAGGTCTATTGCATAGCTTTATAAACCAGCTGGCACATAAACCCTTACCATCAGTTTGAGAAGGAAGGCTGTGACTGAACTACTCGTTATCTTCTGACTCACTCCAACATACTGTTCCAGATAAAATTAACTGTGATCTACTTGTAAGCCTTCCTTGACTACTCACCCAAGGAGTAATTCTCTGGGGTTCTATAAATACCTCTTGTATAAAATTTATGCTATATAATATTGTAATTATGTGTCTACCTTGCTGCCTTCCTTACATGATGGGAAATTTCTTGAGATTGTGATCTGTATTTTGTTCCCATCAGAAGCTCTAGTGCCTGGCCCATCAGAGGTCTGAATGAACATGATCTTGAAGGAACAAATGAGTGAAAGAATCATTTAGATTACCCTGAAATTACATGGAAGCCACCAGTATAGCCTTTCTCCACTAAGTGCAGAAAATGCCTTAATAAGAAAATGAAAACCTGTGGTATTCTGTTGGCTGAAACATCATCTTTTACCTGTACTTTAGAAAACCTGAATGGATGATGAAATTATGTCCAGAACACTTGAAATACAGAAACTTCTTAAACTACATTTTCAGCAAAAAGTACTCTATAGTACTGTCTTCTACCTTTATAAGGCACTTTACAACTAAGTTAAGGACTAAAAGAACACTGATGCACTAAGAGAGCCAAAGTGCTGTCTTCTATAATCTTTTTCTTCACGCACATAATCTATTACTTAAAGTGGCTCAGTCACCAATACCAGAACCTATACCCACCCGTGAGCTGTCATGAAGGGGTTTCAAACTTTCTTTTTAGCACAAATAAATATTTTAATATGACGGAAAATTCATCACCGATGAATTACTCTGACATCCCAAATATTTATCTTTTGCTTTAGAAACACTAAAGGGAGAGAATCATTAGCTTATGCAGTGTGGGTTGTGAATACACAGAATAAACATCCATCCTCCGATGTAGCTTGTACCAGACTCCACAGGAGGAAACCCTTCCAGCACTACTGTGTCCTTTATAATCTATCACACTTTGGGGAATCTGGAAATTGTTTTGCTGCCAAAGCATAGAAAGAGAAAGAGGAAACACGCCAGCTCCTCTTAAAGCAAGCACAAAGTGCCATTCTCTCATCCAGAAAACAATAAGATTAGCTCTTTTATCACTAATTTTTCACCCTCCTTGCCTACTTTGTAAACACAGCATGGATGACTTTGCTCCTTATCAGCTACCGACTGAATCTGCCTTTGTTGAAGCACCGTCAATCAGTGGGCTTTCTCCACATAACCTCAGTGATATACCACACTGAAAAAAAGACACTGCCAGTTTTCCCATAATGTCAAGAAGACACACACACACACACACACACACACACACACACACACACCCCATATAAGGTGCACACAATGAATGAAAAACAAAAAGAATTCTTCTGTACATTACAACCTACAGTTCATTTACTGTGTCAGACAGAATGAGATTAAAAACCAATGAAGGTCAAAGCTATTAACATTTGGATCAGAGGGCATTTTGGCTGTTAGGATCTAGTTAGAGTGGGCCTTTGTAATTGCCCAGTTTGTCTCCAACATGTCATGTAAACACCAACATAAACTGCTGTCTGGGTGGTCTCAGGCTCCACATAGACAGCTTTATCTTTGATTAGCAGCAAAAGCACATAATTCTTTACACAGTATTCCAATTTGAATGGTCAGTGAACCTCTTCATTTTTGCTGGTATCACTTGATTACGAAATGTCCAATGGGCTGTAATTTCATTTCCCTTTAGAACCCTTCTTCTGTTCATTTTATAAAGGATGTGATTGCCAGCTTCCTTGAAAACTTGGAAACTTTAGGGCCAGCACGTTAGACTTCACAAAGAATGCCCTTGAACATCAGAAAAAGGAGAATGGAGTATTGCTGTTAGTTTGGATGGTAAATGTTTCGATTAAACTAGAATCGGTGTACTATAAAAGTTTCTTTCTCAAACTCTGCCAGTAACGTCTTTCCTGTACTCTGGTGTTTATTCCATATTATAGATGAACTCTGTAAGCACTTCCCAGGCAAAATATACCACCTTAAACTCACAGTGACCTCATGAGCAAATCATGTGTGAGAAAGCTATGTGTAACTTCCAATGCATGCCCAAGCCCTTCAAATAGATAACCAATATCTGTATTTCTGCTGACACTGGTCCATGTAAGGGAAGCTCTTCCCCTTTTATAACCTCCTTGTCTACACACATAAATACTTTAGCTCTCAGATACCAAATTATGCTAAAGTCTTTCTTGATCCCACCAAACATAAAAGGTCTTACAGTGTTCATAACACTTTCAGGCTTTTTGTGCAGGTTGATATAGACTGCTTTTGTTTTGTAGTTACTTACATCAGAATCTTACATTACACTTATTTGTTAATCTTTATGTGTCTTGCAGATTCTGAGCTTATTCAGCAAAATGGTGTCATTTATCCATTAACATCTTCATCATATTCATCTAAGAACTGAATCACTGAATGAATGAATCTTTAGAAGATCAGAGATCATTTCAAAAAGAAAACAGATCCTTTATGCCTGATGGCACTGAAGTTATTTAAATTAGGACGAATAGGTACGTCTTAGTTACATTTCATGCCATCCTGAATAAAATTTCTATGGTTTGCTTTCCATGTAGGTTAACTTTAAAATTAAATGTTAAGTATCCCATTGTTCTTACTACCTGTTGTGATTAGATGATTTAATCACAATGAGAAAAATTCCCCAATAAAGCTGATTTTAAAAATAGGACTGTGGCTTCCACCCTGGAATCTACATAATAATATAGACCCTAAAGCCAGAGCAACATTAAATGCTCTAAACCTGTCCCAATCCAAATTCTAGTCATGCTAAAATTGATTTTTCCACTTGCATTTATGCTTTTGTCTCTAATCATTTGTGGACATAGTGATAGCATGTATCTGCCCATATCAGAGTGTGAGAAAACTGCGTTATCTTTGAGAAGAGATGGAGAGAAACAGAGTCAGAAGGACAGAAGGCAGAGACAGAGATAGAAGAAATCAAAAAAGAAAACACATCTCTATTATACATATTTCTAAACATTTCTACTGCACAAACACACAAGAAGTTTAAATTTGTATTATTATTATTATTATTTTTATTATGAGCCCAACAGATATTTACTAGGTATTAATGGCTCAAGTTCTAATATAGATTTCCCCAGATAGAAAGATGACTTGAAGATTCTATGTAAAAGAAATACACAGCTATGATGGGAAAGAAGGTAAGGGAAGGGACAAAAAAAGTATGCTGTCATGGGATAAAAGGTGCTGTTAGCTTCTCCCCTCTCCTCTTGTTCCTTCCCTTCCTCTGTCTCTCTGTCCATCGGTTTGTCTCTGTCTCTGTCTCTCTCTCTCTCTCTCTCTCTCTCTCTCTCTCTCTGTCTCTCTCTCTCTGTCTCTCTGTCTCTGTCTCTGTCTCTGTCTCTCTCTCTCTCTGTCTCTCTCTCTCTCTCTCTCTCTGTCTCTCTCTCTCTCTCTCTCTCTCTCTCTCTCGCTCTCTCTCGCTCTCTGATCAATCCTAGCAGACATTGTGTACTTTAGTGGTCTTTTCCAGGGATCAGCTTTGGCGCATTGTACCTTTGCTTCCGTTTCAGTTTTTCGACCTACTCTCATCATTTCTTTCACACCAATCACTCTAGGATTACTAAGGAATTAATTTTCTAACTTCTAATAATACACTCTAAGCTCACATTAGCTTTTAAACTAGCATAAGTATTTAAAGCTATCAATATCCCTTGAAAATAGCTACAGCTGTATCCAACAAGTGATACAATATTTTTATAACATTCAGTGTAAAATACTGCAAATTTTCATGTGTTTTTTAATTACTTTTCATGAATAGCTATTTGGAGATATCTCTTGCTCTGTATTTTTAACTTAATTGCATTTTGAGCTTACATCTTACTTCCTTTCAAAGACGGACATTTTGTTCCCCATCTCTTCAACATCTGTAGGCCCTTCCTGTGTCCAAGGCTTATCCATCCGTCGCAGGTGACTCAGCCACTCTGCTCCTGTAACTGGGCTCAAGATTCACTCCTCGTCACTCCAGGTGGCTACAGATATCCAAAGTCTTCGTTTTTCTCTATTGGTTTTGTCTCCTAGTGCAGCAGCAGCTTCTGTATCAGCGTTGCAAATCCGTATAGTTTAACTTGTCTCCAATTTTTTGCCTTTTGCAGAGTTTTATTAACTCTCTTGTGAACTGAGGAATACATTTCAAATTGTATTTCGTGTAATTTATTCAGTATCTGAGAGCTTTGTGCAGGTGAGAGCTTTATGGAAGACCCTGCCTGTTCTACTAGCAGGAGCAATTATGAAAGCTATTACTACTTTCTAAAACTATGGTAGCATCTAGTATCCTCAAATTTTTGTTCACTTTCACTGTGCACTTAAAGGGCTTTGTTTTTAAGAATTAAATGCAAATATGTCAGATAACCTATTCATTATGCTGTCTAGATCTCCTATGTCAATATTTTTTGGTCTTTCATTAGTTACAAAGTAAAAGGAGTAAATATTTTCTAACAGCAATATATTTCTGTACATTGCCCTCAATTATTTTACCACTTGTATATTATGAATGTTGGTGCTATATTCTTTGGTACATAGATCTTCATCATGATTCCTACTTTACAATATATACTTCTTTGTATTTTTAAATGCTTTTTACTCTGAATTCAGACAATCAAATACTGATTTCAATTCTTTATATTTCTTTGCAATGCTTTTGTTATCTTTTTTACTTCATCTTCCTTTTTATATAGGCAAGTTGGATTTTAGCCAACTATTCTTACATATCTCTTCTCTCTTTTCCTCTCTCTCTCTCTCTCTCTCTCTCTCTCACACACACACACACACAGAGAGAGAGAGAGAGAGAGAGAGAGAGAGAGAGAGAGAGAGAGAAAATCTGATTCCTTTATGATTTTTATATGGGGGAAGGAATATACTAAGACTTAGAAATAAATTTAAGTATTGTTCTTCCTCTAAACATCTGCTTACATTTTTACAGATACTAGATTAGAAAACATAATATCATCCCTATTTACTATGTAAGAATTTTGAAATATGAAACAGAAGTTACAATGATTTAAAGTTGTACATGTATGATACTACCACTTTTAAAGTACATTTTATCTTTCCCCATTAATTGAAAAGAGCTAAATTTAATCTCTCATAAATTCATAGTCATCAATGAAACAGTCCAGTAACTTCCCATTTATTGCATTATAAATCATGGTAGAAAAGCTGAGCCCACCACTCTGAACCACCAAAAAGTAACATAGCTTTGAGCATAAGTGGTCCAGCCATGCAGTGCACTCATTCCATAATAATTACTGAGTTAATTTTGTGTCACTGAATAAATTGGAACAAATGCATTTTAAGGTATTTCTTTACCCCAAATACTAACTGTGATTTCTGATTTGGGAGTATTTGTTTGGATTGTCTGAGAATCTTCTATTCAAAAATGTCACTTTGCCTTCTGATTTCTGTAACTGAATTATATGCATCAGGTTCCTTTCACAGTGCTCGCATCATTCAGCGAGCATCGTAACTCCCTATCATTCTCTGACTCAAAAATATGCTGAGCTTGCTCTATGTTTCTGACTAAATAATAGTATATGACTAACTGTGGTTTCTGGTATACTTCATAGGTCACTTATGTAAAATTTTGTTTAGGCCTTTATTTCAATTCTATAATCCATAGTCATTGTTTTCTCCAATAAATAAGATGGAACTCATGACCTATGTTGATAAAGAAGTAAGTTTAAAAGCACTGACTCATGTAAAGCTTACATTGTTTTCTCATTATTTCTTCCCCAAGATATTTTTCACCAAGAATTCCAGATGTAATGGAATTGTTGGGATTGTAGGGATGTAAACAGCAACTTGCTCAACCAAATCTAGAAGACCTAAACCAGAAATACTACAAAGATTACTATATCTTTGGAAACTTCTAAGCGTATTAGAATTAAATGCATATAAAGGAAAACTGTGCAATTTTAATTTACTTTCACATTGTGCAAAAGGAAAAATACAAAGAGCTCAAATTAGTCAAGTGTATTTCTAGTCCATTTTTTCATGAAATACAGCTATTTTCTTCTCATAAATTGGAAACATTTATTACTGAGTTCCTTTCAATATTTAAACAGGTATTGGCTAACAATCCAGGAACTCCTGTATGATCATAGAATATGTGAGTTGGAAATATTAGACTTGAAATCATCCTTGGAAATTATTTTGTAAAACATCTAGATGGTAAACTTTATGTAAGTGATTCATAATAAATACATATTTGTGATTATATTTATAAACATATGGGGAAATATTTTTAAATTTATAGGAAATATTATTATAAACTTATTAATAAAAACCTAGACAGTTCTCTATTATATATTTCACTAGAATTTTGTTAGTACTCAAGAAACCCAAAGTCAAAAGAAACAGTAAGAGTAAGAGAATAAATAATCTTCCAAGAAATTTGATTACAACTTTAATTCTCTAAGCTACCACAGGCTTGGATCACAGATGATTTCAGTGCTTTCAGGAAGGCTCCAAAACATTTATCTCAAGCTGATATGGGAGACCATGGTTTTAAGTAAGACAACCTAAAACAAATCATCTTGCCAACATTAGGGAAAGTTAATATTCTTATAAAACGGGGCAAATTTTGTAATTGATTTTTTAATTTCTTCACAACATGGACTCACACCAGTAGTACAACATCAGTCTTTCAAATGACAGGAAAATACTCATCCTTAGTTCCCATGGTTCTGTTGGAAGTTGAAGTTGTTTGATGAATCACAGAAAATAGACAGTGACCATATCCATGATAAAAGAAACTTACGAGGCGGTTGTCCATGATAATGTAGGAAGAAACTATTTTTACTATTTTTGCTGCTAACTTATCAAATGCTTCTTTGTAGCTGTGAGTGAATACTCAGGAGTCCACCACTTCTGCTTTAAATCTTTCTCTTAGAATCACTTTAAATATGCTTTTAAACAAAGATAGGAGTCAAAGAAAATTCCATTAGTCTTGTAGGCTTAGGCAATATTATGAAATTGGTGACCTCCTCCAAAAGCATCTGCAACCTTGATTTTCCTTGTCTTCTTTTTTTCTATTCTAATATTCTCACCGAAATTGTTTCTTCCACTCACTTATTAAACATGTACTTTGAGAAGGATCTAATGAACTACCCTGACACCAAAAAGACAGATCAAGTTTAGTGTGCTAATTTCACTAAACGCACTGGTTATTTTAGACAAGGAAAAAGCAATTCTTTTAAGTATAATTTATATAAGAAAAGATCTTACTGGGGCACTATAGAAATCAGAAAATAGATCTACATTTCTTAAGAAAAGGTGGAACATTGTCTTACCATCCTAGACTATAACTATTTTGCTACTAAGTCAACAAAGCTAACACATCAAAGTTTCATATCAGTATGTGGAAAGAAATAAATAAACAGAGTTCTCTTCCATTCTGAATTTGAAAAAGCACAACAAAGTAAAAGAAAGAAAAGAGAAAATAAAAGAGACTTAAGGAATATTCTTGATCTTTGGAATCAAAGTTCAGCGTGACCTCTTTTATTTCTAGAATGAACAGTCTCAAGATATGTCTATAATGGGCTTAGAGATGAGGTCAAGGATAAGGCCACATGCACTGTTCCCAATTTCTGGCTGTGAATTGTGCTATATATTCACATACACCTCTCCCCACAGAGGTCTGAGGTGAAGGAAACTACACTTTGATATGGTACTTCAGGACATAAAACAAGTATGGAAAATACACCCAAAAACACTTAGCTCAATAAATTAGTTCTCCTCAGAGTCCTCCCTTAGGAAGTAGAAATGATCCCCCAAATGTTTTATGTTCCCTGAACATTAGTTTCCTGACTCTAAGCAACTATATGCATGTTCTTTCCAGCATTTATTATACACAAATTTCTAAATACTGCAGTTTCATCACTGATTCATTAATCCTTAAGACTCTCCTGGAGGGCGCTGGTGAGGAGAACGAAGGGATTCAGTAATGCATAATGAATGCGTTGGGGGGCAAAAGTTTTGCTAGTGATTTCATTCTCTCTTGAAACATAAAATGTGTGTGAGTCCTTGAACTACAAGAGAGAACAAGAATAGTCCCTTATTGCTAGCTTTGAACAAGCCACTTTGATCCCTATATCTAAGTCGTACACATCTCTGAAATAGCAGGGTTTTGTAAAATGTGTCCGAATTTCATCTGGCTTTGATATGTTCAGATGAACTAAATTGCTGCAAAGGCACTTTGGCCTGGGGTGTGAGGTGTTTTCAAATGGCTACCAAAATTTCATCTTAAAATTTATTTAGAAATTGCAAAATAGTTATTGTGACGTAAAATTATGATTTGAGATAGTCCATTAAAAGATCAATTATACACAAATCTGAAATCCCCAAACTCCTACACAGTGCAAGAGACATAATTTGTGAGCAGGATACAAAATTAAAATGAGAGGTTCCTTGCTTAGAAGCATGAAATAAGCTTTTTCTTGATTAGGCACTTGTTTCCTTGAATTACCATCATGTTCTTTTTTTTATTCTGTTATGCTTCCTCAGACACAGGATATTGGAAGGGAGAGGGCACATCCTGTACAACTCCCCTGAGTTCTGCAGAATCCAGACCCAAAAGACTAAGAGGACTCATGCACTTTCTTTACTAGAAATTCAACAATGAACACTCAAAATGAAATATGAGCATTTTATTTTTTCCTACATAAACTCTGTCTGTTTGGATCCTCCAAAAGAAAAAGTAGCAAAACAAATCAATCTCATTTCATTTTTGGATTTCAGCAAAGTGTGAGAATGATTTGAGCCATTTTTTGTTCTATCTAGTGAAATATGTTTTCCATGGCATGGTTGGCTGGAACCACACAGGTAAAATAAAATCTTCAAACTACTTCCTTTCAGATGCAGAAATGATGAGCAATTTGACATCCTGTATCCACTCCACCTGACCATCCCCCCAGACTGCAAACTAGAGACCTCTCCGTCAGAAGCCATTCTTGCAGCATTAGACCTGTAATGTTATGGGAAGTTGTTTGAGGCAAAAGCCAGCCATAATAATGGAATTGTGCTTTGAAAAAGATCAGGCTGTAAGGCCATGCTGTAAATGAAAAGCATCATAAAAGGAGCATTACCACAGTTAAGAAACAGTAAGACTGTTCGAATAACTCATTGCAGGCTATTTTTATAGTACCCTAATTCTGTTTTCAAAAATCAAATGCAACTCTAAAAGAAAACTCATTCTGAGCTGGGAACAAAGCCAGAACAGATCAGTTTATACAGAACTTCAAATCTCGCCAGATAAAATCCATTCATTCACTCAAAAAAAGGCGTGTATTGATCATCAACTATATAAGAGGTGTGGGGATTAGATGGTAAGGAGCACACAGACCCACACACACCAAGCAGAATTTCATAATCAGGTGAATGCTGTAAAATCTGCACATATATCAGTAATAGTAAAATGGGTTACATACCACAAGCTAGAAACAAATGAGCTAGTGATGGGATTGAGAAATTAGGAAAAATAATTTCTAGGAATTCTGGAAATCTTCATGAAAGCAATGACATTTCAGCTGAGCTTTGGAGGACAGAGATGGAAGAGGATCTTGGTAGAAGTGACATCATGTGAAAACTGGGAGTGAGAGGGTAGATGGGGAAACATGAAATGCCAACAACTCCATTTGGTTGGCACTTGAAAGGGACGCAGAAGAAACAACCCAAAAGGCAGACTAGGGTGTGACCTGGAGAGTCCAGCACACCCGGGCCAGAAGTGCAGCAAATCACCTGATCAGAAAGTAGACAAAACTTGAGAAGCTTAGTTGGTTACTACTAGTTACCTGCTTTTAAGAGGAAGACTAAAAAGGGAACTTACACATTCAACACACAGCCAAAAATAACTCTGAAGACATTTACTTTTTACTTGTTTTTTGTTAATCTCAAAGCTAGCATTATAGACCTTTTCTAGCTTGAAACAAAGGCCTCGGGCATTCACTTCCTTTATCCCTAGTTACATCTAGTTTTCTTCATCTCTTACCCTTTTTTTTCTCATCACATAAAGCAATGTTTTTCATATTATATGTGTTTTGCTCATAGAGCAGTTACACAGTAAAACAATGCAACATAGAAATACAAAGGGATAGGGTCCGAGATTTAGCTCAGTGGCACAAGCTCTTGCCTCTCAAGCACGAGGTCATGAGTTCGATCCCCGATAACAAAACAAAAGAAAGACAGACAGACAAAGGGACACAAAGGAGAGACTCAATGAGCATGTCTCCAAATCAGTCCACTTTCCAGAAGTTATACAAGCAACACTTTCTAAATATACCATTCTACATGCTAATGCCAGACAATCATTGTCTAACAAGTTCTCTAGTTTCTACAGTGAAGATTTTTTTCCACAAGTAATTTTTATACAACCTTTGCTCTATAAGCACAAGTAAATATTAGTTTATATAGTAACATGTCTATGAAAAAAAAATGAAATGCATTTTTTGGGGAGACTGCAGAGAAACAGAGGTTTGTTTGTTTTGGTTTGAGGGAGGGTACCAGAAATTGAACTCAGGACCCCTTACTTGTCAGGCAGGCATTTATGCCACTGAGCTATATCCTCGGCCTGGAAATGTGTTTTTTGACATGAAATTGTTATACAGGCAGGAAAAAAATGTGTTGTTTTTTTCTTACCCTAGCATAAAAGCAAAAGCGTGATTTCTTAATACATCGAATTAATGTTCAAGATAGCACATGATACTACGAACTCAGAACAATCTGGCATACCAGATGTGACATGACCATGTCAGCAGCAGTGATGCTGAGTCATCAGCCAGGCAACCTAGGGCAGCAAGGATCTGTGCACCTTCAATGACTCATCATTCATTTCCCCCCAAGAGGGTGGTTATTCTGTTTTATTAAAGTGTAAACCTGAGAACCAAATAGGCAACCCATTCAATGTATGCTCCTAATTCTTCTTGCTCAATTCATCACTGATCTAGCTGTAAAATAGCAAACATCAGAGAGCATACTTATTTAACTGTATGCACAGTGAGACATACTAAAATTAAACATTAAGCCAGTGACCTAATGTTTTGTCTACATCTGTTTTATCCACGTGAAGTAGTAAAAATAAAAAATAAAAAGCAAGAAGAATCAGAGTTGGAATTTCTCTAGTCCTATAAATATTTGCTATGTGCATTGGGAAGAAATAGTAGATTGCACACATGGTTGGTTAATTATTTTACCTCCTGCAAAATATCTTAACAACTATTGAAATAGACTCTTAGTTGTAAAATACATGCCTGCATCCTAAATGTTCAAGGGATTCAAGGGGGAGTGAAGTTTTCTCCTATATCAGCATGCTCAGGCATCCAAAGCAAATCTCTACTTTTAAATATAAATACATTTCCTGGAGAGATTTTCTAGCAGTTAGCTTGACCATACGTATCTCCAGCTAATACCCCCAAACAAGTAATAGAAAAAAATAATAAAGGAAGGAGGATTTCAGATTTCCACCTGTATTAACATGGCAGAGTATAATAGTTTTGAAATGGTTTCCACTTAATGAACACCCACATTTGCATTTCAAGAGTACCTCAGGGTGCCGTAAAGTCAATACAGCATAGATAATTCTGAAACCAACCCTTCTTCCCCACTAAAAGGTCCTTTAACTTAAAAACCAATTTTAATAAAAGCTGTACATACTAAGGACCTTTCATTATACACCATGCTTCATCACAACATAAAAATTTTGGCTAAAAGACCAACTTAAAGGAATTCACAGTAGATTAATGTCATTATTAGTCATGACTGCATACAGAAAATCATCTGCTGATAGCTCTCCAAATAAGGTGTATTTGTTAGGGATGAGGGTCAAAACAAGAAAGCAAATTAAATCCTGTTGTGTACTTTCTTGGGTTTTGATCCATCCTGGTAATTGCATGAAAATGACAACCTCCTTATAGTTCACAAAAAAACTGCCAAGTGTGTAGGAGGCAAAGCCATATAATAAGGCACATATTGGGCCAGAAGTAAAGGATGAAATTACAACTTTCTAAATAGAGCTCTAGAAGTTTTTCAGGCTGCAGCAGAAGATGATTAAAAAAAAAAAAAAAAAAAAAAAAAAAAAAAAAAACCTAGGATGCCTTAGACATCCCACCACGCTGAAAACCAACACTGTCAGCTAATCTAAAGCACGGGAGCTCACAAAGTATAGAAATTCACCAACAGCATACTTGTGTCAGAAATTTAATTTATAATCAGGGGTATCCTGCATTTCAAAACAAAAAATAAAACCAGTACTTCAGAGAAGGCTTCTCTGATAAACCCTATCAAAAACTAGCTAGTCCCATAAATCTTATGCCCTAGAACTTCTTTTACTTTTTCTCATAGCACTTACCTGCTGCTTAGATTTTGCAGACTCTAGGCTTATAGCCCAGGGTAGGTTTAAAAAAAAAAAAAAAACTGTTAACTGTTGTGGTGCTAGAAACCATATTAGGGCCTCTTGCATACTTGGGCAAACTACACTCCTAGCCCCTGCACAGACATTTTTATACACTTCATGTTCATTGTGTGACTTACAAATGTTTGGAAACTCTATTTCACCAGCCTGTTGCTCTTAGGATAGTGCATGGCACATAAAAAGCACTCACTAAATATTCGTTATGTGTATGAATGAATGAATCAATTAATTAAAGAGGAGACAAGTTTCTCTCAGAAGGAGTCTCTCGCTCCTTGCTTTACACTGTGAACCTCTTGTACTGTGAAGGAACAGGGGAACCTGGCTCCTAAGGAGCAAATAATAACTATGGGGTAAATTTGGTGACTTAAAACAACACAAATGTCTCATTTTAAAATCCTGTAGGTCACAAGTTTGGCACAGGTTTACTCAAAGATATCATTAGAGGTTTTCTGTAGGCTCCAAATTAAATATGTTTCCTGCCTTTTCCACTTGTTAAAATCAAAGCCAGTCTGGGTCACACCACGATCCTCTGACCCTGTGACTATCATCACATCTTCTGGACTTAGCCTCTGTTTCACTTTGAGGACCATTCCAGATTATGTGAGTCTCACTTGGATAATGAGAATAATTTCATCATCTCAAGACCATTTATCCAACAGCTGTAATTCCTGCTCCCCACATGACAGGCACAGTTTCAAATTCTAGAAATTAAGACATTTGGGGACACCGGTGAACTTGCAAGAGAGAGATGATTGAAGGGGGAAAAGAAGAGAAGGTAGTCGGAAAGAGTGAACGGATGTACCTACCTGCTGATGAAGACGGTTCTAAGTAGTACCATAGCTGGGGAGGTTATGCAAGGCTGGCTGATGAGCACATCTACCACAGTCTAAATCATTTATTCAGACAGAAAATGACGTAGGCAGTTCCTGTACCCACTACTGACAAAAAGAGTGAGGAAATTAAACCTGGCCTTACTAAGACTAGCCAGGAAATAAAGTGTAGGATGCTTCAGAAAGAGGAACCTCAGGGCAGGACGCGCAGGAGGAAGTACGTCTGAAGAAACGTAGGTACATAAGGGGAGAAAGTCTGAACTGCAGAGAGCAGAGATGGATGTGACAGATGTCAGGAAAACTGTTTAAAGACTGCAGAACAACAACAAAGGAGAGAGAATGAGTCACAGATGTCGATAAGACAGGTTAACGAAGAAATCAAGATGTAGCAAGTGGAGCCAGTCAGATCTGAGAGGAATGAGCTCAAGATGAGAAGAGATGTAGGTCAGTTTCTGTTATAGTCAGGGGTTCTGCACAGACAACAGTTAGAATCAGGACATGGAGTTGATAATATTTTTATAATGGTCACCGGAAGTTAACACAGGAAAATGCAGAAAATCTATCCACAACACCAAAGACATAGATGATTTAGTCAAGAGCCTAAATCCTACGGCAATGTCCCACATGAGTCCAGATAAAAATCCAGAGCTCAGGACAATGCCTCCCAGGAGTCCAACTGGAGGTCCAGAGCCCACAACAAGGACTCACGCCAATCTCTTTATGGATCTGTGCCGGGAAGACCCAAGGGTCAGCAGTGGAAGCCAGAAAGTCCATGCCAGCAGGATGCTGTGCTAGTGGGATGAGGGTTCTACGCTGGTGCCGAGAAGTCACACTCACAACAAAGACCAGGGCTGTCCTGAAAGGCACCATAGCCATCCTCAGCGACACGGAGGCCCCAAGTTCCTCCGACGACAAGCACATTTGGGTACATGTAAGGAAGCAGCGTGACGAGTTTATCCTGGAGGCCAAGAAGCACACATTTTCCTCTCCAGAGCCAGAAAGCAATGTGAGGACCAAAGCTTCCCCAGAAGAACCAACAGCTCAGACAGCAACTCGTAGGAGAACCCACAATGCCTCCTTAACGCCTCAACCTCCATACCTCCCTTCTTCTCCACCATTTATCCTGGCAGTTTTCCCCAGGTGGAGCATCTTCTCTTACTGCCATGCTGATGTAATCCAGCTGGTGTTAAACTGACCACCAGTTCTTAATCCATAACAGTTTCTATCCACCAAGTGTTAGGTAAAGAGACAGGACAGGACACATGGCTTCAGAGTTAGAAATGAGGCAAGGTAATACTAACAGAGCTTCCTGGCCTAGCTTGCGGCCAGACAGCACGATTGCATTTTACTCAGAAGGAATTTCCACTGCACTGCAGCCCTCGTCTCCACTGTCTATCACCACCGTTCTCTCCCAGCTCGGAATGACTGTGGAGACCTCGGTGGACAGGCTGATTATGAAGGCGCAGTCACCTGTGTTCTGATGCCCACTCTCATCTTTGTATTTCCCTGGACTCCAGCCAACCTCAGCTGTGAGTTTGGTTACTAATTTCTGTTCCTGATATCTGACAGCTGTCACAGATGTTCCTGTAGCCCTAGCTACAGCCCCGAGTGTTTGAATGCTTGCTGTTTCTTACATCTGTTGAATGTCTTCTCCTTGACTTCTCTTTAAACTTTCCAAACCTTCTGACCATTCCTATCTCTGAGACTTCATCACTCAAATCCAGTTTTTCTCACCAGTGACCTATACTTTAATTCTATTATCCTGTATTGACTATGATCTAAAGGT
The DNA here is from genome assembly GCF_034190915.1 of Cavia porcellus. Classification (NCBI taxonomy): domain Eukaryota; kingdom Metazoa; phylum Chordata; class Mammalia; order Rodentia; family Caviidae; genus Cavia; species Cavia porcellus. The sequence goes on along the minus strand of NW_026947505.1, from coordinate 56,451,388 downwards.
AAAATGGCTCTCTGTCATACATAATTTAAAAGTCTTCCAGCTAGTGTTCAGAAATAAACGGATGTTCCCAATTGGGTTACAGGTGTAGTAAGAAATAGATGTTCTCTATGACACTTTAGTCACCTTCAGAGCTGAGCAGCCTCACTGGAGAATCCCCACCTGCTACAGTTACTATGACCTCCTACATAATGTCACAAAATGAAACCAAAAACTGGAACACACCCATCTATAGGAAAGATTACAGAGAGGATGAAGAGCAGAAAAAGTAATCAGAGAAGAAAGAACAAACCAGAAAAAGTGGTGTCAGGAAGCCCAAGAAGAGGGACATCTCAAGAAAGAGGTCAAGGCACAGTGTCAGTTGCAACACAGCAACCAAGAAGAATGAGGACTGAGAAAAGGCCACTGGGTCTGTAAGTGTGTAAGTTCATTTTTCATGTCAAGGAAACAGATTCAGAAAGGAAGTGTTGGGCTAAAGGGAGCTAGAATAAAGGTCAACTTGATGCCTGAAGAAGCAAAAAAAAGTTAAACAGTATCAAGAAATATGCCAGAAAACTTAATGCTATTTTCAACTAGTAATCACACAACTAATACAAATCATTTACATAACTGAGGCAGCTTATTAAGCCAACCGTAACTGTCAACATTTGCTTAAGTGTCTTAAAACAAAACGGGATGAGAGGCAAGAGCTTAAGATAAGTGGAAACTAATCCAATTCGCAATCAAATGGAAATGCCATGAGCCCAGAGAACATTTACATGTGGAATTTTGTTTCAAGGCCCTAAATTTAAGAAGCTAAGTACCATTGCATTCAAAAGCATGAGATGAAGAATTTCTTTTTAATGGGACATTATTATTTCATCTTCTTAAATAGAAGAAAGTAGGAACAAAGCTTTCTTAACTTACTTAGCCTCCAGAGAAACAAGTATTCCTTGCACTATAAAGATAAGCTTTGTGATGAGCAGTGCTTGCCCGGTTTCCCATCCCTACCCAGGCTTTCCTACCCAAACTATGTTTCTTGCTTCCAAAGGAGGGTTTGTTACAACAGCTTGTCCTAGCAGCTAGGTATGCCACAGTGAGACCTGCCTTTGAAGGAGAGGGATGGAGCAGAAGCAGAAGTAACAATTAAGGTGTGTTCTGTGCTTGCAGGAGCTCCCCACAGGAATGCAATCGTTATGTAATGTAAACATGTACTAATAAAGCAACAATTTTAAAAAGAAAAAATAATGACAATCAGACATACTTGCAAACTCCATCTCACTACAGAGGAATCTTTAAAGTAAACCTTACCACCCAGTTGCCTGGCACTAATGGGAGGCAGAATAATAAAGTAGACCTGAATAAGTATTTTGCATGCAGACTGAATTATGTTAAGGTCAAGTATTGGTTCCAATACTCTGTAAGACCTTGAGTAAGTTACTTAACCTCCCTCAATTTACTCTCTCATTTTTAATATCTACCTCAGAATACTATTGTTATTGCATGTAATGGGCTTTGTGCACACTTATCTGTGCTGTTTTCCACCCCCCTACCGTCCCTTAATTCATCATTAGGCTCTGCTCTCCTCAAAACCATGTTTCTGTGTGTGTCAGCCTCTTCCTGACCTGATTTCTCTCTTCTTCAGCCTCACACTGGGTGTTATGAGACTCTCCTCTCTGCCTTCCATATGCTGGCCCTTCCTGACATTTCAGTCTGAAGATCTAGTGGTAGTTGGCTTGCTGGAGAAGCTCAATATCTTGGAAAGCAGACACCAGGAAAAGAATACTTACATGATGTACATGTTGATGTCCATTCAACTAGGATTGCTCGAATGGAAGCGGTTATCCATTGATAAGCAAGGCAATTTTCAGCTACCTGAGAAACAGCCAAAAAGCAAGCAATGAAGTCTTTTATTACCTGGAAAGCAAGTCTGGTTCGCTTATATCTCCGAAGAACTGAAGTGAGTAACTAGGTAAACCTAATCAAACTTTTAAAATCCTCAACAAATTTAAGGGGGAAAATGTTTCCTGATATATATAATATTCTTCTCATTTGGCTTTGTTTTTCCCACTTTAATGCAAACTTTAAAAGGATTGATCTAAGATTTGATTACCTACAAGCACAGAAAGAAGGTTGGAACATGGCAACCGACTTTTTTCACCTTCTGATATATTATATTCATTATTGGAAGTATCATAACTGAAATTATGAAAATATAGCAAGTAAAAAAGAGTGAAGGAAAATATGTTTGGCTAGATTCTAATATGAGGCACAGCCTCAGTGAGCCCCAGTGAGCCTGCCTTTGAAGGTCTCAGAAGCAGACATGATCAAGCAAGGAAACAGTTCTCTTAAAACCTTAATAAAGCTTAAATTCTCGCTTAATAAAGAAATTTGACAATATACATTATTCGAAAAAAACCTTAAATGAGTAATAAGTAGCACAAATTGTAGTAATTAATGGAGGAGAATGTGCTTTGCATCTTATTCCCAAATGCTTAAACCCTTCTAAACCACTTCAGTACTTTAATTAAGAAATCTATTAGCGATAAACTAATACATTCTTCAATCAGATTAACACTATTCAGGACATAACCATGACTGATGGCTGTTGGGTAACACAAAGATCTTTCCTAGAGAGCATATATTGTTCTAAATTAGTCTCTTTGATCATTTAAGCAAGGTTGGGATACCATTTCAAAAAATCTATAACTATGCACTCCTACACATAAAAATAAGACAAAGAAATTTATTTTAAAAATTAAAAATGTAGGAAGAAAGTCAAAGTTAGGACAGAGTTTAGAATTTATCTCCTATTTCTTGTAGAACAGACTGAAGTCTCAAACCTGCCTTAACACACCCAATTATTGGTGGAGTTAGCCAGCGATCTACTGGTTCCTGGGCCAAGCTGGGTACGTGTCAAGTTGTTGCTGTCACATGGCTCAGGCCAATATCTGGTGGTCAGGGACTCTGCAGAGTTTGCTGCTGTAGCCTAGGAAGCCTGATGAGAAGCCATAGCTCGTCAGTTTATTCAAAATCTGCCTTTTCCTGTCCATCTGTCAGTTTAGACAGTCACTATGGCTCTCACACACATGCACCAATCAATCTACAGCAGAAACACAACAGCAAAGGTCCTCATTAAAGAAGTGTTTATGTATATTATGTAAAAATGAAATCATACAGACTATAATCAAAAAGGACACTTCCTTGCCTACTTCCCTCTGTGAGTTCTACTAGATTTTGGAGTTGCAGTTTAGTTATTGCTAAACATAAAACCATTCTGCATCTCTGCATACTTTTGCAATTACATCTTTTGATTCTGTGATATGAAAGCTGAGCCAACCAACCATCTCCAGACTGTTTCCTCCCCTTTGCTTCACCATCAGGTTTTATTTGTTATACAGTATTCTATTTAGTTCATCTTTACTTATCTCTATACCTTCAAATAACATTGCTAACTCTGCATCATTGTTCCCTAATTTTTGAATCATTTCTCTTGAGTTTCCGTTATGTTGCATGAAGCTGGAATCAGCCTTCCTCTCACTCCTCCCCCTCGCCACACATCTCCACCTCCTGGCTTCTGTCAGCTCGCTCATTACTTGGTTAGAACATTCACATTATGTTCTGCAAGTATACGCTCTGTGTTTTGTCTGTAGATTAATACTAAGAAGCGATATCTGATAAAAATAGCATTTGCAATATTATGAAGATGACTGTTTTTCACTACAGAACCAAATCATGTTACTGTACCTGCACAGAAGGAAACGTGTCCTTAACATCACTAAATCCCGAGAGAATGCTGCAAGTGTGAACATTTATTAGTAAGTCTCTCAAGTCGATAAAAATATTAGTGTCACAGCCCTCTAACAAAAGCTTTCTTTTGATAACCATCTTTATAAAGATCATTTTGCCACTTCAGTGTATTTATTTGCATGTTCATCAAGCAACTCATTACAGCCCGACTTAGTTGTAGATACATAAAGCAACATCTGGAATTTTGCTTCAATAAATAAACATTTATAACAAAAGACCTTCTCAAACAAAGGGAAGTAGCTGGTATTATAGGAAAGGCTTACAGGGGCAAGTCAAATTCTGTGTTCATAATATATTCCATTAGCCTCAGTTTCCTCATCTAAAAAAAATGATGGCAAACCCAGCTATCACATCAGCACGTAAAGATTAAGCTAGAAAAATATCTGTGAAAATGCACTGCAAATTATAAGGTGCTATGCAAATACAAGGTACTGCTGTTATTAACAAGGAGCACAGGGTGTTGCTCAAATGAAATTGAAATGCAGTACAGATGTCTAACATCAAATTATGGCCATTTGAAGATAAAAGAATCAAGATAGTAGGTACACAAATTGGTGTTACATCCCAGGGAGGAATTTAAAACTGCACGACCAGACATTAAGAAACCTGCTGCTTTCCGTAACTTATTCAATACATCAATAATGCTATGCAAGACACTGACTCCACAAGCAGCCCTGCTCCTCCGCCAATTGTCAGGGACACTCGCTGCAAGAAATATCAAATGGTTAAATGTGGGCAAAATGAAAACAAGTTTTAAAATTTTTGCATCACAAACCTAAACTTAAGTCCAAATTCATAATAAGGAATTAAAGCAGGAATCTTTTCAAGTACCCCAAAGGGGGTTTTAAAATGTCAAAGAATCTAGACTTGTTTTAACGTCTTTTAGTACTGCTCTTTGGACTGACTTCCCAAATGTTAATAAGAGCTCCTTGTATCAGCTTCAGCACATATACCAAACACAACCCCACACTGTTAACCAGCACATCATTCATATTCAAAGGACTATAGAGAACAAAGAGTCAAATTGAATGACCTTAAAAATGCAAAGGTGAGTCACAAACCTCAGCTAAAAATTGTCTGTGGCACAGGTTATCAGTATCCCATGAAGAACCACTGGGATCAAGCAAAAAGAATACCCAGGAATATTATTTTCCAACTCAGAAAAAAGTTTTAATTTAAGGGCTCTATGTCAGTGTTAAGAGTTGCTATGTTTGTGTTTGCCTTTTCTTAAGGTTAATACAGACAACCCTGGGGAAAGAAATCATTAAACTGTTTCCAGGATCTGCTGAAACCAAAATATTCCTGGGAAACATCTGCATACCAATAAGCTAGTTGCTACCCAGCGCAGGACGATGGGACTCATTAGTGCTGCAAACCTGCTGAACTCTGGTCATCTCCACTCAGATTAGGAGGATGTCTCTTTTACCCTTTATGGCAACTGGATTTTTCCTCAGCTGTTGACGAGAAGAATCTCCATCTTTATTGAGTGGATATTTCCCTCAAGTGTTGCTCTCCTTAATGGCAATTTTACCCTATTATGTGTATTTTCCAGGGAGCCCAAGAATGTTAATGAATGTCAAGCCCACATTTCTCTCAGTGGCTGGATTTCCAAATGTGGCTCGAGCAGTGGCCTGCTGCAAGCGCCCGTGCTAATCAGGCTCCATCTGCACAGGAGGCTGCTTGCAGAAACAGACAATTATTTTGCTCCGTGCAGTGCTGCTCCGGGAGGGGAGCAGCTGCAGAGAAGTAAATTCCCAGAGCTTAGGATGATTAGGGGCCCCCCAAAGTACACTTAAGTCTTTAGAATAAATTCCAAAAAAAAAGTGTTTCAGAAAAGGCATGAAAAGAAAATCTTATTCTTTGGGTCCCTTCACTTTTTATTTCAAAGCCTTTTCCATCAGAGGAAATAGTTCTCTGCACCTGACTCAGGGATGAGGACCCAGGCTTGGGGAGCTATCCTGCTGTGTACTCAGTAACAGGTGACTAGTTTTCTCTTTCAAGTAAATGAAGAAATTCTAGAACAGGAGACCACAGACAATGCCTCGTTGTTAGCACTTGAGAGTGGAGAATATTAAATATATCACCCGTGGAGTAATCATTTCTCTACTGTAGTGTGTCCAAGGGGACAAGTCATAAGTGAATTACTGATCATCATAGGAATACTGAATTTACAAACTGCCAGACTTACTCTCCAGAGGCCTCAGTTCCACAAGGGGACAAATTTATGGGACTTCAGGCACTAAAAAATTCTAGCTCAACTTATCTTTGAAATCATTTTGAATTTAAGAATATATTAAATGGTTGTGCTTCTCATGTTTCACCTCAAACATGGAAACATTTTTAGGAAGGAAAGGAACACATGTATGACATCATATAGAAGTTGTGGTGAAGGCAATTTGATAACTTTAATGGTTGGATTATCTAAGGAGCTGCCCACTTCAATAAAAGCTGACCAACAGAACACAGCAACTGTTCACAGGAAGGAATTCCTAATATACACTCCATGTGTCTGAAGGAGAAGCAAGACAAAACACCACAGTGGCCAACTTTTTGTTTCGATTTGGACATTTCTTGAAGCTGATTTTGCTTCAGATGGGGCAGTGTCTAAAAGGTCCAGGACTTGGCCTACCATTGACCAGTCAGAAATCTTCTCTGGAAAAGATGGGGAGTACCTGAAGCAGAAGAGAGAGACTGTCCTGGGTTCTTCAGCTTCCCTAGCACCGTGGACACTCTAGAAGCCTAGCTAAATCTGTGTAGAGCATGGCTTCATTTTCCATGATGCTCTACAATCCCAGTTCCCTTCACTCTAGATCTATCTCTGGGAGAGCCCCAGGCCCACAGAAACCAATTTCTGGCTATAGCAAAAAATAAGAAACCAGAGAGGTCTGCTCACACAGCTGGGTACTTGGCACTCCCAAAGAGGGACTCAATTCAGAAACATTCCATGTCAGAGAAGGACTTTCTGAATGAGTGCTTAGGAAACTGATGAAATTGGCAAGATATGTTAACATCCCCTCCAGAAGAACAAATCTGGTAGTTGCTGATAGGGAAAAGCAAATGGGGGGGGGGGGCTGCTCAGTAACTAGGGCGGAGGAGAGCTGTACGACAGCAAATGCCTATAACTTACTGGACTGAAGTAGGAATAGAAATTAACATCAATTATTCCTTCCAAAAGCCAACAAGTGGGAAAAATAATTCAGTGTGAATGTCCAGATAGAAATTATAGAAATGCTTTGCTCAAATGTATAAATTGGAAATGGGTCAAAATGTTCTGAGATGTGGAGGAAACATTATTGCTAGCAAAATAACCTCACAAAAGAAAACCCCTCCGGCCATCTGAGAATATAGATAGATGTATATATTTAACAACCTGCCAGAGAAATTTCCAGAACCCTTAGAAGTAATAAGAATAAGAGAACAAGTTAAATACTAGCTTTCTCATTGTGATCTTTATGTCATTTTGCATTCATAATAATAAAAGAAAGAAAAGTGGATGGCTGGAGATTTGAAATGGGTCTTTGGTGCAAAGAAGGTAACCAAAAGGTTCCCATAAATAATCTGTGAAGCAGAAAAGAAATACCCTTGGAAAAGCCGTAACATAACAGCACCAATATGGAGTATGGTACTTTCAAACTATTAACTAGTTTATTGAGTTTGTTTATTTGCTTACTCACCTCACAAATTCACAATTTTCTCCCTTTTGGTGCTCAAATAGCAAGACCTTGCTGCCTGTTTGCACACTGAAATGAAGTTTCCCCAGTGCCAGTTTTCTCACACATGCCTTTAGGCCTTGCTAGAAGAATAGCAGGGTTGAAAGGGAATAGCCTCCAAATTTCTTCCTACTCTTTAAGTTTTAAAACTTTAGACTCTCCAGAAACAAATGGAAAGAGAGATATTCTCATCTCTTCCAGTCTGAAACTGTCCTTCATGTCTGGGGGAAGATAAGAGAAAAGCACACAAAAATCTGTCAAAACCGATCTTTGATGGGCCCTGTTATGGGCTGAAGTCCAACCCCTTTCCCAAAAATCACATGTTAAAATCTTAACCTCCTATACCTTGGAATGTGACTATTTTTGGAGATATAATCTTAAAAAAGCAATTAAATGGTTAAGGTGAGTGTCCACCCAATAAGACTAGAGTATTTATAAAAAAAGAGAAAACTTAGACACAGTTACAGAAACACCCCATGAAGACACAGGGGGAAGGTAGACAACTTGACCAGCAAAGGAGAGAGTCCTCACAAAACTAACCCTACTGGCATCTAGATCTCAGATTTCCAGCTTCAAAAAAAAAAAAAAATAAGTTTTATTGATTAAATATTCCAACTGTGGCACTTTGGTCTTGGCAGCCCCAACAAACTAATGCAATGTTCAAAGAACAGAAAGCTGAGTCTTCTTGCTACATAGATTGTGAGCACAGACCCTAGGGTAAAAGAGACTCTTAGGCACAAGGCTTAGCTTTTCCATGACCCTACTCCTTCATCCATAAAATATGGATAATAATAGTTAGTGTCTGACCCAGAGGAATTGTTATGAGAATCTTGACTAGAAATGAGTATAAAGAACCATCCACATAGCAAAAATTCAAGGATTATTTGCTATAATTATCATTCAGGATAAAAAACCAAACCTTAAACTTTTTTGCAACTCCTTAAGGCAACTGCATTAGGTAAATGTCTGGTAAATGACTAAATGTCTCTAGGACTAAAATTTTCAACAAAAGGGAAATTAAAACACAATAATCATAAAATCAATAAGTTCACATATCTGCCTGAAAGGCAGATGTTTTGAGTCACTGACTACCTATCTGGTAAAACAGGTACAAATAAAATACAAGTCAAAGACTAAAACAAATAATGATCATACATTTAAAATGAATTTTTTTAAAAGGACTCTCATGATGACCACGTATACTGCTCATTACCTGCCTCATGTCCTCAAAATATCATACAAAATAAAGCACATCTGGGCTCAGGAACAATAAAAGTCATTATCTAGCAAATGCTACCATTTCAGAGAGGAAAATAAGAAGCAAAAGACTGCATTGTTTTTTGCATTAATATATGACATTTTCTGCCCCAGGAAAGTTCAGCGCTATGGTGTTCTTGTATCGTTTATGTTGTGTGGGTATGTATTGCCTATTTTCTACATATGCATTATGGTTGGATGTTATGGTTGAGAGTAAAGTTAATACTGAAAAAGGAGCAGTCTTACCTTATACATATTAATAAGTGCTTTCTTTGAGAAGCAATGACAGCCCTTGATACATTTTGACGAAAATGAAAGGGGGGAAAAAAACCTGGCACCACTATTAAGAACACCCCTGAGGTGATAGAGAGCCACATCTTTGATACATCAGCTCCTGGTCTCAATGCACACACTTATTAACTCACCTGTGCACCAAGAATTAGAATGAGCTCCTTCTTTCGACACATATTCTTAGCAGCGGTCCCAACAGACACCCTGGAACCAAAAGCAGGGATTCCGTGTGGGTCGTGGTGTAATTTTCTGACAGTCTCACAGTACAGTTTGTACCGACAGCAACTCTCAGCAGATTAGAGACAAACAGCATGGAAGTGATCATTAAAAAGCTCAGCAAGGCCAAAAGGGTGGAAAAAATATCTTGGCTCCAAGCAAAATGCTGTCCTTTGCTAAGAGAAGGGCATAAGGTTGTGCCTTCCAAATTATTGCCTCAAAAATACCAAATTATCTGAAATAGATACATAGGGACAATGAGTGCAACTCCAGATACCCACAGTTATGTGCCTTTTCTGTAGAGAGCCTAACAGTGTTTTGCAAACTGTCTCAAATGATGGCCACAGTAGTTAGAGAAGGAATAACACAAAGAAACACAACACAACTATGTGTCAAGAATAGTCAGACCTTAACTGTCAGACCAAAAACACAGCAGGATTTTAATTTCAAGAAGTGTTTAAAAACAAAGGATACATATTAACCTGTAATGTACATTTTTTCTCTTTTGCTATTTTCCACAACTGTATTTAGTCAAGATCTTGAAATCCAAAGAAAGTGGTACCCACAAGGATGAGAGTCAATTGCAAGAACACTGGAAAGAAAGAAGCAGCCAAGGGACCTGCTTTATCAGTTGCTGGAGCATCAGAAGTCCCAGGGCTTCAGACTGCAAAGGAACTACAGTGAGGACTGGACATCTGATTTTAGAACATTCACTTGGCTTAAGAGTCAAATTAAGAACTCCTTGTTCACCTAGTAGCACATGAGTTTCCTAAAAATTATTATTATTACTATTATTATTATCTCTACTGGTCAGTTACTGCCTCATAACCAATCATAGAAATCTCAGTGACTTTCACAACAAGACTAGAAATGCTAAAAGCATTGACACAAGCCATGAACATTACTCAAAGGAACCTTCAGAACTGCTACTCAAGAAAAGGACTATGTGATAGAAGGCATTTGAAGCCTTCGTACCTGTCCAAGAAAATGAAATTCTTCCATGATTATCAGTGTTTCTATGAGTACCTTAAGGTCAAGTGCACCAGTGAAACATGGTAAGTACGTCAGGATAAACTAGGGGGCTTTCATATGGTGTTGCTCTCAGGGAATCCTTTGGGAAAAGAGGCTACTACCTAAGAAATAAAACATCACTAGATAACACATAATCAAGTATTTATGGACAGCAAGAGTCAGAATTAAACCACTTAAATGAGCACTGCTCTTGACTCCCTTCACAATAAACTTACTCCATCTGTATGCAACACACACATAAACACAAGTATACAAATCCATGCACACTCCAAGAAAGAAGTCATAACTCCTGCCAAAGTTAAAGAAAAGAGCCTGATATCTGTACTTTGAAAAGGTATAAGGAAACCTGTATCTAATGGCTCCTACATGCCAGGTAGTTTATCTAAATCACCCTATCTCATCCTGACAACTGCATAGAAAGTCACTTTCTCATTGCTGAGGCACAATAGTTGGCATTGACAATTTAAACAAAAGACGTTTTGTTTGGCTCATGGTATCAGAAGTTTTAGTCCATGTTCAGCCTGCTTAACTCCAGAAAGAGCACAGTGGTCGAGCCCGGGTGCAGGACAGCTGTTTACTTCATGGTTGGTCAGGAAGCACAGAGCACGGGAGGATTCAGGGAAGGAGATACACCCTTCCCAGTCACACCTTCCAGTGGCCTGCCTCTTCTGGGCAAACCTTGACTCCTAAAATCGAGCCATCATTCAAAAGCCCCAACTATGAGTGCATGAGGACTTTGGGGAAATGTTACAGATCTAAACCATAACAGAGGCGGTAGAAACAAATTTTGTGTAAAGAAATGAATAACCATAGTACGAGGGCACAGAGAGATTTGCAATGCAATCCAGTTTATCCACTTTTCTGCAAGCCTTCAATAGCTGTCTTCTTAAGCCCAAGCCTTACACAGAAAGACAAGTACTGCATGACTTCACTCAAATGTGTAATTGAAAACAGTTGCTCTCACAGCGTTTGATACTCAAATAGTGTTTACCTGAGTCTAGAGGGAGTAAAGGGGAGGGAGGAATAGTGAAAGATTGATGAGTAGGTCCAAAACCTTCTGAAGTCAAGTGAGTACAGATAACAAAAATGTACAGTACATTTCAAAAAGGAGCTTGAATGTTTCCACTCTAAAGAGATCATTAAAGTTTAAAGAGATAGATATGTGCAACCACATTTAAATATTACACAATGTGTACATATATTAGAACATCCCACGGTGCAAAATAAACATGCACAATTTTAGTGTTTTTATGGGACAGTTAAAAAGTGAAATTAATTTACAAAATCATTGGTCTGGTGACACACTATTGTAAGGAATTACAAATGGTCAGGGTCACTGTTAAGTGGAGCTACATGAAGAGTGATCAAGAGCAGAAAGTACCTAAGAACAGTCAAGATCTGAGCCTAAAGCTAGAGAATAGAATAAGAAGCGGTCACCACAGGAGTAACACCACATTTCCGCACTCTGCTTTAAGGCCCCGTCCTCCACATCACTGAAAATTCGCTGGAGTTTTTAAAATACTGTATATCCCTCCACTTTATGTGAGACAGGGACTTCAGAAATTTAAACTGGACATTTAGTTGGACACTTAGACCTTATGATGCTGGATGATTTGGGTATATTTGGGGACTCCTTAAAAGTTACTCAAAACTCTTCAAGAAATCTAAAATTTCTACAATAATCTGAGAAGGCTAAAGAAAACAGTCTATATTTGACCAGTTGAGGAAACCAGATTACCTAATCTCAGACTCACCATAGTTACCCCTCACTTCTCTGTCTGCAATAAGGATTCAAGAGTATATTATTGGAGAGTATTATTGTTTGAGAGTATAAAATTAGAGTCTATATTAATATCTAGATAGCTTAAATAAAAAGATTCTTTTTCTTGAGGATTTTTAAATGTTTTTAATCATGTATAATTTAGTCACTGTAGACATCAGAGTCAAATATCAGGCTTCTAAACCTTGAAGGCAGTTGTTGGCTCATTAAAGAACCATGCAGGAGATAAAATAGCAAAAGAAATAGGTCCTGGGAACAAGAACTTTATTTTTCATTCATTTATTTTTCATCCATTTATTCTTTACCACCTTCATGGCATCACACCAAAGTTTTCATATACTAAAAAACAACTACTTGGAATAAGATGTAATCTCACCTGAAGCTTAAGATCAAGTAGGTTACCTTCACAGCACACGTTAGTTTATTCATACAATGCCATTTTCTGAGCACAAGAAGTTTCAAAGCCCTGGGCCTGAAAGTCTGACTGTCTCTAAGAGACTGTCTCCTATTATTTTTCAGACCCAGTATTCTGCAGATCTGTAATAAATTAATAAAAAGAATTAAACCATGAATATGAGGAGAGAGCAAATTTTAAAAGGGCAAAAAGTCCTGGGAAAGACAGTGACAAAGAATCCAAAGCAAGAGAAACAACATAAATATGCACAACTCATAAAATTAAAAAGTATCCCCAAAATACTCACTATAAGAAGCCTGAGGCAGATATGAACTTTCAACCTCTGGTTTTCTAAATCATTTTAAAAATTTAATTGGAGTTCCAACACATTTGAGGTTAAAAGTAGTCTTAGGAAATATTATTAAAGTCACAGATCTCTTTCAAAGCATGTTGCTTACTTATGGCAATGTGACCACCATGAAATGCGATTTGCTGAGCCCGATGCTCCAGCAGTTGTGGAGGCTGCCTGTATCTCCTCAGCTTCATGCTTCCCTACTGCTGTTCACATTTTATTTCATTGCTGTTCATTTCATTTAATTAAAGCCTGAGGCACCAAATAATCTATTTTAAAACTAATCCTATAACTAATTTATTTTAAGTAGGTATTGAATTAAATACTTACTTTTAGTCGTTCTTACTTTTTAGTATAATAAACTGTCACACAAATTACATGGTACCTGGGACTCATCACTTGACACTTATGAGCAAGATCCCAAAATTTATCAATCTCCCAAAAATGCCATTCTTGGTCACTATTTTCCAAGAATGAAACAACTGAAATGAGTGAATGTAGGCAGAACATTTTAAAATTGGTTAGATTTGTCCAAATGTTAGAAGTATTGTAAGACCATTGGTAATTATTATCATTTAACATGTTCATCTTACAATGAGAGAGACAGTGCTAAATGATTAATAAGATAGATTTTATGTATTTCACTGAGAGCAGAAAAAAAAAAAAGAAAAATAATGTCAAAATGAACTACAACTTTTAAGAGAAAGAAACCTTACAGGAGTCTTATGTTCAGATCGAGCATATGGGAAACATTCATTTTACACTAAATTTAATGTTCTATATAGTGATGATTCAGACCAATAGCTATATGTTTAGTGCTAAGAATACAGATGTTCCACCACCAGCAATGGGATTGCACACTGATAAGCCCATTGTAAATTTAAAATATAGTGAATGTACTTAGTGAACATGATTACTTAGCAACACAGTCCACTCAGAGTACAGGTTACTCACCTTTATTATTGTATGGCTGATTGGGAGCCGCAAGTTGATTCTGCTGCATTTCAAGGCATCATCTTACTACATGTTACTAGCTCAGAAAAAGATCAAAATTCTAAATTTAAAGTAGCTTCTATTGAATGAATATTATTTCTCACCACTGTAAGGTTGCAAAGTTGTAAGTTCAATACCAAAAGTCGGGACTCTGCATTATACTGATGAATGAGTTATATCATAAATATATTTAGAAAGTTTCTAAATTAAAAATGACATGAGAGGGTATTTTTAAGTCTAAGTATTTATTTCATATCAGTAATACAACATTTATTTCATACCAAGTATATATTTTTTCTTATTACTATTCAATACACTAGGAACAGAAAGCCCCAATCAAATTACAAAGAGAATCACAATCTCAAAACCTAAGCTTATCCTGCACAAAATCTTGACAATTCAAGCATAAATCAGCAAAAGAGCTGCAGCAACCTTGCTAACCATTTATACTGCTGCCAGAATCAAAGGACAATGATTTGAAGGTTACAAAGTCTATGAATACCGTTATGAAGTAATTAGATTTTGAGAAAGGCTGCAAGGAATAAAATACATACAGCACAACCAAAGAGGTAGCGAGTGATGCTGGTTTCTTTACAGACAATTTGAGAGAACTAAACTTTTTTTTTTTTTTTTTTTTTGTCTTTTTCATTTTTATCGGTACCAAGGATCGAACTCACGACCGCCTGCTTACAAGGCAGGTGCTTATGCCGCTGAGCTAAATCCCCAGCCCCAAGAACTAAACTTTTCTCATAGATATGCAAGTGAGGATGGTTGTGGGGAAGTCTAAACCTGTAAGAGGCAAAAGTCTTCCAGTCATGGGACCCTGCAACCGGCATGGGAAGAATCCAGTGACTGGCTTTTCCCCCTTAAATGGTTGAGGCAGGTGACCAGGAGCATCCCAACCAAACAGTAGGACCTTGACCAAGGCACATTCAATGGACAGGCAGGACTAGAGGGTGACAGTCCCAAACAACATTAGCAATAGGAGCCAACAGGTGGTAAGTTAGATGAATCAGCTTTGTGTTTGAAGACAGACACACAGAACAGAAGCAAGTAGGTGGGGCTGCCCACCCCCTTTTTTTTTTCTTTTTCTTATTTTTTAATCTACTTTTACTTTTATTTTTATTTTTATTTTCATTTTCTTGTCTTTTTTTCGCTTTTCTAAATGACTGGGGAGAACTCCAATCACAGAAAACTAATTCCATCCTCTAAATCCAGATACTAAATTCAGAAAATACCTTTGATTATTCCTTCATTCTTTCTTTTCTGCCCTCTTCTCTAGTTTCCCAAAGCTTATACAATCATGTCCTGCAGCCTTTCACCAACTTACTTTTTTTTTTCAGTTATATCCACTACTCTTAAATTTCTCCATGACAGAGTAAAACCACTGACCTAAGTGGAAACACTCTTTATACAAGTTCTAATTTATAATTGATTTAAGGTACAAAATTAATAGTTACCTCAGTTTGTCAGTTTCTAAACTGTGCTGACGTTATTCATATTGTAAATTATACTACTTTAGCCAGGATATCATATCTATTGTAATCAGCTGTTTTTTCTTCTGTAACAATATTGGGAATCTCTGGGCTAATAACCTCAACACAGCACAACACCAAAGGGCTGGAGACTGAGCCAAATAAATATCAACATTTGATTCTTAATTGGGAAGGTGGAATCTTGGGACAGAAACAAAAAAAGAACCTCCTACACACAGAAGATTTTCTAAAGAGCAGTCTTTTCCTTGAGAGGTCTCCATGCTAGTAATATAGGTGCCTATTACAAAAACTTACAAGGGTCAACATAGAAAACAAATTATAAACTTTTTGAAATATAAAATGATGAAACACAGGAGCAAATTACAGTCTTGGCCCTCCAGTCCACCCAGAACAAATCCAATGGACACAGAGACAGGCAAAAATGGAAGAAACACCCAAGAAATTTCTGAAATGATAGCAAGCCAAGTAAAGAACGAAATTCATAAAATCATAGAGGAAATAAGATCAGAATGATCTCTCAGGGTAAAAAGAAATGACAACCATAATGAAAGATTAGCCCTGCAAATCTGAAGTAAATATACATGAAAAATAGAGGAGCATAGGGAAATGATGAAAATCTTGAATGAACAATATAGGAAAGAAATAAAAGCATAAAACAGATTCAAACTGATACTCAGAATATCAAAAATGCCCTTGAAAGCTGGCCAAACTGCTTAAACACAACTGGAGATAAACTTTCAGACCTTGAAGACAGGATTGCAGCTAGCAATCATGCAAAGAAAGACATCTTTAAAATAACAACAGATCCGGAAACAATTCAACAGATGCAAGATAATGCAAAGAAAAACAATGTAAGATTGTTAGATGTCTGTGACATAGAAAGTGTCAACACAAATGACATAAAAAGATTATTGGCAGAAGTAATAGCAGAAAATTTCCCAAGCACAGGAACATAATCAGACACAAAGATAAATGTGCCATGCAGAACTCCAAATAGCCATAACAAAAATAAATCCACACCCAGACATATAATTATCAAAATTCCAGAAATTCAGCACAAGAACAGAATATTAGCTGTTAGAAGAAAGAAACAAATCACCTATAAAGGAAAGCACATCAGAATCATGGAAGACTTCTCCACACAAGCCAAGTCAATCAGAGTTTGGAGTAAAGTATTTCAATCCTGAAAGAAAAAGACTTCCAACTCAGATTGATACACCCTGCAAATGTGTTTTTCAAAATTAAAGGAGAAATAAGATATTTCCATGACAAAGAACAACTGAAGAAATTGATGACCACCAAATCAACCCTTCAAAGAGAACTGAAAGATAGTCTAGACAGAAATAAAAATGACCACAATTCCAAGAACAACAACAGAAAAAAATCTAGCAAGCAGGGCATATAATTAAACAGAAGTGAAGAGCAGGAAATTGACAACAGAAAAATAGTGTGACAAAGATAAGCCAATACATATCAGTTATAACACTCAATATAAATGGCCTCAATTCACCAATCAAAAGAAACAGATTGGCAGAATAGATCAAGAAATAAAATGCAGCAATATGCTGTATAAAAGAAATACAAGTAACTCACTGGAAGAAAGATAATAAATGGAACTTGAAAAACTGGCTTTCTACATACCAAAGAATAAAATTAGACCCATTTCTATCATCTTGTACTTAACTAAAGTCAAAATGAATCAAAGATCTAAATGTTAAAGGAGAGACACTAAATATACTCAAAGAGAAAGTAGGTAAAAAAAATCTTGAAGATATAGGGGTAGACTAGAGTTCAGGAACAAAATCCAAACTTCAAGAGAAATACTTCAAAGAATCAACAACTTGGACTACATCTTATTAAAAAGCTTTTACATCTCAAAAGATATCATCAACAGAGTGAAAAGATAATTCTCAGAGTTGGAAAAAATTTCAACCAATTGTCCCTCAGACAAAGAACTTCTATCTAGAACATATAAAGAATTTTTTTAAAAAACTCAGATCACCCAAATTCAAAGACCCAATTCAAAAATGGGCAAGAGAGATGAATACACATTTCTTAGATGAAGAAATACAAATGGCAAATAAATATATGAAAAAATGTTCAATGTTATTGATCATCCAAGAGATACAAATTAAAACAACACGAATGTTCCATTTGACTCCAGAAAGAATGCCTATCATCAAGAAATCAATCAACAACAAATGCTGAATGGGCTCTGGGGAAAAAAGGAGGCCTTCTTCAGTGTTGGTGCGAGTACAGACTGGTGCAAACAATGTGGAAGTCAAAATGGAGATTCCTCAAAAAACTAACATTAGAGGTCCCTTTCAACCCAGGTATTCCCCTTCTGAATATCTTCCCAAAAGAATTAAAAATGTCATAACACAGAAATACACCTCTGCAACAGTACAATTTGTAATAGCTAAGTCTTGTAAACAACAAAATGCCCATCAGCTGAAGAATAGATTAAACAAATGTTGCATTTTTATACAATTATTTTTATAGAGCCATAAACAAGGATAAACTTGAGGCTGTTGTCAATAAATGGATGCAACTGGAGGCCATATTCACAAGTGAAATAAATCAGACTCACGCATAAACATTGCATTGTCTCTCTAGTGTGAGAAACTGGAAGAGTAAATAAGGTCTAAAATGAACAACAGATATTATAAAATGAGAAGAAACTGTTTAAAAGGAGAAAGGAACTAAGATGGAAAAAAGAGGAAGGAAAGGAAGGGAAAGGGAGAAAAATGCCAAGTTATCTACACTGTTAATGTCTCCTAGTTCATTGAGAAGGAAGGTCCATGCTAATATCTATTGGAGAATCTTTATGCCCATATCTTTTAATCTGAGTAACTACTTTGAAGATGACAATCTTCAATGTATTAACTTGTTATTCTTTTATTATTGTGTTATGGCATTCTGTTTACCTTTTTTCCATAAAACAAAACAAAACCAAAAAAAAAAAAAAAATAAGCCCTCCATGTAATCCAGAGAAAAAATAAAATGATGAGCTCCACAAAATATTTAAAACTTATAGGGATGAATTTGATCTAAATAAGGGAGCAGAGGTCACTGTGGATATGGGGACAGGGTGTTTACATGCTGAAGAACTAAATAAATGTATTCTTTCTATGTAAAATGAAACTACCACAATGTTATGCATGGGAACCTAAAATATCAATATTATCTCAACATTCTGCATTTGATGTAGGACCAGCTCAACAGAATCAGTTTGATGCTATATCTACTTTCCACATATGGAATGATATGTGGCTAAGAAAAACTGTCTTAAATATTTAAGAGATATTTCATTATAAGTAATTATAATTTTTATCTTCCTTAGTTAGCAGCTGTATGCAGCAATTAAGGTTGCAGCCAGACTTTTCAGTACACTCTCACTGTCAGTGCTGTGACTGTATGAAGCATTATAGTTCCATGTTATATTCTCTGTCTTTGGACAACAACCAACATAATCTTTTTGGGAGACAATTTTTTTCTATTTATAGATTAACACAAAAAATTATATGCTTACATAGCAACTTTTTGGCAATGATTTTATTATGTGATTGAAAATGACCACTTTTTTAAAGCAACTAAATTATAAATGGTATAGTTCAAAATGAACTGCTCATCCTCATAAAAATCAAATCACTTTCAACCTACAGTATATGTAAGTCTCCCAAGGGAGAGGTAGTTGCAGATTCACGAGGAATGCGCTTTGGAATGTTGTTGTTGAAAGCATTACAGTTCTCATGATTCCACTGCACATGAGCTATAACTCTCCATCAGAACAACCAGGAAAATTCAAGTGAAACTCAGGTGTCTGAATGGTTGAAATAAAGAGAAAAGGAAATCTATAAGCTACTCGACCCTGTCAAACAAAAGCAGTTCATAATTCTGTTACTTTATAAATGCAAAAAAGTGACTAAGAACATAACTCACCTCCAAAATTCCATTTATTTAAGTTAAACAAAATCTTTTCCTTAAAAATCTTTTCTCAAAATATTTTCCTTTTAATTTTATGAGTAGCCATTATTTTTCATATTTTAACATGTTGAGATGTGTTTGGTAGTGGTTTACTAAATAACATGATTCATTTTACAGTTAAGGAATGCACATTGGTTAGAGTATATTCATGGATTTTTCTTTCCGAAGCAATTATATGTTCTTCCCTCTGCAGAAAGCACACAGAAAATCTCTCTCTTACTCAGCATTCATCTTCAAATTGACTAAGAAGGGGCTGGGGATTTAGCTCAGCGGCATAAGCACCTGCCTTGCAAGCAGGCAGTCGTGAGTTTGATCCCTGGTACCAATAAAAAGGAAAAAGACAAAAAAATAAATAAATAAACAAATTGACTAAGGATACCAGCATTTCTCAGACACACAGATCTCTGAGATTCAAATACTTGGCTCTTTTAAATTAGGTTTGTTTAGTCTATCAGTAAAAATCACTTTAGAAACTGTAAGATAAATTTTGTTTATTATAGAATTTAGTATCAGAGATGATTAATTTTTTTATTAACTTTTCTTTGAACTGTCTACCCAGAAAATTTAATGAGGACGACATGGCAGAATCATCTACAAATAAAAATAATCTTCGGTTTTATACTTAAGAAAATAAGTACAGATTATCAAAAACATAATTTAAGCCCATTATTTATCTTTGACTCTATATTATTAAATGTAGTTGCTTAGAAATTCTGATGTGAATTTATACAATAAAGATGCTCAAAATTTTGGGAGGTAAAATGATATTGTTGAATGTTGTTCAACTCTGTATCTAATACCTCAGAAGAGGGATATAGTTAAAAACAGAATTCTGTGGAGTTTGGTTTCCAGAAGCCTCAATCCAGTTAGGAGATTATACCAAATATCAAAACTAGGAAAATATTCCAGCTGAATTGGAGAAAAGAAGGAAAAGAAAAAAGAAAGGTTTTGAGGTTCTGAGAGAAAGGAAAAGATCTGAGGTGGTATGAAGGCAAAAATGATGGGTATCTTAACCAAAGACCTCCAGAAAGTGTCTGAGTACCCAAGAGCCAAACGGAAGAATGGGCATGGACAGGCCTATGCTTCCCTGCAGAGAGTACCACCTGATACCACAGCCAGGACCAGGACGATATGCTGAGACTTCACCAGAAATGTTAGGATGGCCCCTAATGAGCTTTGCCTGGTACCAGCCAGCCAGTGATTCACCCACTCTGAGAAAAATGATCACCAGCTCTTAATATCCTTTATCCCTAAGAGACAGGCATGGAGCACAAACACCTTTCAGGGTAATACAGTGCACATATGCAGAGAATGCTGAACAGGAACTGCCCTATCTACACCCTTTCTACATGTGTTCTATGAAGCCTATGTCAAAATTAGCTTACAGCAAGCATCTAAATTCTGGAGACTGTTCCTGTCTATCACTCTCATATAGGGAACGCAAGTGATAAGAAAGGTCACTGACTGAATTAAAACTTAATTTCCAGATAATTCCTTATGCACCAATGCCATATGAAGCAGTGAGATCATTAATTTTGATCCTGTGGACATTCTTGCAAATAAACCACTATAAACCATGCTGGGGACTGTCTACTGGCAGCAAAATAAAGGGTAGAAAGAAGAGCACAAGAACCCAGCTGCATCTGCACACAGTACTCCGTATTTTTCCTCATCATAGATAAATTCATTGCCTCCCTCCTCCCACCACCTTTCTTCAGGACAGCTGGTGATTCTCTACTGCATGATACATTTGCCTATATGGGCAAAAATGCCAAGGTTTTCACTAACTGAATATCTTAAGGCAGAAAATAATTGTGAGATACACTTTGCATAAAAAATAAAAATCAGCACCTCACATTTGGAATTCTGGTCTTTGGAGATTTTAACAGTCTATTCATGAGCACAGGTACTTAATTACCAAGATGGATGACATTCACACAACCAAACATATTGCACACAGTCCATTTGTCTTCTGGTGAACTTGCTCCGTGTTGAATTATTTAGTTTTCATCATTTTTGATTTTGTAAAGGTTAGATGTTAGACGCTGATACTAATATTACAGAAGATGAAGAAATCAATCTTAAAGTCATTCTGAAGCAGAATGCAAAGAGCAGTTTATCAAAGTTGCCCTAGTAAGTGTCACATTTCTTCCACCCTTAAAGTACTTGATTCAAAAATTACAAATTTATCATAACATTTACCCAAGCTGCAATATCTTTGGGAATTCTGAGGAACCTTTGTAAGTAAAGCTCAGAAATAGCCAGACCATTCATTTTGTTTATTCTCATTCATTTACTTGCTCATTTACCTGTTCATTCAGTAAATGTATATCCATCAGCCGCATGAGCCTAAAAGGTCCACAGAGGAAAAGATGCTTGAGCTGTGCATTAAAGACCAAATGGGCCCTTGCCAGGTGCCACCAGGAAAGGAGGGGAAGGATTCCAGACAGAGAGACAGGCATCTGAAAAAGGACAAAGCACAGCAGGGCCTATTGGGAAATACGATACTTCAGGATTGATGGACCTTTGAGTGCCAGGGTTGAAGACCAGAGGGAAATGTGGCTGCAAATGACAGCAGGATTCAGAGTGAAGAGCATTGTGTGCCATGTAAAGAAGTTAGTGAGATTATTGTGTCCTCAGTGGGATATGATTTGAGGCAGCTTCAACTGTTTGAAGGCTGTCTCTGGCAGTGACAAGAGATATATTTAGAATTTGACTCTCTGCAAATGGAGTAAATGCTGATTCTTCACTTCAGGCCTCATGACCACAATTTCAGGCCTAATTCTGGGTACCATCTGTGTGGGATATGACTTACCTAGTCTACTTTATACATTTTTTTAACTTGAATGTCAGCATAGGGTCCAAATGGTACAGATGCTTCCCCTTAACAAGGAATTGCTAATGTGGAATCTTTTAAAGGCAACCAAGAAAATTAATGAAGAAAACTCTGGAATAAATTATATAGAATTTATTAAACTTACTGAAAGTCTCATATTGAACATAGTGGAGCAGTAAGCAATAGACAATAAGCCTCTCTGAGAGAGAGAGATGTTCAGATGCTGGAGTACAGCACCATGAGGAAGACAAAAAGAAGGAAGAGGGTCCTCTGGACCCAGGATGAATCCGAAGTGCAAATTAAAGCCCACAGAGAAAGTGAAAAGGAAATTTCAGTAAAGAAGGAGAGGGGATTTAGCTTAGCAGCACAAGCATCTGCCTGGCAAGTTTGAGGTCATGAGTTCAATCACCAGTATCAAGGGGGGCGGTGAAGAAGGTGAAAGACAGGGGTGCCATCTCTCTGAGATGAGACTGACTGCACAAGAGTAGCTGCTTGAACCTGCAGATGCACAGTCACAGTCGCAGTGATGGAATGGCAACTCCAGAGGCCTCCACAGAGAGCCACAGTAGTAGGGAGGGGAGCAGCGGACATGGAGGACTGCAATGGTTGGCAGTGAGTACAGAGCACTTGTCTTACTGCAGGAGACAGTGATTAGCCAGGAGCCATTTTAGAGATGGGCTGTCGGAGATCGGAATCCAGAACTGTTTCTGGCTTCATCTAGCAGCTCCCAGGTGGGCTCAGACCCATGGAAATTGCTTGGACTGTGGCAAGTCTGTTGATTATTCTCTGTTCAGGCCTGTTGAGATTATCCACTATCCCACCAAAAAGCTACTGCTGGCTTGCTGAGATAGATCACCATGACTCCGGACTTTGTCTCCACAGTTGTCTACCAGTGAAATCAGAGAAAAGCTTGGCAGTGGGCTGCCTATTTTTCTTTTTCTTTTTATTTCTCCTTCATTGTTTTTATATGAGTGTGAAAGTGGTTCTTAACCTCTTTGTGGGTGTGGTTCTATTCTGTTCTTCCTTTTATCTGTTCTATGTCTTTTTCCTTCAGCCTTCTGCACCAGTTTCCTAAAGTTGCTATGGTTTCCCATCTGTCCTCCAATCTTACTTTTAAGCTTTCTCTTCTTCTATTTCTTTATTTTCTCCTTAACCCATTTTAAAGTTTAACTCCTGAGGCAAAGTTGACACATTAAGAACTTATATTGCATATAATACTCTAGTTTGTTGTACCTTTTGTGTACATTAAAAGTCTAGTTCACACAGTTAAAAGGAATAAATTATTAGCTCAGTATGTCATTTCCTAGGCTGCATTCGATGCCACTGGTATCACTATAGCCAAAACTGACATAATTATTCTAAACAGGTGTTGTTCCTGGTATTCCATGATTGAGATTGACTAAGGATCACAGAAAATACTGTGGCACAGTGCCAAAGAACTAGGGACTAGGGCAAAAAAGCAATTTCTCATTGCTAACGAACTGAAGAGGTAGGACATTCCAACAGACACAACAACCCAAAAACCAGCTATACCTGGAAGATACCTCAGACAAGCAGTCATCACTTAAAGGTCCTAAATATAAGCAATAAAGCAAACCACCACAGGCAAGTCAAAAGCATCTCCCCAGGAATTAAACTAAAAATAGAGAGTAAAGAAAATGAGAAGACTCTTACACAAAATGCAATGCCAGACATCTGGTTCACTAAAGGCAAACTCAGGAGAAAATGAGGTGGGACAATCTGAAAGTTCCCTATTAGACCTCTCTAAGAGGTAAGAACAAAGCAATTGAATAAGGTTCTGAAAAAAATGAAATCAGAAATAATGTCTCAGATAACTACCAGGACTATCAAAATACACACCATGCTTAGTGACATTAGAGCAGACACAGACCAAAAAATAGAAAGTTATGGATGTTCAGCATAGGAAAGAAATAGAATCTCTTTGAATCTGAAAGCAGATTCAAGCAGACATTCAGGAGAATAAAACTCCACTGAGTGTATTCAAAGTAGATTAAGTCAATATGAGGGCAGGATCTCAAATATTGAAGACAGGCTTGCAGTTAGTGACCAGGAAAAGAAGGACTTCTCAGAAAAAGGGACCATGAGAAATCAATCCAGCAACTGCTAGATGAGACATAGAAGAATAACTTAACATTGATTGGAGTCCATGAACAAGCAGGAGACACCACAAATGACGTTAAACAAATGCTCACAGACATCATGACAGAAAACTTCCCTGGCAGTGAAAAAGAATTTGACATACAGATAAATGAAGCTTATAAAACTCCATTAGCAATGATCAAAAAAATCTACAGCCAAGCATCTCAGGGTCAAGATTCCAAAAATTCAATGTACTTTTAGAATCCTCAAAGCTGTTAGAGAAAAGAAACAAATCACCTATAAAGGAAAGCCCATCAGAATTACAGCTCACTTTTTAGCATAAATTCTGAAGTCAAGGAGAGCTTGGATTGAAATACTCCAAATTCTAGAAGAAAACAACTTTCAATCCAGATTGATGTACCCCACAAAACTATTTTTCAAAATTTATGGAGAAATAAGATACTTCCATGACAAAGAACATGTCAGGAAATTTATGACTGCCAAACCAGCACTCCAGAATGCTCTGAAGGACATCATAGAAAGAGAAAATAAGGTCTACATCTCCATGAACCTCAACAGAAGGAATCCACCAAGGAAGACAAACAACTAGAGGGAGGTGGGAAATGGGGAGTCAGCAACCAGAAAATAACATGACAAGGATAAGTCAATACGTATCAATTATAAACATCAATTATAATGGTCTCAATTCACCTATAAAAAGACACATTCTGACAGAATGGATCAAAAAGAAAGACCCAACAATATACTGCATACAAGAAATACATTTAATTAAAAAAGAAATTACTAGAATGAAAGTTAAAGGATGGAAAACAATGCTCCATGTCACAAGAACCCAGAAAAAAGCAGGAGTAGCTATTCTGTTTACAGACAAATTGAACTTGAAGCCAAGAATGCTGAAGAGAGATAAAGAAGGTCACTACATCTTTATAAAGTGAACAATCCAAGAGGAAAAGATAACAACCATAAATAATACACAACGAATACCAGTGTACCGAACTACATAAAACAATTACTAAAACAGACATGAAAAATCAAGTAAGCCCAATTGAATTGGGAGACCTCAATACCTCACTGCCACAGAAAGACAGATCAACTGGACAAAAAAATCAATAATTAAGTATTAGAACAAAATCAAACTTTTGAACAAATAGACAGTATATGTCTAGAGAGTGGTTTACCCCATAACATCAGAATACACATTCTTCTCAGCTGCACACAGGACATTCTCCAAAATAGACCAAATACTGGCTTATAAAACATGCTTAAGTAAATGCAAAGGAATTGAAATTATCCCATGCATACTATCAGAGTACAGTACAAAGAAATTGGAAATCCATGGCAAAAGAAACCACAAGAACTTCATAAATACATGGAAATCAAATAGCACCCTACTGAACAACCAATGGGTCAGATGAAATTAAAGAAGAAATTGGCAGATTTACAGTTGAATTGTAATGATAATATAACATACTAAAACTGGTGGGACACAGTGAAAGCAATGTTAACAGGGAAACGTGTAGCAGTAAATATCCACACCAGGAACGCAGAACAAGTGCACACAAATGACTTACTAGCGAACCTCAAAATTTTGCAAAAACACAAGCAGACTAGGCCAAAAGCTCATTCAAGAGAGGAAATTCTAAAGAGCAGAGCAGAAATTAACACACTGGAGACTTAAAAATATATACAAAGAATCAATGAATTAAAGAGCTGGTTTTTAAGGATTAAATAAAATTGACAAACCTTTAGCCAACTTTATCAATAGAAGGAAAGACTCAAATCCATGCAATTAGGAATGAAAAGATGAAAGCACAATAGATTCTGCAGAAATCCAGAACATCATCTGTACCTACTTTGAAAACTCGTATTCCTAATAAGATGGAAAATACAGAAGAAATGGACAGATTCCCAGATATGTATTAATTAACAAGTTGAATCAAGAAGATATAAAAATCCTAAATAAATCAATATAAATAAATGAAATCATTAATCCTTAGTACCAATAAATAAATGAATAAATACATAAATGAAATCAAAGATGTATTTAAAATCCTACCAATAAAGAAAAGCCCAGGCCCTGACAGATTCAATGCTGAATTCTACAAGAAATTTAGAGAAAACCTAGTACCACTACTTCTCAAACTCTTTAATGGAACTGAAAAAGAAGCAATACTTACAAATTCATTTCTAGAAGCAAGCATTACCTTGATACAAAAAAGCAGATAAGGACCCAGCTAAGCAAGATAATTATAGGCCAATCTCCCTAATGAACATTGATGCAAAAACTCTCAATAACATACTGGCGAACAACCTGCAGCAAATCTTCAAGAAGATTGTATACGATGATCAAGTGGAATTCATCCCAGTGATGCAGGGATGGTTCAGCATACATAAATCCTTACGTGTAATACACCATATTAACAGAGATAAGGACAAAGGTCATAGGATCATCTCAATAGATGCAGAAAAAGCTTTTGACAAAGTCCAGTGCCCATTCATGATTAAAAAAAAAAAAAAAAAAAAAAAAAACCTTACAGAAAACTGGAATGGATGGTATTTATCTCCATCTGATAAAAACCATCTATGATAAACCAACAGCCAATATCATACTAAGTGAACAAAAATTGAAAGCTTTCACTCTAAAATCAGGAACAAGACAAGGATATTCATTGTTTCCACTCTTATTCAGCATAGTCCAAGAAACTTTAACTGGAGCAATTGGACAAGAGAAAAAAAAAAGAAGAATAAAGATAGCCTTCCTGGTAAGCTGTGCAAGCCATGCACATTCTAGGGGGGGAAAAGTCAGCAAGCTGAGAATCAAACACCATCCACTACCCCCACACTCCTTGTTAGCAACCAGATGGTTCCAAGGACAGCCTGAGTTGAAAGCAACTAAGGCACATAAAGCAACTAAATGATTGTATTGTTTGGTTGATTATGATGACCTCAGGCCAGCAATCTGAGCATCTCTTGGGAGGATGACAGTATGCAATATAGCAAATATGGGGATTTCCTTCTATCCTGTCTTCGAAGACCAATATTGTTTCCACTGTTTTGCTTTGTTCTAATTGTTTGGTTTCATGAATATTCTGTTTTGATTGGTTTTGTAGTGTTTTGTTTTTGGTTTGATTTTGCTTTACCTAATGGAATGGACAACTACTGTGAAGATAGCAAGATATACTATGGTAGCTATTATTGTTTTCCCAGTATCCTGTTCTAAAGTTCTGTACCAATTTTGCTGCACTGTCTTGATTGGCTTAGTTGTGTCTTGTTTTATTGTATTTTACTATCTTTAAAGAAAGAAAGAAAGAAAGAAAGAAAGAAAGAAAGAAAGAAAGAAAGAGAAAGAAAGAAAGAAAGAAAGAAAGAAAGAAAGAAAGAAAGAATAAACATAGGAAAGGAAGTCAAACTATTGTTATTTGCAGATGACATGATACTCTACATAGAAGACCCCAAAAACTGCACTAAAAGACTATTACATTTAATAAGATAATTCAGTAATGTTTCTGGATAGAAAGTCAGCATTCAAAAATCAATACTATTCCTATATACGAGTAACAAACTCACTGAGAGAAAAATCAGAGAAACAACAACTTTTGCAATTGTATCCCCCAAAAAAGAAATACAAAGAATCAATCTAACATAGGATGTAAAAGACCTCTATTTTGAAAACTACAGTACTTTGAAAAAGGAGATTGAAGAAGATATTAGAAAATGGAGAGATATCCCATGCTCTTGCAAAGGAAAAACGGATATATTAAAAATGGCCATACTTTCAAAACTGTTATACAGATTCAATGCAATTCCAATCAAAATTCCAATAGCTTATTTTGTAGAATTAGAGAAAACAAGGGTAAAATTCATCTGGAACCAGAAGAGATCTAGAATAGCAAAGGCAATCCTGGGCAACAAAGACAAGACAGAGCATCACAATCCCTAACTTGAAATCATACTACAAAGCTACTGTGATAAAGGAACAATGTGATACTTGGGGGGAAAAGACCCAACGATCAATGAAACAGATTATAAGATGCAGAACCCACTCCAGATGTACAAAGCCACCTTAT
The DNA here is from genome assembly GCF_034190915.1 of Cavia porcellus. Lineage (NCBI taxonomy): Eukaryota > Metazoa > Chordata > Mammalia > Rodentia > Caviidae > Cavia > Cavia porcellus. The sequence continues at coordinate 56,423,070 of NW_026947505.1, read as the reverse complement.
CTTTAACAAAGGTGCCAAACCTGTTTACTAGAAGAAAGATAGCCTCTTTAATAAATAGTGCTGGAAAAACTGGTTCTATACATGCAAAAGAACTGAACCTTATCTTTCACCATGCACCTAGTTAAAATTAAAATGGATCAAAGATCATAATATTTAAATAGAAATATTAAATCTGCTGGAATATAGAGTAGGTAAAACTCTTGAAGACTTTGGTGTAGGCAAAGGCTATGAGCAAAACCCCAGTTGCACAGGAACGATCACAAAGAATCAACCACTGGGATCTCATCCTATTGGAAAAACTTCTACACAGCGAGAGAAACCACCAAGAGAGTGAAGAGACAACTCACAATGTGGGGAGAAAAAGGTTTGCCACCCATACCTCAAGCAAAGATTATTATTAAGAAGACATAAGCTAAAAAAAAATCGGTCCTCCCATATTTAGAGACCCAATCCAAAGTGCACATTGGAGATGAATACACACTTCTCAGATGAAGAATTCAAATAGCAAATAAATATGTGAAAAAATGTTCAGCATCACTGGTCATTCAAGAGGTGCAAATTAAAACAACATTGGGATTCCACCTCCCCCAAGAAAGAATAGCTAGTATCAAGAAATCAAGCAATAACAAATGCTGGAGTGGTTGATGGGAAAAAGGAATCCTTCTCCACTGTTGGTAGGAATGAAGACTGGTGCAACCACTGTGGAAATCATTGTGGAGATTCCTCAAAATCTAGGACTGCAGGTCCCATTTGAGCCAGCTATTTTCCCTCTGGGCATCTTGCCAAAGAATTAAAAACCACAGAGATATATGTGCACTTACGTTTATAGCAAGCAGTATAATTTGTAGTAGCTAGATCTTGGAAACAACTTAAACGCCCATTGATTGAGGAACACATAAAAAAATGTGGTATTGTACACATTGGAGTACTACTTAGCTATAAAGAACAAACTAGAGTCTTTTATAAGTGAATGGACGCAACTTGAGACCATATTCATAAGTGAAATAATTAAGACACACGTGTAAATGTCATATTGTTTCACTAGTGCAAGAAGCTGAATGAAACAACATCTGTATATGTATATATGTATATAAAAAATTAGTTAAGATAGTTGTACTACTGCTTTCTCTGAGTTCACTGAAAATAAAGATTTGTGCTGGTCTTGTTCAGACAATTGATTTTAGCTGTCTTATGCTCCGGATGAATGATTTGGGGATGACAATGTGCACTGTATGTATCATTGCAATCCCCGACTGATGTGTTTTGAAATTTTGTTTTAGTTTTTTTCTTTTTTTTTTTTTTGTCTTTCTCCTTGAAACAAAATGGATTTGAAAAAATAATAATAACAAATAAAAGTCTCATAACATAAAATTTTTTTTCAAAAAAATGACCTTACTGAAGAGGCGGTAGGTATCTCACAAATCTTAACTCTCAAGTAATTCCAAAGCCAACTCCACAGCTTCCTCACTAGGGCACTGGTGAATTCTCTAGTCAAGTGAATAATCACAGGAGGGGGGAAGTTGTTCGGGCTCCCAGTGTCCAGATGAGAATCCCTCATTCTAACCTCACAGCAAGCTACATCACTGCCTCCTGTTCTTCTGTAAGGCAATGCATGACACTGCACTGCTGCTGATAGCACCAAAGTATTGTTGATCTCTCTCTAGACAGTTACTCCATGTTCTGACATTCAGATGCAAAATTTCAACTACCATTATTTTTAACACCTTAGGTACTTGTGTTACATTAATGAAGAGATCATGAAAATGTAGGAAGTAAGGGCAAATGACCCTCAACATAAAAGCTAAATAGGAAATATGCCTGCTACAAATGCAAACTCCACTCCAGTGTCCATGCTCTAGGGAGGGGTCTTAATCGAGTCTTTCTGCATTTTGAACAGAAATTCTACTCTGGGCACCAACTAAGACTGAAAGCCCTGAGTTTTATCTCTTCCCAGAGGAATGCTATCAATATCCAACCAAAACCACCCACTATTCTGTGCCCTCTTACATTTGCTTTTCAGAATAAAACTTCCTCATTCTCCATCTGTAAAACAGAGATGCCTACACCTGGCCCCACATATGAAGATGTCTGCCTCATAGTGACACCCCTGGAAGTCAACAACTTATTTTTCCATGGTCAATCTAAATAGATGTTTTGTCACCGGTAGCAGCCACAAGCCATTTTTCTGTTCAGCTCCCATCTCTAAGGATGCCCTCTAAATAGTTCACTATCAGAAAGCAGAATTAAAAGACGAATAAAATTAGGACATCGGCCCAACTAACATACAGGTTATAACTAGCACTCTACTTAGCACTATCTAAGCAAAACAGGCAAATTTGGGCAAGCAGAAAGCCTTAATCACAGATGCCAACCCTGGAGATGCATTCCATAGCAAAGCCTTTCCCCTTCATGCATGCATTAATGTGGCAGCCAGAAGAGAAGCAGAGCTTTCCTGTGGGCGGAAACCATATGCTGCTGTGTAACAGCAGATAGAAAATTCAGCTCCTCTGTCACAGCCTGCTCTGTTCAACTCTCCAGTATCCTCACTGCAGAGAAGTTCCCAGGTATGAGCTCACTGCAGACTCCTCACTTCTCTGCTCTTTATCCAAGAGCACTGCTTTTTAAGGAAGACGGGTTGCTCAGGCATGTCTCAATTCAGCTTGATGGATCCATAGAGCAGTTATTTAAACGGGCTGTTGTTCCAGGTTTGTCTGGGATGCCTATAAAAGAGATGACAGAATCACTGTCTCTCTTGAATCCCCTTTTTTTTTTTTTTTTTTTTTTTGGTCAGTTAAGAGGAGACAAGCGTTTTTTGAAAAAAATTATATATATATATATAACCAAGAATGAGTAAGTATGAAAGCTAGGTAGAGAAGGCTGTCTTCCTGACAAGCAGTCATTATTTGGAAGTGCATTCATGTCACCAGACAGGAGTTATACGCTTATGACTGAGAAATGATAGTCTTGGTGCAGTTTACTTTTCCTAGAGAAAGTGTGCTAATTAACTTGGGAGAATTTATCCGTATCTTTGATCCTAAATTCAATCCTCTCCCAACTTATTTTGCTGCAGATTAGTTTGCCTGAGGACAAGCTCCTTAACAGATTACCCTCACAAGTTTGAAAGAGAGGAATTGGGTATTAGAAGGCAGCCCTCTTTATTGAAAGTCTGATCTGACTGCTTCCTTCCCCTGAGGCTAGAGCGATTCCTCTCGACTTTACAAAGATTCAACAGAGGGTTCTTCAGATGCCGAGGACTGGGACCAAGATGTATTGTAAAAAAAAAAACCTTTTCAAGTGAAACATTCTATTTTAGTAGTGGCATGCAAGAAACCCATTTGAAAATTACTGCTTTGGGTGTTTTTTTCCTGTTTTTTTTTTCATTTGTTTGACTTTGCATCGATGGAGATCCCAATCCTTTATACTATATACTTGATATCTCTAATCTGTTTAAAATTCCTTTTAATTTTGACACAGGGTCTCACCAAATCAGTAAATTGACCAAACTGGGCTTAAACTTGATTTTCTTGCCTCAGCCTCCCACAGCACTGAGATTACAGGCTTGTGACATCGCAGCCAGGTAAGATTACATTTATTACAACACTGTCCCAGACCTGTGCTTGTGCAGCTGTATTAGGTTTCACAATCTCTGAACCTCAATTTGACACCAAACTAGGTAACAGCATGTTTTAAAAAGTTGATTCTCATAGCATTTACTGCCTTATTAAGCTTAAGATACACAAGATATGAACACAGCTAATTTTTATTTATTCACATGATCATAAAGATTTTTAATCACTTTGGAAATTTGGGGGAAAATGTCTTTTCCCCAAATTAACAAGTAAATGGGATAAAACATATTTTTTTTGACTATCCCTAACCCTCCTCAGTGTAAAAAAAAACCTGAAGGTTTAGGTCTCCATTTCCACAGCACACACAGCCATGGCCTTGAAGGCAACAGCACTAAGAATTAGGTACAATTTCTAAAAGAACACAGCAAAACAGTTTGCTAATACCAGTGGTGGAGTATTTACCTGCTTTGTGCAATCCCCTGGACTTGATCCCTATCACCAAACAGTAAATAAAAGTACAATGTAGGACTGTAGGATGATGGCATGATGGACTGAAATCCTACAACTGTCCACCTCCCTCTCCTCTGTGCTTCTGTGAATGTCCTAAAATGTCACCCATCAAATAGTGCATGACTTTAAATTAGCGAATACTTCTGGTGAAAATGATTTTTGCTAAAGGTTTTGACCAATGTGAGATTCTAGAATTATTAGGAATCACATGAAGATGATTTTTCCTTCCTATAGGATTAGGTACTTAGGACCTCAAATGTAGAATTTTGTCTATAATTTTAAGGGTTTACAAATCCCAGGTTAAGAAATGCAACTCCAGTGTCATTTGCATTAATCAGATCTTTTCTCCCAGCATAAAACATAAGCATCAAGGTCTGGGATTTAGCTCAGTGACACAAGTGCCTGCTTGGCAAACACTAGATCATGAGTTGGATCCCCGGTATCCAAAAATAAATAAATAAAAATTAAAAAATAAAACAAGCATATTAGCGGACAAAGTTTAGGGCAGGAGTGAGATTCAGGAACACTCTAGGGCCAAAAGAGAGGTGCTACCCAGAAGTGATACAGAAAATAAACTACATCCTGCATTTTTTAGAACCAACTGGGCATACATGTAACGTGCTTTTTAAAAGGTTCTGTTGTTAGCTGTGATTGTGATACTACACACCTATGACAATATTAAATGGAAGAAAAGTTTCTGGGCAGCCACACCATGAAACTTTGCAAAATAGCATTTTTAAAATTTTTCTAGTTTTTGAGCTAAATCACAATCAGAACATGACCCTATCATTGTGACCAGACAGGAAAACTGTGTGAAGTGATTGCTGTTTATGCGAATAGTCTGTTCATCTTAACAGGGGCAGATTAATTGACAGGGTAGATACAGAACACCTCACCGTCTTCATACTTCTAAATAGTTGTTTAATTGAAAAGTTAATGGTAATAGTAGCAGCACAGAGTCCTTGTTTTATCTCTGACAGGAAACTTCTGTGAGTAAAACATAATACCATGTTTGTATGCGTTAAGATGAATTACTGAAACAGTCATAAATCCTGTTCTTTCTAATTTTTTTTTATTTCCTCAGACACAAAAAGATTACATTGAAAGACATTTAAAATCAGAGAGCTTTGGAGAAACTAAAGGTTCCTGGGAAGTTATGTCCAAGAACCCACATCACAGCATTAACCCTCATCTTTAAACTCAGGTCAGTCCTGTTCTCACGTTGTCTAAAGGTACCCGAATCTTTTTCTTCTTTCTTCTTCTTCTTTTTTTTTTTTCCTTTAAAGATTTAGACTTTTGAAAGGAATTTCACATGTTCAAAGCACAGTGCACTGCAACTCTGCCAACTTGTGATACGTTCCACCTTCCCCCGGCCAGTGGAGACTGAGGACTTTTCAAGACAGAATGAGTTCGATATGTGAAGAGAAAATGAAAGAAAAATCCAGAGAGGTCCCTAGCAGCAGCTGCCCTCACTGAGAACCATCGCTGAGAATTCAGGGAAGAGGAAAATGATGTGCCACAAATAGACATTCTACAAAAGAGAAAAACCAAGACTCCTTCTGCCTTGTAAAATTCCAACCCACACTGGTTGGAAGTAAGGTCCATGGTGATAAATACAAAAGAATAAATACAGAAGGACAGAAAATTAAGAGAAATCTAAGCAAAATGGGGAGCAATTGTCACAAACTGACAAGTTCTGTTTGACTTTGGTAGCCTTTGGAAATAGAAATAGTCCAAACGTGTGGATATGCTAAGAAAAAAGGCTATCAAGACACACATGTCATGAAGGTGTCACACTGACTTAGACAGACTGTAATCTTTTTCTCTTTAAAAAAAATTGATAGAGTGGATAGTTTGATATCCACTCTGAAACTATCAATTTAACAGCCACCAAAGCACGGAGTAACGAGATGTCAGTTTTCCAGTCAGCCTTCAGGCTTGTTGAAAGTTCCCACCCATGAAAGAACTGGAAATTGAAGGAGGAAGAGATGAACGGATGATTTTTTAAAAAATACAAACAACACATATGAGGCTGGTCTTTGCAAGCAAGGAAAGTCTATGAAAAGGAATAAAAAAATCTACCATGTTCCATGCCACAATTAAAGGAGATGCTAATCAAGACTACATTTAGAGGCACGAAACTTGTGTTTCTTCCTCTCTGAGCTGAAATTGCTTTTGTCTATGTATAAATATACTTCTTACGTTTTATTTGAGATTTTGAATGATAAAATGCTATAGAATCTTTCTTTAGATAAGGAAGCTACAGGCAGGTGGTACAAAGTAGGTTAAATAGCCTCTGGAAATGCAAGAAAGGGCTCTAAAACGAACCTTGCTATTTCTGCAGATGGGCTACCCTTGGTCATCACGTAGCAAGTCTCAAGTATAGCTGGCTGGTACCGTGATTGAGCTGGGCAGTGTCAGAGCTTCTGACCTAGCTACATAATTATAACCACAATGGAATGCTCTCAAAAAGAAAGTAACAAAGAGAGACAAATCAGGTACCCAGAGAAATAGCTTGAGTGCTTGGATCATAAAACTCCTAGAAGGAGTAGGTATCTGGGTGAAAGAATATTCCAGGCAAAAGGAACAACCAATTCAAAGACCGTCAGAAGACAGAACACCTGGCCCGGTTGCAAGGGGAGAAGGGAGCGTGTTAAACTAAAGCGGAGGACAGAATCAAAGGAAAGAGAATCGCAGAAGAATCAAACTGGGAGGGGGTAGATCATGACAGGCTTTGTAAATCCTTGTCAGAACCTTAACTTTTACTCTGGATGAAATGGAAAAATTATCTTAAGGTTTTATGCAGAAGAAAGCTAAGATCTGACATACAGTTCAAAGCGTATTATTCTGGCTTGCTCTATTAAAAACCTACTTTAGAGGATAAGAGTAGAAACTGGAAATCCAATTAAGAATCTATTAAGAAATTCCAGGCTAGGAATGGTGGTGGCTCAGACTGTAGGAGGTGGTGGCCCCAAGTCTTAGGACATACCTTGGCAAAGGAGCAAAGTCAATTTGCAAAGCCACTGGGGAAAATGTCTGTGTAAGGTTTAGCATATATAGTGCCAGTGTTTGTTCCTTAGAGATTCCTCTAGCCCAAAACAGAACTTTCTTTTCTGCCTCTGCTAGTATCATGGAAGTGTCTGGAGTCTTTATTTCAGAACCTTCTAAGTGCCTAGCTCTCTGGACCTCACCGGGTGACACCGAAGGTCCTCATTCCCCTGCCCTCTTAGCCACTGCTTGCCTCTGCCCTGGCACGCTAAGTTTCACATTTATTTCAAATGACTCTTCCGCCTTCTGACGCCCTGACTTTTTCTCAGCACAGTGTTGCTCACAGTGCATTCCCTGACTCACCTTTCACTTTCTCCTCGTTTTCCCAGGTCTAGTGCTAGCAGGGATTGCATCTTAATCACACTGTGCTTCTCTCCACGGACTTCCCTGGAGCTGGCCCTTGAATTCTGTGTCTTTGCTCAGTGATCAGTCTTAGCTGGGGACACTCGCCTAGACCTGCTGATCCTGCTGCAGTGGAAGGTCAGGTCGCCAGCATTCATTAATTCTTTCTCTGCTTTCTCCCTATATGTTTCTTTGTCTGCTTTCTTTCTCTCGTCTGAGAGGTGATCTTGAATTCTTTCTCCCCTTTCTTTTTTCTTTCGTCTCCTGACAGCTTCTGTTCATTCATGTTTCCAACCTCAAAAATATATTTGTTAACCTTCATCCTGACCTTTCTTTACAAGAACTCGCCTTGCCTATTCACCCACAAGCAATTGCGAATGCAGCTAGATAAGTTAGTGTCTGCATCCAGCTCTTCTGAATACCTCTTATCAACACCAGAAGCCCTGAAAAATGAGGCAGCTCATAATGCTGCCTCTCTTCAATTAAAGGCAGATGTCCTGTCCATCAATAGTATCATTCTTATATTCCCAGAAGAGGATTAAGCATAATACAATAATATTTTATCTAGAACTTTACAATAGACAATGTCACCTTTCCAGAAAGCAGTTTCAAACTAAGAAGAATATAGAAAAATCCCTAGCAAGCCAAAATACGTCACAAACGCTGGGCATTAAAGCTGAAGTGCTTGACTTATAAGAAAGCCATGTGGTGTTTCATCATTAACCTTTGCTGCTTGTTTTTCACATAATTCTAAAGAAGGTGTCTTAGTTACTTTTTACTCATCGCTGAGACAAAATACCTCATGCCCAAAGTTGGGAAAGGAAGGGTTTATTTCTTACAGTTTTTGGAGGTTTCAGTCCATACTTAAAAGTTGGCTCCAAGGCAGAGTGGCATGGCTGGGCCATAGTTCATGGCAGCTGCAAACAGCAAGGCAGAAACTGGCAAGAGAGAGGGACACACCTTCTTCCTGCCTTTACATCACATCCTGGCTCCACCCCTAGGCCAGTGTAGCATTCACACCCCCAATCCAAATATTAAACAATGAACCAATCACAAATGCACAATGCAAAGGCATGAGGTTTAGGGGCCACTGTCATAAACTATGACAGAAGGTGATCTGATTTCCAATTTCATAGTTAGTTAGAAACATCAAATTTGAAGGAGGAACACAGAGCACCAAAAACTTAGCAGGGAAAAGACAGAGTATACAGTCTGGAAAGAAAAGCAGCTGTAAACTCTGAGAACTGTAACTGCACAGACGTGTGAAGTTTGTGAGGTACAGAGCCCCGCAACAGTGAAGCATAGCTCAGATGTGAGATACAGCGTTTCATTAACATGAATCCATGGGGAAGAGCAGAAAGAGACTAGGATGCTGGAGAACTGGGATAGCAGAGAGAGTTCCTATAGGAGGGGCCCTCATGGCTGAGAAATAACACAAAGGACTCACACTGGCTTCATTTACCCTGCAGCTGCACCTTCTATGCCCTTTCCAGGCCCAATGAACTCACACCTGATTTCAGGGTCCCGAGGTAAAAAAAAAAAAAAAATAAAACGGCCTTTAGTGGGCACAGTGTGTCTCTCACTTCATTAGGCCAGGCAGGAATAAGGGCACCAACAGTATCGTGTACTGTGATCGCCACCAAATGCTATGCTTATGTCTTCCATCACAGTCAGTACTGACTAAGAATCTACTGAGCACGGCTTCACAAGCTTCACCAAAGTGATAGCATTTGATCTTCCTGAAACCTATGTGGGAGACATTGCTATGTCTACTTTATGGAAGGAGAAACTAATGTCTACTATGACCAAAAAAAAGAGGTTAATACTGAGCTCAGTACAATATACTACCCCAAAGTACAGAAAAACACAATGCCAACTCATTTAACAGATCCCAAATTCTTTGATTGTTCCAACTTGAAATATATTTTCTTTATCCAAAATTATGTAGTTTTTAAAGTTTCCTACTATTCTGTTGTTATAAAAATGATCCAAGTCCAAACACCATCTATAGGAGTTCAGGGTAACATTATAGAATTACCAAGATTTGCTCAACACTGCTGAACTACAATTTACCTATCTCTAAGTAATTCATACATAGCTTCTTACGCATTAAGCATTCTTGATGAGAAATTTCTACAGTATGAATCTAGAATTTCCTCCCAAGGCCCATCTGTTAAAAAGATATGCCTCAGCCTGTGGCACCACTGATAAGTCTGAACCCTTTAATGGATGGGCCATAGTGGAAAGTCCCTGAGTGTGTACTCCCATAGGGATAGCAGGACTCTGGCCCTTTCCTTCTGTCTTTTTGCTACCTGGCCATCATGAGCCAAGCATGTTTTTCCACTACATAGTCATGTCTCAGCATGGTTCAAAGTAACAGGGACAACTGACCATAGATAGAAAACTTGGAAACTGTGGACCAAAGTAGACCTTTCCTCTTTTTGAGTTTTCTAGTATTTTGTTATAGTAACAGAAAGCTAACACAGGAATTCTTTTCAGAGGGTTTTCAAATGACCTAGCATGGATGAGAATGGGCATAGAAGATGGTTTATTTGCCCTGACTGGTTTAATGACCAGAGTCTGGTTTTGTTTGTATACTAATGATAGCCAAAATCAGGAAAACAGTCATGGCAGCTAAGGCAGAGTTTCAGCTTCACTGATTGGGATCTACCCTGGAGACTCGTAGAATACCCTGCTAGGTATAGCTGAGTGGACCTTGGAGGCATGGCCGTAGGATTTCTGTCTGGTCCCCTGCCTTTCCACGCGGGCACTCTTCCCCTGTTTTGTTTCCCAGTCACCCTGAACTAACCACCTTAGCTCTGCCAACCTCTTCCACAACCGTGTCTCTGCCTTAGAGACAGCCAATCGTGGACTGAAGCAGTGACTCAACTCTTCTTTTTGAATTGTGAGTGTTTGGTATTGTGTCTCAGCAGTGAGAAAGACAGCTAACACAACAGTGAAAACACCTACTTTGCACCATTATACTGTCAATTTCCCATCAAAAATATTCTTGAAAGCACTTTAATAATACCAGTTGATTGGTTGATGTAAGTACTTGGAGGGACACGGGAAAATCTGGGTGTACACAAATTTTAATGGGTTCCTGCATGTACTCCATGTATCCATATTGGAGCGTTTCCTATATTCCAGTTTAGAGGTTATGTCATTGGTGATTATCCAGTTAGTCAGTGTCTACATTGCTCTTAGCAGTCTTTTTATGTTCTTGTGCTGTAATAAATACTGCGTTCAGCCTCCTGGGAAGTTTTCTCTGGTTAAAGAAGCAATTACTCACATTTGTGCAGAGCAACTGGTTTCTTCACAATCTGACCTTAAGTCATATCTACAAAAAATAAGTTTTTGGGGGCAACAGAACAATGGCTAATGGATTCACCTTCCTGCATCATAAATCATGTCCACTTTGTTAAATACGAGAGAAGTATGGAAAACTTTCACAAAGCCTGCTGTAAAAGAGCAGTCAACACAAAGTGCTCCTGCACAATGCAGATGTTATTTCCTCTACCCACAAAACCCAGTGATGAGTCATGCATCCAATCCCATAAACCCCAAAGAAATTCTTCCTGATCCATCAAAACTGCCCATGAATGATCACTGCCACTCCTTATTTGAACATTATAATCACGAACATGGAGGGAAAAAAGAATAAAGAAATATAGCAGGGTCTGGCATCTTATATAAATACCGATTAACCCACTCAACAAATATTTATTAAGGAATTACTACACTATAAGGAATTAGATTGCAGGCCTGGGAGAAAAAGCAAAGAGATGAGCCTGTATTCGGGTAGCAGCCAGATCCCATTAGGAACACTGAAAACCTGCCAGATATTTCCACAAAACTTTTAGTATAGGAAGCTAACATGGTATAGAAAGATTTTAAATTCCCTCTAAAGGGGAAGGAACAAAAGGTTAAGAATTACAGGAAGCAATGCACCTTCAGGTTGGGAAAATATGAAGAGTTCAGAAGCCAAACGAGCTTCCTCAGAGCTGGGTTCAAATACCCGAGAAGGGGCTCTGCTTCACAAGTTCAAGCAGGTGCTAAGAGCTGGAGTCCAGCTGCCTAAGAAGACCCTGCATTGCAGCTGCTGATGCTTCTAAGAAACACCATGATGCATGCATCAGAGATACTAAAGCCTGCAGATTCAAACCAACTGTGGTCTAATAGGCTGGTGTGCTAGGATTACACCTTGAGCAACATGAAGAAAACAAGGAACAACTTCCTTTTTTTCCTCTACCCTGAAGTCGCTCCTCTTGATATCCGCAATAGAACGTAACAGGGCACAGCTAACAAAACAAATGACTGGTTACAGACCCAGTCCCAGCTTCCCAGAATGTAAAAGTGAGTTCAGTGAGAGTGAATGCTTAATAACTGGTACACATGGTTTCCATTTTCAAATCCTGTAGGGAAGATAAAACGTGCAGATACAAATTTAAAATGTGTAAGTAACGTAACAATTGTATAGAAAATGTTTAAGCCCCGATGAAGTACACATTTTTTTCCACATAGAGAAATCAGAAAGAAAAAAAGTTTTATGGAGGGATAGATTTTCATATCATCCTTGAAACGGAATAATGTTTGAATAAAATAAGAGAGGACAAAAGACACTACAGCCAGAAGATACAGTATAGCACGGTCGGATACAGGTATCATGGTCAGAAATTACAGAGAACCACAGATGGATTAGTAGGTTGGAACAATTATTGCATGGCAGTTTGATTTCAGGTTAAGTAATGTTCTTAACACTTTGAACACTTGACCTTGACCAACTGTTTGAATTCCAGCTAACAGTGTTCCAGTTTAGTGAGGAAATATGTTTATGTCTTTTGCAGAAGAACAAATCTTCAGGAGAAAGCAGATTGTAAGATCCCTCAAAAAATCACATTTGTGACTCTGTAATTCTCCATATTGCTTTGAAATGCCAAACTTTCTGGGTGCAGCCAGTACATTAAAGAGAGCTCAGTAGACTCAGTGTGATGTTTAGACAATTTGGAGTTCATTTTAAGCAGGATCTGTAGGTAGAGACTTTCCATTTAAGCCTCTGCCCAGCTGCTGTGTGTACAATGCTTTAAATGACATACCAGTTGTATAACAGAGTCACTTGTCATTCCTAAACATAAACAAAACCATCATCGGTTCCATAAGTTAAAATATTTTTCCCAATTATGGAGGTAACTGAAAATTAGCTTTATATGATATGCTATTAACTTTAAATTAACTATAAAATTGGAGGCAGCAAAGAGAGAATCCACTGGATTTTGAGTTACTCAGTTGCATCCATGCTTTACACAGTGTTGTGTATGCAAATAGGCTTGATGGTAGGGAAGAAAAAGCCCTGATTGTTTTATAGTGCAGGCTAATATCTATGATGTAAATACTCTCATCACATCCAAATGCAAACCATCAATCTGAGCATGCTGACTGAGGGATGGACGGGGGGTTGAAAAGTTAGCTTTGTGAAGCCAGTATGTGCTAGTTCCAGCACAGTGCAGGTAGATGGAGAAAGAAATGGTGACATACAATGGATTACAAGAAGCATAGTGATAAAAATTAAAATTTAAGCTGAGAGGAAAGAGATGCAAGAGCTAACAGGGTCTTGTAATCCAGTGGAAAACATGATCATGGGAGAAGAGGGGGAAAAGGGTGAGCAAAAATGACAAGTCATGTTCACCTGTCTACTGAAGTCTAGTGTGAATTATCTGATCTACTTTATGAAGAATGAGAATTTTATTCTACCATAGTTGATCCTAATAGTTCTGTGTAGACTTGGGAAAATAAATTGTATCATTTAAAACTTCTGAAGCCAAGACAAGTGAATTTTATATGAGAAATGAAGCACAGGCATAGCGACCATTATTTATTCCAGAGTTCAAATGTTTTCCCCATGACTCTGAGCAATGTCCCATTTCTTTGAATTGAGTAGGTTAATAATACAAATAAATTTAGTCTGTAGCATTTCTGAGGCATGGTGTGACTCCTATGTAGTCCATTGCTAATGGCCCTCTTCACAAGCCTTAATCTGGTATAACATTTAATCCAGCCATAAAAATGACTGCATTAAAAATTGAATTAATAATGATTAAAATTAAGTATTAACTATTCAATTAAATTTAAAAATAAATCCAGGGAGTTTTAATTTTCCTTATGGAAAAAAACAAACAGTGTTAATAAGCTTGACAAATATTTAATAAATATTTAACTCCTATTCACATCCTATATGTGGAAGAAAAAAGTTAAAATTTCATATCAGATGTTATAAAACTGTCTGTGGCTGAGCTTTTACAATGTCCTTGAGTTGAACTGGAATGCTGATGGAAAATAAACTTGTGTTTTCAATCAAAGACAAGGCATATAAACCAGAGCCAGGAGTTGGTGTACATTTTCATGAAATGGATGAGGTCTAATCATTTAACACGGTTTTGCATGGAAAGCAAAGAATTGAGGTGCTGGAAAGTTATTAGCTATGTGGCATATTCCACTCAAATATAAATGTGTGAGCACACACAGGAAGAAGTAACAGCTTCTGCTGCAGCCACAAAGATAGGAGCTTGGGACTCACTCCTGCCCTGCAGACAATGCAGCATCCCAGCCTCGCGTGTGGAGAATCATCTCATGCTTATTCTGCCACCTTGTGTGATGTACATATATTACAAGATAAACATCTTGGGATTCTTGTTCTATGAGCCCTTGACATCCTCCTCCTCTTCCTCTGCCTCCTCCTCCTCCTTTTCTTCTTCCTTCTTTCTTCTTCTTCCTAAAAAATTATATCAATACCTAAAATTTCAAGGGCCACTTTCACTGAATCATTTGTGTAGCTGAAAAGAAGTGATTTGACTTCTGAGATATCTTTATCTCAAGTGTATTCTGTCATTATGTAAGTAAGGGCAAAAAACCCATAGTCTGGTTCAATAAGGACACAAGGAAAGGACAGGCGTACTCCACCAGGGTCAGCTGACGCTCCAGGGCACCGTACAGGCAACGATGAGGCAGAGCAGGAGGACCACCATACTTACTTTCAGTCTCTGAAAAAGTGACGTGGGGTGACTGTCCCTGTTGTCCCACTTGCCTCATCAATTGTGCAGGCATCGAGGCCAGCTCCTACATATCTTTGCTATTTTACTATCTGTGCTTAGGAAGCAGGCATTTGGAACAAGAATTTCAAGTTGTGTCCCTGACTCTGCTAACTCAATATAAGAACAGGAACCTATGGGAGTTAGAGGGGCTGTGAACTGCAGAGCCTGCGGAGCTACGGCCTCACTGGATCTCCCATCCTACCCACGCTGGACAAACCTTTAGTGATAGCAGAATCATGTGTAGACAGGATATGAATAGCCTTACCTTTCTGCCCTATTTGGGCAAGGGAATCATTTTACATATATTCTGGTTCAAAAGTTCATTCGAAAGTTCAAATTTAATTCATGGCATTTCTGATTCCTATTAGCACTATCTTAAATTCTACCACACTAGAGTAATGGTTGTATAAATCACAATCCTTGGAAAACACAGTCATTTCTAATGATGTAACTTCCCCGTTAGTACTGTATATGCTGATAAAATTGCTTTTTTGATTCTATATCTAAAATCTCATTGTCAAAGAAAGCATAACATGACTGACCCTGATTAGATGTGTTCTTGAAATACAGAGGAACCTTGGCCCTGCAGAGAAAAGGCCCCCAACTCTGGCCAGCTTCAATCCTATGTTTGAATCTTGGTTCTCCCCCTCAAACGAAGCTCTCCAACTGATCTCACCTTTCAGTACATAAAGGAGAGACAGCTATAGACGTAGTGGCACACATGCATAACTCAAGCCCTATCAAAGGCTCAAGTAGAAAGACTAGGTATATGGCTCAGCGCTTTATCCTTAGGAAAAGCAGAAAAGAGAGAAAGAGGGAGGGAGGGAAAGGAAAGGAGAGGAGGCAAGGGAAGGGGAAGGAAGGCTTTATCATGGTTTGCAAGGGAAGTGATTTAAAATGAGATATATTTATAAAATTATTTTATAATAGTCACCCAAAGAGTCTAATGCGAAAGTACAGGAGATCTGTCCACACACTAGAGACCCAAAGAATCCAGCTGAGTGTCTGGATCCCAAGGCACTGTCCTGCAGGAATATAGCTGAAGACCTAGAGCCTATGGCAATGTCCTCCACAAGTCCCGCTGGAGGCCTAGAGCCCATGACTATGTCTCATACAAGTCTGTTTCAAGGATCTGTGCTGTGGTCAGTGGTGGAGGCTAAAAGTCTACCAGGGGGATGAAGGAACTGTGCCATCAGGCTGAGGGGTCTGTACTAGAGCTAGGAAATGACCCTCAAGGTAAGGACCAGAGCTCCCCCAAAGAGATCCGCAGCCATCATCATAGGCAGTGAGGACTCAAACTCCTTGGTGATGATGATGAGAACAACTGAGTTCACATTAGGAAAACCAGCATGGCAAGCTTTTCCAGGAGGATCAACAGAGTACCATCTTCACCTCCAGGTCTGTTTTGTGCTATTGGCAACAATCCTCAGATAGGTCTTCTACACCAAGAACCATAATGATTCAGTTCAGGGGGTTATACGCTGGCCATTAGTTAATATACCACATAAAGGGAAGGGAAGGGAAGGGGAGGGAGGGAAGGGGAGGGGAGGGGAAGGGAAAGAGGAAGGGAAAGAAGACAGAGACAGAGACAGAAACAGAAACTGAGAATAATGCTTACCTTAGAAGATTCTGTGAGAATCATCAGTAACATAGACGAAATGTCCAGCATATAAGAGGCACATAATTAGGTAACTACTTCTTATATTATAAGGAGCATTTAGCCAAATGTTGTTAGTAAAGGAATTGCAGAGAAAAGGAGAGAAAGAAGCCTAGTATTAATATTCCTGAGACTAAATTACTATGATATGTCTGAGAATCTAATTACTTTTCTATCAATTAAATTAGCATTACTTATTGACAAGAGTTTAACAGGATATTATGCTATTTTATATTATGTTATGTTTCATACAGCAGTGATTCACTTTATGGAATTCCTAACTTAGTATTTAGCATCATCACTGTTGAGTTTCTGTACTTTCCATAATCCTTTTTGCCAGACTTGCCTGCGGCAGAAGAAACAGAGTGGCTGCATCTCAGAAAGGATGAAGCTGCCACCAAACATGATAAATTCCTATTAGTCCCACTGAACACATGGAGGGTGCAAAAAGAGGTCTTCATAAAGAAAAGCGGCAGTGAGCCCTTTTGCATCTGCAGCAACCATGACAGCCTCAGCCGGGGCAGCTAGCTTCATCCACTTCAAGTACCAGACATCCTGAAGCCTCAGGGCCAGTGCCCACTCAGGACCAGACATCCTGAAGCCTCAGGGCCGGTGCCCACTCAGGACCAGACATCCTGAAGCCTCAGGGCCGGTGCCCACTCAGGACCAGATTCTGGACCCTCCTTAGGATTGGGGCATCCTCTGACTTCCAAATCAGGTCCTAGTACAGCTCGCAGGAGGACATGTCCTTGGCCTCCTACATCACCAAGAGAACTTCCTGAGTGTCCCAGATCACACCAGCTACACTCCTTTCTATAACCAACTAGACTTTGCACACTTGCTGTTACTATGGACCATATGGAAAAGATATCTCTTCCAACTACTGTTTTCTTAATCTCAGAATCCCAAGTAAAAATGAATTTCAGCAGCATTTTTAGAGTGTCAAGAGTTGTCATTCTTTTTTGAACTAAAAACTGCAAGGACAAGGTGAATGCTGCCTATGCCATTCTGTACCTTGGTAGTTTGACCCGCACGCACAAGAACCACGTCTCACCACTGTGCCTCAGCCTCAGAGACTGGACTGCATCCCTGTAGCTACAGTGTTCAAACAACACGTACATCTGTAGCTTGAGTGGCCAAATGAATGCGCAAACTCCTGTATTAGGCACATCATTTACCAATAATTATCAAGGGTTCAACTTTTATGCTCAAGAGAATATTCTTATTTTGCTTAATCTTCTAGAATGACATCTAGTGATCTTTTAAATAGTTTCTGCTGCCTGCTTCTATATTTGTTATCATCCTTTCTTTCCTGTCAAAAGTCCTTGTTATATTTAACTAGGATCTTAAAAGAAATTTAACATCTCCTGATCAGCATCTTTTAATTAGCATATTGAGCTTCCCTGAATGTCAGGGTAAATTGCAGTATTCACTGAAGCTACTAATACTGATAGAATTGGAAAACACTAGAATATTAAAACAACTGGTGCAAATCAAAAATCAATTTCTAGAGAACCCTTACAAGACAGGAAAACAAGAAATAATGACCAGGAAAAATTATTTCTGTTCACTTGAGAGACATGTTTGAATTCTTACGCAAAATGATTAATTTTTTTTTAGAAACCCAAGAGGCCTCAACACGGTGTGCCTACTAATTTAGCAGAGCACTTAATAACATGTGAAGTGCTGAAAACACTGCCTGAGACAAGGCAAGGAACCGCCAAACATGCTATTAAAGAAGAATTTTTTAAAACATACAAATGTTTAGGAAGATCGCAACAACCACAAAATACTTTAGCAGAAAGACGTACTAGACTCATTTTAAAAATCACAAATTTTGATTTGGTTAGTGTTTCCTGATTTAGTTGGTGCTTGTATTCCTGTGAGAAGACACCTAGCCCTGCCTGCATGTCTACCAAAACAACAACAACAAAAAATAGAATCAGAAAAAAAGGGCTTAAATTTTAAAGGATTTGTATATATAAAGTGAAGGGCTTCATAAATGTACAGATGAATCAATACTATAACAAGTCATCTAGGATGACTGAAAGATCCGTTTCTTTTTCTCTTATAAATAATTAAAGTATTATTAAATAATAAATAAATTATTATTAAATAATAATAAGTAGTGCTCCAGTCACCAGAAAGCATTTCAAATGGAAGCTCAAATTTTCTTCTTCGTTCTGCTTTTTTATAATTTTAAAAATAAAAAAAGAATAAAAACGATACAGAATCTCAAAACAAAATAATAGATTAACAAGTTAATATATTCCATATCGTTATCTTGTAGTTGCTCAGACTACAAGATGTAGGCATAAAAATGATCAAACAGTGGAAGCACAAAGCACTCTTTGATGAGCTCACAGAGATTAGTAGTGTAACTACCTATCATACATATACATATAAATAAGCCTTTCCCTTCTTTCTTCTCCCCTCTCACCCACCAGGATTGTTCTTCCCTTTTGAGCAGTTTCTTTCCCTTTCACTTTCACAATATCTATTGTATACTTTGTATCTTATTCACTTTTCAGTTTTTTATCTTAGGGAGACAATATGATGCTTTACACAAGAGAGTCTCATTTATTTCACTTATGAGTATGATCTCAAGTTGTATCCAATTTAACTATAAAACCATTGAGTTTACCCTTCTTTATAAAAATATTTCTATTGTTTAAAAATGCACCTTTTTTATCCATTCCTCGATTGATGGGCATTCGTGTTGTTTCCAAGATTTAGCTATTACAAATTGTGCTGCTATAAACATGGCTGCATATATATTGCTATGGTAAGATGTTCTCAACTCTTCTGGGAAAATCCCCAGAAGGGAAATAGCTGGACAGAATGGGATCTCCAACCTAGCTTTTTGAGGAATCTGCACAGTGATTTTCACAGTGGTTATACCAGTTGACGCTCACCAAAGTGAAGAGTTTCTTTCTCCCCAGAGCTCTGCCAGCATTTGTTATTGATTGACTTCTTGATTATAGCTGTTTATAAAACTGTTTAAAGAAAGATTATTTGTTAATATGAAAGTCTCCTTGTAACTGTGTTTACTGGTAACACAGAATTGATTGGGATGGAGAACACTTTGTAATGCTCCATAAAGATGAAAAAAACTCATGATTGATACTTGTGTGTAATCAAGCAAAAAGACCCCGAAAAGTCTGAATTCTTCCACCTTATATAGAATGATGAAATACAAAATAAAAGCACATTATCTGAGCATCAAAACAGTGTGTGTCAACTGTTTGCAGTCTCACTGTTTGAATGTCCACTTTGTATGCTTTGATACTGTGATTTGAGCAACTATCTCTAAGATGATAATATGTAATCTATTAACTGGTGATTTCTTACTGTTTTGTTTTGTTTTGTTTTGTTTTGTTTTTTTTTGTATTTCTGTATTACTTGTACCCTTACACCGCTTTGTTTTGTTTTTTTCTCTTTTTCCTTTTAAATAAAATTAAAAAAAAAAAACAGTGTGTGTACCCAGATGAAAGGCAGATTCAGAAGAATTCTATCAAACCAAACAGTCCTAATTGTGCTTTTTTTCTCCTCTTTGGTTTCTATGAGCATTTGTCTTTGCTATATCACTTCTGCATTTTTTTTTGCCTATTTCACTCTTATAAGCAAGATACCACAACAAGGTATTTTCAGAAAAGATGCTTGAGAAGGTACAATGCTGCGTTTCAAACATCTCCTGCCAGAGGAATAGAGCAGGCCAGCACAGCAGCTATACACCGTCATGCTTCTGGGTATCTCAGATGCTCGCCCTTCAGATTCAGACTAAACCTGCCAGAAAGCCTAGAAGATGGCTCTAAGCAGCAGTCATTACTGAAAAAGAATAGATTTTGTTAGACTTACAATAACGATTAGTATATTAAGCTAATTTAGGACTTGTCAAATTTGACAATGCTACTAATTTATATGGAAGTAAATGTCAATGTATATAGAAGCATAAATTCTAGAGGAGTGTTCTTAAAGCACGCAGCATCAGAATCACCTGATAAGACGGTGAAAAGCTAATTCTCAGGGTCCACACAGACCTACAGGATCAGAAATGAAAGACAGAGGCTACATTCACAAGAATTCCAGGTTAGTTCATTACCTGCAAGTGCTGAGAACCTCTATGCTAAGGCAATGATACTCCAGTGCTACAGACACTGTTGGTACTGATCTTTAGCTAGAAAAATCATAGCAAATAATTTTTCCACTTTATTTTCCTACAATGAAACATTCCAGTTCAGAAATTAGGTGTCATGAAGTACTAAAGAATAAAAGAGAAATGATTGCATAGTTGAAATGGATGGTTTTCTATGATGTAAGAAAATACAGGAAAGTTCAAAGAATGTTCACATGACTGTTAACTAATATATATGCTTATATTATTAAATATGAGCTTCTAATTCATTATAGACAATATACAGGCATCTCTGATGATAGATAAATCTTAAAGTTAAATAATCTACTGAACATTAAAATTATTTTGGAAAAAAATAATGGTATGGTCTTGTTTCTTGAGTGTATGCTCCTATCAGTTTAGCAACTGACAGAATTTAATAAGATAGAGATGAGACAGCTAACATTCCATCTGCATTACACACCGTCACTGAGCGTGGCTGATGCTGTTATCACAACCCCACTCATAATGAAAAGCTATGCATGATTCCTAAATCAAATACTGACACTAAAACCAAAACATACATGTATTGCAACGCATATAGAACATTTTCTTTAAACACAACATACTAACAGTAATGATTTATTAAAAGTAAAACTCCATTCACAGCAATCAAATAGAACTGTCTTCCTAAAAATAATTGGGGTAATAAGGAAATCAACCCATAAAATCAAAAGCAATTTTCTATGTGTTTATTATAGAATCTGAAGGCTGTGCTCAGCATGGTCTGAAGTAAAATACATAAGTTATGCAGATTAATTATAGCTTTATCCAAAACATTGGACCCAGAAGTCTTCAGATTTCAGATTTGGGAATATTTGCGTATGCATAATAAGATATCTTTGGAATGAGAGCAAAGTCTAAACCAAAAACTCATATCTTTCACATATTTCACTTATTCATACACCATATATGCACGGCCTGATGGAAACTTTATGTAGTATTTTTAGTTCACCAGCATTTCCACTGTGATTTGTTTCATGATATCTAATGTGAAACATTTCACTTGTGATGTCATATTGGTTCTTCTCTTTTGTTACTTTTCTCTTGTTGCTGGTACAAAATACCTGGCACCCTAAATGAAGAAAGGAAAGGTTTCCTTGCTTAAGTAAAGTTTGTGGTGGTTTCAGTCCATAATCTGCTGCTTCCAAGGCACAGTGGCATGGCCCTGGAGCAGCACTCGCAGGCAGCAGCCAGCAAAAGCAGTCAGACCAAAAATGAGGGGGGGTGAGTTTATTTTCCTCCTTTATATCATACACAGGCCACCCCTTACCCAGGGCCAGTGTAGCACTCACAAAATCTCTGTGCCCTCAGCTTGCACAGGATATTTACAAAGGAAGGGTCCTGGCTCCCTGCAGAGTGTCTTAGTTAACCTTCTAAACTTCTCAAGGTGACACAATGTATCAACCATGACAGTGCTCAAAAAGTTTCAAATTTTAGACCACTTCAAATTTCAGATTTTTAGATCAGCAACTGCATGGAGCAGTGAAATAAACTATATCCTCCAGAGTAGCTGTGAAATTAAAGAACAACAAAAAGTCTGAGGGAAAAACATTCTTTTTGCAAATAGCTGATTATACATAACCTGGCAAACTTCAGTAATGACCACAGGAACAGTCTGTAAACCACAGGTGTTGCACATTTGCTGGGAAGTAATTGCTCCCTGGGTCACTCTACCTAGAGAGGTTCAGCACCCAAAAGGGGAGCAAGTTCAGTGTCTGTCCTGAGCTGCACAGATGTTTGCTGCTCTCAGACCTCCATCCCTAGAGTCACCTCTTACCCCAGCCCGTACCTTGTCAGGATTCTCTTGATAGGTTGGAGACAAACACTACAGAATACAAAGGCATAGGGATAGGCCAGTGTTTCCTCCTCTTTTAATTTTTTACTTAATGTAACGTCGAGGATAGTCTCTATATCACCCGTCTGGTTTCCAGTCCTCTGTCTGTGGTGGGGGACCTTGATGATCCGAATGTTTTGGATTCTGCAGCTGTCATGACTGGTTTGTCACTAGGGTCGGACACAAACAGGTTTTGCCTACAGACTGAGCTCACAGAGAGGTATTCCAGGAAGAGTAAAATGAGAAGAGTATTTATGGACCTGCTTTCATTACTTTTCTAAGACAGGCATCAAACTCCACAGGTATTAGCCTTCCTGGAATCTTAACTTGGTCACATAGTAAAAAGTTTCCTCAAACTTACTTGAGGAGATATTTCTATCAGAGGAAAAAGCAAGCAAAATTTCCAAATATAAAGACAGTATTAGATAATAGACCACACACTCTGGAGCCAGATCCACTGAGTTCGCGTTTTCTCTCTCTGTTCCTTGGTTTCCACATCTGCACAGGGAAAACAATATGTATGTTACATGTTTTTTCAAGATTTATTCGATTAGCATCACCAAATGTTTCATGGGATGCTTGGAAAATAGAAATTACTAATCTTTGTTAAATGAATGCAAAGTTGATAAAACAGACACTATATAGGTCATATCATTCCCCCTCTACATATACCAATAAGTTATTATTTTAGAAACAGCTCAGTGATTTCAGTATATATTGCTTCTAAACAATCTTCTTTAACTATTAGACTTAGCAAATAAAAGAAAAAGTGTATTACATGACAGAGATACAATTTTCAAGCTTATTTCAGAGAACTTTCCTGCAATCATCAATAGGCCAGTTTATTTAGATACATATGATAATAATATATATTAAACTTTATTGAATCCATGGATCTAGTTACAGTCATATCTATGGTCATGTGTTCTTATTGGTTAAAAAATAAAAAGGAAAAATAAACTAAAATATCAAGAAATTAATATTTAAGAAAACCAAGTCAATATTCCTTCAGTAATTAGAAATGATCTAGCAATAAAATTAAAAATTAAAAACAATAATAGAATTAATAAATTCAAATAGATCTTATAAAGGGAGGCAGAAGCTCTTATTACTCTTTCAGTTTTTTTTTTACACTAAGGTGACAATACGATACTTACACACATGAATTTGACTTATCTCACTAGCATGGCCTCAAGTTGTCTCCATTTACCTAAAAAAGCCTCAAGTTTATCCTTCTAAGGTAATAATGGTAATATACAATATATGAACTAGGGTTAACTTTCTACTTTTTTGAAACTCTGTAGTATTTCTATCCTTTGTTTTGTTTTGTTTTGTTTTGCTCTTTAAAATAAAAAAAAAAGTAAAAAGAGACAGAAGAAACCAATAAAAACAAATGAGAACATAAAAGACAATTATGGACAATGTTTGAAAATCATAAAATATAGTACAAATAATGAAAAGAAAATAAGTAACCTTAACAAGATAGAAAATTTTTTGGAAAAAATATTATCAAATTTGATGACAACAAAAAGAAACTTTATACAAGAAAATTATTGATAGACATTGAAGAACATTCCATGTAATAAGCTTCAGCACGTTAACCAGCTAAATATTTCAAATGGTCAAGGAAAATACAATTCCTATGTTGGATACAGTTATTATATTGAGCAAAAGATAGACAAACCTATCTTTTGATGAGAGCCCCTAAAACTCCTCAGTTTTTAGGAAATACATATCCTTGCTACCAAAACCTAACAAAGTTAACCCAAGAGTGAAAACTGTAGACAAATGTCATTTATGAACAGAAATGCCAAAACCCTAAGTACTGTAAAATATTAGGAGAGTGTATTCATACTGTATTTAAAAAATAGTGCACTAATTTCAGGTAGGTTTTATCCCAGGATTTTTGAAAGTATTCAATACCGAGAAACTTTCACTAGATCTACATTAGTGGGCTAAATACCAAAAACTAAATCATTCAATGAAATTTAAGAGACATTTACTGTTCACTCCTGTTAATGTAGTTATATTAGTTTTTTTTTTTTCAAAAAAGAAATCAGCTCATAAATTGAAAAAGGAATAAAGGCATTATAATCCTTGAGAGCAAACTGCAGAGAAAGTAAATACATGAGATGAGTTTAATACAAATTATATTCCTTTCACTAGTCCTTGTATGTACTTTTCACACTTATGAACTAAATACATGATGATTAGATTAAAGTATATCTTTAGCTCTTTATGTTTAGCTCTTTGCTAACTGAATGCGCACAAACAACTTGGAACAAGAAACAAACACACACACAAAAAAACCATATCTGATTGAAATTACAAGGGAGATAGGAAAAATACAGAATCTATTTTTAAATTTGGTTTCAGTATTGCATTGTATTGATTTTATAATGTTCAGAGCAGCTAAATGCAACAAACACATAATATGCTGCACAATATACTGTGTGAAGTCACTTTGGTCATCACCTAAATTTCAGAAAAGAGGTAGGGGACATAGAGACACTATCAAAGAAAATTGATTTTTTACAGCTAATAACCTGTGCTTGGTGGCAGAACGTGGTATCAAAATCACCATTCTGTGTTCAGATAATTTCCCAGCCTTCCTGCTGTTCCTCCAACACTCGCACAGCTCTCCGTCTGCTGCCGGCCACCTCCTGCGCCTAGACACTCTGATGACCACACAAGTCGGGTTCAAACTATGACCCAGTAATTTGTGTGGCATCTTTGATCCTCAGCTCTGTTTCCACTGTGATACAAAGATTAAAGTCTCAGGAAGGGAAAAGTGATGACATACCTTTCAGGGAAATTGAATTTTTCCTCCTAGAGGTGAGAACACTTAAGAGGACACTTTATCCCCAATACAACATTTCCCCTACTTTAGGAAAACAGTTTGGCTAGGAATTCAACTCCCAGCTTTCCTCTCTAGCAAAGCTATTTATTACTATGTGAACCTTCTGTTGGGGGTAGATAAAAATGCCCAACACCATTAAACACTAGAGAACAATCTTATCTGGATTAATCCTCCACAACTGCTAAGAAACATTTGAGGCACAGGCAGATGTTGGAGTCCCCTTGAGGAGGAATAACCTCAGATACCCACAGGGCAGGGAGTGCTCTGAGAGGAGCCAAGTGAAATTGCCCGTAAGGTGTTTACATTGCTTCCAATCTTTTATTTAATGTTTCATTCATTAACAGTCACTGAGCAGTGCTGGTCAAGCAGAGACAGAGGAACAGAACAGTAAGAGGCAGCTCACACGACAGGGTTGTGGGTGGAGTGCCATTTATATGGAGCACCGAATCCCAATCCTTGGTAAAGAAAGACCAAGAAGTGTGAGAGGTCCGGGGTAGAGCTCAGTGGTGCAAGCGCCTGCCTGGCAAGCACAAGGTCCTGAGTTTGATTCCTAGCACAAAAAAAAAGAAGAAAAAAATGACAGTCCAAAATCATATTTCAACAATCCTTTTTACTTTGTCTTTCAAAACCAAATGATCGGGCTGGGGATTTAGCTCAGCGGCATAAGCACAGCCTTGCAAGCACGCAGCTGTGAGTTCGATCCCTGGTACCAAAAAAAAAAAAAGAAAGATCCAATAAATTTAACAATGAACCAATTTGATGCTCAAAACTGGACAAGGCAGTGGAGAAAAAAAAATAATGAGCTTACGTAATGCGATCACTTCATGAGTTTCAGATTTTGGTGTATAAATGAAATGAAATTTAGACTAAGTGTCAAAAGAAAAACAGAAGCTATGGATTAGACTGAAGCCAAAAAGATCTTTTAATTTACTTCATGAAGATTCAGTCTTATCAAAGGAAATTAGCCTGTGATTGTCAATAGGAGTAGAAGTGTTCTGATAAAAAGTAATAATCAAATTTATTAGTGGAAAGTAGCAATTATAAACTTCTCAATTCATTAATATTTATTCAAGTAACTTTTGAATAATCATTGTTTTTAATTTCCCCTCAATGGTCTTTACATCCGCTTTTTCCTGTTTCTTCCTTCCTCTCTGATTGCTGCGCCTTCCCTGGACTCCCTCCTCCACCTCTAGACCAAGACTTCCACCATTGAGCTGATATCTCCCAGGTTTGCTCTGATCTAAGCAGCTTTCAGCAAGAATAAGGTACAAACGACAAATACAGAGTCCTCCCAGGAGGTTTCTGTGCCAGTGAGAGTGGAGGGTCACCATGACAGGCTTCCTAATCCTCCTAGGGCTTTGATGAAGCACATTTGCAGGTGTGCCTGGGACTTGGCCTTGTTGTCCAGGTCTGCCCCTTGCCCTTCCTCTCTGACTCTGCTTCCCGGCCTCCATGAACTAAGTAATTTTACTGCACTGTGCCCTTCCACTGTGGCAGTCTTGTCTTGGACTGAATCCTCTGAAACTCTGAGACAAATTAAACCTCCTCCTTTAAGTGGTGGGTGTCAGGTTTCACATCTCAGTGACAAGAACTCCATATAACACAGTATTCACACCTCAAAGTTCTATCAGCACAGTACATCTGTCAAGACCAGTGAGTTTCAGAAGTGGCCACACTAAAGCATGTTAGTTCGTAAATCTCATGAATAGCTGTCATTTAAAAATACTCTCTGAAGTCAGATTATTCTGTCCCATGTTGGGCGCAGGCGCTCAACATACCATACCCCACCCGGGACAAAGGACCACGTCAGCTTCCACAATACACCATGTCCCATCCCAACCCTGCCTCCTCGTGGCAGCCTGTGATTGGTCACTGCCGAATATATAAGCCAGAGCCCGCGACAATAAAGCAGCAGTTCCTGTTATCAATAAGAGCGTCCTCTGTCTCATTGGAGGGGCTGCGCCAGTCAGTCCCATAGCCAGCACACAAGCTTTGTGGTTTTTTCATCATGATCAACTTCTGGTAAAAACTATAATCCCAAACTTAGCTAAGTGTGTAACAGACAGAATCAGAATGCCCTCAGGACTCTACATCTCTTTAACCGTGTTTATCTTATTTATTCATTCATGTTAACTTTATTTTTAAATTAATCTTAAAACCACTTGGTTCCAAACTAACTCCAAATTCAAATAGAGAATAAAGACCACAGATTCTCAGTTTCTGTAGGTGTTTTGTTTTGTTGTCAGAACAGCTAGCACTGAAAATTACATTGTTCTTTTTTTTTTTTTTTTAATTTAAAACCCCAGCGCAACTCACACTAAGGAAAAGAAACTATTAGTACTCAGGTAACCAGAAGTCACATTTGCAATCAACAGAAAAAGCAAATTACTATCATTTGCTCCATCAAATCTAGCTTAATAGAATTTTCCAATATATAAATTAAAGATCATGAAAAGCAAAGACTAAAAGTGATATAGATAGATGTGCTTCAAGATCTGTGATCTGGTAACTCTGCTCCAGAGAATTAGGAAAATTTAAGGGAAGCACCAGGAATAGGGGTCCAGTTATTTATAATATAGCCCTGGATGCTGCTATGGCTATATTGAAAGCATTCTGCTGATGACTTATAATCTGGATTAAGATTATAATTTGGGAATATTTCAAAATTATTTCAAAAAGTAAATGATGACTTTCATGAGTATAGAATGGCAGTGAAGAGCATAAAATAGAATCTCATTGCTAAACCAAGAACGTATTGGCCCAGCAAGAATGACCCCACACACCTCTTAAGAGACTCCGGGGTGATTATTTAGGATTCTACACTTGGAAGGGAAGGATGATGGATAACTCTGCCTGCAAACCTTGTAGTCAGAGTTGCTCAATTAGGACATTCTAGGTAATTGATCCAAGACAGAGATATTTAATCTTGGGCAGCAATAATATCAACGTGGGAGATAAAGGAAGGAGGCCTCTATTCTAGTTCTTTGTTCAAAACTGCATTACATCAATGATAGAATACAGCTTCATTCATTCATTTCTACGAAGAGAAGATAAATAAATGTTGCCTTTTCTCATTTAAGAAAAAATGAAATAGAGTCTATAGATTTTCTTCAGAAGGATTTCTTATTTCTCTTTTTCCTTTGGTCATGCTGAGAGCAGTCATCAGTGGGAATCCCACTTCTCTGAGTGGACATGAAAGACCCCCTCAGGCAAAAGAGGTGCTTCTAATTGAGAAGTGTGTCAAATACAAATTAGGGATATAGTTCATTTAGGAGTAGAACACTTGTCCAACAGCAATAGGTCATTTGATCCTCACCACTAAAACAAAACAAACCAACCAACAAACAAAATGCCTTGTTATGATTTGTGTCCAGATGTTCCCCCCCAAAGCCTCAAGTTTGTGATGGACTCATAGTGTAATGCTGGGACTCAGGTTGGGTGATTTCTGGATCATTACATGGATTGGATTGTCACTGCCCTAATCCCAGCAGTCTGGGTAAAATAAAGGAGGCAGAAAGAGACTTGTATCTCTTCATTTGCTCTCTCTTGTTGCTTTTGCTATCTTCTGCCTGCCATGAATTGCTCTCCTCCATGAAGAGTAAGCCACCTGGCCTTAGAGCCAGTTGATTATGGACTGAAACCTCTACAAACTGTGCACTAACCAAACCTTTCCTCCTTTAAACTTTGGTGTCAGGTATTTTGTTCCAGAAATGAGAGAAAGATAACTAAGACATCCCTTATCTCCAATACTCTAAATAGGATGCAAAGCATGTCTGTGGCTTAAATAGGAAACCATGTCAGAAAGATGGTTGCCACGAAGTCATTATAAAGTTCTCTGGGGAGAAGGAAGAGAAGAGGAAAAGAAAGAGGAAGGATAAGGAGGAGAAAGAAGAGGAGGAAAGAAAAGGGAGGGAGAGAGACAGGGAGGGAGAGACAGAGAAGAAAAGAACAGAAAAGAAAGTCAGATCCAGGGCTCACCCTCCAAAGATGCAAATCAGGGCACTATTTCATGCTGTACGTGTACCATGTGTTACAGTAACATGTCTCTACAGTGTAGCTCCAAGAAAGACAGAGTAACCACTCCCATTTTTAAAAGTCAATCCAAATGCAGAAATATGGTTATACTTTTGAAACATATGTGAAAGTTGTGAGAACCAAAATGGAGTCACTTGTGAGGTCAACATGTTACAAAGGTTGGGTTATTAAGTCATTGCTGACTGCAGGAATCACAAACTTGCCCAAATGCCACTGAAATCTTACACCAAAAGCACTTTAAAAAGACATTTCACTGGACACCAGCCTTGTGGCCAGGACTACTATTATAAAATACTTGATGCAATTGGCTTTATTTTTGTCTTTACAGACTTCTTGCCTCAATATTTTTGTTTTGTTTTGTTTTGTTTTGTTTTGTCTTTTTCCTTTTTAATCGGTACCGGGGATCGAAGCCTCAATATTTTTTAATATGCTCTTAGTTTACTAAGGCATGCATATTCCTGTCATCCTCTGCTGTTCCCAAATAATATCATTACCGTCTGAAGAGTAAGTTGGTTTTTTTTCCTTGAGACTAACATAATAAACTATAAATAATGACAGCTAAATGTGCACGAAATTCTTTTATAATGAATTTTAAAAGTTTTTAAAAACTTTTTAAGGTGATTATTAATCTAATCCCTTAGTTACCACAAAGGTATGTAAGGTAGAAAAATTACCTTTATGAGTTTTGTCCACCTAAAGTTTAAAAATATTAGTGAAGGCAGTGCTTCCCAAATAATGGTATTTATAAGACTCTTTTGAGCATGTGTGTAGATATATGTGCAATAAATTCTAACATGACAGACTGGAGTGGAACCTAGAAATATGCATTTTGGTGACTGCCCAACTGTCTCTGATGTACATGGCGGGTATCATACTTTAAAAACATTCACCGGGTATATAAGATTGACAAGATAATGTTCGCCCTAATTACTCTTAGAGTCTGCAGACTGTTTCAGCTATAGAGAAGCCAACTAACTTAATCAACATTGGTTGAATTTAATTAATTAACCTGGTGAAAACAAGGGGGAAGCTAACGTACAGTACCTGGGAAATGCAATCAGAGTTAACAGTCAAGGAAGCCCAAGTCATTAAAACCTGAAATTTGATTTCAGACCCTCCCTTCTCTTTTCCACTTCAAATTGTCTAGCTCTTTTGAAAGAACAGCATGTATATAAACTGTTTTATCAGCGCCTACAACTGGGGCAAATTATTACTTAGTCACTAACTTGGAGTTCCCACGCTCTGCGGGGCTGGAGAGGAGCCACCAAATCACCGCTACACCAAGGTCAGAGGCAGCTGCTTCTTCCTGCTGCAGCCAGCCCCTCCCGTGCTCAAGGTGAGACAGGGTTCTCTTCTCTCCTTTGCTTGGCAGTGTCTTGCTGTACTGTAACACCTTCTTGTTACTGTCCTTTGCTTCCTGCTTTTCAAGCAATTTGAAAATATGTCTTCTGCACCTAGGAGTCAGGAGAAAACTTGGATGGTCCATGCTTGGCATTCCATGGTCCTAAAAGCTCCCTTTCCACTTCTAAAGGCAGGAGTAGAAAGTGCAAGAAATGTGTGCCACCATTCAGGAGCTCCTGCTCTCTGCACCAGCTTATTCCTTGCCGTATCTGCAGCCTTGCGTTTCTCCCACATGCCTGTGTGGACACTCATGGTTCAGGGACCCTGCTCTTCTTCGCATTAGCTCTAATGCAAAAGAGATTTGTACCCTGAGGACATAGTGGACCTGAAGACAGAAGCCCGCTAAATGCCTGAAGCAAACTGGTACCTGCCCAAGAAACCTCTCAGTGGACGGAATCAGACAGCCCTGTGTTTCCAGTCAGAGTCCCTCTGCCTTCTTAAACTGCAGATTCTGGTGGAATCTCAGCAGCCAAGCTTATCTGGAAGCTCTTGACATTTATCTTCATGGAATAAAAAGAAATATAAGTTAAACTTCAAACTTCATTAACCATCTCTCCGGGGCAGGTTACCGGCCATGAATATATTATAGTATATAATAGTAGCATATATTATAGTAACTTTTTTGATTTCCTATTCACTTGATTTGAAGTCCTGTAATACTCCCACTATCTTGTTTTGACTAATTAGACTCTGTTCCACTCTGTATGATAATATTAAGTATCAGAGTATAGGTAACTACTTTGAAGGCAGTAAGATTCACATTGATGCCCATTCTGGTTTGACTATTATCCTCTTTTGAGGTTCTATAATATTTATAATGTTTAGGTTTTATTGGTCTTATTCTCTACTATTTTGTTCAACTTTATAATACCTAATGAGATAGACAATTCTTAAGGAAGCAAGAGGCATTACGGTAACCATTGTTGATAACTTTGTACTCTGTTTTTACACCATGTGCTATGTCTATCCTTGGTTTTGATTGACAGCTTTGTTTTATCATGTTTGATTTTATTCTCTTCCAAAAAAAAAAAAAAAACTAATAAGATCTAAGGGAGCAGTAAAACCCAAAATGTGTAAATTTTGTTGTAATAAAGAGAGGAAAAAAAAAAAAAGTGCCCTAAAGGATACAACAGCAAGCGTGTTTAGGTGTGTTAAATAGAAGACCATATTAATATTTTTGTTTGGATCATTGAACACAACTATTTTCAGTCTCACTGTTTGAATGTTCACTTTGTATGCTTTGATCCTGTGACCCGAATCACCGTTTCAAAAATGATAGTGTGTAATCTATTAACTGGTGATATCTATTTTTTTTGTAGTTCTGTATTACTTGTACCTTTACACTGTTTTGTTTTTTTCTGTCTTTTTCTCTTTTTCCTTTTAAATAAAAAAAAAGAATTTCAAAAAAGAAAAGACAGAAAAAGAAAAACAAAACGTGATATACTTGCATAGCAGCTCTTAGTTTTTTTCAGAAACTTCACATCAATTATGCTTCTCAGGGCAATTACATCACTCTCTGCCTTGTATTATTTTTTAGGTATTAAAAGGCACTCATAGTGATTTTTGTAGGAAATTGAATAGACCAACCTACTACGTGTTTTCTGGTAATGTTTTTCTTGTTTAAAAACTATATTTAACAGACAGTCTTTTTGGTTTGTGCAGATCAGTACAGCAACAACCCTCCTTTTCCACAGTGACCAACACTGAGTTTCTAGCTCCTGGTTTCACCCCCTGTCGTACAGACAGCCTTTGTCTTCTCAGCCCAGCTTCCTGGCTGCCCCTCAAGTCCACTTGGTCTTTAAAGCTCCTACTAACTTTTAGCAATATAGTCTTACTTCAAGCTTTTTCTCTGTCATAGATAATGACGTTGTTTGATTTTGACAGTGATGGAAAAATGCACAAACCTAGAAAGAAAAAGAATTGAATAACCCAGACTCAGAGCATAACGCATGTGCCATCCAACTATGGCACCAGATAAATTAAATGCATGGTGAAGCAGCTGTTACACCCATTTCATGAGCAAGAAGCTACAAAGAGGAGGGTAAATGACTTGCCCTACTTCATACTGACAGTAACTGAAAAATGGAAACTCAAAAATAGTCTGTTTGATAACAATGTCAGGAATTTTTTACCATTACGGACTCCCTCATGTGAATTGACAGGAACTCTCTTTTCCAAGAAATCTTTTATTAGACCTGGCATTGCTAAACGAGAAAAAAAATACATAAAATATTTGGCAAATTTATTTTTTGTTCATTTCTTTTTACTATGGCCACTATTACCACTGTTACTGTTGTTGCTGTTTATACATATCTCAATCACTCAAATGTTGGTAATGTTTTTTTTAATTTCGTGTATCATAAGCAATAATATTAAATGAGATACTCTTACAGTACAATTGAATGTGCCTATGCAAACACTTCAGTGAATAGCAGTTCTGTTATCTCTCAACAGTAACAACTTTAATATTATCTCTTAATATTAAACTGACTTATAAGGTATGACCAAAAATACAGTGAGTGCTTAAATTTTACAAAATTTATTACAGTGAAAGATACATTGCCATTAACTCCTCTCAAAATATTCCCTCTTGGGGTTGGGGATTTAGCTCAGTGGCATAAGCACCTGCCTGGCAAGCACAAGGTCATGAGTTCAATCCCCAGTACACACACAAAAAAATTCCTTCTGATTTCAAATACACTTATTTCATTATTCTGGTTATTTTCTGATAAGATCCTGAACCAGTTCTGGAGGTGCACTTTTGTATCTTTAGCTGTTCTGTGGTTGCTACCTGAAAGTCATGAATCAGCACTTCAAACTATCTACCTGTCATGGTCATTTTGATTTTGGGAAAGAGTTAAAATGCACATAGTGGCACAATTGATAAATAATGTGGCTAAGTACACATCCTAAAATTTTTGTGAGCCACCTTTCTGTTGGATGGCACTCAGCAGCAATCACTGAATTTTTTTCATCACACCTAGTAAGGGTACTCATGATCAAGGACTTCTACAACTGCTTCAGAAAATGACAAAAATGTTGAGATAAATGTGCCCAAAGCGAGGAAAAGTATTTGCAATATTTTTAAATTTCAACACACTGCATTTTTTTATCAACCCTTGCAAAATGCACCTATCTTTATAGAAAGCATTTGCCATTTGATTTTGACATTTTTATTACATGCATTTTATTGTGATGGTTGTTAGTTTCCATATCCACCTTACCCTCACTCAAGTGTCTAGACAATGTTTGATACATAGCAGAAGTTTATTTTATTTGATTTTGGCTATATTAGAGATACACTGATTCTCTAAAATCCATTCAGGAGGAAAATAATCCATCCAGTGAGCTGTTAATATGTTAAACTGTCAATTAAGGGCATGACCATCCATAACAGCAACTATTAAGTAATACTACATCATTTATCTTTAAATCTATAAAACATATCTCTTGGCAGACTTGAGCAGCTCAAAGCATCTGTAATATGAGTGAATAGGTCAATAATCCATACATTAAATGGTTGCTAAGTACTAAAACGCTTTGAAATGATAGGACATTAGCAATAAATCAGTTTCATTTAGAGATATAAAATTCACTTCCAAATAGCCTCTAGGTATAAATGTCTATGATAGATCACTCAAAATATGCTAGAAAACATATGTAGTTATTCATTTGCCTAAAAGGTATGTATTGATCAATATATGCATATGTACATATATATCTAACAAGTTATGAAATGGAAATACAGGGAAAATGTTTTTAAAAAGATTACAATATAATCAAAGTTTTCTTCAAGTAGATTTATATCAAAACACAATTATGAATCGTATTGTAAATAGTGTTTTCAAGAAGAGATCCTATTCTATCCACAGAAGCTTAATGTAGCACTGGAAATGAGCTTGTCTTGGTGGGAAGAGACAACTACCAACATTTTAAGGCTCAAAATATATAAGCTCATCTAAAATTAGGAAGTCACAGGGAGTAGAAGCAGATAAAGGATACCTACCCACAGTGTCTCAAGGCCTCTCAGAGAAAAAGAAAAAGTAAAAAAGACATACATCTACAAACCAGTGATACTTTCCAGGTAACAGAGGGACTCATCATCCCACAAAGGTTAATTTGTGTTTTACTGCAGTCCTTTTATGGTTGAAAGCCTATGATTCTACACAAATACACCACCGTGTTTATCAGTCTGTGCATTTCCATTTCAGGGATTGTTTAGGCAGCATAAAACTGTTTTATAATGTAAAGTTTGTATTAGTAAAAATGACCCTTCAACCAAAGTAATAATGGTCACTGCACAACTTCCCAAAGCTGCTACCGTATATTTGCATCTAAGAAAGTTTAGATTACACTTTGAGCTAGTAGTACAGGTTTTCATTAGAAAGAAATTTAAATCAGTAAACTAAGAAACAATTTACACATCAAAAAGTGTGGATAAAAAAATTAAAAAGTGAATTCAGATAGTAAGGTTATGGAACCCTTGATAATCTTGTAAATCCCAAAGAAATGCCAAAGATATGGAAAGCTAGGCTATATATTTATTAAAATCAGGTCAAATATAAAGAAAATCCAGATAAAGAATAAATTCTAGACATCCAGTTATAGCAAAATGTCATATACACCAAATTCTTTTCCATAAAACATGTATAAATACTGGATATTTATAACTACCTTTTTTTGCAATGTATAGCTGAAATTGTGAGACTGTAGTAACTTTAAAAAAAGAAAGAAATGAAATAGCACCTGACAATTAGTGTAGCAACCTAACAACTCTTAGGCCTTTTCTTTTACACAATACCTAACTACTTGCTTTCCACAACAAACACTAACTGTGTAAAACTGGGACTTCAAATTAGGAACTACGACACTTGGATCTTCAAAGAGCTACACAGATAAAGGGTAGTCATGATTTAGGTAGACATACCTAACAAAATTGTTCCAGCCTGTTACAAAAAAAGAAAAATATGCAAAAGAATTTAGGACACGTGAAAATCAAAATGAGATGCTCTTATTTCTATCAAATCCAATTTCTAGAAAATAATAATAAAATCAAAATGAGGCCAAAAAAATGAGACACTGTTTGTAAAACTGATGACAGAATTCTCCAAAAATGTTGTAAATAAATGGATCCTAAGAACTAATGCCAAAAATGTAAGTGCAAGTGACATGAAAGCTTCACCTCCAGAGAAGATACCTGCCTGTCCACGATTGTGGACGGTAATTCTCCCTTGCCTACAGTTGTGCCTCTGCAATTTTAGTAATCCATTCACCTCCACTTCAAAATATTAAATAGAAAATTCCAGAAACAATTTGTAACTTTGAAATTGTTATGGAGCATGATGAAGTCTTACTCTTTATTGTATTCTGCCCCACCTGGGAACTGATCATTTCTTTGTCCAGCATTTCCACAGTGTATTTGCTAAATACCCCTTAGTTGCTGTCTCCATCCTGAAGTTGACTGTTACAAAATACCAGTACTTATATTTAAATAACCCTTATTTTACTTAATAATGGTCCCAAAGTACAAGAGTAGTGATGCTAGCAACGGTATTATAGTACATTATTATAATTGTCCTACTTAATTAGCAGTTATTTTTGTTAATCTCCTACTGTGCCTAATTTGTAAATCAAACTCTTTAATAACTGTGTGTGCATAGGAAAAAATAGTCCTGCAGTTTTAGACATCACTTGAAGTTGTGGAACATATGCTCTGTTGATAAAGGGGGACTGTAGCACACAGCAAAAAAGAGCACATTAAAAATATTGACGAATCACAAAATACCATTGTAAAGATTAACATGGAAACATGATCTCACTGGCAAAATCTGAGATGCTTCAGTAAGTACTGAGTGAATAAAATACTAACAAACATGTGTAGTGGACCCAGCAAACTGTAAAATAAGGACTGTGGAGCTCATAAAAACCAGTTAGAACTTAAGTAAGTGATTGCAATTATACAGAAGGACACATTGAAAGAATTCTTTTTTACTATTTAAGAAGGAGGTAATTACATGAAATTTAGACTTTGTAAATCAAATAGGTATATAAAGTTTTTGAGCAATCACACTGAATTGTAATGGTATATTAAACTTCCAAAGCTGCTAAATGTAGAGGATGAAACAAATGAACAACAAAACTCAAGTTATTCAAAGGTAGGAAAAAAAAGAAAAAAGGAAATATGAACAAAAGTTTCCTATGAAACACAAAAAAATATAAGCAATCACAATAACTATATGTGGCCTAAAGTGTTCTGTTAAAGGACAGAAATTGTTAAGATTGTGTTAAAAAATAAATAGCTTTAGGCTTTGTTCAAAAATCACCTAAAGCTTATGCTTTAGGGACTTGGCGATGTTTAAAATAAAAAGCCTAGAAAATAATCAATTCTAAACTTGTTAACTCCCAGTATCAATATACGTGAGACAAAAAAAAAAAAAAAAAAAAAAAAAAAAAAAGAAATCAAGAAAACTAAAAGGATACATAAACCTATCACAAGAGTGGGAGATTTTAATATACCTCTCTTGAAAATTGACAAATTGGATAGAAAAGACTAGAATACAATTATAAAACAGGTTTGAGTTAACTAATACATAGAACTCTACATATAGCAATTGAAGACTAAAGATGCTTATATAATGAGCTACATAAAAAATAAAAAACAAATATCAACTACCAAAATATCATATTATGAAGTCCATACTTCCTATTCATAGTGCAACTAAATTAAAATCAACAACAAGGCAAACCCTCAGGGACAGAAATCAGATGAACTGTTGCCAGAGGCTAGGAGACAGAGTAGGAGATCGATCACAAAGGGGCACAAGGGAATTTCAGCGGGGTGATGAAAAGATTTTGCATTTGATTCTGGTAGTAGATTCATGACTGTACATATTTGTCAAAATTTATCAACACTTCCATGGGTAAATTTTACCAAATGTAAATTGTGCTTCAATAAACATGACTTTCAAAATAATCAATAATGAGTAATAACTGTTAAAAGTCTTATGTATTTTGGCTTCAAAATTAAATAACAGTGTAAATCAAAAAATGCTTAGAGTAGAATTATCACAAAATACATCAAAATTTGTGATGAAAGTAGTTGGATATAAATGTATAATACATATCAGAAAATAATGCAAGTTAAAAAAGACAAAATAATAAGTTCCAAAAAATATTTGTAAGTAAAAAAATTTTAAATGAAAATCAGAAATCAAAGCAAAAAATACAACAGAGAAGATAGTAACAAAGGGTGATTCTAAAAATACAACAATTATCAAAAGCAATCTCTTAATTTCAAATAAAAAATGAGAAAGGACAGAGGAACATAAAATAATGAAAATATAAAAGTAAAACTACAATCAAAAGTAACTTTAAAAGTATGTCAATAAATTTGAAAACATATATAAAATAATTAGAAAACTTGCTAATGAAAAATTGAGATTATGTTGAAATACTGAATACTGTTGTAATTATTAAGAAAATAAAACTATACTTACAAATGAAAGTATACTTACAAATAAGCAACCATGTCAAAAGTTTTTATAAAACAATTCAACCAAACAGGTAAGGAGCAGTTGATTAAAATCTCTTGCAAATATTCAGAAAAGAATGGAAGAAACTACACAAAGATATTTACTGTGAGGCTAGTGGATCTTTGACACTAGAGCTACATAAGAATTTAAGAGTCTAGCACCTCGCTTAGACCTTTCACCACTTATTTTGAGTTTTCTAAAGACATATTCCCAAGCATAAAGGCTTTGCCATAAAAACATACAACTCCTAAATCTTCTATGGCATGAATCACTTTTTTAAAAATTTTTTGTTCTGCTCATATCCATATATATGGGAAGACAGTGATAGATATAGATAGATAGATAGATAGATAGATAGATAGATAGATAGATAGATAGAAATAGATATGGCATGAAAAGATTTATTATAAGATATTGGCTGCCACAGTGATGAAACCTCAGCTGAGAAGTCCCACCACCTGCTGCCTGCATACTGGAGACCAAGAAAAATGGGCAGTGTCATTCTGAGACCTGAGAGCCAGACTGAAGATGACACATGTTCAAGTCTGGGTATGAAGTCCTGAGAACTATGAAAGAGCACTTCTCCAGGCAGGAAAAGATCAACGTCTCAGCCCAAGGAGTCAGGCAGAGAACTCATCCAACCTTACGCTGGCTTTTTGTTCCAGTCTGGACCTCAGCAGACTGGTGATGATGCCCACCCACGTTGAAAAGGGCCATCTGCTTTGTTCAGTTTACCCATTCAAATGTTCATCTCTTCCAGAAACACCCTCACAGACACAGCCAAAAATAATGTTTAACTGATGCTTTGGGCATCATCAGGCCCACTCAGCCCGACAGATAAAATTATTCATCGCAGCAATCAAATCCAAAAACAGTAGTCAAAAAGAATCAGAGCCAAATTAGGTTTGTTCAGGAAATGCATCGCCTGCATGGAACACACCCATTTCTGTGAGGAACCCGTATTTTGTGAGCCTTCCTTTATCTAAACAGTACTGGAAATAAACACTTCCAAAATTATTTTATAAAAATTATTATAGTTTTTTTCCTGTCACAAAATCAATACATCTTTATTTCAGAACCATTATAAACTACAGATAAGCAAAGAGCACATACTAATTATACACTAATGCCTCCAAGAGGAAATCAATTCAATACTACATAAAATTCTCTTTATCTTTCTAACCACATATTTACTCACCCCTTTCCTACTTAGTGGTCTTATTTGTTTTTAAAAAGAAAACAAACAAAACATATTGACTCTCTGAAGCGCCCAAATGATCAGTTTACTTGGCACTGCATAGGTTTATGCTGTATCAATACTTTATCTCTACAATATAAGGAAATAACTACATACTAATAGGCAGGTTATCATCTTGAACTTCTTAATAAACTTGCCTTTGAATCTGTGTTTTGTCAATGAATGTTGATGTGATGCCAAGAATGTAGGGGCTCATTTGCTCACCCCCTGTCATGCACTGTCCCCTCATCTCCCTGGGTGGACTCTAGCTGTCTTCCCGGAAGCTCTGCCAGCAGCTGTCACTGCCCTGCACCCACAGCAGGGGCCTGGGAACAGCCACTCAGAGGGCTGAAGATGTGTGTGTAAGCTGAGTTTCAGAATAGGACCCAACATCTGTGTGGGTCAGCAATCATACTGCAAGTATCTGAAAATTATTTTATTATATTATCACACTCCTTTTCAGAGAGATGTCGTGAAAGGTGACACCCAGAAGGCTCCAAAGCCAAGGAGGGTCAGAATCAGGCTGAATTGTAGAATCTGGCTCCAGGCTGCATTATTTCCTAACACACCACACTGGCTCTTACTGGTACCGACACTGGCTCTATCCTCAAAGGCGCTGATAAAGTATGGAAATGAGGTATCCATAAACACTGTATGGATCAGACATACGTTAAGGAGATGTACCTTAATGGTGGAGCAGCTGCCTAACATGCATGAGACCCTCAGATCAGTCCCCAGCATCTCACCAAATAGATAAATATTAGTTCTATGGTATTCAAGTTAGGTCAAAGTCAATGCTCTAGAAATAGATTTATCCCAAGACCTGTCTAGTTTTCTCTAGACTAACAGTTATATGAATATAGGAACCACACTTGACCGCTCCTTACCTCATCCTAGAGCTTGACATGAAGGAGTTTAATATTCACTAATTTAAAAGAAACAAAATATTTCTTATTCCTACAAACAGCATAAAGGTTCACAGACCAGAGAGAATTTCAGTTGAGTGTGAAGACTAACAAGATGTTGAGTACGAGGTAACATGGATGGAGGGCTTCTCGATGAAAATACAGTGAGCAAAACAGTATATGAGGGACAGAAGCACACATGGGTAGCTGGAGGGGAACCGTATTTAGCTGCTATAACAAAATTCGATAGACTGAGCAATTTATAAAGAACAGAGGCTTATTTCCTACATTTCCAGAAGTTGAGAGGTCAAGATTGAGGTACCAACAGGTAACAAGCTGAAGGCTCAGCTCCTTCTTCCAAGATTGCATTTTATTGATTGTGTCCTTACATGGTAGAAGTCAGAAATGCAGCAAAGGACAAACTTATTCCCTCATGCTCTTTTACAAAAGCACTGATCTCATCCATGGCCTAATCACTTCCAAATGGTCACAATTCTTTATAGCATTACCTGGGAATTGAATTCCAATCTATAAATTATAGAGGTTCACACAAAACCAAAGCAGAGTGAGTATAAATTAAAAAGGCTCTATGTGCCCAATTATGCAAAGACAAAATTCCAGAATAAGAAAGTTGCCCTAGAATTCAGGGCATTTTTACTATTTTTCAGTATAAGGATAGTGTAATAAAATGTCATTTTCTGAAGATTGGTACTGGAGTAGGATAAGTTAAACAGAGGTAAGAGTGAAGATGAGCAGATACGTAGTTACGGAGGACTGAAGCGACCGAATTTTAGATATCAGTGGTGGACAAAGAGGAAGAAAAGTCTCAAGAATGTAGAATGTAGAAAAACATCACAGGATTTAATTAATGAAATTGTGCAGTAATTCACCAGGAAACTGAGCAAACAGAGGCATACATAGGAAACATAAAGGGGACATCTGGAAATCACTAATCCTTCTTCTAATTGTAAATTATTGCAGATGAAGGACTTTTTAAAATCTATACCCCAATCACCTGCAGTAATCTGCCTTTAGCTATACATTAGCACATCTTTTCAAATGCATCTGTTGGATAGAAAGCTTTTTCCCCCTAGAAATAACACAATCAGCTGCCTTTGCGTGGAACACATGAATCTAAATTATGGTATTAAGAAACTGCTGTTAGCTGCTGAGAAATCAAATAGGGTAGATGGCCACTTTATTTCACCTTTTTGTCTATAATTGTAGGTGTTACTGCTAGTGTGGTGCTTCACTGACTTTCTGATTACACTTTGTTCAAGTAAATAATGAACAACACAATAAAGATGTTCCACTAATCTAACACAGAACCATTGTTGCTTGGTACTAAAACCTCAATGCTGAATTTAGACACTCAATAAGATAATGTTAGAAAAGCAATATATAACTTGTGATTCACTAGCCTTTGAACTAAAAAAAAGGTGACAGAAAATGTTATGGTAAGTTTCTTCTCAGTTTTTTTGGCAAAATAATTTAAATTTCATTTCAACTATGTATGTATCTATGCATTACAGAAAACACCAGAATTAAAATTTAATAATGCTATTCTTATTTCTAATCTGTTTAGATTTCAATGAATTTAAGTCATATTTCCTTTACAAGGAAA
This sequence comes from Cavia porcellus, assembly GCF_034190915.1. Lineage (NCBI taxonomy): Eukaryota > Metazoa > Chordata > Mammalia > Rodentia > Caviidae > Cavia > Cavia porcellus. Next base: position 56,381,251 of record NW_026947505.1, on the reverse strand, counting down.
ATGTAACTTGAATTTCACCCATCAACATTCACTTTCATTGTGAATACTAAGTGATTTTTAATCCACTACCCCTCATATAGCAAAAACATAATTTATAGCTCAGAGGAATTTTTTACACTCAACACTGAAGACACAGAATGAAAATACTGTAAAATAATACAGATTAATGTATGAAGAGACTGTTGTAAATTTAGCAGGTAGAGAGGTGACTGAAAGAAGGGTTTTGGTGGTGATAACATGCAAAGGCCAGAGAACTCAAAAAAGGAGAATGCATGTCAGTGGACAGCAAGAAGGGATGAACTTCTTTTTAATAAACAGTGTTTAAATTCTCTTTGTTACCATAACACAAAGCAGCTACCTAAATAAGAAATCGCTGACCTTTGCAAAAAGAAAAGGCAAATTACAAAGAACTCGGTTTAGATATACAGATGCAAACACAATAGACAAGTTTTAACATGCCAGAAGTCAAGACAAAGTATGTATCAAGGTCAGGGCTCATTCATATGCATCTATTTTCTTGCCCACTCCATTAAAAAATAACCTATCTTTTCCTGACCCAGCCCATGGGTCAATCCACTGGGCAAACCACCTGGAGGAGGACTAGGGATTAACAAAGGCAGGGCAAGAGACAAAGAGAGACGGAGACAAGTTGAGGAATTCCAATCAAGTCTCGTTTATTGAGGAAGTGATCACGGCTTTTATGGAGCAAGGGCAGGCCAGTGGGACAGGAAGAGGCTACAGGACAATCTCTGATGGGTCATCAGTCACATCCGTGTACGTGACATGAGCAGGAGAGGATCATGGTTGATGTAGATGCACTATGTGCCCATATAAGGGAGAGGCAGGGAGACAGAGGCAGGTTGGTCACACCGCCCCCTACATTTTCCCACTCAGCTTTTCTCCATTCCGAAGAACTTAAAGTATGCTTTACCAGTGCAAGTCCTCTGGAGTGACTCTAAATAGTGGGGGATAGTAGAGAATTTTCAAATAATCCTATGCTTAGAAAAGCATCATTCTTGGTTTACAGCTGTACTATACCCATCTGGAAATTCTCAATAATATTTGAACAAAGGGTCCAATGTTTTAATTTTGCAGTAGATCTCACAAAATATGCAGCTAGTCCTGGGGATTGAGGTGAAAAAATTTCACAAAGAGCAGGAACCATTACAACACAGCTCACAGACAGGCTGAGCAGAACAAACCACACTCCACAGACACCACTGACCAAGCAGGCAGAGAGAAAGTTTTATGGGAGCCCCAGAGACATTGGATGCAAAGCTTCCACCCTATCTACAACCCAAGTACTCCTTCTCCTACAGCAAGCCCATTTTGAGAAGAGATATAAATCTTTTAAGGCAAAGATGACAGTGATAAAGTTGGAATTAAATATTTACTCAAAACATGAAACAAAATGTACTCACAAATTTTAGGTTTTGACCACAATTTATAGCCGTGGAGTTCAAAAGAAAAGGTACATCAATTTCAGAAAATAAAGCATCTCTTATTTTTCCCATTAAATGTTGACCCCTTTGTTGATGGAAAATAGTACACTCTCAAAGAATGAACCACTTGAGGCTCAAAGGTCTGCTCTCTTATTTGTGAGTATTTTAGGTGTAAAAGCCCTAGTCACGAGTCTGTGCTTCATGAAGCATTCTGAATAAAAAGGGAGCTGAAATGCTATTCTGAGAGTTTGTGTTTCAGGTTTCTGTTGTGGTGGATTTTTATTTTGTTGGTCCTTACCCAGCAATCATCTGAACATGTGGCTCTGAAATAGGAGTATCTGCAAACATGCTTGGCAGTAAAATACAACCCAGAAAATATGCAAAATACACATTCAAAGCAGATTTTAAAAATATACCAGATGGTTACTCATTGGGCATTTTTTTTCCCTAAAGTTCCTCATAAAATCATATTCAAACTTCTCTTTAGATTAGGCCTACTGAAGCACAACAGATGACTTGATTTCTCACTTTGGAAATGTTTCATGACTTCAAAAATAATACAGAAAGCCATAAAATACCTTTTAATTGAGAAATTAAGAGGTGAACTCACTATTACTCGGCCCAGCTATTTCTCCCTTGTACATACCTTTTATTCACTGAGAAGTTTCTTTCTCTTTGATCCATTTGGTGGCCTTTTGTGTAGTATTTTCATTAAGTTGGTGCAGAAGGCCACGGTAAAGAACACAGAAGGCTGATGGAAAACAGTCTGCAGTCTACTCTGAAGTTTAGGGCCAAGAGTGAAGAGATTGAGTCCACCCAAGTTAGGTAACACGTGGGAAGTCCACAGGGTTGTACTTACACTGTAACAGGTGCTGAAATGTCGGTCACCTCCATCATTTTGCTCCAATCATCAGAGTCCTGTTGCCAGCTTTACTGGTGCTGGCACTTCCTGCTGCACTCCCTTGCTGAGCACTGACCACAAGACATGATAAAGTGCGACTGAGAATGTCCAGGAAAATGTTGCTGTAAAAATAAGTGGATTACAAAGGTATATGTTTCTATCATGAATATGCAAATTAAACAAATCATTTGACATTCAAAACCTCACAACCTAGTCCATTTTACAGTGGCTTGAGGAGTTGCCCAAGGTCAGAAGAATAGGAGGCTAACCCTAAAATTAATAGATTCCTGTGTCACACTGCACAGATCTCTGAATTATTAGCCCTTTTCCAACTGAAATAACATGAACATAATTTTCTTCCCAATTATTCTGGCTAAGGGATATACAAAAGGTTTTGGTAGGTAGAAGATTTATAGCACAGCTTCTGGAAAGCCTGGAAACACCATGGGGCAATTGCAAAAGGTCTCACAGTAATTAAATCAAGAAGCCAAGGGACGTCGGGAGGCCCACACTGTAGGCTCCATGATGGCCCTCCTGGAGGAAGGCACTTTTGCTGATGTCCATTATGTATAAGAAAAATCCTTAGGCAAGCAAGAATCAAAGCAAATAGCAGAAAGGAAAAATGCCTATGCTTTTCTATTGTTTCCAAAGTTTTCATATACACTGACCTCTGACATACACTTCAGCTCCAATACCCGTGGAATATATGCACCTTTTTCTGTTGTAACAAAGTAGGCAACTCATATCTAAAAATGCAAATGTACAAAAAATAATCAACAGCAGAAGGGTAAATTTCTTCATATGCCTGAAACTAAGTTAAACTTCTTAAGAGCAATTTACTTCTTGAAAATTGGGAGAATGGGGAAGGTGGAAACAAATGGTGATCAAAAAAGAAATTTTTAATAAATTAAATATTTCTCTGTCTAAGCTTAAAGTTTCTTAAACTGTAATTGAAAATAAAATTCATCTCTCAAGTTTTCTTTCTGATGCCTCCATGTCTTGGAGGAGGAGAGGCCATGTGGCTATAAGGAGTAGCTTGCAAGTCCTCAGAGTCCTGGGGCTAGCGTCTGGGGAATGGAGTTTGATCAGCAGAAGGGTCTCTAAATTCTGTCCCTGGTGTAGCCCTGGTCTCTGAGGTCCTGTGCAGTGATCACTGAACACAGTACTGGGCTGGAGCAGCTGCTGAAGTCAATGACCAAGTTTATGGATCTTTGGTTGAGAAAGAGCCTGGATTCTAACCCCAGAACAATACTCAGCCTTAATGGCCCATTTTATACTTGTATTTTCCCCCAAATTTGACCACAAGAACTTCAGGATCTTCCACATCCTGCCTTCAGGCTTTGAAGACTGAGCAATGCCAGACCTTTCTGCCAAACTAAATGGTATCCTGCCATTATCCATATTAAATTCATTGTAATATTACTTGTGCAAGTCTAGCTGTCTCCCACATTACTTTTAAAGGACTGGGACTCTCTATCTCTCTTTGTCCTCTTCTAGAATAAGGGTTTCTCTTTTGCTTCCTACTCAGCGAAGACTTTCTAAAAATCAAATCCTCCTTGTCTCTCTCACATGGCTAAATGTGTCCTATGAGCTATCTGCCTTTGGTTCTTGTAGGACATTGTGACTGAAAAGAATTAGGACATGCATTCCCGCAACAAAATTTATTTGCATTCCACTATAATCTCGAAGGGTTTAAAGGATACTAATGTAACTTCTGTGACTTGTGGTCATTGCTCAAAAAGTAAGCTATACTATATCAGAAAACTGGAAAATAAGTCCATAGTTTTAAAATCTTGAGTATAATGTAGTGAACTACATTTAACATTTCCATGTCATCATTCAGCCTTAGTTTCTTTAAGCTAAAAAAGTGCAGTAATAACATCTACTCTGCCTACCTCACACAGATATAAGGAAAATGCTTTGAAAGCTATGAAGTTTGGAGAAATGAATGTTGGCTTAGAAACCTATAAACCAAGCTGTTATTCTTGAGTATCAATATTATGCCATAATGGTATCTCACTGTTTATATGACTAGAAAAATGTAATTGGATATCAACGGTCAACATCCTGAAGACACAGCAGCGGAGTTCCATCCCATAGCATAAAACTCAGTGTGACACACAAATTGCCTGTTGTTAAATTCGACATTATACCTCTTAATAGAAGGCCACATTTGTGTGAACCTGATTGAGAAGATTTGTTGGAGCAGCAATTTTATGAGAACATTTACATGTGTGGCCAAGTTTCATTGAAGTGCATATGGCAATCCTTTAAGATTCATTTAATAATAGGAAATGCCTGCCAGCATCTGGAACTCTGGATTGAAGTATCCAGGCTCACAGATGCTACAAATATTCCAGGAGCCTTCTGTAGCATAGAAACTGGACACAGTTTAAATCAAATAATTCCACAAAGTAGTTTATTCTGTAGTCTCTTTCCCATATCTGGATGTTTTTTCAAGAATGATCATATTCAAAATTGTGAACAAGTTGCCCAGATCAAGACCCCTGTCAGAGCATTAGCAGGAGCACAGGAAGGCAAGGGAAACACAAATGGCATGAATTCCAGCCCAGGGTGGATGCTTCTCCAGGTACTGGGCTCACTTTTTCCTTGGCAAGGCTGCAGGGTCATAGACTTTGTTCTTTCCACACATAATCTTGTAGAAAATTGTCCATTTTCATTTCATCTATAATTTATTTCTTCTAAAATTTCATTTCATCCAAAATACAGAGGAATGTTGGTTTTTAGCCATAATATATCTTATGGCTAGATATATTTCATGAAAAAAATTCTGAGAATTGAAAAATAACATTACAATTACATAAAAAGGACTTTTACCTCAATCAGAAAAAAATTGTTCCCGTTTCCCCAGTTAGGCATTTTGACACCTAACGTGACCTGTGCTGTATGTTAATGAGCTACTTTCCTATGTACTGCCTATAATATTTTCTTAACAATCTGTCATTTCACCAATGCTAGCTAGCAGCACTATCCCACCTAAGAAGCATTCAGAAATAATATACAGAAAATACACTCATTTACTAAGGAGAAGAGCCAGCATGAAAATGCAGATCTCCAAAATCCTACCTAAATCTCTTTGCCTTTGCCCTCAACTTCAGTCATGAATATTTTGTAATTTATTAAAGAAAATGACAGGCAGTAAGTTAACATAGCAACCAGGTATTTGAAACAATATTTATTAGCCTTTATCAAACAACACATGTAACTTATGAAAAACATAAAGGTTCACCTGACTTTTGACTAAGAAAGGAAAAGACAGCTAGACTTATAAAATGAGTTGCATATGTCATGCTAGCAATAAGAGTTGCTCTATTTCTGGAATGTCAAAGCCACGATTGACCAGTGGATGCTACAGTTGGCCAGAGTGGCTAGACAAGACACCAGAAAAGCCTTAGGATGGCACTAATAGATACCCCAGTTTTCCACCTTGCAGATTTTTAATGAAATTACATAGAAAATAAAAAGTGGAAGAGCCTATATTCGTGCTGAGCACAATCTAGAAGATTTAACCCAGTTCTACTAGATAATAATTAGACTGATTTAAGACAGGCATAGAAAAAGCAGAAATCAGTAGGGATGACCTGAAAGAACCAGACGAGTGTTCAACAGAGGCATTTAAAGGTGTTCCCACTGTGCGAATTACACCAGAGAAAGCTAGAAAACTCTATTTGAAAGCAAAACATTGGAACTTTTGAAAAAATAGAATACTAATCGTTTGGTCTTTAAACAAGGTCATCTAAAGGCAAAGGAAATATATAAACCATAAATTATTATTCATAAGTGTAAAAATTAAAATTTATACTTTTACTTATCAAAACACATCATGGAAAAGAAGAAATGACAAATCACACAGTTGGAGAAAATACAATGTTTTAATGAATGTAACCAATAAAAGACTCAGACCCAGAAATCATGTACAGATTTACTGAAAATCAATAAAAAGGATAATACAAACCTAAGTAATAAAACTAGACAGATTAGACTTTATCCAAAGTAAAACTTTTGCAATAAAAATATTATAAATGAAGTTAATAGATAATTTACAGAATAAGAAAAAACACTGAAAATTCACATATGTGATAAAGGTTTAAATAGGGCATATATGAAACACTCCCACAACTCAATGTCAAAAAGAATTTTTGGAAGGATGAAAGACTAGAATCCAAAACAATAATGAGATATTACCTCATAATTATTAATATGGTAATATGGTTTGGATCTGGGATGACCTTCAAAAAGACTTCTGTCTTCAGAGGTTGGGCTGAGTTATGGGATGGCTGTAGCTGACCTGCCGTTAGAGCTGGGGCCTGGATGAGGTGGGTCACCGGGGCCAGGCCCTGGAAGGCTCCGTCTCCCTCTCCAGCCACACCCTTCTCCCCTGCTTTCTGGACACAATGACATAATCAGTTTTTCCCCCAGTAGGCCCTTCTGTCCTGACTTTTCCAGTTTGGGGCAGGCTGACTGAAACTTCTGAAATTTTAAGCCAAAATAAACATATCTTCCTTTATATTGTGTATGTTGGGTGCTGTCTCAGTGAAGAGGAAAGTGATTAGAGACGTAGGCCTCTTCATAAAATACAAAGACATTGACAAATATTGTTTATAGAGAAGTTGTAACCTTGCACATTGATTATAGGATTATGAAATTAGTACAGCTCTGGGGGAAAATTTTAGTCATTTCTGAAAAACAAAAACACAGGAATGAGCCAACAATCCCATTCCTAAATACCTCAGAGAACTGAACCCAAGAGCTCAAAGAGCTAATTTGTCAACATTCATTGTCCTATTGTTCTTAACACTCAAAAGAGAAAAACAACCGAAGTGTCCAACAGATAAAAGGATAATCTAAGTGTTGCATACTTATTTAATGGAATACTATTTAGCCATCAAATAGAAATGAATTTTTATGTATACTGCAACATGGATGAATTTTAAAACATGCTAAGTGAAATGTGAGTCAGCAAAAAGGACAAGCACAAAGATAGTTAATTTTATTTACCTGAAATGTCCAACCTAAGCAAATGCAGAGAGAGGGAAGGTAGATTAGAAGATCATCAGATCTAGAAGAAGAGGGAAGGAGGGAAAAGTAATTACCATTTATTGGTTACAGAGTTTCTGTTAGGAACAATGAAAAGTTCTGGAAATTGCAGTAATGGTTCTGCACAACATTGTGAGTTGTGAATATGTGTAAACTCTGAATTATACACAGAAAAAGTTAAAATGGCAGATATTGCATTAAGAATATTTCAGTACAATAAAAAATGACAAACATGATAATTAAATCTACTGGCATATGGCAAAACATATCAACAAAAATTCAGAAAATATTAAACTGGCAGGCTAACTTACGATGAAATGCTGTGTCTCAATAGTAATAAGTATGGAAATTAAAAACATAAGAAGACTTCATTTCTAATCCATCATATTAGAAAGGAAAAGATCATGTCTGTAGGTATACATGTGTAACGGTATAGATGGATATATATTCAAGATAGATAACTATACTGCTAATCTCTGCTAGTTCATCAAAAAGAACAGTTTGTGCTATTGTTTGATTGTTCGATTATTTTTGGTGCCTATATCTTGTAACCTGAACTACTTCTAACATAACAATATGCAATATATTAACTAGTGTTAATTTCTTACTAGTTTTTTGAAATTCTGTATTATTTCTATCCTTTTTAAAAGTAAAAAAAAAGAAAATATTATATAGCCTGACAATTACAAATGTTGGAAAGCATGCGGAACCCTAGGAATATTTACACACTAGTGGAAATGTAAATTTTTAACTCTTCGTAGAGTGATTCAGTGACATTTAGTAAAATTGCCCACATCGTAAGACCCAGAAGTTCCTCGCCCCGTAAGTTATCCTATGTAAATTTCTGCATATGTTAGGGCTGGAAGGCAAGGAGAGAGCAAGGATGGGAAGGGGAATTGAGAAGGACTAAGCTGTCATGTGCACCCATCTCCCATCATGAATACATTTATTATGTATCTCAAACATGTACTAAAAAAGACACTTTTGCAAATGTACATGAAAAAGAATGTACAACATAACTCATAGAAACTATTTACAAAGCCAAAAGCTAGAAATAACCTAACTGTTCACCAAAAGAACAATAGACAAATTTTTTGTAGAGTACTTAGGTAACAGAAGCCTACAGTAGTGAAAATGAACAAACCAGCATTACACACATGGATGGGTGAATTTTATAAATACCACCAAGTAAAAATATGGCAACTTTAGTAGAATACATTATTTCATTTATATAAATGTAAAAACTGTGCATGATTCTATTTATACATATTTATCATTTATTCTATGTATTCTCTATATTATTTTTAGTAAAAGAAAAGGATAAATGAAAATGATAATTGCCAAACTCAATATAGAAGTGAGAGAAGGCTAAGTGGAAGTATCAGCAATATTTATTTTGTATGCTGGTGACAGGTAGATGGTATTTCACTGAATTCATAGTTAGAGCTTTTCTATGCTTTAACGTTTTGTCACAGATTCTAAAAAGGAAGGTTAAAAAGTCTCACATTTATCTGGTATTCTTTGCCAAAGGCCACATGTCTACCATCATTCATACAGAGTTAGTTGTGGAAGGCATGAGCACAAATACGTAAAATTCAAGGCCCATAACGATAAGACTGCGTAACAGAATGACTAAGAGCAGTGGCCTATAAACTCTATGGTGAGGTCCTTAGAAAAAAGTTTCATAGCCTTAACAGGGGACATAAGAAATGCAGAGAAAGAATAGGTTTAATTACGTCTCCGTTTCCTAGCTGATGTTTTGAGGGTTTGTGCCAGATTTATTTTTCTTCATCAAATTTCTTTAAGTACCACCTCTCCACGAGCCATATAAAAATCATCTTGAGAGAGGAGGCCCTAAATATAAGCTGATAAGTGCTTCATTCAAAGTATGCGTACACAAGGCTGCAGAAACATGTGTGGCACACTCATCCTGGGTAGGTTTGAACGCACTCCACAATACTCCATGCATCTTTCCACGTAAGTCACTTTTAAATTCTCCTCATTTTAGACCTGCCTGAATGCAAATTTTACATAAAATTCACAACATATGAGAAGTAGAAAAGGACACCAAATGGTTCTAATAACCAACAAAATTAGATTTCCTTATTAATGTAAATATATTCTGTATAATATATTAAACACAGAATATATTAGATTAAAGGCTCTATCCCTAACAGAACAACTGAGTACTGTTTATCCCCTGTTTTAGCATAGGAATAAAATCTGGTTAAGTAGCTTGATTCACATGGCATACCCAAACTTGACTACTTAAGAAAATTATATTTACTTAGTGGGCACAATTGTTATTTTAACATGACTTTTTAAACAGCTTTTATTCTTCTATTATTATTCTCAGGAGCAGTGTTACAATAGGAACTTAGATTCCATATTTCAATCCCCATGTGATTTCTCCATCAATGATATTGTGCCCTTATCCCAATCCAGAATATGAAAATAAATATATTTCTACTCTGCCTCCATGGCCACAGGAGTCCCCAACATAAGCATACAATATCAACTCTCCTTATTGAGAAAATGGTCACAGAGGCTTTTCTTCATATATCTTGAATTTTTCCATCATTGAGGAAATGTTCACTATGCATAATTGCATACTTTCTAATACTGCTTTCCTTCAAATTGGATTTTCCCCCTATGGATTTTAAAGCTACTTCCATTAGAGAAAAGTAAAAACAGTTGTAATTTCAGCAATTTGACATTTTCTTTCTTTTGGGATAGTTTTACTCATTGTATTTGAAGGATAAATAACTCATGATCTTGAAATATTTTACATAAAAAAGATACCAAGACTTTCAACACAGGAAAGCACACATAGCATGCCATAAAAGGTGGCTTGAAAAGCAGAATCCTTTTTAGTAGATACATAAACTTCTATTTAACTACTAGCAATTTCCATTTCCTGATTTCTGCCCTATAATGAGCCATTCCATGTTTATTGGTGTTAAGCTTGATTACTAGTGCCACTTAATACAATCCCACATGGAAAAGGCTTTGAGAAGCCCTACATACACAAAAGGAACTCAAACAGGAACACAACACAGCAAGAGGAAAACGTAACTTAAGAACCAATTTGGGAGTCTATGTCTTCTCAGATTGCAGAGATTTAAACATACCATGAAATTATATCAAGTATCCTGTCGTAAGCTGACATGCAGCTTTACACAACTTCACATATAATCCAGAGAAAAACCTGGGTTTCTTTTCCTTCAGTTAGTTTAGGAACTCCCTGTTCAGTTCTTCAGATTTTTCAGTGGCCTACCTTAAGTCACAAATCAGAAGCATTTACTTCAGAGAGTCAAACTTTGAAGACTTAACAGTACTTGGGAGAATATATTATTTCTGTGTTGTAGATCTATAGTGAGAATTCTGCTCTCCTGTCTCCACATCAAACTTTTTTCTTAGAACAGTGATTTTGAGACTCATCTCTGGCCAGGAGGTTTTCATATCATGTGTATTTAGAAAGCTCATCGTGGACAAGGAAATAGACATCAGAAGCTACAATCATTTAAGATATCTGATTTCCCCACCATTAAAAATTTTCCATAAAACACTAAGAGGAAACCATATGTCACTTTGAACACATTAAAATAACGCAGAGATGCAAAACCTCACTTGAGTTTTTGCTAATAAGAATAGCATATTTTTAGTAACCTTGCTTTAGGAGAATCACTAGCTCAGCACTTCAAGTTACCAGCACCAGGAATCATGATAAGTGCCACATACATTACATCAGCCTTGTGAGATGTATTCTACTAATGATCTCACTTTACAAATGAGAAAAGTGAAAGGTTAGTTCATTCAATGGTGCACAGAGAGTAAACAGTAGAAATAAGAGTCAAATTCAATCAATTCAGTCACAAAGTCCCTAATTTCTTTTCTTTTTTTTTTTTTTTTAATCAGTATCAGGGATCAAACTCACGACCGCCTGCTTGCAAGGCAGGTACTTACGCCACTGAGCTAAATCCCCAGCCCAAAGTCCATAATTTCTACTCTGACTTACCATAGTGGAGCACAATGATAGATATCAATTAAAATATAACCCAAAACTGTTAACCAAAAATAAAGGTATGGATTAAGTAATTAATATTTTCATTAGTTTTTGATCATTCTACACATTGAAATTCATTTTTTAATCAAACTCATTTATTAAGGGGCTGGGTATTTAGCTCAGTGACATAAGCACGTGCCTTGCAAGCAGGAGATTGTGAGTTCAACCCCTGGTACCGATAAAAATGAAAAAGACAAAAAAAATGCATTTATTAAGAATCTACTTGGTGCTAGACACTGTCCTAACTGACAGAGTCATAAAGGAAAGAAAGAATAATTTTAAGTCTCAGAGACTAAAAGAAAAGAGAAAAAAATGAACATAAAATAAGAAAGGATAGAAAATAGACATGATGAGACACGCCTATGATCTGAGGCAGGAGGATCACAAATTCCAGGCCAGCCCACGGAACTTAATGAAACTGTGTCTTAAATGATGTGGGCTATAGCTCACTGGTAGAGTGCTTGCCTTGTACAAAGCCCTGGGTTCATAAATAAATAAGGGTGCCCTGGGTGTTAAATAAATAAAGTCCAAGATGCCACACAATAAAGTAAAATACTTAAATGCCCAGTGCTAGAACTAAGTTAACAAAATATATCCATGCTTTAAAAAAAAAAAAGAAAGAAATTTCTTGCCATTCATTTTTTTAAAAAAACTGAAATACAGTCTTCCTGCCTTCCTACCCCTTACTGGGACCATCTCAGAGAGCCTTAAGGTTTGTGGCAACTTAAACATTTTTCTTAACACGACGTTGGAATTCCAATATTGCCTTTATAGTTTTGATATTCCCTTTGATATTTTAAAACCAGTGTTGAAAGTTGACTTTAAAAATTCTCCGCTGATAGAAAAGTTTTACTATGTTAAGAGTCTGGACAATTCAACTGAATGAAATCACAGCATACAACCACGCCACCAGGTCTGGCCCAATGTGAGTGAAAGGATTAAAATATGCACAGTGCAAAGGGTAGCTGTTTCATAACCCAGACTGGCTCTCCAGAGCTCTTCAGAAACCATTTTGAGACTGCAGGTGGAGAGTAACTCAAATGACTTGGACAAAGGCAGAGAAAAACAAGGGGTGACAGAAAGACTAGTTGTCCTAGAAAGGCAATTTGAAGCTGGCTTTTCAGGCACAGACTGATTCTGTTTGAAGTGAAGTCATGCCTCATTTCAAAAAAAAAAAAAAAAATACCACCAATGGATGCCTGCTTGAGGATTTAATACAAAATGAGACCAAAACGTCCTTTTTGGAAGGATTAGACCACAGGACAAAGCTTCCAGAAGATGGTTTCTCACATTTATTCTATTTCTGTGCTCCATTCAAAGAAAGCCCTGGTTCTTTCTTTGACCTAAGGAGATTGCAATTGTCATATAATAACCCATTTTCAATCTCTTCCCTCAAATTAACAGAGTATCATGTACCATTTGGATTTTATAATTTTTAATGTGAAAGACAAAAGAGAACACAATAACATAGACTAGTTCCCGCCCTCTATTCTGACTTCTGTTTTAAATTGCTTTTCTTTGCCTTGCTTTCCCTTTCTAGAAAATGACAATAACTTGCTCGACACTGAGACTCAAAACCAGACACCCACAACTTAAAGAAAGAGAGGTCATTTAGGAGCAAGCCACTGTCCCTTGAGTATCACCCAGAATGCAGAGCTAAGTGGTTTTCCAAGACTCCTCCACTGTAGCAAAACTGCAATGATGTCCAGAGACACGGGTTAGTGAGGAAGTCCTGCTCCTCTCCACGAGGATTTTGTCCTTATCTGACAGCACACATTCCAGAGTTTGTAAGATTGAGGTGGCCAAATGCAGCCTCATTTAATGACTGGGAGTTTTCATTCAGCTTTTTCCAAACTTTCTTATACTGTTAGTTGTCTGGTAATAAAGGAAGGGGCCCAGTCTCCAACTCAGATGCTAGATTGGATGCCTTTAACCAGCTACAGGGGGGTCCATGCACACATGCACAGTATAGCTCTGTCAGAGACTCCAACTTCTTGCTGACTCCACTACAGTTTTCATTACACACACACCTGCCTTTGTGTTGGGATTCTGTTTCGCAGAATCTAGAAGTCTCTCTGATGCCAGGATACTTTCTTTACACACTATTTTGGAGACAACTCTCAGTTGGGCTTACTGTATGTCAAGCCCTCCTGCTCTATTGCCTGTGTGTATATGTGTGTGCATATGTGTTCTCATGCAGGTGTATATTCATGTTTTTTTTATCTTTGCAACAAGCTCTTGACCTATAAACTATTACTGTGCCCATTTTGTAGATCAAGAAATCGAGGAATTAAGCTATAACCTGCCTAAGGCTACACAACTAAAAAGTGGCAGAAACAAGATTTGAAACCAGTCTAATTCTACAATCTGCATTCATAACTACTATGCTGAGACATAAATTGCCTTCCCCAGAGAAGGTTATTTGTAGTAGACCAAATGCTATCACTTGTGACCATTATTTAATGATTCCCACATAAAGACATGCATTGTTAAGGGTTTGCAGCTTTATATTGATATTTAAATTTTGCTGTGTTCTACACAAATAGGTTTCTGACACATGTTCTATCGTCTATACTGTTGCTTAGGAATACATCAGTATAGTTTATAGATAATTAAGAGAAATTATTTTAAAGGTCAGCATGGTAGTAGTTCTGCCTAGTGGAACTAGCTGATGACTTCTCGGCAAACAGCCCTCCTTCATCCAACCAATACCAATAGCTTCAGCTTATTAATTGCCATCCCCTGTAAAATGCGGATGAGAAGAAAAATTGCACCTAAACTTGGCCATTTGTTTTGAGGCTCAGGGTATGAAAGCACTGTATAAACTATAAAATAGTGTTATGGTTGATACATTGTGTCAACTTGAACAGTTTGGAAGTTTACCTGAGACTCAGCAGGGAGCCAGGGTTCTTACTTTGTAAATATCCTCATCCTGTGAGAAGGAGGGAAAAGAGATTTTGTGAGTGCCGTACCTGCCCTGGAGGGGGTGGTAGCCTGTGTACAATATAAGCCCCAGAAGAGGCTTGTTTCCTTCTTTTGCTCTGGCTATTGCTTTGAAGTGTTGCCCCAGCACCATGGCACCCTGCCTTGGAGCTAGCTGATTATGGACTGAAACCTCCACAAACAGTGAGCTAAATAAATCTTTCCTTCATTTTTGGGTGTCAGGTATTTTGTGCCAACAATGCGAAAAAAAAAGTAACCAAGACAAATATCATATAAACATAAGCTATCATCACAGACAGAGAAAATTAAGACAAGGAGAAAGAATTTCTTACTAATAAGAAAACACAATCACGTGACTTCACACTGGCAACCAAAAGACCAAAAGGTGTTCTTGCATTGGCCAAAATAGGGGCCAGAAAACTAGTGGCCCCTATTCTCATTTATTCTCTGTCTGTCTGTCAGTCTGTCTCTCTCTCTCTCTCTCTCTCTCTCTCTCTCTCTCTTAAAGAATAAGTAAGTTCTGAGAAATCTCTGAGACTGGGGAGAAAATATTATGGGAATAATCATTAAATGAGTTGTCTGGAGAATACTGTAAAAGGGTCTTCCTTCTCTTTCATGATATTTGGTGGTTTCCTTCCTGGACTAACAATACCAGAGACGAGTGGAAACCAGAAAAGAAAAAAATTAAAAAGACACCAGCTACTAGAACAGGAATTTCTAATCTCAAAGAATTTTAATCAACCAAACAAGGACACATTTGTGAAGCTAGTTGAAGATAACTGCCCTTGAAAACCATAAAGGTAAACGTGGAAGAGCACACAAGGGTTCAAAACAGTTACCTAGGAAACTATAGCCTTCAAATATTGCTTTAAATCATAGAAGTGCTTCATCAGAAAATCAACATCCAATTGAACCAGTCGACGGGGCCAGAGGGAAGGGGACAGCCCTCAGCAAACTCATCCTGAGGGTGTCTCGGTCCACCCACCATAAATAGACGGGGCCTTTCATGGAGAAAGCCTGCATCACAAACACAAGAAAGAAATACAAGTTCACGTCTTGCCCTTGTTGTTAATTTTACGACTTAACCTCCCTCAGCCTCACTTCTTCCATCTGTAAAGTTAGACTGTTAAAGAACTCTTAGCCTCTCTTAGTTGCAAAAATTCTGAAATTCTATTTTTTCTAATTGGAAATCAGATACTCAGAAGAAAAGTAAGTGCCTGGAGTACTGGTCTTTTAAATATACGCCCAGGAAGTGTAAGTGTCAAAGAAGTCTTAACTGACTCATATACAAGATAATCAGCTCACCTTGTTCTCATGTCCAGTATGCAAATAAAGCCATCATTTCATGATGAAGACATTAGAATGAAGATCACATCTGTGATCACACCACACAAATACCTCAAAGCACAAACCCTACAGAACTGGTGACGATTATCGCACTAGTAAAAATTCATTATCATCAGAAAGCATTTATAACTTCTCAAAACATGAACACACAATTAAACACGAACAACACAAAATGAGAATATCGCAGCATCTGGGGGCCTTAATGGTAATTTGAAAGGGGTTAGAAACCATCCAGTCACTGAACTATATGGTAACTAACAGGAGTAAGATGAAAAACTTAGTGCACTGACATAGTTCACTCCCCAAAGGGCTAAACAACAGGACTTAAAGGTAGAATTCAGGGAGAAAAACAAACTGTTACTATCGTTTTAAAGTTGGGTGAGGTGCAAGAATTAGATGAGTCAGAACGATGAGAATATGTGGACAACTAACCCAGACAGCAGGAAGCCACACACTTGCCTCTTCACCCAGTGCTGTGTGTGATACTGTGCTTTCCAAGGCCTTCCCCCTGAACGGAGCGAGCAAACAATTGAATTAGATCTCCCCATTAGAGAAATTGGTCCCGAGAGAGCAGCTCTGAGCTCATTCAAACAGAAAAGTGAGAAAGCACGCTTTACGGTTTGCTGAACAATTCCAAGGCTATGTATAAACCCAGAGCCGACCTTGCCACGCAAGAGGCTCCATCTATGAATTCCACATTAGATCAAAGAATGATAAAAAGCTCAAGTAAACATTTTTATTATATGCCTCAACAATTTATCCTCTGTTCCTCTTATCAGACTCTGTTGACCCAACTTATTCGGTGAAAACACACATTCCGCCAGTAATTGTTTACCTTTGCTCACTGAAGCAGGCCTCTGTGAAAATCCCACTCATTTGTTATCCTGGTTACCTGCTCTCCCTCGCCCATTCATCTTGATTTTTGTTCCCTTTCTATTGATTTTGTGAAGGAGATCTTTTTTAAAATTTGTTTTTCATAAATGGTATTGACATAACTGTGTTTTGCCATTTTACCTTACATATTGTACTGGAAACATGTTGTGTGAGCTAGTTCGTTTTCTCTCGTAAGAACTAAAGCCTGGTGTGGGTATTAGAATATCAACTCCAGGGTCTGGGAAGACTCTCCCATTATCGACAGTGTATACAAACAGTGGGGACATTTGTTTAAAATCGCACTGAAACTTTTTGCTTTCCTTTCTCCACCTGTAAACAAGATTGCAGGAAACAACTAGTATTCTGCACATGAATAAGTTTACATTTGGTATGCAGTTTGAGATCACTACAGGAAAAGCTGAGCATAAAAATCAGAAGTTATCTTTACAAGTGAATACCTTCACCACAGATGTATCCCTCCACAAAGCTACTTAAAAGGAGAAATAAGGGATTTGTGAGAATATTATGCGTATTACTTTTGTTTGACGTCAAGCACTGTCACTAGCTGACTTGCCAAACTATAGTTATCATCACTTGGGAGGCATGTTTAAATGTATCTATTTGAAGAATATGAAACAAAATAAAATCAGTTTCTCTTCTGAAGGAAGGAACTGGAACACTTTATTGTGAAATTAAGAATTATACCGATGTATATTCAAAAAATATCTTATTTTTATGTTTCTAATGTCTGTAATTTTATTGGGATAAAATGAGAATGGTACATTTCCTTGAGGATAATAAAACCTCATCTCTAATATTAACTACACATTTTGTTTTGCTTTTAGTTTTTATTCTCTTGCGAAAGGCAAAAAGAGAATAATATCTCATCCTTAGCCTCTTTTTCTACTAATTCAAACTAAATGAAGATATTAATGCCATTTTCAATCTCTCATTTAAAATTTATCTTTCAATACTTCTTTTTGGACTTCAGTCTGTTATTTTGTTTATCAATTATTTATCGTCCATAATTAGCCAACTAAGAACAATGCGTCAGATACATGATTTAGAAGTACAAGGAGCACTGTAGCAAAGTATTTCTGGAGTTGGTCATATTCACACAAAGAGTACTCAAATTCCTCAAAACTGCCTTTAACCATTTCAACAGAATTTTTATTTCATAAATGTGGAAAACTAGATTTCTTTTTGATCACAAAGAATCCCACATCATGGGAAAGATTTTTCCAAAATTTCATCAGAATTGTTTCAACAAATACCATCATTACTGAATACTACTCATCAGTATTTAATAGTCAAGCCGGGTTACTAAGCTCTACTTTGATAATGTTGAGAATACAAAAGTGTTTTAAAATCCTACAATACTCTTCTTCTAAGCAATCCCAAAATCTTATTATTCAATTATTAATTTTAGAAAAAACACAACATGCTTGAATAAGATTTATTGGCAGTAAAACAATTCCTAGCTAGTGCCATCTAGTTCTCTGAAGACATTCATGGATATTTATCCAAATAACCCTGAATTTAAATACCTCTCTCCCATATCTGCTTGTTAATACCCTAATGCCCAGAACCACAGTGTCTGATTGTATTTGGAGATAGGTGTTTTATAGAGTTAATTATGGCACACTGAATCGTTAGGGAAGGCCCTGAACTCATACGATTGGTGTCTTATAGAAGGAACAAAGACATAAAACAGAGGAAAGACCACGTGAAGAAGAAGGAAATGACAGCCACTTACGAACTAAGGAGAGAGGCTCAGAATGAAATCAAGCTGTCAATACCTTAATCTTGAACTTGTGGGCTCTGAACTATGAGAAAATACATTTTTTGTTGTTTAAGCCATCCTGTTTATGGAACCTTGTCATGGAAGTCCTAGCAAACTAATGCACACTCCTCCCGCTATTTACCCAATTTTTTAACAGATTAGTTGGGCAACCTAAACAAAGTACACTCACTAGTCTATAGCTGACCACTGTGGTCACTAGGATGCCTACAAATCCCCAGGGCTGTTCCATCCAGAACTCTGGGACCTGCCTTCTGTGCATATCTGCCCTGTTATAATATAAGACATTATCTCAGAACCCAAACTCTCACGGCAAAATTAACGTACTGAAGTAGAGGTAGCTCATTATCATCCACCTCTGTGTTCCCAGACAAGAAAGAAGCTGCCGGAAAGGAGGAAGGCAGGATTCTTAACTGTGTTCTCTGTTTCTTGACATAAAAACATAAAAGCCTTGCTTTGGGGTATTAGCTTTTCTATTTTATTTTTAAATTTATTTTTCTTTCTTTCCTATTTTCCTTATTAGAGAGGTGAGACTGATATTTCTCAAACATCTTTTTTTGTATGAATTTGCTTCTACTGGCATCACTACTGTGTTTGTGGACATTCTACAAAATCAGGTAGAAACTGTTCTGAGTCTGGTATTCTTTAATCCTTAATATTAATATACAATTATATAATTTTACCTGAAACTAAGCATAGTTCACTGTGGAGGAGTCAGATGTGTGTGATTTTATACCTTCTCTCAAGTTCCTTTTCAAGCATCCATGGTTTACTGCCATCTTTGTATACATTTCCTTTTGAACCAAATTTTACTTTCTTGAGTATTAGTGGTCTTTTTCATATATTTTTTTAAAAACTTTTCACAAAAAATAATTTAAAGCCAGTTAAGCCCTTGAGTACCACATGAGGGAAGGTCCCCCAAATGAGATAGCATATAGCCATATCTACTTCAGGAAGACTAGACCTGGAACATACCACTCTTGAAATGTACAATCGGCCCTGCCTTGCAAGCAGGTGATTGTGAGTTCGATCCCTGGTACCGATAAAAAAAAAAAAAAAAAAGAAATGTACAATTAGCTATTCAAATCAAATGTTACCTAGACCACATTTACAAGAAGAGGCCAATTACTGTAAAGCATGTTTAGTTTTTCCAAACACCTAGTAATTTGAATGTGAACCAATTTAAAGCTATTAGCATATCACACAGTCTCTTCAGTGTTTCAGTTGTAATATTCCAGTTGGAGTGGGAATTTGACTGAGAAATTATCTTCCTCAGTTAGCATATTGTGTGAATATTCTGATCAAGTAACGCACAACATGTTTCTACCCTTGGCTCACTTGAACAGGGGCATGTTGGTATAGTGGTTTATTGCTTTTGTTAAACTACTATGCAGTACAAATCTAAGAGAAGTGTGCTATAATTATTGGTATGGATAGATGAGCACTGCTCATAGCATAGTTCCTAAATATAAATGTATGCACATATCTTGGATAAAACATTTATGAAAGAAAGTGGATAGAGTACTCTATCTTGTGTAGTACAGACTACTCTGTTAACTGGTTGACACACCAGAAGAAAGCTATTTGCTGAGAAGGAACTTCCTGTGGTTTGTACAAACTAACCCATAATCATCCCATTTGTTCTGAGCTGATCTGTGCTGCAACAATAAACTGCAGAAGTAAAAGTTTTTCTTTTCATAACTGCTGACAACCTTTGTAAATCTCTTAGTTCTTTTTAACCCTGCAAGATTCTCTAAACCCTTCCCTAACAAGGTGTATTCTGGTTTATTCTGAAATCAGAGTGGCTTTTTGCTTCACAGACTATCTGAGCCTCTTTGGATGACACACACTTCGTGTGCAGGTGGACAAAAGTCATTAGAATGAAGTTACTTCCAATTCTCAGCTCTGCTCTCACCACTTCTGGCCATTTTCATTGGTCTGCATGGCCAGGGGTGTAGAGCACTATCTTTTCCTACGTGATGAGGGAACATATTCGGAATCGGGTAATTCCCTAACCAAGTGCAGAAGTTTCCTGAAACCATCTCAGTCAGTAAATATAATGCCCCTCATAAGGGGGACCAGTATTAACATACTAAAGTTATTATGTTATAGGCTGTATAGCATCACTGGTGTATAAGATATTTAGATAAGGTAAAGTTCTCTGTAATCGTTTAAGTTTCAAAAGTCAGTTGAAAGAAAGGCAATAAATGATAGACCACCTAGTAAACAGAGAGAGTAAACAATGTTATACAACTAATGAATGATGGAACTTGGGGAAGGCACCACAAGAATTCCCAAGAGTTTAGACAGCTCTCTTTCCTAGTCTACATTCTCAAGAGTCCTAATAAATAGTATCAACGAAAATTCCCTCTACCCAGGCACATGATAGTGAAAATGAAGTCCAAGGCAGTCAAAGATAGTGTATTTAAAATATAAAAATAGCCCTGAAAACGAAGGTACCGCATGAAGGACTTCCTAAACATAGCAAAGGAAGTTGGGGAGAGACGGGACTATACAAAGTGCTGAAAGAAATATCTGTCATCTTAATATTATATCCGCAGCCAAACAATTATGAAAGAGTGACGATAAAATACACATTTTCAGACTATAAAACTGAACATAATTATCATTAATGGATCCCAATGGAGAAATGGTTTAAGAGATGCATTTCAGGGAAATGAAGGTACACTTAGAATGAAGGAGCGCGTGTAACAGGGAAGAACATGCGAGGAGGAAAGGGAAAGAGGACATGGAAGCACGGGGTCAACTTAAATAAACACTGGCTTATAACATAGTAACAGCCACTAACATGAATTTTTAAAAATTATGTGAAAGTGTTATATTGGATGACAACAACACACAAGTCATTTCAGAGGTGATGACAGCCGCGGAGGTTGAAGGTCTTTACATTCATGTAAAAGGGGGACAGAGCACTGAGTCACATTTGACATTGCTAAGTAAAAACAAATGTGAACTTAAAACAAGCGTAATCGTTAAGAAATTTAGAAGGGAGTAAATCACCGTCCAGGGAAGAAGGGACAATGGGTGAAAAGTGGGAGGAAATAATAAAAACCACATCATCCTGTGCAAAGTGTAAGAGATTAAAAAAAGGATAAAGGAAGGCATGGACCAAACAAAAGCAGAGTTTAAACCAAAGCTCAATATTACTGGGACAGTTACATCCCAAGGTAGATTGTATATTTCAAAATGCAAGTGTTTTTCTGTTGTATGCTGGCCTTAGTATGTCACACTATTTCCGAATTTAAACTGCTCGGATCTAATTACAAATCTCATTCATCCACAGCTGCATGTGAGGCTCGCCCGTCTTGTCCTTATCATCCCCGTTGGTGCCCAGTTTCAATTCCCCCAAAACATTCATAAGGACACGGAGACACTCCACAACCCGGGAACCTGTTTTGTTGTTTTCATCCTGATTCTGTTTATGTAATGGACAGATCCCTGAAGTCAGATCCTCTTCCCACTATAATTTAGCTAAGGATTCTATTACACCTGTCTGCAAAAGGAATTTAAATTTTCAGAAAGGAAAGTAATAAAGCTCACCCAAAACTAAAATTGCAAGGTTGGAAACTACCTGCTTCTTAGCATCAGCAGGCATGTAAAAAGAATAGGATTTATGCTCCTAAACCTAAAATATTCTAAAGCAATTATTTACTTAATATTTTGCTGAATTACCCAGGATTGCAGTTTTGATTAGGAAAGCAAAAGAGAAGTCTGCAGGTGGCCTGTCAAGCTAATTTTGAAGATAGCTCTGCTAAGCTCATGCAGTGGTCTTGGAGAATATTAACATAGTGTTACAAACCACAGTGCCCTCAGGGTGTTCACCTGCCACAGAATTTAATTTATTTTATATCTCATCGAATAGACTGAGTTTCATCCATTAAGTAAATATGAGGAGAAAATATTGTCTAGTTTCTCTAAAGAGGAAGCCAGCAAAGACAAGAGAGATTTATTCTCATAAAATATTTTGCTATTACAACTGCATTGAAATCCTGGCTGGGTTGTGACCTGTTCCTCCTTAACATTCAGTTTTAGGAGTCTATCAATTACTAGAGGATCGAATGTGCTGCTTCAGTGTATATAGAACAAAAATAAAAATCAGATCAAATGGATAATTTCTGATGATAAATTTACCAGTGGAACTTCGGATGTCATCTTTTAGTTGTTTGACATTCACAGACTGAAAATATTCTTAATCTGTGAATCCACTTAGATATTTGAGTATATAAAGCTTGGTAAGTCAAATAGACCCAGAATTGGATAATTCGGAGAAATTTTTCATATTAGTGGTGACAGAAAAAAGGCTTGGAGTAGTAAGCAACCTTTAAAAATAAAAATAAGAAGTGAATCAAATATAACATTACAATAGAGAGGAAATTGAATTCATCTGCACAAGGTAAGAGTGTATTCATTATTCACAGGCATCCTGGCTGCGCTGACACCAGAGACTGATGAGGCCACCCCATTTCTGGAAGATAAATCCAATAGGCAAGGTATTGTTCTAATATATTCTCAAAATATATAGAATATACTTAACAGATGGCCGTGGAATAGTATTTTTATCTTCAGACATTCATAACATGAAGGCACATAATTTGCAGCAAGGCAACCTGAAATAAGTTTCACACAGAACTCAGCTTTTCAACTTATTTGACAAAATTAGTTTCTCAGGAGGAAAGAGTAGAAGCCAGCGGCTTACAGTGCTTTATAAGTCACCTTGGTAGAAGTGAGTTCTTTACGATCAATAAAATAACTGACGATGTGCTACTGTTAATTCTCGAAAAAAGAGCACCTCCAAACACTTGGAGAAATCATCCAAAGACTTCAATAAAAGCTCATTGACTCAGTTAGTTTAATCTTTGTCTGCCGAAGATTTTTAAGCTCCTTAAATTGTCTTGAAGCAACTAACAATTTTTCTTGTAATTTATTTAAAGAGAAAAACAAAACTAAATGAAGCAAAACAGTAAAAGGCTAGAAGTAATACAGAATTTCAAGAGAAAAAATATACAGGAAGAATTCACCAGTTAATAGATCACACATTGTCATCTCAGAAACAGTTGTCGAGATTACAAAATTAAAGCATACAAAGTGGACATTAATACAGTGAGATTGCAGTCAGTTCTGTTCAATGATCCAACAAAACTCAGCAATATGATTTTCTATCCTACACATTTAAATATATTTGCAGTTATATCCTTTAGATCACTTTCCTTTCTCTCTTTTTTACGCTAACAATCACACATTTTGGTTTCCATTACTCCCACAGTTCTTATAACTTTTTCTTTGCAGAGGAAAAGAAAAAAACATTTTAAAAAGCCAAAAAACAAAAAACAAAACAAGACAGACCAAAGAAAAACCCAATGTGACAAAGCAAAACAGAGTCAGTTAGAACAGGAGGATGGACATAGTATATAATGCAAAAAAAAAAAAAAAAAAAAAAAAGATTACTAGGTGATCAACAGCGGTTACCATTATGCCTCTTGTTATCCTAAAAAGAGTTGCCTATATCAGCTGGTATAAAAGAACTGAACAAAACTGTACAGAAGACCAATAAAACCCACTTTGGAGAGCTTACAGCTAACAATTTTTTATATATACTTCTTTTCTGATTCCTCCCAAATTATAAATCCAGTTTACTAGAAGGCAAATGCCCACGTCTAACCCCCGCATTCCAGCTTCTACATTCTCGGGGTTCTGTTCTCATCTTTTCTTCTCATTACTTCACCCCAGCATCTCAGTTAACCTCCTCCATTTAGAAACAAAGGGTTGCCAGCCATAGAATGAATCCCAATTTTGGATTCTGATTATTTCTCAAAGTAGAGTTACCTTAAAGCTTTATTTCCAAGTATTCAGTCTAGAGATTGCAACACGAATATGAAAACTTTCAGGCAGAATAAATTAAAGCAACTAAATGATGCAGCAACTAACAGAGCATGTTTGGAGAAAGCTTTGCACTAGGCAGGAAGCTCCTTCTTCACATGATTGTGACTCACACAAAATACACAGAATAGTTTCTTTGTTTCCAAACGCTAATTGTAGAGGAAATCACTGCAAATGAGGTGTCACTATGTGTGGGTTCACTGTTCTAAATGAAAAACTAGACAGGCAAGTTTAATTGAGGTGGAAAACTTAAAACAGGAAGATTTCAGGATACACTTAATCTTATAAAAGCTGAGGTGCTTATCTCAAGAGCCCTTATAATTAAAGTCGCTAAGAATAGTTTCTTGCAATAGTTGGACCAAATTTCAGTGCTTTTAACCCATAAATATGCAACACGTGGCCTAACGTGATTTTTATGATACTTTTTTGTTACATACTAAACTGAATTAATAGCTCAGATTAGTGACATAAATTTATTTTTTAATTTTTTTATTTTAAAGATAATAAAACCCAACAAAATAAAATAGAATATATCAAATCAAAACAAATCAGTGAAACTGATACAGTACTTCAAAGTAAGCTATTAGGAAGACGACAATGGTTACCATAGCATATCTTCTTATCTTCACAATGGTTGTCCATTCCATTAGATACAGCAAAGTTAAACCAAAACAGAACAAAATGAAATCAATCAAAACAGAATGTTGAATAAAACAATCAGAACAAAACAAAATAGAACAACACTGGATTTCAAAAACAAGATAGAAGGAAATCCCCATAATTGCTATACTGTATAATGTTATTCTCTCTACAGATGCTCAGACTACGGGCCCAGAGTGCAAAGTCAAACACACAATATAAACATTCAGTTGCTTTTTGTACCTCAGTTGCTAGCAAGTCAACCTGACCTCTGAACCAGCGGAAAGTGGGTGCTTCCCATCACTATTGGTGATTCTCAGCCCAGGTGCACAGAGGCTCATGGGAGGCTACCTATTTTCTCTTCCTGGTCCCCGCAAGGCCTCCGTGGCTTACCAGAAAGCCTGGCTAGTCTGCTTGTTGGTCTCCTCCTCTCATTCCAGCACGGCCAATTCCCCGGAGGCGCTATCTGACTTTTCTCTTCGTGGTCTCTACATAGTCTGCCTAGTGACATAAATTTAAATTATAACCACATAAGCAAATTACAAAGAGACTTTGCTTCCTTGTTGTTACATACAAAATAATCACGTCCCCCAACAAGTTGGTGCTACTTTCTTTCAATATTCTTTATTTCTTCCTTTCATCTCATAATCAAGGACTATTGACCGATGTTTACAATTATATCATTTACTAGACTTTTTCATCTGTCCACAATCAATGATTTATGGAAAGCATACACCAATGATGTAGAGTGACTATGATATGGAAAGCCATATTCCATTTTAATTTTAGAAAGTATTATCCTTTACTATGCATAAAAATAAATAAATAAAAGTACTTGCCTTAGTTACTTTTCTCATTGCTGGAACAAAACACTCAACACCTAAAATTAAAGTAGGAAAGGTTTATTTAGCTCACAGTTTGTAGAGGTTTCAGTTCATAATTGGCTGGCTGCAAGGCAGGATGGCATAACAGACAGGCATAACAGCGGCAGAAAATAACAAAGCAAGCAGGGGATCACTATTTCTCTTCCTTATATCTTACCCAAACTATTTAGGATGGAAGCACTCACACCCTTAATCCTAGTGTCCTTGGTCCTAACATTGCACCATGAGTCAACCCCAGTGTCACACACTCCGGATTCAGCCACCTCTGAAAAACCTCCACCTATGACTACATGAAGCTTTGGGGAGACAGCTAAACACAAATTGTAACTGTATTTTCACTTGCATAATCTCATGTCTCTTAACACCTCTACAATGTGTTATATTTGCTTAAAAGACAAATTTAAAGTTTAAATACTCAGAGCAACTTTCCCAAGTTTACATAGCAAGTAAGCAGCAAATGATCGACTCTAAGCAGTATTTCATTTTAGATATTTTCCTTGTTTCTTTTGAATATATTCTGATCCAACCAAGATTTTAACAGACTGTCCTCTAGATTTTCTCTTCCTGTGGAATAAATACTCACTCATAAACAGAATGATGAAACAGGTATCCTGGGGAAGTAGGAATGCCCAGATTTTTCCAGGAAATTCTTTACAAGTGCTCTGGAGAGAGGACAAAAACACTAAATCACCAGGAGCCTACAATGACCATCACTGGGGAAAAATGCAGGAACAAAGAAAATGTAAGTACCGCGTAGAGGACAGCAAGGTACAGATACTGAGAAGTTCAGACTGTCAGGAGCATCATTAAGGGGAATGTTGCCATGATTAGGCAAATATATATTAAATACTCAGATCTCCAAAATGTCACACTTTTAAGAGGAAGAAGTTGCAGCAACTCTCTGAAGATACTTCTGAGGAGGTGCTCTGGGGCTCTAACACCCAGGGTTTTTGCTGCGCCAAGTCCTAAACTCTTGAAGGGAAGATCAAAGTAGGTTAAGCTTAGATAATTTAACAAAGCAAAGATAATGTATTAATCAGAAAGAAAAAAATCATGGATTAGTTCATTTTTCTTTACTATAATGAAATACTTGAGGCAGGTTAACTTTATAAAAAAATAGCTTTACAAATTCACAATGGACATTCAAGGGCATGATAACAGTATCAGCTCAGTTATGGTGAGAAACTCTTGGCAGATGTCAGGAACACATGTTAGAGAGATCACATCACCAAACTGGAAGACAGATGGCAAACATGGAGTTAAGCTCACTCTTACCTCATTCTCATGAAAGCTCGGTACCACAAAACCTAGTAGTCCAATTCAGGGAAAGTTGCTCCTAGACCTATGAAGCTCACAGTACACTCAACCTCTTAAATACTCCACTTACCAACATCAGCACACTGAGGACCAAAGTCTCAACACACGAACCTTTGAGACAAGCCACATCTAAACCAGAGCAAGAAGTGAGGAGAAATACACTAAAGGGAACTATCTCAGGAGATTTCTATAGTGTTTAACCTATCAAGATGTCTCTCTAACTCATGGCTTGTTAATAATCTTTTACCTAATAGTGACTCCACAAACGGCCATTTGAGACAGCTGAAACAGTACCACTAAAGGAGTCACAAATATGAGACTCAAACTTAGATCTCCTGATGCTAATTATATTCATTTTTTTCCTCCTGTCTGTATCACAGAAGAGGGAAAGCATGAACATGAAATGAAAAAAATTAGCAAAGATTTTAAGATAAATATTCTCTACCCCTCTTACCAATTCCTATGGAATTTCTTGCTCTGACAACTGTGATTGTTTCCTGGCAAGTCAGTATCCCACCTAATTCTCATCTACCTGGTGTACTTTATCTATAATGATTTTTTCTGAAATGAGTCTAACACAGCATCGTCACTGCTCTGCTCTGCCCCCCCTACCACATGCACACACATCTAAATGACTTTTCACTGCACACAGATCAAATTCTTGACCATAAATGAGTCTTATGTCTTTGCCATGATGGTTTTCCAAACAGCTGTACTTCTGTTCTAAGCTACTGATGGTACTCTTCTCTTGGTCTGGGATGTCTGCATAATTTTTTCTATCTATTAATTCCATTTGAATCTATTAATTCCATTTGACATCTCAAGGCTCATACTTCCTAGACAGTTTTTCCCTGAGTGTATCCCACTTTAGTTTTCTACTAAAGTAATATTATTATGCATTGTTTGTATGGATGTAGATCCTTTGTAAGGATTTATACCACCAGGAATTCTCTTTAAACCGGTATTTCTTTGGGGAAAATATCCTAAAACTGACTAGGGTAAAATATGAGACCTCAAATGATCTCGGTGTGGAGAACACAGCCAGGCATGACATAATGAAATAAATATACAGTTATGAGAGTCATAAGGAAAGGAATGGGGAATACCAAGGCAGAATAAGCAATATTTAATGATATCTGACCCCATAAATACCCTGAATTACTGGTGCATTTTTTAATCTTAAAATGAGTGTATTTACACTCAGAAACCAATATGGACTGAATTTTTGTGTTCTAGAAGAAGAAAGGGGAGAACGGAAGCTTCAGTGTAGGTTCTAGATGTTAAAAAGTTGTGAGCCTTATGATTTTTCAAATAGTTTACTTACCTTACACATGGAATTAAATATGTGACATACTGCTGCCTACATCACACTGACAACTGGGTTACTCTCAAATATAGGTTCTATTCTTGTCTTCCTTTATTATAATTAATTGTGTATATATTTGATTCTCACACTAAATTATGATCTCTTATGGGGCAAGGACCCAGACTTACTTACCACAATATTGTGTTGGCAGGGTATATAGCAAAATGCTGATGAATCAAAACTCGACAAAGGTGAACTGAATTGAATTGAATTATTGATAATGGTTGACTATGAAAGCATTCAGAAACTCCAGAGTGATTTCAGATACAGTTTCCAAAAGTTAGCCAAAGTATGAATGGGGCAGAAGATTAGAAAGATAAGCTAAGACTTTAGAGAAGGCTACGAAGAAGAAGCCCAGCTTGATCAGCACACAATGTGAGGCCAAAATTCAAAGGATGTGTCCTGAAGAATGATTTCTTCCATTAGTTTGCTAACCGTGAGATTGCTGATGTATTGGCTCAGATAATTCTTTATTGAGTGATAGCATTTACCTGTGTATTATACAATATTTAGAAGCATTCCTGGCTTGTACACTGCCAATGCCAATAATAACCACAAGTTATGAAAAAAATTATGCCTTCAAATATTAACAAACAGCTCTTGGGAAGTGAAATTTACTCCCAATTGAGAATGTCTAGGCTCAAGAATAGGACTCTATAACACCTCCAGATACAGAAGTGGGCCCCAGATTCTAAAGACGGAGTGACTACCCTGAGAACAACCTGTCATGAGCTGTTTGACTAACTCATTCATCTCTTTGCTCCTGAGCAATCAGCCACACTACTTTAGTTCCTAAAGTCTCCCATGCAGGGCTGACCCTCACTGTGCTACATTTAGCTTGACAATATTCACACCTTGTTGGAGTAAATACAACCACTGCCAACCAGTTGTTCTGGTCCATGGTTTCTTAGAATCACTCATTTTGATACTTTAAGTGATTTATCACTTTGACATCAATTTACTAAATATTCCATTCAATATCTGTGCCCCTGAAGTCAGGAGTTTCTGCTCATGGCCTTCTACTCGCCCAACTCTGCTGCCCTCTCCTGGCTACCGGCAACTTCTCTTTACACGTGTTCTCATCCCGAATATCACAGTGTTTGATATTATAATAACTGCTTTGACATTAAACATCAGCATGCAATTTGCAGCATATGTATTATCACTAGGAATCTATAAATAGGAATCACTGAATTCCATTAAAATGGTTTCAGAATGTATGATGACATATCTTTTTGCTTTGGGGTTCTCAATATATATAAACTGCTACCAAAGGGAAAAGGACTAACAGCATCAAGGAAAACGACAGCATTATTTTTGGACTATTCTAAAATGCACTCCATCCAATAAATGGGCACAACAGTAAACACTTTCTAATGTAATATCCTATCATTTAAGAATCTTCAAAAAATAAGAGAAACCAGAGTACTATCACTGTGGCCACACCAATGATTTAGATAATAATGGATAATGGAATGAAAGTGCAGGAAGGGAAGGCTACAGGAGGGTGCGGTCTCCAACCATTCATAAATTGAGACGAGGTCACTTTTTAAAACTAATCAAAGATAAAGCAATGAGTAACTCAAGAATATCTTATGTATGAATTATGAGTACTCAGAATTCCTCAGAAACTTCTAATTCTAATTAGAATTGAGTTGACTTTGAAAATGAGTTATGGTAATCAGTTTCTTATGAGACTTCAGTCTCAAGAAAGCAAGAGTTTTAAACTATTAATTGACTCATTTTGTAAGAGAGATATATATTTAAATCAACTTAGATTTCTCTATTGGCTCTATTTTACACAAAGAAAGAAGGGGGTAGGACATTGAGGCATGCAACACATGACTAATTAAAGACTAAGAAGAATTTAAGATACGTTTTATCATTAAAGCTGTAAGAAGAATTATAACTATTTTTTTATCAACACAAGAGCCTTATCTCATTTTGTTTTCCAGTTACACAATTTAAAAACATAGGTGGGTTTGCTTTAGTTTCAAATGTGAAAACATTTTTTCTTACCTGTATAAACACATACATCTAATCATGAAGCAAAGACACTCCATCATTCAGTCAGTCAATTGCCAATATACATTTATGGAGGGCTTCATATGGTTAGGCACTGAGAATAACAAGAAATATTAGTGGAAGTACGCTGTTTACAGTCCCATCTCAGTAAACCTATAGTCACTGCACAAAGAACAGGGCATTTTGCTATTAGATGGCACCCAAAGGCCCCCAAATTGGATTGGCCATGGATGGTCACCTGACACAAAGCCAATCTAGCCAGGGATTGGATAGCAGCTGTTTGACCCAAGTAGATTACCACAAACCATGAGATTTTTCCTTTCGGACATTTAAGGAGCAGATCCTAGGAGACTGAAGTAGTCAACATTGAGAACTGAAATTTGATATAGAATGAGTGAAAAAAAAGCAGTAAAAGAGGTACTAGAATTGTTATTCTCTGAGAAGCTGTTCTGGAGCTCAGTAGAGAAGTCCATCTGGAGGGAAACAGGGCCATGCACACTGACCCAGAGGCCCAGCAGAAGAAACTTGGCAGCAGTGACACCGTAGGAAGTCCCTGGCACCGCCTCCTTCTGTCACTTCCATCCCAGGCCACCAAATTTTTAATAATAAACCAATCATCTTTTTCTTCACTCATTTGAGTAAATTTCCCTAAATAACAAGAGTAAATTTCCCTAAATAACAAGTCCCTAAATAACAAAGTGTATGCTTCAGAGAGTTAAAGGCTTTAGATAGCAACAACCTATGGAAAAGATTTTTAAAAATCCAGAAAATTTCATCCCAGTATTGAGTCAAAAATCCATCTGGATACAAGCACGGATATGTCAGACTGCTTAACTTCATAATCTGCTTTATGTGCAAAATTAGGCACCACCCCTCCCTCCCCAGCAAGTCTTAAGTTAGTCACTTGAATTTGCTGAGGTAATTCTGTTCGAATCTGTATTTTCCCAGCAGGCTCCTGCCTGAATGGCTTAAATCCCCACGTTGCTCACCCCGGAGTTATGAATTGGAAATACAGGCAAAACGGATGGCACCTAAGCTGGCGGGGACACTAATGTAAGTAAAATACAGAACTGTACTGCAGAATCTGTAATTGGTTTTAATCATATTTAACATCTGTTTCTCTACTTTAGCATATAATTTAGATGAAGCAGCTTAGAAGTCTCAGCAAGAATCCATATTTTACATTTATTGAAAGAGGAGCACTTTCCAAGTGATCAAATTGCTCTCCTAATTCACTCATAATAATGTTGTAATTTGGAAAGTCTTTTATATTTTCCTCATGAAATGTTCATCATCAGTGGTCCCCGCTACTAAAGATTTCCCATTTGCCATCACAGCAATAGTGATGGGAGATTATCAACCTGGCAAAATGTCCTAGAATTCCCCCTTCTTTGGATACGTCTCTCCTCCTTCATTTGACTGCAGGTTTCCCCTTCTGGTAAAACTTCTCTCTGGACGGGCTCCAGTTACCTCCCACTCACCAGACTCAAACATGTTCCCACATACTGTCCTCCTTAACATCCAGAGGTGTGCACCCCACTTATCTTGAAAGTCTCACATCCCATGGCATCAGCTTCTTTATAGAAACTTGACCCCAAAGCCTGCCTTTCGGACTGTTCCAGTTCTGTTACAGAAACAGAAATCTACAACTTCGGTGTAAGTCAGGACCACATGTATGTTCTATTTGTTTGGCCCAATGTTTTTATGTTTGACTTAATGGTTTACAATCCCTTGACTCCCATTATTTACGACTACATTTACGACTTCTCTTGAAAACTCAAAAGACCCACAACACCAGGCCCACTCATTAAACCTATCTCCCAGTGATACCCAAATACAGGCCCACCCTCCCTAATGGCCCTGCTCTCCCTAAGAGTTACTCATACCCAATGGGTGAACGTGTGCTGACCTTATACTCACCTCCTATTTTAACTCACCATCCTAACGACTGTTTTTTGCAGATCCTTTTTCCTCTAATGCCTTCAGCCACATCTCCTTTATGTTCTAACTTAAGCTTTCCAATATCCTTTACCTTTTTAAGAATGCTGTTAACCCTAGGTTTTGCATATTAGCCAATCTGAGATGATGCTTAAATATATGTTTGAATTATTATCTCTCTTTTCATTCCATACTCAAATTCCTAAGTCATCTGGTCATCTCCACTCAGAAGTCTCTCAAACAACTTAAATGCAACACACCCCAAACTAGTGTCTTGAACTATTCAACCTTGCTCACCCCACAGACCATCCTCTCTGGACGTACTTATTTCTATGATTTTGTCCTCTCCTATCCTATGTTGTAGATCTCCAAATCAAGTCCTATAAAGCTGGTGCTAAGCTGTTTTCCATGTGCCTCTTTTATTGGCAGTGCGACAGTTCAAGGTCATATTACCATAACTTCATTGAGTGTACACAGCAAAATCCTGAAATTGTCATTGAATGCTAATAATAGTTACTGAGTTGGACAATGCAATCTCTCTTTCCACAAATACTTCAATCACCTGATTTATTCTACATGCTACTAAATTAATTTTCTTAAGCACAACTCTGGCACAGTTAAAACATGTTCCATTTTTCTCTGACTGTCAACTAGGTAAATAACTACAAAGCTGCTGAGCCAGCTCTCCCAGAGCCATCTCCTCACTACTTGTAATACAAGCATCATGTGCCACACAAACTAAACTACACACAGCTTCTTACACATGTGTCTTACTCACCCAACTAGTTGCTATATATCCTTTGCTGAAAACTGTTTCCAATCATCTGTCCCTTCTCTGCCTTTTAAAAATCTAATGATAATTCAAGATCTATTGCAAAATCTTCTTCTTCCTTGACGAGACCCTTGTCTTAACTTTTCCTTGATGTCTGTAATAGTTTAATTATGTCATTAATTTTTACATTAAAGGCTCATCCTGACATGACCTCCAAGGTGTATGAGATTGTCTAAATTATCATTTAAATCACACCCAACAAAGTTATTAAATAGGATCAAGCTGCTTCATCTCTGAATTATTCAATCCTCCACGTATCTACAGAATATTGACCCCCTTTGATTCATAATCTTGTTTAAGCTACATTTAATAACACCATACTCTTAAACACTTATTATATGTGTCCTTTTACAATGGAAAAAATAGTGATCATAGTGATTTGGGGAGACACAGAGGTTATATATAAGCTCTCTGGACTACGAAGAAGGTACAATGCTTCTCTTAAGGCTTGAATTAAGCTTATAATTCAAGCTCCAGCAACATTGTGTCCTTGTCCAATCCACTCAATTTTCTTAGGACAAAAAAGTTGTACCTCCTATAACAGTTACCATAATGCCAAGTACATAGTAAACACTCATTAGATACTGAAATGAGATGGGAAGAAGTAAACATTTTATGTCCATTTTTTCCCCTAAAATCAAGTTTAGAAGAATCATATGAACATGGCAGTAAAAAGTCTGCTCCTGGGTCCTTCAATAAAGGATGTCCTGTGATTCCTTAGCACCTCTCAATGAATGCAATGGGGAACAAGAAGAATCATTACTGCAGGCCACACCACTCAGGGCACATAAGCTAAAACTCTGTGCTTAGAATTTCCCTTGACTTAGCTGGTTTAAGAAGTCACGGAATGGAAAACTATCCTAGGGAAGAAAGCCTTGACAAGGGAAATTTACTTTTAGCAGAATCTACTCAGTCCGTGGCTCCCTGTTCTAGTCTCCTTCTACCACGGCACATTTCTTATTTAAGCTGTTAGCATTTGAAAGGTCCCTCTGAATAATTGATGATTTTCTGGAAATATATAGGCAGCATTTTTGCCAACAACAGAAGCCCCATTTGGTGAGCTGGTCAGATTAGAAATTCAGTTTCAAGTCCAAACCCCTCTCAATCTGAAACCCTTCTGTCAGGTTGGAAAGGGAAGGTCAGACCTAGTCAGCGTTTGACAAGGAAAGAGCTATATATAATTAGGAACTATTTCTTAATGCTGCAAATATCACTCATTTCAATGAACAAAAGCCACTTCGGGAATTATTGTTGCTGCCATGACTCTTTTGCAGAGTATAATTGCTGCATATAATATTGCTACATTGCAAATTTCATATCTGAACATAAGGGACAAGGTTTTGAGATCATCAGCCTGTTTTATTTGGCTTTGTAAAAAACATCACTTACCTATATCTGATAAAGTCCAAAAAGATACATCAAATCGGCTAGGTCACTATGGGGACTTTTTTTGCTAACTATGAATTAGACTTCTAATCTTCAAAGTCTGTGGAAGTTAATTTCCAAATAAAGATAATCTAACTATTGTTTTGAGACTGCCATGAGAGCAAGGTTCTTATAGCCTTTACTAAGCCATCAACTGCTTTGGGGAATCTTATGAAGCTTTTGCATTTATTTCCAGATATGTTCCTAAATCATAAAATATAATTAACAGTATTGCAAAGAAAAACAATTATATCATAAGGATTCATGTCATGAAGATTTTTTGAAAGTCTGCTAAATACTAATCAATGTGTTTTGTAATTAATGCAGTAACAAGATCTAAAATATTTGTCTATTAATATAATTTCAAAAGTAAGAATTTCATTTCAAGACAGCTTCATCAACATCAATATGATATGCAAATATCTTGTGTCAAGATTACAAACAACATTCACTACTACAGTGGGATTTTTTGCCTACATTCATCACAGATGAAAATATGAAATTTTAGCATAAAGTAGTGAAATTACATATGTAAGTTTTTTCCCATTCAACTTTATAACCCTTTTGACTTTATTGTTGTAATTATCCTTTTAATTTGTTCTCTTATTTTTAAATTCTCAACACAGAAATTTTATACATAGGCTGAAGATATAGATAGATATAGATATAGATATAGATATAGATATAGATATAGATAGATATATGCGCTGTCTTTCTTGCTGCAAATCCAAGCATCATGAAGGGGGAGTAGAAGAAACTGTCTATATATGCAGACTGAAAAACTGTGGCACATTTTTTTAACATTCATTAAATGAAATGATCCACAAAAATTTTTTGGCATATCTTCCCTGTTGAGATTTTCATTAAGGCTATAGATACTTATACAATGTTAGGATTATCCGATTTATTTGGTTAAAAGAAAAACATATGCTATAGTGTTCCATGCATGACTTACGACAAGTAAACATCTAAGCCATCACTTTGCAATTGGCAGGCCCCATAAAATCACATCTTAACTTTAAGCCCAGGTACAAATCAGTGGACTTATTGTGAACAAAGACCATATATGCTGAAATAATCTTTCAAAAATCATTCATGGGATAAAACTCTTAATATGTCCGTCATAGAATTTGTAAACAATACAGGCTTGTATTTTTAATCGATTATGCCAAATATCTATGGAATGTCTCTTTTTTACTAGCTACTAAGGAATGTCAGAAGAATATGAAATGGATTCCTCTTGATTACAAGAAGCCAATTATCTAGGTGTAAAAAGAGAAAGATCTTGAGAAACAGAGAAAACAGTTGAAAGGTGACAATTTTACCTTAATTCGTGTTTCAGTACCCAGTTGTGAATGATAAATAGGGACCCTATCTCTACCACTCTGTTTGCAGAGGGGAAATCAGTTGCAAGGGAGATTTACCTGAGGAGCTATTTCAAAGCTTGTAAATTTCAAAGCTAATTTCCTCCTAGATAGGAATGTAAATAGGGGCTTTCATTCTCAGATATTCACTGTACCCACAGTCTGGGTGCACATTAGAATAAGTTTATCATACAGTGATAGCCCCACAACCTTATCAATCCTCATTACCCTTGACTAGATATAAGAAGGTTTTAAAGAATTTGAAAGGAAATTTACTTTGTTATTTCTTCTTTATTTAATTAAGATAATCTCTATATTTCCCAGAGTTCTTTCTGCCAAATACTTACATACCGAAAATGGTATTTTTGTCATATCTAAATTTTGTTGCAAGGTTACTATTTTGAAAGGCGGGAACAGAAAGAAATCCAAAGCCTTAATGCTAACACTGAAAGAAATTCATAGCCTTAATGCAAAGTTTGAATGACATTTCTATTGGCTCTTTATATTGTTCCATTACAAAGAAATGAATTTAAGAGACCACATCTCAGCACATGAAGCAAAGGCATGGTTCATTCTTTCTGACGTGTTTCATATTTTCCCTCTATCAGCAACAGAGGAGCTGCTGATAATGATATCATGTGTACAGTTTATTATTTACTCAATCTAACAGCTTTGAAAAGGCAAGTATTTTTTCAATTTGGAAGATTCCTTTCATCTGAAAATTTGCATAAAGACATTATTAGTATTTTATTTGCACCACTTAAAATTTACATAATTCAAGTTCACATATTACATAATTGTGTTGATTTACCATCTAAATCATCATTGTCATTACTTTAAGCATCAGTTCCCTAGCCACTTTGCAACGATTCAAACCCTCAACTATGTCACTATGTCAGTATCTTACAACCATATATAACTGAAAGCTTGCAAAATGATGTCTACTATTTTATCTCTTTCAAATATCATAGTCATTGTGTTCAACATGCAAGAAGTTAAAATACATTATTTGAATAAATTGAGGTTCATCAGGCTTTGCTTCAGTGAGTAATAGAACAAAAACAAAAACCTGAATTTCCTAATTTTAAATCTGGAGTCCTTTTATTCATCAAAAAATCAAACCCAATGAAAGAGAAAGGGAAGTACACAATTACACCTGGTGGATGAGTGAACAATAACTGCTGTGGTATCTGAAGGAGCCTTCTGAGGTATAGTGTTCAAAAGGTTTTAGAAAAAAAATAATAACTCACATGTCCCTCAGGGGTTTGACAGAATTGTCCAAGGGTACAACTTAGCTCATGGAATGGTATATAGCAAAGTAAGGGTCAGAGAGAATGAACAGAAGGAAATTTAATAGCAAACAGTCTTTCCTTTTTTTTTTTTTTTTTTTTTTTTTTTGTCTTTTTTGTTTTTATCGGCACCAGGGATCAAACTCACGACCACCTGCTTGCAAGGCAGATGCTTATACCGCTGAGCTAAATCCCCAGCCCCAGCAAACAGTCTTTCAGAGGACTGTTATGTATGGCATGTCAGTGGAGTGACAAATGGAGACATTAACACAGTAGTAAATGGCAGGTAGGACCATTGGTACATAGAAGCCAGGATGTGCTTCAGTTGGGCCTCCGCAATGATGAGGTCTGCAATGGTGATCTACGTGGTATCCGAGAAAGAGCCTTAGGAAAAAGGAAGACGCGTGTCCTCTGAAGTTTTAGTTTCTACATCCAGAACAGAACTACTGCGTTGCCTGATTCCTAGGCAACTGGATGAGCATGCAAGAAAGTGTGCCATGTGAGAATTCTTGGTTTACTAAATTGCTTTTTAAACATAGGAGATATCTTAGTTACTTTTCTCATTTCTGAGACAAAATACCCAACACCCAAGGTTAAGTAAGGGAGGAAAGGTTTATTTAACTCAGTTTGTAGAAGTTTCAGTCCATAATTAGCTGGCTCCAAGGCAGGGGGCATGACAGATAGACCTCACAGAGGGGAAACATTCATAGCAGGCAGAAGGTAACAAAGCAACAAGGGACCTTAGCAGCATCTTTCTGTCCCTTATATGCTCTATCTAAGCTATTAGGATAAGGATGGTACCAAACCAATCAGTGGACTGATTTAGTAATCACACACCCTTAGTCTGAGCATCATACCATGAATCAATCACACACTCCAGAGTTCGCTACCTCTGAAAATGTCTTATATATGATTGCGTTGAGGCTTCGGGGACATCTAAACACCAGCCATAACAGGAGGTGTCTCTAAGAGTGTGGAAAAATCTCAGTGAATGAACAATCCTTCTGTAATGGCAAAGCACTATAGCTACTAAAAAGAGCAAGCGAAAACAAAATCCTTTGTTTCCCTTGTATTCCTAAGAAAAATTTCTTTCTGATGTGGTTACAGAAAGTCATACAAATAGTCCAAGAGTAAATAAAATGGAAATGAAACTGCTCTTTTCTCCTCTCCTCCTCTTGTCTCCCCAGAAAACCCACTATCACCATTACGTAGTGCTCCCTTTATTAGGCCAGACATCTGTAGCAGCATGATGATGCCACACAGGTAACACACAAATGCCTTCCCTGGTTCCACATGAGAAATGATACTCACTTTTCATCTTGATCATAGCTCTGAGTGATACAATGTAAATGTAAATGTCTTCCAGAATTGAGCCCAGTACCCTGCATGTATCTCGGTTGCTTTACACAGGTAGACTGGAAGCCGCCATTATCTGCATGCCACGTCCCATTTCTGACAGAGATGATGGATGACTTACTGTCTTCAGGCTGATTAGTGGCCATTTTAGCCACCTGTGGGACATGACCCTTTTCCCTCACCAGCATAGGAATGTCAGAGTCGGAGCAGCTTGGCCACCTCGGTCTGGCCTTATAAATCAGGCCTGTGCAACTCAATGCGAAAGCATGACTTCCCAGAGGAAGCCAGCGGGCTCACTCTGCCAGGAGTATACTCAACTCTTGATTTATATATCATTTTCTGGAAAATGAGGTACAAAATCTGTTTTTATATCAAGACTTTTTATTCAGGATTTATTGGAATGATTTTAAAATCTGCTTCATGACATGCAAGTCTATATTTAAGATTTGCCATTTAAGGATACAGAAATTAATTTTTAGACTTATAAAACTGTAAAACTTATAAAACACTAAAAACCATTTGGCTACAACTACATTAAAAAGAAGAGAGACTTATAAATCAAAAAGCAGGCTGCTAAGATTTTCTGGCAGTGTCCATAAATTAAGTTCTGGGTTTCTAACTTCAAGTGAGTACTGATTTATAAAGCCAACTTGTAAATTATCAAAAAAGCACAAAAAGTACATTTTTATTCTAATTTGAAATACTGTATAGCAGCATCAAGTGACACCAAACTGATAAGCTAAATGTTTCAAAGTAATGGTAATAGCCTATTTGGACTTTTGAAAATAAATGAGGTAGATGGTCAGTTTTTCCTCATGGCCCACAATAAGGAAGTCTGAGACCATATACCAGGTGTGATAGTTAATTTTATGTCACCTTGACCAAGCTAAGGGACACCTTCATAGCTGGCAAAATATGAGTCTCTGAGGATGTTTCTGGAAAAGACTAGCATTTGTATCAATAGACTGAGCGGAGATTTCTCATCCATGTGTGCAGATATCATTCCATCCACTAAAGGTCCAAATAACACAAATAGATTGAGGAGGAATGATTCATGTATCTTCTTGAGCTGAGACATACTGGGTGAATATCCTGTCCTTGGACATCAGAGCCCAACAATCTCAGGGCTTCAGACTCTAAGATTTCCAACAATACTCCACCCATTCCATATTACCTGCTAGTTTTCAGGCCTTCAGGTTCTCAATACTAACAGTTTTCTTTGATATGTAGTTTGCAGGTACATATCCTGCAAGTATACATATGAAATTCCCGTAATAATTCTTAATGTCTATCTACCTGTCTATCTCTGTACATATCATCTTCTATCCTGATGTTTCTATTTCTCTGAAGAAATCTGAGTAAAAAATTTGGTACAGCACAGAAAATCACTACATTAATTCATTTTGAATGTAACTAAAGTATTTAATTATTGTCAATCTCCGCAGAACCACCCCAATCTGGATACTTTGTCTATTACATCACATTAGATTTTATATTTTTGGGTAAAAATATTGTCCATCTAGGTTGATCAGAGCCATTAAAATTGTAACTTTAGAGCAGTGGTTTTCATTCAGGCCAATTTTGCCCTCAGGGGACATCTGACAATGTCTAAAGATAGTTCCTGACCTCCTAGCTGAGGAACTACCATGGCATTAAGTGAGTAGAGCTCGGGGATGCTGCTAAGCCTCCCCAAGTACACTGAGAAGCCACACACAACAAAGAAGTATCTGTCAAAATGTCAGTAGTGTAGAAATTCTAGAATCCTGATATAGAGGAATATTTAACACAAGCCAGTAAACTTTTAGCCCGTCAGGACTCTACCATCTCTGGTTCCTATGACTCTGCCATCCAGGATAATATAGTCTTGCTTATTTAGTTATTCTGAAAGAATATGTATAACATTCATAATGTAGTAAATCTAGTAGATCACATTATTAATATCTGTTGTTACCTTAAGTGCGTGCTATGTGTGATCAGCACATTTTCTGTGGAAACTTAAGTTACAAAATTTGGTGAAATTATATTATTTGACTGGAAAGACCCAGTCAAATAATTATTTGAAAACAAGTATGTGGATTAGGAAGGGAATGCAAGGCAAGAATTCTTTCCAGATTTGTTCAACAGTAGTATAAAACAACCCCATGTAGTGAGCTCCTAGGGAATCTGAGACCCTTTTATTATACGGTGTTTTGAATAAAATAAAACAAATTCCATGTTCTTTTATTCTGACATGAAAACGATTTCTAAATGATCACTTTGGGTGTTCTTTCCCTCTACTTATTGTTCTGTTCTTCCATTTGAATTACTGCTCAGCATCATCTCAGAAGCCAGCTGAATATTGGCCAACTGTACGAAGACAGTCTCATATTGAGATTATAGTAGTTCTCCCAGACTTGCTCTATTCGTATACCTGGCCATTGTAAGAATCCTAAAGTCAGAGACAGAACTCAACATTCAAGTAATGCATTTGAAGCACATGGTGAAGTATATTGTATAAATGCAAATGAAGAGAAATACAGCATTGTAAGAGCTCAGCCACTTGAGCAATTAGGAAGGAAATCAGGATTGTAGAGAACAGCATCCAGCTGAGCACTCAATAACGCATATAAAATTTTTTTGAGAAAACTTAGTATAGTAACTTAGATTCCTACAAGTTTAAATTCAAAATATTTGAGATACAACCAGTGTAACTGCAATCATAAACCACCTCTGCACACATTTCCCATTGTCCTAACACAACGTACAATATTTTCTTGAATTAGAGTCTTTTGTTTCATTTAATATATAATCTATGAATCTAACTCAACATTCACATGCATTTTTCTGGCCATAGAGTCCACAAACATCAAGGTACATGAAGGCCAACAATCCAGCAATCATGAAGTGGAGGGGTCTCCATTAAATTATGTGTGTTGTTCAAAAGTGTTTGATGTATAAATAGAAGGAAAAAGATCAGGAAAATATTTGATTTCTACATTCTACATAAGATAACACTGGACAATATAAAACCTGATGTTAAAAGTAGTGACTTCAATTTATACTGACTTACTGTGTAATAAATGAGTACATAGAAAAGGCTTTAAGACTGACCCTAAGAAAAATGCAAAAGTTAATACTTCTCTGATAGCCGACTCCTTCTCTGTTCCCACTTCATTTCAAAAGGCTTCCCCTAATGCTCAGAATCCCCCATATAAACCACACTTTCCATTAAAGCAAATACCCCCCATCCATGATTTTTTTTTTTTTTTTTTTTTTTTTTAATTGAGACAGAGTCTCCTATGTAGTCCAAGCTGTCCTCAAACTCATGGTGATCCCACCTCAGTCTCTGGAGTACTGGGATAACAGCCACGTGCCACACTCAGCTTCCATCATTCTCTTAAAGGTTTTTTTTTTTTTTTTTCTGCAACTATATCTGGCAGAATTTTGATCCTTCAGATCCATGATTCATTTAGCAAATAATCATTCATCCAACATTTATTATGAACCAGGACTTCTTAGACCATGTAAAATGATGGGATACAAAAATGAATAAGTCACTGTCTGATATTAAGACACAAACATTCTAATGAAAGACAAATGTCCCACACAGCATATCTCATGCACTGAAATAAAAAATCTCACGGTACAACGGGAGCACAGGAGGTAAGATCTTCAAAAAGTGGCTGTGCTTAAGCTAATTCTAAAGGTGTGTAGAGTACAGAACAAATTTAGCAAAGAAGGGATGGGAAGAACATTATACATGAGGAAACAGCCAGGGCCGGGTAGGACACAGGCTCCTAAGGAAGGGAGGGCTGAAGAGTGTTAAAGATAATTTGCATATCTGAAGTAAATTTTCATCTGGTGGGAGGGGAGGCAGTGGTTTTATTTTTGTTTTGTTTCAGGGAGGAAAAGTGTTATCAAAGTAACCTGTGAAGATTCACCAAAACATATGCCAGTGATGATCAATTTTGTACCAATTTAGTGAGCAATGTATTTGGCTAAACATTACAGGTGTCCTCATTTGAAGGAGACGCATTCTAAGACCCCTAATGCATGCCAAAAATGACAAAAAGAGCTGAATCCTACACACACACAGTACTACGTTCTTTCCTTCACATACATACATACATACTTAAAATGTCATAAATTAGGGATAGCAAGAAACAAACACAATAACTAATAATAAGACAGAACAATTATAACAATACTCATAATAAAAGTTATAAGGATGTTTTCTCCCTCCTCTCTCATTCTCTCCCCATTCCCAAAATCTTTTTCTAGTATATGTGTCCGTCTTCCTCTAATGAAAAGAAATATGATGCCTATGTGATAAGATGAAATGAGGTGGCTCACACAGGCATTGTAACACAGTGTTAGGCTAAAATCTAAAGTTTATTTGAACACAAGCACTGTGATAACACAATAGTCCATCTGATAACCAAGATGACTATTAAACAACTAACCAGTAGTTAGGGTATATAGTGTGGACATGCTGGACAAGGAGCTGATTCATTTCCTGGGTAAAGCAGAACACAATTTTATTATGCTACTCAGAATAGCACACAATGTAAAACATATAGTTATTTATTACTGGAATTTTCTGTGTAACATTTTATAGCTACAGTTGATAATGTGTAACTGAAACCATGAAAAGTGAACCATGGGTGAAGGGGATTCATGTATCCTGAATGTTACTGAAAGTGTTTTCATTTTTATTTTTTTTATTTTAAAGAGAATACAACAAAACAGAACAGAGTAAAACAAATCAGAACAGAAAAATGCAAGCAACACAGGATTTCAAAACAAGACAACAGGAAATCAACAGTGGCTACCATAATGTTTCTTGTTTTCTTCAAAATAGTTGTCCATACCTTCACACACAATAATATCAAATAAGACAAAACAGTATAAAACCAATCAAAACAAAAGAATGAAAGCATTATGGGACTTCAAGTCAACACAGTAGAAAAATCAACAATAGCTACCATAATGTCTCTTGTTTTCTTCAAAATAGCTGTCCTTACCTTCATGTATAATGAAATTAAATAACAGAAAACAATTAAAACCAATCGAAACAAAAGAAAAAGCATTATAGGACTTCAAAACCAGATAACAGGAAATGAACAATGATTACTATAAGGTCTCATTTTCTTCAAAACAGTCATCCATAAAATCAGACATAATCAAATGAAATATAACAAAATAAAACCTATCAAACTAAAGAATAAAAGCATTGTAAGACTTCAAAACAACATGATAGGAAATCCACAATGGCTACCATAATGTCTAGTTTTTTTCAAAATAGCTGTCCATACCATCACACATAATAAAATCAAGCATCACAAAATAGAATAAAATGAATTAAAAGAATGAAAGCATTATAGGAATTCAAAACAAGATAATACAAAACCAACCATCATTAGCAGAATACATCCCATTATGTGCAAAATAGCTGTCCATACCATCAGACACAGTAAAATCTAACAAAACAAGACGGAACAAAACCAAACCTGTGGAAAATTGTGGGAAAAAAAATACACGAGTTCAAAACAAGACAGTAAGAAATTAACACTGGTCACCACCTTCTTCTAGGTGTTTCCTCCCCTATCACTTTCATAATAACTATTGTGTTTTTGGATCTCACTAACTACTTCTGTTTTTTATGCTAGGGTTCACTCCCATGAGTTCACACTGTTTCACTCATAAACATGATTTCCAATTGTATCCATTTACCTACAAGAGCCTCGAGATTATCCTACTTTATAGCTGGGTAGCTCTCCATTGTATAAAGGTACTGTATCTTTCTTATCCATTCTTCAGCTGATGAGCAAATTTCTGGCCTCCTGTCGCATGGAGCAATTGTTTTCTCTCCTTTGATTTTCAGTCTGTGAATCTCCTTTTGAGTTACATGTATTTTTTGCATATAGTATATTGATGGATCTTGTTTCCTGATCCACTGTCCCTGTGTTGTTTAGTTTTTTGTTTGTTTGTTTGTTTGTTTGTTTTTGATTTTTTTGT
Organism: Cavia porcellus; assembly: GCF_034190915.1. Taxonomy (NCBI): domain Eukaryota; kingdom Metazoa; phylum Chordata; class Mammalia; order Rodentia; family Caviidae; genus Cavia; species Cavia porcellus. The sequence continues at coordinate 56,336,490 of NW_026947505.1, read as the reverse complement.
GTGTGTGGCCAGAGATGGAACTCACGACCTCACATTTGCCTAGCAGGCACTTGCGCTGCTGAGCTAAACCCCCAGGCCCCCTGTGTTTCTTTTTATGGCTGAATTGAGGCCATCTACATCAATGGCTGTAACCAGCATGCATTCATTTGTCTCTGCCCTGCTATTCTCCTCCTGTTGGCCTCCACTTTTCCCCTTCATTCAGTTGCCTGTCTGGTTGGCAATGCTCCTCTGCTGCTGTTCCTGGGACCATGGTCATCTCTCTCTCTCTCTAGAATATCCTTCGGCTCTCTCTGTAGGGTTGGTTTGGTGGTCATGAATTCCTTCAGTTGTTCTTTATCATGGAAATATCTTATTGTTCCATCAATTTTGAAAGATAGTTTTGCTGGGTAGATAAATCTGGGTTGGAGGTTGTTTTCCTTCTGGATCTGAAACACCTCACTCCAAACTCTTCTTGACTTGATGGCTTGTGTTGAGAAGTCTGCTTGATTCTGATTGGTTTTCCTTTATAGGTGATCTGTTTCTTTTCTCTAGCAGCTTTTAATACTCTATTCTTGCACTGAGTTTTTGGGATCTTGATTACTATATGTCTGGATATAGATTTTGATTATGGCTAGTTAGAATTCTATATGCCTTACTTATCCGTATGCCAGATCCTTTTCTCATTTTGGGGAGCTTTTTGGTTATTACTTCTGTAAATAGCCTTTTAATTTCATTTGTGTTGACCCCTGCTTCTTCACTGTTAAATTATTTTTCTTCCTGTCATCTTGCAGCCATTGAATTGTTATTTCCTGGTTCTATGTTATTTTAAAGAGATCTTTCCTTTCACAATCTCTAGCTGCAATCCTGTCTTCAAAGGTCTGAAAGTCTATCTTCAGTCTCTTTTAAGTGGTTTTACCAGCTTTTGATAGACTTTTTAATTTCCTGGGTATCTCTTTGAATCCATTTCATGCACTATAATTCCTTCTATATTGTTCATTCAAGGTTTCTATCATTTTTTATGCACCTCTTTTTTATCTCTGTCTTCTTTAGATATGCTGAGCAATGCTTTTAGTTATGTTTGTGACCTTTTCTTTTACCTGAGACATTATTTCTGATTTGATTACTTTTACAGTCTCATGAAGTTGTTTCTTTACTCCAGCTGCTATCCCCTCAGAGATTTCAGGTGTGTGACTTTCACTTTATTCCATGACTATATATCTCACAGACTAGTTTGGTATGGATTGGCGGTCTGAGATTGCCTTTTGTTTCTTCATCTTGACATTCTCCTGGGTTCCTCCCAACAAGCCAGCTGTGGGTCCAGGCAGTTTCCACATTGGCTGACCCTCACCGTGCAGGGAAATGGGACAGGCACCTGGGTTCCTCTGACCTCAGGTTTACAGGGAGGTATCAGGGCATGGGGCAGGCTTTTCCAGACCTGTGCAGCTACCCTGGGATTTCCCCAATGGGCAGGGGTGTGTGGTGATGGGGCCGCTTCTCTCAGCTTACATGTCTACACTGAACTCCCACAGTGGTGGCAGGCACACAGGGATGTGTCTGTCTGATTCTTCCAGTGGGTGATGGTTGCCCAAAAAATCAAGGGCGTCAATAGTAGCCTGTGGGTGCATGGGGCTTGCCTGGTTGCACCTCCCTGCTCCTGCTGGCTGCTCACAGGAAGCAAGCCTTCTGATGGTGGTAGCTGACAGGCAGAGGTGGATCCGGCTGGTTCTCTCTGCCAGCACTAGCTACCAACAGGAAGCAAGCCTTCTGATGGCAGTGGCTGGCAGGTGGAAGTGGATCCTGAAAGTGTTTTTAAATGAGACTTTAATTGATGAACTCCAACTAAAATCAATAGCCCTCCATACTATGGGTGGGCTTTTTATAATCAGTTGAGGGACTACATAGAACAAAACACTGACCTCCTTCAAGCAAGAGAGCTCTGCAGCAGTCAACCTTCAGACTTGTAGTGCAGTGCAAGGTCATTCCAAGGTCTCCAGCCTGCTGACAAACTCTGCTTGCTTTAACTTAACTTCCACAGTCTCATGAGCCAATTCCTTAAACAAAATTTCTGTTCTGTACATACACAAATACTCTTGATTGTTTCTCTGAAGAGCAGAAACTAATACATATATTCAACCAAAAAGAAACTGAATCTCTTTGCCTGTTAGTACCTTTGGAAATCAAACTGCAGACACAATCCAAGAAAGCAAGTTGAAACATGACAACTAGATAATCCAAACAAGTATTTACTGCCATGTCATTAGTCATATGTTTTCTTCCTTGTGTTTTCTTTTCCTTTGAAATACATATGGAGAGAAATAGCCTGCTCGTTATATCAATATGGTGAGTGATATGGATTTCACAATTGTCCCATGTTTCTGATGGCAGCTCAGGAAACAGCCTTAATTCAGGCAATGCATAAGAAATACAAAAGAAACTAGGGATCTAGAAAATCCATATACTAAATCATTATATTTAGAATAATTTAATATTGAGTTTATTGGGACATTTTTCTTGTCATCAAGATTAATTAGCCTTATGAACAGTCAGACCCAGAGAACATTACAGGAATTCCACTAAATCACATCCAAAGTAGAGTGGCTAAATTTAGCATGTAAGAGTGGGGTTTAAGGAATGATCTGAGGGCTGTATTAAACACAGGCAATATTTTCTCCTGAATCTTTAAAGAAAAGTCTTATATCTTAATATAAGGTTTTTTTCCAGTTTCTCTCGGGGAGACGGAAGATGATCCTCACTGATGACTCAAATGTTTCCTGCAATGTCTTTTGGGGTTACCCATGTCAAAACCAATAGGAAAGCAAATTTATGTGGAAACGAATCTATGTAAGTAATGCAAGAGGGCAAAGACAGATAGATGTCTGCTTTCACATTATTCAGGGCACTAGCTGCTGAAACCTGAAACATGTAAATCTGTGTTAGGCTCCCCAAGGATTCTGTGGGAAGGCCAGAGCTCTCCTCAGTGAATGTTAGCTAAATCCCTCATGTTTGGCTCAATGGAAGCCTCTGCCTATGTGGGAGGGAAACTATAGATTGAAAAATGTTCTTTTTTAAAACTCTTGTCATAATGTTTGATGAAATGATAAATGAATAGGTTTTTCCTGGCAAAGTATAGTAATTAGGCCATTCCTCATTTCTATATTGGAGGCAGATCTAGATATTTAATCATCATTACATGATCATTTGATTTTTAGCAAAGCATTACAGTTGGAAATATTTATTTACCTGGCCCCCATCCTCACCTTTTAAAGTTAGCAATGAAGGAAAATCATCAAGTTTGGTGAGAAATAGGACACTAATTTTAAATTTTACGCAACTTTAATACCTTTTTATTTCAGGAATACATAGTATTATCATAATACTTTTATCAAATGTGAAAAATACATAAGGTATAAGAAAAATTAATATAGTCATCCATCATTTCACTTTCCAAGAAAACCACTATTGTTAATATTTTTATGCATTTCCTTTCAGGCTTTTTTCCTTAATATTTTATTTAAAAACAATATTCATAAAGTAACAAAATTTAGACTACTACCAGACACAGAGATTTCAATAAAAGGAGTAAAATATGGTTAGTTTAAAAATCAACCTTGGAAAATTTACAAAGCATTTTCATATTAATCACTAACCAAAGATGGCCATAACAAATTAAATTTTTCTTCTTATCTGTATGCCTGAAATCAAGTAGGGGAAATAAATAAAAACAATTTAACTTTGAAGGAATAAATATCTCCAAAGAGAATAAATTCCTAATTTCCCCCACAGAACAGATTTATGATCTAAACCCATTCTTTTCAACTGAATACACTGACTCTTCCACAGGTCGGTAAAAAGCAGTTAACTAACCGAGTCTTCCATCCTCAGTGATAAAACCTCCTGCAATAGGATCAATAAGACCCGTTTCACAGAACTTTTTTCTTCTTCCATAACCTCAAAAATCATTTGGTGGCACAGTGATCACTACAGGGAGGAAAATAAAGAGATGTTGAATCTATCAAAGTTTCTCATAGCAAGGCTGGTTTATTTCAAACTATCACAGCATGGTGGTTAACAGCTCGGGAACAGCCAAAGGATGGAAGTAGAAGAAAAAATAAAACTGAAAGATTCTCTTCTTTCTTTTCAGGGAGCCTCCAAGTTAAAAAGAAGTAAGATTTGTATTCCAAGCACTTATCAACTGATTTGGCATTGGGAATTTCATAGAAGGTTTATTTTTTATTCTTACTCTTAACTAAAAGAGAGCTTTTTAAAAATGCCTCTAATTCAGTATCAATTTAGAAACTATATTAGCTTTCCTGTCACTGAACACAATTCCTGACAATTTAAGGAGGAAAGGTTTAATGATACCCGGGTTTCAGGAGCTTCAGGTTATGGGTGGCAGCTCCAGGACACGAAAATCATTGAGGAAGAGTATAGCAAATCAGAGCTGCTCATTTAATGGTAGCCAGGAAGCAAAGGAGGTGAATAGTACCAAAGATGAAGAGGCAGGAGACCATAGCCACATCTCCATGCTCTACCCAGAATACCCAGAAGGGAGCGCTCCTAATCTGGTAGGCATTTTGTAATCCAGTGAAGTTGATAATTATGATTAACCATCACAATCCACCCCTTTTCAAATATTCATCTCCTTAAACAATATTTAATACCAAATAAAATGATATCAAGTTCATAATTCCACCTAACATAATATGACTATTTCACACATAACCAGAAATAGCATCCCTTTCCCTACAGCCCCAAAAGTTTCAGCATTTATCGAAAGTTCAACTCTAAGTCTCTTTTTGAGATCCAAAGCAAGCTCATAATTGCAACACCCCTAGAAAAATGAAAATTAAGTTACATAGTTGCAAGGTATCAGGTTCTGACCTACATTCCCGACCTCCCAAACCACTGTACAGCAGAGGTTAAATAAAAAGAGACAAATAGTATGATTTTTAGGGCTCCAGGAGCGTCAAAACCCTTTAATTAAGCTCAAGACTCCGAGGGTTAAGACAAAAGCTTTTCTGGATCAGTCCACTTTTATAAGGACCTAGGACAAAACGGGGAGAAACTGAGGAAAGTGCAGGCAATGAGCAGGACCTTGGGAGTCACTTCACGGACGTCTCCAAGTAATGAATCAAGTCAATTCAGTAGCACTGTCTTATGAAGACACGGTAGAAGTGAGACTGTAGGAGTAATTTCTGCAGCTGCAGTCTCTATCTTGTTAAGTGGGGTTGGAGCCACGTGTGCACAGCTGTGGCCTTGTCTTGCCTTTTAAGGTATCTCTGGCCTCACAGGACACTGCAGACTTCAGCCAGGACCAGGGATTCATAGAGGTTCACTTACTATGAATCAGCTCCAATCACCAGGCAAGGGGCTGAGGCCTAGAACAGACTCACAGAGAAACATAGAAAGCCAATTAGTAAAATTTAAATCCTGCTCAGAGCCACTTCGTAGTGCTCTCCAACACAAGGTGAGTATTCTGTTTCCAAAAGGGAGAAACAGAAACAAAAACTAATCAAACTAAAGCAAGACTGGAACTCAGCAAGAAAAACATGAAGTCTGGAAGCTCCATATCTGGCATCTACATATACACTGATAAAATGGGAGTTTTGAAGGATCTGGAGAGCACCATCCCTATGGACTTAGCAGCTGCAGCCCATATGTCCTTTCTCTCCCGCTGGCTCAATTAAAACCTTCAGCTTTCTTCAGCAGAAATTCCATGTTTATTGCATCTCTAACTTCCTGGGGTTTCTCCTGCATCTTTGGCTTCATTCCTACAGCTCCATGCACTGCCTTGCAGGGCCACACTGACTGGCTACCCAGACCTTGTTCTGAAAGCAGGGTGAAAGCCTTCCTGACCCCATAACATTTGCATTTTGCATGCCAATAAAATCAGCATCACAGAGACAATTCCAAGGTTGCTATCAGTGTAGTGAAAGCAGTACTCAGCCTCCCTAGACAATGACTGTATTCATCTCTGAGTTCCTAGATGTCTGAGCACAGTGAAATAAATCTCAAAGAGCCAATCCCCCAGGAGACCCTTCTCAAGCAGAGGTAGCAGGGACTCTTTTCTCAAACGAAAGCTTCACACTTCTGCACCTTTGAGCCTGTAATGAGTAGTGTCTTACTAATTCCTGACATGCCCTCAAGCCATCGTTCTTCTTGTTCCTACACAAAGTACTTACTTACTTTTACATGGTACTAATCTCGTTAATAGCCATGCCTCCTTTAGCCCAAACTTTATACATGAGTCATTTAGGGCCCAAAAGTAAGTTTCCTATTTTCTGTACTGACTTTTCTCCCAATTCTCATTAAAAAGCAACCAGTACCCATACAGTGGTCCCTGTGTTGGGCTATCTTAAATATCCTCAATGGTATTAATTAGTCTACCACCCTTAATTCTAGTTTTGTGCAGTCTCAGGACATGAGCCAAGGGTAGACAAATTTTTGGACCTCTATCCCAAATGCCAGTGAAATTCTTGTTGAAAATTGACACCTAAGCCTAGTTTTTACTATACGCATTCCTATCAGTATTTGTCTTCAGATATCTGACTAGAATTACCCATTAGGCTCTGCTTAAATCACTGTAAAAGCTTTTAAAGCCTTTATCTCCACATCTTTTCAAATTTCTCCAGCAAACCTCTTCCTAAGGCTTCTAAACCATACGGTTAGAAACTCCATTTCTCTAGTACCAAATTTCTGTATTAATCAGCTTTTCCCTCACAATACCCAACCACCACAACTTACAGTTTAAAAGGTTTAGCTTGCATTTCAGTTTTGGGAGATTTACTTCATGGTCAACAGGTTCCAATGCAAGAAGTTCACAGCATAATGACGTGGTTGAGCAAAGCTTTGCAGTTTGTGGCAGCTAGAAAGCAGAGCAAGGAAATAATTACGAGGAGGAAAAGGTAAAGGACCATATATAGCACCTAACCCCACATTGCTATGACCCACCCAGACAAACCCAGGTATGTGTTATAATAATCTGATAGACATTTTAAACCAATTAAATCAATAATCAGGATTAATGGTCACAGGAATTGTGGAATGAAAAGGAAGTTCTAAGTCAAATTAAAATTGAGAAACCAGTAAACAAGTGGATGTACTTTTGCAGTACTTCCCAGTATTACTGCTATACTGTGTGTACTACAAATTTCCCAGAGATCACTATTATATTTGATATTCTCCAAGTTTAAATTTTCATTTTTTTTCTTTTCTGAATATCATAAAATTCATTTTGAGAAATAGTTGTTTTGTATGCTTCTAACACCCAGATATAATAAAATTGAATTCCACAGTCTAATCCTTTCAATGTGAATGTAAAAGTCATAAACATAAACACATGGACATGTTTAAAAAGGACTTAGTTGTTATAAAATCTTACAGTAGAATAGGAAAATATATATGATCTTGGAATCAGTGAAGTGGGGTAAAGTACTACTATACAACTTTTTAGGTTAATGATTTTGGACAAATTATTTAACTTTTACGGATCTTAGATTTTTTTTCCTCTGTGAAATGGAAATACAGGATTTGCTTGTCTCACAAGATTGTTTGACAGGATCAACTGAAAACTTCCAGAAAGCAGAATTTGCGTTAAAAGTGTAAATTACTGTATTTGTTGCTAGCATCTTCTTGAAAACTAGAGCTCATACTTTCTGTTAAATCTTTTCAAATAAGATATAAGAAAAGGTTCTGAATCTTATTTAGCATTTTTTTCTGATTGGTTTGTATGGGGGTTTTGTTTTTGTCTATTTTTTGAGTCTCACTATGCAATTCAGGCTGGTCTTGAGCTCACTTTGTAGCCCAGGCTGATTTCAAACTTGCAGCAATCCTCCTGCCTCAGCCCTCTGGGTCCTGGGATTACAGGTGTGCACCACCATTGACCTTCTATTCTAGTACTTTTTCTATAAATTGTTTTCTTCCCTTGAATATCAGTCAGGGTCTGGGTCTGATTATTTCCCCTATATTTCCATTAGCATGTATCAATATCGTTATTTTTGTTTTGTTTTTTGTTTGTTTTTTGGTACTGGGGATCAAACTCATGACCTTACACTTGCTAAGCAGGTGCTTATGCCACTGAGCTAAATCCACAGCCCATATATCAATATATTTTAACACACTGTGCCTTAGAATTATACTACAATGGAAAAGGCCACCAGTACAATTGAGGTTTTCCTACAGAGAGCATATTCATTGACACATAGGTATATACTCAAAGTCAGAAAATATAATACTCTTTTATGTTCTGTTTCTGTTAATTTGATATTTGTATACATCATTTGTTTAAGCAGCAATTCAGTCAAAACAGTCAAATCATCCAGTGTGTCAAGATAGCACTCTTTATAACCAATATAGTACTTAATAATTATCAAAAATAAATATGACTCCAAAATCAAGAGACAAATCTAGAAGAAAAAGGAGGAGTTGATAAATCAGCTCTCTTCATATATGTGAAACACCTAAAATAATCCCAAAATAACGTTATTACATTTTAAATAGAAAGCCAAGAATTCAAACTCTGTGGAAGTATTTTTCCAATGCCATTTGAAATTGTAGAAAGTTTCATCAGAAGGTACTTTGAGGCAAAATGGTATTTGGATTTATAATCTTAAATTATAATTTGACCACCTGTTTTCTACAGACTGTAGATATTGTGCCCTGTTGTTCAAGTCAGACCTCAAACCTTGCTTAGAAAATACCCTTAACTGAAAGGCAAGTGTCACTGCAGGTTGGAGCCTGAGGAACAACTCCAGAGCAATGGAGCCTAAATGTAAGGTTTCTTAAGGGTCAATTTTTGGTTATATTCATAAAATACCTTTGGCTATTTTAATATAAAATAATAACTATAGTATTTATCATCAAGGGAAGTTAGTAGGCCAGGACGATGTGTGCTGTGTATACTTTGTACCTTGCAGAGCATTCTGGCATGCACTCACTGTGAGGGTCCCAGGAAGTCACTAAAATTCACTGGAGCTCAGCTCTACAATTTCAGCAACCCTATTAAGTTCTTTCTTCCCTGTTATCCAAATATGTGTTACAACAATATATATATATATATATATATATATATATATATATATATATATATGTTTCCTTGAGAAAGAAAACATCTGAAATTCACTTCTGGGTTCTCATGTAATAATAAAAAAATTTAAATATGAAGAACAACAGCAGATGAAGTGCTGTATTTGTGAGGCTGTGGTGTCACTTCATGCTCCAAGCAGAATACATGAATTTAATGAAGCTAATAGTTTCCCACACTGAAAAAAAATTCTTTATAATGGTTGTCATCTTATTGTAACTTAAATTTGTGTCAAGAAGTCTTATGTTTCCTTAAGGAAATACGTTCAAGGTCTTCAGACCTCAATGATATACAAAGCTTCCTTTGTATTCATCACAAAAATACAAGCAATCTTGCATTTCAAGAAAAAATATCCAAGTACTATTTGCTCAAGTTTAAAACTCTTCAACACAAGATGCTGAGCCCAACTGTATCTGAATATGGTGCATTAAATGATATTTATAAAAAGTAAAGCTATGCTAATGTGGCTATCTGCCTCCTACTGCTTAACAGCATTAAAGATTAAAGTCAATTGTTTTGTAAACTGAAGAGGCTTAATGGTCTCTTGGGAAGAGTTCCTCCTCAGCATTCCAGATAAGGTTGCTATTAAATTTTTGCTGCAATGGATGGCTGGATTGAGTCATTATACACTTAAAAAGAGACGCTGTCACTTTTGTATAATGCAATGGAAGAGCTTTTGTGCTAAAGTGATGCTATGTAGCTTTTAAAGAATGAGTCCCACCACCTGATTTATAGAAGTAGGTGTTTGCAACCTCGTACCAAACACTTGTATATTTCAAAGAAATTTAGGCTAAATGTCCAAATAATTCTTGTGTATATACAAAACAAACAGATGAGTTTTGCATTAACCTGGCTTCAATAATCATTGAAATACACTAAATGTGTTGTACCCCAAAAACAAGCCCCCAAAATGGTGTCCAAAAAATGGGGCAAGATGTCTTTTGTTAAAGAAAAAGGAGCACTTTTATTTACCCTGGCACCAGCAGCACAGTGCCGTTGGTGTTTGCAAGGCTGTGTAACTGGCTTAAAATTTTGACAGACTTTTATAGAAAGAACAATTAAGAAGACCTCTGTTTCTCTTTGCTTGAGGACAGAGAAGATTCCCAGGAATTTACAGTCCTTCGTCAGCTAATTTCAGCACTTAATTTTAGATAACATCTGTCCTTTGCAGAGGGGAACAATGGTTAACATATCAATCAGGTCACCTAGGAAGATGACACATACAGAACAGTATGACAGTATAAAGGCGCTACAGTTATTTTATAACTACAGTTATTTTACAGTTATTTTATAACATATTTTATTTTATAACAGTTATTTTATAATGTGGTCAGTGCCCCAGGTGTCCAGTTGTAGAAAATAGTTGCATTTGCGAAGAAAATTAACAGGTAATTTGGTCATATAACTTGGGCATTGGCAAACATAGCACAGGATGAAGAAACTCTTTTTGCTAGTATACAGCAAAATGATTATAAAACACAGCAGATTCATGGTTCTTTTCTCCTCTCTTGCAAATTTAGTTATGTCATGTTCTACATGAGGATGGTCAAGAAGCTGGATTTCTCCTAAGCCTACAAATTACTTGTTCGGCTTAAAGAATTGTCAACATGATCTTTTCATTCTAAGCATGTTATCTTAAAATCCTCTTATGAATTTGAAAGGGCTGTACAATATTTTAATTCTTAAATGGGTCAAAGGTATAGCAAAAAAAAAAAAAAAAAAGACTGACACCACATTTATTAGGTTTCAGTCTTTGTCCCTGCCAATAAAAAGAGAAAATCCAACTAATGTTTCTCACAGAAAAACAGTTTCCTCTTTTCAAGTTTGTGGCATTTTTTTGTACATAAATATAATGTAGGAGCACATTTATAAAATAGAAACTTATAGATATTGCATGATCAATTTCCCATTCTTCTGTATCTGCTGAATTCAATTGATCTTGACAGTGTTTTCAGCCCACCTCTTAGGAGCACTGAGTCAGAGTAACTGTCTATACCTTAAGGCACTCCGGGATAATTCAAGGATCCCTTATTATGGTAATGCCTTTAATTAAGCTCACTCAGGAAGGGTCCCCTCCTCTTGTTCCCGGTGTGTTTCTATATTATAATGAACAATTTCTTTGTTTCGAGACTAGCCTGCCTGTTGATACATCTCTCAACACAGGTAACCAATTATGTAATGTTTTGTCACTTGCTTTATACCTCCCACTTCTAAACTCTACATAAACTTAGCTCTTTTGTTAATTCAATGCGGCTGCCTTTGAGGAATTACCCTACAACAGTCCACTGGCAGGAAGATCCAGCAGTCCACTGATGTGGAAACGCTGCCTTCTTATCTCCTTGGTGCAAAGAGCCTTCCCTTTGGTTCAGTTTGGTTTGGCTTGGCTTGGGTATTTTCCTATCCCATTATCTAATTACAGAAAAGTGTGCTAGCGACACTTTTAAAATACTTATTCATACATATTGCCTATGTTCTCAAAGTGTTTTCTTTCCTAACTTCTTAAATCATATACAATACAATAACCTTCATTTCTTACATTATATCTCTATGATAGGAATGTAATAGTTTTCTCAACACCTTAAGATCCACAGACTAAGAAAACTGAATTTAAGGACTCCATAGATAGGTAGACTCAGTGATAATGCAGATTTTGTCATCTCCACTTCATGACAATGTGAATTGCACTATTGAAACTCCAAGTCAGCAATATTTAAATGTAAATGTGTAAGGATAATTTTTTTCATTTCTCATATTCTCTAGAAATTGAAACATTCATGCATTTTGAATTGATCCAATAGTACAATAATACCTGAAATTCTAATCATTATCCCTTTTCTGGGTCCTTCAACACTTCACATGCCCTTTTCTGCTTCTCTGGGAGAAATATATTTTCCTCTCTAGTGTATCTTTATTTTCATCTGTGTGCTTCAAACTGCAGAGAGAGGACACTCAAATGCTTGAAGAGAGTTTGCTTTATTATGTGGCTCTATTGAGTCTGAAAATGCTGCAATCACAAACAGCTCTCTGAAGATGCTTGTATACTTAAACAGACATGTTACTTTTCCTAGAAATGGAAAGTAATTTACAGCCTTTTCCAGTACACCAGAAGTCCTTTAGAAAATGGTACTTACAGGAATAATGTTATAGCACACAATCGAAGAAGACATATCTTTAAAGATTAACAGGGCTATCCAGTGTCCTGCAGCCAGGACAGCTACTGTCGGTCAATAAAGGCAGACATGTCGGGGAGGACGGGAACCCTACTAGGAGAGTGCAGCCCGTGACTGGAGGGAGGGCAGAGCTGGACAGCCAACAGCAAGAGCGCAGTGTGGCCTTTCAGTGCTCCGTTCAAGTCTGACCCCGGACTCTGTGTCGTTCTGCCTTTTCACTAGAGTAATTTTCTTAGAAGATGCAATCCAATCCAGTCTGGAGGCCCTTTGCTGGGTTAGGAAAATGTTAGGAATTCCAAACTTCTGTATTTTGTTTTTTCTGCTACTTTCTTGGAGTCTCCTTCCCACTCTATATGCCAAATTATATCTTCTGGATTTAGGTTCCAAGGTGAATTATTTAGCTTGAGTAATAAAGTCTGTGTCATAAAATAGTGTCACGGCAGTGAAATTTGTAACTAGGTGGAGTTTTATGTAAGAGTTAACTGTTCTATAGCCAATATCATGGCAATGAAAAGCTGGGGCTGATTCCCACACACTACTTTATTTCATTTTATTTATCAGTAAACGATACTTAAAAACTTGGAAAGAAGGTTATACTAATATGGTTTCTGCCCTCAGGCAAAAATTAATGATGCATTATTTATGAAATGCAACATAATATAAAATCACTTCAGTCATAAAATGACTTCTAGAGCAAGAAAAGAGCCTGTGCTAAAGCAATAAAATCATAAAAGACTTAGATCCTGTTCATTGTTCTAAGAATTTTACATATATTCATTCATTTAATCCTCACAGCAAACCTTTGTAAAAAGGACTTTTCTATCTGCATTTAGCAAATGTAGAAGCTGAAACACAAACATAAATAAAATCTCTGTTAGAGGTGATGTTTGAGTCCCATCAGCCCAATTCCAGAGTCTATCCTCCTAGGTCCTCTGTTGTAAGAGGACTAAGATAGGTAGGAAGACAGAGAACCAGGTCACAAGCCAAGCTGAAATGAAGCATTCCTAAAGCAGACCAGTAAGTGATAACTTTGAATGCTTGGGTTACCAGTCATCAGAGAATGTTGAATGCTTTAAGACTCACTTGATCAGAAAGCCATTATGAGATCTTGACCATGTGGATAATATCATTTAAAATATACTCTGGAAAAGTAAACTATTATAAGAATCTACCTTGAATATAGTCATGAATACAAACATCTTTTAAATTCTTTTTTTAAAAAAAAATTTCAAGACAGTGTTTATCTCCGTCACTCACTATGTGACCTAGGCTGGCCTTGAACTCCCAGTGATCCTCCTGCCTCAGGATACTGAGTGCTGGGACTAGAGACGTGAGGCACCACTCCTGGCCACAAACACTTTTTAAAACAGTCTGCCATTGCCCTGCAAAGTTAAAACATTCATACACTTAATATCTTTGTATTTCCATTTGTACAGGCCGTTGAAACACTCATATATGAGTGTCAGTAGGTATACAAAACAATGTTTACTCAAAACAGTAAAATGTTGAAAAAAATTAAATGTTCTTGAACAGGAGAATGAAAGATAAATGGTAGTATATTCACGTAATGAAATACTAAATAGCAATGAGAAATAGACAAACTATAGCTACATTCAACAACTTAAATAAATTTTGGTAACATGGAGTTAATGCGGCACAACCAGAAGGCTTCATACAGCATGAGCATTTTATAAAACTCTTGAACAAGTAAAACAAATATACATTATCCAGATACATTTTTATTATATACATTCAAAATATTTTTAAAACCAAGAAAAAAATAAAAGCAACACAAGCTCAGGACATGAGATAGAGGAAGAACACAGAAGTAGAAGCAAATCACATTCCTGTCCCAGAAAATATCTTCAAAAATATTTTTTAAAAAAACATTAAATCTTGTAACTTGGCCTTTTGTCTGAGATAAGCTTACTAATCTTTATAATATGATTTCATTCTTGGGACTTCTCTTTCACTGCTTTTCAGAACAATAAAATTAAAGCACATGAGCTCAGTATCCCGGATGAAATCTGACGAGTACAGAACAGAAAGACCTAAATGCAACTTTTCTTTAATCTGAAGTCAATGCTTTTAAATTTTCTATGTAAAAAAAGGGTGGCTTTGAAACTGTGAAGCAGGTTACCAGAACATAAAAGTCGAAGACAGGCAAATGTTCCTCTTCTTAGATCATTTGATGGATGTCATAAAATAACATATTGAAAGGTTCTTGCCCTAGAATAAATTACTGTACGGTTACGGCGGTGGTCTACCGTGGCAGAAGGCCAAAGCGGGATGCCCACCACCTCCTGCCTCTTCCTCAGCCTTAACTGCAACTCTCCTTCCTGTTTGTGCACAAAGAAAACTCCAGTCAGCTCCTGGCACCTCCTCAATGCCCGCCCTAAGCACCACCCCGGTCAGAGGTTATATGTATGTCCCATGCCCCACGCTCCAGCCAGGGAAAGCCAGGCCGCTGGTGGTCGTGGACTGCTCTCCACGTCCTTGGAATAAAGGATATTTTTACTTTATATTCTCTTTTATTGCACCAAAACTCTTTCACATATTATATGTGTAAAACTTAGATAAATTCTTAAATGCTTTCATAGATATCATTACAGTTAATGTTAGCAGCATTTTCAGTTACCTGGTAGTACCCCCATTTTACAGATGCGAAGCCAAAATCATGCAACAAGAGGCAGAGCTAGATTTTATGTAGTCTCTCTCTACAGTCTAGCACTCCTTTTTCAGTAGCATGTTGTTTTAAATAATCAAATAATCATTAAATGGCTGGTTTCCCTCTGAACAACAAACTAGGAAACAAATTTTGCAACAGAGATCTAAATACATTATTGATTCTAAAATCACTAAGCAAGAATGGCAATCCAATAGAACAATAGACAATGAATTCAACTGGCAAGTTCAAAGAAAAGGAAACACAAATAACCAACAAATGTTTTTAAATGCTCAATCGTGACTCATAGTTTTATAATACAAATTAAAATAATAGTAGGATACCACTTTCCACCAAATGAATGAATGAATTACAAATACACATCACTGCTAAGAGTGTAGGAATAATAGAAACTTTGTAAGTGAATGAAAAATGAATTAATGTTCTGTGAAGACATACATCTTGGGGTTTTTTTACATGTATAACTGAAGTAATTTGTTACAGTTATAGAAATTAAGAGAATATATTAAAAGAGATTCTCAACTCTGTGTGTTAATTTGCAAGACAGACAATAGAAAGGAGGAACAGGACAGGCTCCTCAACCGATAGGAGATGAAGCTGCGTCCAGAAAATCACATTTCTTCCCAGAGTTATGATATTTCTTTGCAGGACCTAAATTGAAAATGAAAGCTGTATCTGCCCTTACAAATAGGCCATAGATCAGAAGGTGTTGATGTGAACATTAACTAATAGAACTGAAGACCAGAAGGTATGTCTGGAGAAGATATTCCAGTAAATAAAGGAAAATGAAGGTCTATTACCCATGAAGGTCATAAAGGAACATTTTCTAAAACTTTTATTGGATTTTACAAAAGATATACACATTTAAATATTTAACAATTCTTAAAAGGATTTTTTTTGTTATTTAGTTCAGAAAATGTTTTAAATTCACAACATATACAATAGAAAACAAGATTCTGTTCCAATGTGAGTGTTCTGTGAAGAGCCTCATAGGCCCCTTCCTCCTGATGCATCCTACACTCAGAGGGAACCAGGAGCATCGGTGTGGCAGGCTCACGGTGGCCTCCCTGGCTGCTCCATCCTGCACCTCCTCTGGATGTAGTGAATCCGGTTCATTGCTGCTGTGTTCCCCCCACTCCTCAGACAGCATTGAGGACGACAGATAGCCTAGGTCTTCTGAGTTAATGTGTTCCCTCAGTGCTCTGATTGGATGTGAGTGCCCTTCAGCTGACCCATCCTTTGTCACTGTCATCCACGTTCTTTTCTCACCGGCCTCCGCGACTTGTCACGTAAAACTGCCCAGGACGGAGTACTCTGGTGTTCTTGGTAACACCACTGAATCTGCTTAGGAAGTTTCTTAATGTCCTTTAAGACCATCCAATCATCAAAAGTACTATCGATGATACGGTGGAGTGTGCTGCGGACAAGTTCTCTGTGCACGTTTCCTGTGTTTCCATCCAGTTGACATTGTCTAATTCTTTCTCTTGCATTTTTCCCTCCACTTTTGTCCACACGGCTTTCATTGTTTCTGTTCCATTAGCTTCTTCATTTGTCATTTACATTCTGGCTCACTCCCTTGTTTGCTCTTGGTTTCTCTCTCTGCTCTTGATAATCTTTGCTTAAGTCTCACTTTCTTTTGGCATCAGAAATCTCAATAAAATGTGGTGACATTTCAGATGACATATTTGGTGTCTCTGAAGAACTACTGCACGCATGGCCACGGCCTCAGTACCCAGTGATGAGGGCTACGGGGCGAAAACAAGAGAGAGGCGGAAAAGCAATGTTTACATAATCTTTAATACTGTCTGAGGAGTGGACGGCCAATGGGAGGCAGCTCAGGAGGCCTTTACGGAGTGGCCTTAATCAGGCTCGCGAGTCTTCTGCAGACAGGACATACGCTTGGATATAAACTTGTGAGAAGCAATCAGACAATCACAATTTAAATTGGAATATCCTTACCCTTTGAGCCAGCAGTTCCACTTTTAAGAATGTATCAATAAGGTTTACACAACAGTGCAAAAGTCTCTGTCCAAGCATGTCTATCATTGCATTGCCTACATTAGCAACTACATGGGTATATTCTAAATGTCTTTATTCTAAATGTCATTAAAAGATTAATAAACAAAGCAGAGCATATCCATACAATGGGTACTATGAGACTTTTTAAAAGATAAGGTATACCCTTTTATACTCCACAAAAATATATACATATACTAAGTGAATACAGTAAATTATAGAACATAATGTAATTTCAATTATAAATGAAGAATGCACATATATCAGGTCTTTTATATGTAGATCTATTCAAATTGTACCAGCTGTCCATTTCATGTGCATAGATGTGCTTATGCAAGCAAGACACGGTGTCTGTGGAAGGGCGCAGTATATACCAACCCATCAACAGAAACTAATTTGCAGAGTAAAATTCCATATAGGGAAAGATAGGAAATACTAGAAAAAAATTTATATTTGTGAATTCTTTGATAATAATTCATACCCAGGAAAAGTTTTGTGATATATGCAATGTCTGGAACATTAAAAAGTATGGTACACAATGAAATTTGCTTTTGAATCAGAAATTCATCAGTTCTTTTTACTCTTATTAACTAAGCAATAGCTTTGTGTCAGGTACTTCATGTGCTTATTTAAAACAATCTGTACATTAAAATTCATGAGTTAAGAATTAATATCTACATATACATTGAAAATATGCACCAAACCTGCTGATACTGTATTCTACCACCTCAACCAAGTGGAGATGCCCACTGCCAGGTAGGAGACGCGTGTAATGTAGCACTTAAGACCCTTTCTGACCTATATTCTAATGCTGGCAAAATAAATCAAAATAATAATTCATATTATAAAGAACTCCCAGAGTGTTGAAGTTTTCAAGCTCACAGTCTATAGAATACACAGAGTATGAATTAAATTATGGTTTTTTGTCATTGAGGCCAAAATTGACTATATTTCCAATGTCTAAGAAACATCAAATATTTTGGATCATGTATCACTGTTTAAAAAAAAAGGTCTATGCATCTTGAAGAGATTTTCAGTACAAAGGAGGATAAGACATAGCCCACTTATCCAGTTAAAATTTATTAGAAACACTTGTTCATCATGCAGAATACCGTCAAAAAGAGGTACTCGCAATCCAAAGTTTTACTGTACATTCTTTTAAGAAGTGTACCATGAAAAAGGGTTATCTCCCTACACCTGATTATCTTTTACTTTGCTCTTTATTTATATTTCAGACTGCAAGGAAGGGGAGCAAGAGGAAGTGGGAAGGAGATAAAAAGAATTAAGATGTGCATGTACCACACAAGGGATATGCTCATTATGCACTGAAAATGTGTACTAATAAAAAATTAAAACAAAATAGACAAAAATGAAGTATATCACAGGAATGAGCCAGGAGCTGTGACTGTAGTTCAGTGGCAGAACATTTGCCTAACAAGCACAAGGCCCTATATTCAATCTTTAGTACCACTACACACAAAAAAGAAAGAAAAACAAAGTCATATAAAACTTAAAATTATTTAAGTAGATACAGAATTCAAATTTGATCTTAATAAGTCCCAAACCCCTAAGAATATTTACACAATGACACATAAAGAGAATGACTACCCTCCCAAGATTCAAAATGCAGGCTCTCCAAGTTGTACTCCAGGGGTGAAGAGGGCAGGAATGGGACACTGGACTCCAGGGAACCTGTGTGTGCTCCCATTCACGTCACCAAGGCCCTCTGGGATGTTCAATGAGCCACTTGGCAGGTCTTTAAACGGAGCACGGGGCTCTGAAATGTCCACCAAATCCTTAAAGAGCCCATAAAGCACTTTGCTGAGAACTGTTTGTGTAATGTATATTTATGGCTATTGTTTTTCTTATACAGACCCTTCATATTTATTGCAGTGTTACCTTCCTTGGGACTGGTCAAAATGCTCAGATCCTCTACTTCATGATTCAGCTTTCTTTGTGTCCATCACGGTTTTCCTTGGAGACCTTAGCTAGAAATTTCCTTTCTCCCTTAAGAAACAGAGATTAGTTCACAGAGGTGATTATATATGAGGAATAACATTCTGCAAAGCCAGTAAAAACACTGTTAAAGTTGAAGAGGAACAAGTAACTAAAGTTATCAACTATGTAATCTCATAAATAACTGAATTTGCCGGCATTGCTAAAATTGTACTCACCCTATCAACCAGACATTTCTCACTATTGCTTCTAACAAATCCCACTCTTGATTTTTTCAATGCTCCACTATTTTTTACAACCATGATATTCTGAAATACCTACTTGGTCTTGAGCTGGGTTCCTGTGATAGAGTCCTAAAATCCTTGCAATCTCTGGTATAACTGTCTTTTGGAAACTAATGAGGTAACTGGCAGCCATCAGCCTTTAGGTACCTTTAGTATTACACTTGTCATCTGAAAGACCAAGCCATAATTAGAGGATTGGGACTTTTATCTCAACCTCTTCTTCTGGGATATAAGGAGGGATGAACATAAGAATATAAGAAAGTGATGGTCAGTGGCCAATAACTCAATAAATTTTGTATTGAATCTGTGATTTTTAAAAAAACCCTAAAGACTAGGTTTTAGAGGTCTTCTATGAAGATAAACAAGACATGTTCCCTTGCTGAGAGGGCGGTACAATCTCCATTCCAAACACAGAGAAGCTCCTGTGCTGGGGACCCCTCCAGAGCTTGCCCTATGTGTCTCCTCATGTGGATGTTTGTGTTGTTTAAAATAGGATGGTAAATTTTAGTGTTTCCTGAGTTTTGGGAGCCACTCTAGGAAATCAATTGAAACAAAGGAGAGGAACCTCAGATATGTGACTCATGTCTGACATGGGAGCCAGCCTTTAGAATGAAGCTTTCAAATAGGGACAAAGTGTCAAAACTGAATAGAATCCGAGGATGTAAAGGCTGATGTGCTCCTTGATATGTGGGAGAAAACCCCATACATTTGGCCACAGAAGTGTCCTACATTGTAAGGACGCAGTTGGAAAAAGCAAGTTTTTTAACTCGATAACTAGCACATTGAAAATTCACCAAATAATATCACTCTTAAAAAAAAAGAAGGGAGGGAAGGGGAGAGAGAGGGAAGGAGGAAAGAAGAGGAGAAGAAGTGATAGAGGGGTGGAAGAGGGGGCAAGAGCAAAATCGATTTAACCTTCTGATAAATGCTGCTTTGGTGTGCATATTTTTATAATACTTGTTACAAAAATTGTTTGAAATAGCTTGTAACACTACTGAGAGTAAAATATAAAGAACACTTAGTACCTGGAAAAATATAAATTAAAACTGAAAAGAAGTGAGGCCTGCATTTAAATTCTATGATATTATTAAAACTCAGTTAAATTTTGTTTCCAGCTTTTAACAAATGGAGTAAAAAAAAAAAAATCAGATACATGACATTTTAGTCATGAACAAAAAAGAATACTAAGAAGTTCAAAGAATTTTTAACAGGCCTTGGATCAAGGAACAATAGAGGGTACAGAAGAAAATATTGTTATTAGCAAATAATCTATTAAATCTATTAAAAATTTGTAAGAATTTTTTAAAGTTTTGTATGCTATCCCATGTGTGTAAACTGAGAACAGAATGTCAATCATAACTTAGTGGAAATAATTCTGTAAAATAGAAGGTTGAAAAAGCAGCTGTGGATTAGAACCGAATTAGGTCTGATTACCACATGGTTATCTGATACACTGCGAAATGATTACCACAATCAAGTTAATTAACACTTGAATCACCTGGCACAATTACTCTATTTCTTACCTGTGTGTTAAGCACAAAAGATCTACAGGCATTCCTGTATATTTGCAAGACATAAATTCAGGGACTCCTTGCTAAGCTACTAAAAAGCTACAAACTTTCAAGTTCCTTAAATAAAACTATATAGTATTTGCATTTAACCTACATACAGCTTCTTGCATATTTTAAATCATCTCTAGATTACTTATAATACCTACAACACAAAAGCTTTACCAATAGTTATTATAGTATATCGTTTAAAGGTAAATGACAAAAAGTATCTGTTCAGTGCATATGCAGTTTCTTTTTCAAATGTTTTCAGTGTTTGGTTGGTTGAATCTGTGCACTTGATATCTGTAATATACAAAGGGGCAGCTACGTTCTCTTGGAAAATTTCAGGTCTACAGTTCAGCATGACTAACTAGAGGCACCATGCAGTACTTTAAATTCCTAAAATTATTTATCTTCTGATGGAAATTTTGTCCACTTTGACTACTCAGCAAGTTTCTATGGCTTCTGACAGCTAGAACATTCATCAAGACAGAGACCTGATAAAAGTCTTTAAAAGGTCAGCAATGAACAGAAGCCCTTCGGAAAATAAACCACGTGGTCTCCAAAACATGGAGACCCTGCTCCAGGACCCACTCTGCCCCAGGTGAACTGCAGAACTTGCCTGCAGTTAGAGCTAATGTGGCCATTCCTTTTCACTCTTAAGTAACGTTTACTTCACTCTCATGTCATTTCTGTCCTTAATATCACTGATGGGAATCCTCTCCTTCAGTCCCGATTTTTCCTGCTCACAAATATTACCCAACACCTTTTTACATGTCTTTGTAAGTATTTTATCTGCCTGTGAAATGAAGGATCACTTATGTACTTCTACCACATTATTTTCCCTACTTGAAACTCATAAATAATAAATACATTTTGTCAAATTGTCCTCTCTTACTCAGTTATTTGTGATTATTAATCTGATTTTTCTTACCTTGACTGTAACTTTTTTAACATTCATATTAATGTGGAGCATTGGCATACCTCCCCTCAGGTTTCTGGGAAAACAGAATATCCTCAACCCCACATGGAAATTAAACATTTAATATAATATCCCTTTAAGAGATTTTTCTCATTGGTGAGCATCTCAGTAGAGAAATATCCATGTGGTTACATGTCAGGGCTGAGGTAGCATCCTGAGATGGACCACTCAAGTCATTTTCCTGGGATGCTTTAAGGACCCCTCCAGTCCTGCCTGCTTATTGTCAGCTATAAAATGCACTTGCAGAATTTCTCATGTTAATGCTTTTAAAATAACTTTTCTTTTTTAAAAAATTGAATGTAATATTTATTTCGAAGGCTTGTTGTTAATTTTGGTGAAATTTACCAATGGATGTTGTCTTAGTTTCCAGGAAATATAATTGTCATTCCTTTAGAAACAGCAAGTGAACACCGTGAATCATGTATTGAGGCCACTCCTAGTCCTTGGAAATTAAATCATAACAGAAAAAAGAAGGGGAAATTGTCCTTTGTAATGAGGGACTGTCAGTATACCATTCGAAATTCTAATAATTTCTAATCAATTTCAAAAAAATAACAAAGGGAGGACAGAATACAGCTTTGCTTTATTTTCTTGTAATTTTTTTCTCTAATTTGCAAAACCCCTCATAGATGTTTTTCTCCAGCTTCATTGAACTATAATTAAACTGTATTGATTTAAGGTGTCCTACAGACTCTTAATATTATAGCAAGACAAAAGGCTACAGGAGGCATTGATAACTACATATTTAGATCAAGTTCATGACATTTAACTTTGTCTAAGCTACAGACTTAAGGACTGATTCAAAATCGCATGATTAATGGAAACTTTCTCATAATGCAATAAAAGATATAATAGTGTCTCATCAAGAAGTATCTCAAAGCCAATTTGTTCCACAAATAAAACGCTAACATGAGAAATCAAAAACTTATTTAAAGAAAATGCCATTGAATTTATAGGGAACGTGTAATAAAATACACAGTTTAAAGGATGTAGAATTTTGCTTTTTAAAAGATGAAAGAAATTTAAATATAAAACACCCAAATGAGATCTTTCACATAAAACTGACAAGGAAAAAGTCTTTGGAAGCACATTGAAAAAATCTGATTAAAAATAAATGTACTAGGGACTTTTTAAATGAAGCCTTTAAATGTGTAGTTTCATGGTAGACATAATAAAAGCTCTGGTAACATTTGAAAATGATCCAAAATTACAATAACAGAAATATCTTTAAAATATATGTCATTCTAGATACGGGTCACAATAATGTGTAATTGGCCAATGGTGAGCTACCACAAATGATGTAAATTTTGAAGTCTGTTTATATCTTATAGTACATGTCTTAGGGAAGAGATTACCATCTAAAATTAAATATAATAAAAGCAAATATTTATTAACTATTCACCAAATATTAGGTGCCACGCTAAGCATTTCATATATATTGCTTTATACAGCAAATCACTGGAGCCTTACCAAGCATGTTCTTTATTATTCCCATTTTATAGGTAATAAAACTAAATTCAAAGAGCATGTAGTTTATTTAGTAAGTGGAAGAATAATTTCAGACCCAAAGGATCTGTGTTAGCCTCTGTTATAAAGAACACTGAGCAGTTCTGTTGGGGCAGCTTCATATGCAAATCCTCCACACTTACAAAGTAGATGCAAAGTACTTACAAAACTGTTTCACCCTCAAGAATGACCCTCAAATGAGCACATATACAACTCTTTTATATGCTGAGAAGACAGACTCATGTGTAACTAATCCTAAAACTAAATTTTTTCTCTCTATTGGATTTAATTCCAAAGATACAATAACTAACTTGATCAAATATCTCAATGACCTCACATTCTGCCATTTAGAATGGCACACTGCTACAGTTCTTAATTTTACCATAAGTGCCCTTCCCTTTCAGGTTAACTGCGTGACAGATTAAACACTCTGCACAAAGGCAAGGTGACTCTAGAGGGAGACACCCAATTATGTAGTTTCCAAGTAGTAATTATCTAAAATTAATTGCTGTTTTGTAAGAGTTTTGATCCTACCACACAATATTTACAATTGCAATTCAATTCCATGATATCCCCTTACTACGCTTAGCTATCTAGCTATCTGTTCAATCATGCCTTCTCATGTTGGGGGATCATATATGACTTATGGTAGAGTTAAATGAAGTTTCATTAGCTCCAAAGGGAGCTTTGTGAAAATGAAAGATATGCAAGAGTGTGGAAGAAATAACACTGGGAAGCCCAAGGGTATGTATGAAAAACAAAACAAAACATTGGCCTTCATTGTGTCAACATTTCTGACTTCCATTATGAAGTCTACTGTTGTTATTGGTATAACCTCATCAAGAAAATTAAGTGATCGTTTTCCACGCTTCTCTTCAATCCCCCATTCCCTGTCTGCCATCAAAAGATAAGAGATCTAAGATCCTGTTCCATTTAAACAATGAGTCAAGTCAGTCATCTGTTAAGTCTCTCAGGATCGCGATTTGCCTGTGTTCTCTTTTCCCACTAACTTAGAAACTTTTGAAAGTGAAGACCAGGGCTTATTATCAAAGATCCTTTGTAGTTATTAAGCACAGGAAATTTGTGTCTGCGATGCCTATCACATATTTAATAAGAAAATATAATTATGGCAAAATGGTTCTCTGTTTAAAACCAATGACCATTTCTACCACATACCCTTTTGAAATAATCATTTATGATGAAAAACCACCCAGGAGTGTTTACTGAACACTCACTGATAACAAAGCATCAGGATAAGTGTGTAATCAAATGATACTTGTCTGGGTTCTCTGACATTCTCTGTTTTTAAAGGGATAGCATAATATTGACAGAAATGAAAAGATCTGATAAAGCTGATATTAATCTCCACTCTAGCCCCAACATACCTTGGTACTACTTGTCTGATTTTCACACCTTAAAGAAGAAAATGCTTTCATTCAACATGAGATCGGATTCAGGCTAACTGACAAACTTTTTACTTGATGCCTCACTATTGAAGCTGTGCAAGATCAGAATCATACCCAGCTCTGCAAATGGTTATACCCATCTAAAGGAGAAAGAAAACCTTTTATTTCAATTTTTTGGTACAAAATTTTTATATATGCTCCTCTTCTAATCTCAGCTATCCTTGACTTGCCTCCTGCAGATCAAGATTTTCTTCACAATCAGCGCATTTCCATTTATTCCCCCCTTACCCTCCACCTGCACATCCTCTGCCCCCTTCCATAGGGTTTAAAGTGAAGGCCATCCGCTCACTCAGCACCCTGGTGTAGGAAACAGATAGATCTGTTACAGCTTAGCAGGGTGATCACCAGGCATCTTGGGATCTAAAGAATGAATGGAAATCCAGTTCATATTTTACGAGTCACTGCTTTTGACAGTGACATAATATCTCTCAATGACATGAAAGAAATATATATCTCATACATGTGAGCAAACTTTCATGCATCATTTCTTCCAAAGTATCACTTTAGTAAAGATTACAGGGACTATACCTTGATGGCTTGACTATGCAAAGGGATAAGCACAAACTAGCCATCCTGCTTCACAGCTGTTGGTAAGACTGACAGGATAAGATGATGTAGGAGAAAAGACTATCAGCAATGAAATGCAACACAATTACAATAATAATTTAGAAATTGCTGGGATGAAAAAGATTATTCACAGAGATTCCCAAGCCTCCAGCCTTGCAGTGGAATTGTTTGTTCATTATTCTAAAGGATGCCACAGAAGTCTTTGACTCCAGCAATGAAACGTGACAAGTAACTGACAGCACATTTAAAAATATAGTAATTAAGTGAGTAGAGATCCATGATTCTCTAGTAACACCCTTTCTGGTTGCTGGGATAGTACCTGGAAGACCTGTAGTTAATTCTAAAGTCATTGGTGTGTGGTCCTTGGGTGACAAGAACTCTCTAGTCATCGGGGAGAAAGCTGACCTCGTATCATCAGCCTAAACCACCATGATCTCTCGTAAATCTGTGTCCTTGCATAGATAAATTACTGTGTTTCTCCCCATTTAGACGTCTAATATATCCTGATCAGACAGATCAGAAATGTGTTTGGAAACATTTTTTTTACAGTATAAGGGACTTACTGACACTTTTCAATGAGATGAGAAGAAGATTAAATGGATTCATTTGTGGTTTTTGTCCTACACAGAAAAAAAATATACCAGCTATCACCTAATCCCACCCTGGAAATTGCTTCAAAATAAATTCAAGAAAATTACAGTAGTGTCAAAAATTACATTTTCTTCAACGATGATTACCAATACTATCATTCCAACCATCTAACCAACTTGAGGAGAACTAGAACTTTAATAGTGCATTGAATCCTCCAATCCCAACTCAAAGACAAGATTTGCATGAAAACAAGCATCAAACGATAAGGAATATTACACATTCCTCTGAGGCCTGTTGTTTGATTTAAACAGTTGAACACAGAACCCAGGGTTTTGCTTTTCCTATTTTTCCTCATAAACAGTTTAATTAATATTCTGTCTCTGGGAAGTACAATTTCATAAGCTAACCCTCAAAGAGAGAGATTTGCTCTTTTCCTTGAAATTTGGGGAATATAATCAATAACCACTTTAAAAAAAAAGAGTGTTAATAAATTAAAGTACAAAATTGTATCACCCACTGGGAACAATACATCTCCAAGGGAAGTTATTTTATAAATAAAAAACCAAAGGGCAGCTAGTCTTCAAATGCAGAGGTTCCTTCTAATGAGAGCTTCATGGAACAAGGATTCCTACACACAAATAATTATAAGAATTATCTGGAGGATGATGAAAGTGTATTAAATCTAAGAACTTCTCTAGACCCACTGACCCAAATTCTCAAGAGATTAGTTCAGAAACACATACTTTCTTAAAATTATCAGTAATTCTAATGATCCACAGGATAAAAACCTATTGAAGGAGGAATGTGCTTCTCAAAGTGCTAATTCCAAACAATAGCATCAACATTATACATGTATATTACGGAGCCCCACTCCAGGAACTCTGAGGGGAGGACCCAGCAAACAACCCAAGCTACCACAAGGCTTCCCGGCGATTCTGATGCAATGAAAGTTTGGGCAATGTTAACCTAGAAAATGAGTATTAAGCCAGTGGGGGGGGGGGGGATAGCCACAGGATTTCATCTTCGTCTGGTCCTCTTACAATTTGGAGGAAATATGAAGACAAACAATTTTACTTTCTAGAGATTCTGACAGCAATTTATTATATAAATAAAATGTAGGATTATATTAACTACCACTGTGGGGAAGGGGACCACTTAGAGTCCCATTGCCCAGATGCTTTTATGAGATTTCATACCCCACAATATGCAGCACCTACATGTGACAGAGCCTGCACTGAGCCTATATAATTGGGGAACTTGTGCTTCCTGACATTTGCAGAGATCTTTTAAATACTTATCTTCTAGGTTAAGGCAATGAACTTAACTAATTTGCTGTTTTATTTATGTGAATTTTTGCCTGTCTGAGCAGCAAACAAGGAATTGTTTTTTGCGATGCATATGTCCTTACCTTTTCCTCATTTCCTTTTGTTTCTGCAAGCAAAGCAAATGTATCTTGCTTGCAAAATGGAACTTTATACCTTCTTCTCTGACCCTTGTAACTTTGAATATTTGTCCAAAAATCTGAAAATTTAGAATAATGTTTTTTAGCTACTCATCATCACATCTCTAAGGAAGCTTTTGATACTTTTTTTTATATTCCTTCTCCCGTATTATAGTACAGATATATGGTATTTATGTACTGTATGTCTATCTCCATTTTATACACAGGAACAGTAGAACTTTTCTACCCGCCCTCCCCTCAAACTAATTTGCATCCCTCTGTGAAGGGATGTCCCACTGATGAAAATGTCCAATGCAGCCTTTGGAGTTACAAGTAAGTTCCAGAACACTAGATAGATTTTTTTTTTTTTAATTAAATCTAGATTAGCAATGGTGGCAGTTAGAGTGAAGTGCCTAACCTGACTGGCTGGAGGATCACATGCTTGGTTGTATCCGGGTGGGCCCCAGAGCTGTGGCCTTACTGTCTACATCAGGCCCCTCGCCTCTGCATCTGTGGCACTGGTTCCCTGCTCTGGCTCCAGGCTCCTTGCTCTGCCATGATCTTTCACAAGAGTATTTCTGCCTTAAAATCATCAAATCATAGACTAAATCCCCAGAAATCACCTCTCCTTTAAGTTACTCATATCCAGTTTTGTGCTCCAGTAATCGAATTTGAAACATGAAGTAGAGTCCAGCCTCCATCTCTTTTGGGTATGCTTATGTCAGGAGCTGTAGAGTTCTCAAAAACTGCAGAACCAGCCCTGGTTTTGCATCACAGCAGCCTCTGAGCAGCTCCCAGCCCTGCTCCCTCCAGGCTCTGCAGGCAACCAGAGCAGAAGGTTTTGCCTCTCCTCCTCCCTTTGTCCCCTACTTGCCAAACAATCACAAAGCATACTTGGTCTGCCTATTTCAATGGATAGGTTACTTTTTGCTTCTTCTATTCTAGAAGTCATCTCCCCATGAATCCAGCTCTTTCTTCACTAAGACCAAACATTACAAAACAAAATCATTTTTTATTTATGCTTGCTCCCCATAAGCAGGGCAAACTCATGTCATACACTCCTGTGCTCGGGCTGGGAGGGACTGCAGATACTCCTACCCACTGGACATTACCTGGAAGCCAGTTGTGTCGCAAAGGCTTTTTTCCTGTTATGTGTACATTCTCTACTTTTCAGAGGCTAGGCTAGAACTGATTGAAAGGGCTTATTTTAAACCCTAGAGAAACCACTTCCCCAATGGCTACCTACTGGAAGAGTTTTTGTTTTAGACACACATCATCATACCTGAGGAACAGAGGTTTAGCTTCAGTGGGACAGAGGTTCTAAATTTAACCACCATAAAATTAGCATCTACAAGGCCATTTTCAGACTGTGGAGGGAGAGAACCAGGCCCTACAGGAAGGAGAATCCCACCCAGAAACCAGTGCCATGCACGGGCCGCTGCCAGCTGCCGGTGTGGGGAGAGCCAGACCCAATCCTCTCTCTGTGAGTCAGAACCATTTGGGAATGGTGGAGGGAGAGAACCTAGCCTCATAGGGAGATCACTACTCGGAAACCATATCATTTTTATTGCTTTGTTGGGTTGGGCTTCTATTTTGTTTTATGTTAACTCTGATGGCATAAACAGCTAATTAAAAGACAGCAAGCCATGTTATAGACACCATTATGTATTTACTACTGGCTTGTTTTGATGTCCTTTACTGCAATTCACTGTTTTGTTTTTATTGTTTCCATTCTATTCTGTTCTATTTCATATTTAATATGTTTGAAGGTATCTGCATCTATTTTGAAGACAACAAAGGCATTGTGGTAAGTTGTTGATTTCATAAGATTTGGAAGTCCTGTTTCACTTATTCTGTTTTATTTTGATTGATTTTATTCTGTTTTATTTTCCTTTCTTTTATCCTCTTTTAAATAAAAAAAATTTGGAGAAATTAATTTGCCTTTTTAAAAAAAGTTAATATCTACAAGACCTCTATGGTGAACAATGTCCTTATCTGAAAATTCAGAAAAATAATAATACAACCTATTGCAACAGGGTCATTATAAAGATTAAAAGAGAATTCACAGAAAGTCCTGCCACAGTATCTATTATGAAATATAGAATAAATAAATTTCAGACTTGTCATTATTCACACTAAATCAACTCAAATCTGAGTCTTCACATCATTCATTTAGAGCAACTAATCAAGGATGTGTCAAGGAGTACTGGATGAATAAATTCACCATTAAAAAATCTTCCCTTTTTACAAAGACAAAGATATTTTCTTGTAGCTTAACTTGAAGCCACGATGATCCTATGGAAGTGGTCATGTAAGGACTTGCCTTAGAAAATAAAATGGGATAATTCCTGAATAAGTACTGCTGAAGAAAAAGTAAACCAGACTACATGGACCACACAGTAAATTGTGTTACCTTGGGACTCATCTGTAGCTCTAACCTCATTCCCTAGAGTGCAACGCCCTGTCACTGAGGACACTCATCTACCTACGGATGCCTTTTTGGTCAAGGGACAGACCTGGCTTAGAACTGGCTAACAAAAAAACATCAACTATGAACCGTGACAGGCAGATACAAATATCCAACTGCAGAAATTTCTAGGAATTTCCCAATTTTAACTTGTGTTGCTCTTACAGCTGATTCAGTCAGCAGGGAATCATTAGCAGCCATGTCACATGGAAACAAAGTAGCAGATCTGAGTTGATATTATACATGATGGGCCTATTTTTAAAGCTGCAAATCACTCAACTTCCTCTCAAACCTCCAGTAATATTTTTTCATGTAAAATATGGTACAATTCAGAACTCATGCTGATGGGGCTAATTCAGCCTTGAAATTGGTCATTTGCCTCCATAACAGAGGCCAGTGTGTGTAGCAAACTAGAACAAAGCACCTTTTCCTTAAATAGCACCATGTATTACTGGGACGTTAGTGGGAAACAAAGATCCTGGGATACTATCAGCAGGTGACTTTCCTCACTGTATCTGAACAGCTAAATAGATGCACTGATATAATCCTGACCATCAGATTGTATGAGTTACTCCTTTTAGATGGCAGCAAAAACGTTTTGAAACTATCCTACAAAGTCTTACTAACCTGTAAAGTCCTTTTGATTTTTAAGATAATTTTGTAAAAGACTCAAAATAATCTCTTCTATCTTGAGCTTTCCCTGGGTCATCCAGAGAAGAAATGTTATTTGTACCTTCACATATGAAGATCCTGTTTTGAAGAGTTCCATTTGTTTCCGCCTCTGTGAAGGGAGGCAGAGGAGGTGCTTTGTGTCACGCTGGGGCTGCCTGTTCAGCAGAGCAGCTTCCTGTTCAGGCCGATCCCTCTCGCCAGAACACTGGGAGGTGCAGTTCATTTTCTTTAACTATTCTTTGTCTCCCTTAGCTTTCTGTTTCTCTTCTTCCCCAAGTAAACCTGCTACATGTCTTATGCAATTATACTCTCCTTTTCAAATCTTATCTTCAGGAAAAAAAGTGGGCTTCTTTTTCTTTAAAATAAATAAGCAGATGGATAGAGATGTCTTAACAAACAGCTATGCCCATGGATTCACCATGTCAAGGGTCTCACTCGCCAGTCCTCTGTGCCACAGCCGCCACCTGCTCACCTCCTCGTCACCATCGAACTGGGCACCTCTTCTTGCTCCCACTTACAATCTGTCCTGAACACATTGTCTGATTAATGTTTTCAAAACACAAATCTTTACATCTTCCTATTGCCCAGAGGAGCCAACAACCCACAAGGAGCCAGAAGGAGCCAGTTTAAATAGAAGATTACGATCATTTCTCAAATATCAACACGTATTTTAAAAATAAACATAAAAGAGTCAAAGCACATGTAAAAGGTCCTTCATATTTCCACGTTACATTGCCATCTTAGATCTTTAAAGCACAATTAAATATTCAAAATAATCATACCAACATGATTTATAACGGCTAATTCTCCCTTTCTAGGCCATGAGCCACATAGGATTCTCTGGAAAGCTGCTGGATTCTGAAACTGAAATCCCCCAGAGGCTCATCTGAGCATGTCCGTCTGCATGACAGATTTTTCCATCCCAAGCTTGCAGTGAGTGATTATCCACACACCCTCCCTGACATGCTCTGTCTTGTGACCTCTCCCCAAACCCGGCTCCTCCATTTTCTCTGGCCTGCAATCTATTCCTCCAGCATGTTTCCACTCCAAACACCACCCGCTTTTGCTCCATCTATTCCTATCAGCTCATATATAAAAACAATAAAGAGCCTTAAAGAGTTTTTGACTGTTTTACTATGCCATCTCAATTTAAACTTGTTTCTAGTTTTTCAACCTTATAGAAACTGTGTGTGAATTAAGCTAAATTTAAACACTACCTAGAATATCAATATTACAGTCGATTCTTAAAGCTTTTTTGAGATGTCTCTAGACTACACTAATGCTTCCTTCC
Organism: Cavia porcellus; assembly: GCF_034190915.1. NCBI lineage: Eukaryota > Metazoa > Chordata > Mammalia > Rodentia > Caviidae > Cavia > Cavia porcellus. The sequence continues at coordinate 56,304,784 of NW_026947505.1, read as the reverse complement.
TCAAATCTCAGTATCAGTTTTCTAAGAACTATTATTGTGTTCTAACCTGTCTGTATGGCTCTCTCCTTCATATTTATAACTCTCAAACTATGTTGCAGACTCCTGCTGTGCAGGAGCCCTGACTTTATATCTATTTTATTCCCAATTCTATCCTCCAATGTTGAGTATGTTAATAAATGTATGGTCACCTTACTTTTTATCTTGACCAATGTTTAATCTATACCACATGTTTTGGATTAAAAATAAATTTTATGATTCTCAAAACACCTTTCAGTGTTGTATGTTTGTAGTGTTATTAAAAGAATTAGTCATAAGAATAGTAGTTTTGAGGTACCTACATGGGTCTCAAAAAAATGAAAATATAATTTACAGCAGGTACATGATTAAGTACCAGCATGACAAAGGAAAATGTAAGAAAGGAACAGAGTACAACACACTACTGAAAAAGCAGCCAAACAGTATAAAGTAAACAAAAGACTGCTGATGTGCTTCTTTAATAATAGAATTCTAGTAACAGCAGCATTTCACATGTAAAAGGACATCTCTTTGGGTGTTTTGTTGGAGTGGGTAGTAGTTGCTGCCACCTATGTGGCAGATACTGTTCTAAGCATTTTATATAGATTAATACATAAGCTCTCAGTTTTAGAATTAACATTCCCAACTATTAGAGAAGAAAACTAAGGCAACCGAGAATAAGAAACCAGCCCAGGATCCTTAGGCTTGATCCCGGTGAAGCTGGGATCTGGAGGACAGCCAGCCTGGAGTCTGTGTTTCCACACAAGGCACCAAGTGGTGTGTCAGGTTAGACAGCTTTTATGAAGTTTTTCCTAATTTTTTAAGTCTCTATAGTATATTTTTAAGGTGGAAAATATTGAAAATCTCAAATTAAAAGTAGATGAAGTTCAAATGTGGTGTGTTTTTAATGTGCTAAAACTTATTTTCTATTTTAAAAATTTATTGACTTGAATATCACTGGTGATAAACAAATATGATAATGAATTTGGAAGTGGTTGAGCCTGGTTCTTACCTAGAAAAGTGAGTAGGATCAAAACATATCCAACAAATGTGCACACCATCAGTGGCTTTCCATTATTTCTGTTGTAACGCAATTCTAAAAATGTTCTTTAATAATTTATTTTGCAGCTGTATCAAAAGCAGTATTAGTTTTCACTCTACAAAAACAGTGTGTGAAAGTTGAACTAAATTTTACTCATAGGCACAGATTAAGCTTTCCACAAGCATATTGGAGACCTGGAAAAAACAGGAAACATTTCAGTTTACAAAATATTTTTATTATAACTTCAATGAAGTATGAAACTGTTCTCATTAGATTTGTAACGAAATAGAATAAGCTAATGTTACATTGTGGTATTTAAGAAATCAATGGCTTTTTTAAAAATGCTATTTCTGTCTTGTGCTGCCACCTGACTAAATCTCCTTGGGTCCTTGTCAAGAAAAGGGTGAGAGGGAGACTGACATTTTTGTCATCCAAGGATTCACGATGACACTATTTTGTGACTTTATCATCTCAACTGAGGTTTCGAGTTCACGCTGACTGGGGAAAAGAAAGGAAAGAAGGACACACTGGACACAGGACCTGCCCACCCAGGAGAGGACTTCACAGCGCTGCCCACCGCAGCATAGCTTCTGCCTGAAACAGAACCACAGTCATAGTACAAACAGTGCTGGCCACACGTTTTTGCTTTCATGGCTTTTTTTAAAGTTAATAAATTTACATTAAGTCATAGATTGAAAAAGCTAATAAATCAGATATCTCCATTTTAGAAATTTACTGTACAAACAAGGAAAGTGAACATGAGGTAATTTATAATCTTTTGTACTGAAATGAACTGCTCTGGAGGAAAACATTTGCTTTCTGTTTCTGCATCGAAAGACCTGAGAAAAATCAACTTTAAAAAACTGAAACATTTATTTAAAATCACAGTTTTAAAGTATTCCGGAATGGTCACTGGCTCCTCTGCTATCGGGCCTCTGGCAAAGCCGCGCACCATGGCAGAGAGGGGTGGGGTGGGACGGAGCAAAGCTGATCATCTCCTGGCCAAGTAGCCAAGAGAGAGAGGCAGAGACATGAACCTGCATCCTCTGTTCACTCATGACCCATGGATTTAAAGCTGTTAGGCCCAACTTCTTCACAGTTTTTCACCACCTCCCAGGAGCTCCAAGCTAGAAACCAAATCTTTAAAGCATGGGCCTTTGGGGAAACTTTTTAGATCAAAACTATATCATTTATGTATCAATCTTACAAATATTCATCAGGTTTCTGTTTATGTAGAACTTGCTTTTAAATATTAAGAGCAATTCAAAATAAATAAAGTATCTACCTCTGTAGAGTTTAGAACATGGATCAGATAAAATGTCTGCACAAATAAATCAGAGGATGTCCAGTAGATAAATATTCCATAAGGATCAAGAAAATTCCCAAGTGTGCTCAAAAGAGAGTATGCTTAAAAATACAGTTTTAAAGCTGAATGGTTTGGGGTTATTTTGGGTTCCAGCATCGTTATTTTTAAGACAAGGAAAATAAGGCCTAAAAAGGTTGACAATAATTTGTCTAAAATCACTCACAAGTAGTTGTTCATTATTTACTAGAAGAGCAAAAGTTGTTGCTAAAAATAAATGCTACAGAGAAACAGATGCAAAATAAAGAAAATGCAAAAGTTTAAGGAGAACTAAGATTAGGAATATTTGAAAGAGTAATTAAAACCAAAATTTTATTTCCAATTAGAAAGATGACTTGCCATTCTGGCTATACTAACACACGCACACTTTCAAAACAGTGCAAGTAAATGTTATTTTAAGTGAAGTCATGCAACTTTAAAAGTCTGTAATGAAGCTGTTTTCATGCAACCTATTTTATTGTCCCAGAAAGCGCTAACTAAAATCTTTGAAAGCTAGAATTATAATTTAAATGATTAGCTGACTGCCTTTTCAGAAAGCCACAAGGAAGAGAAAATGTATGATTAAAATTACAGCAACTTTATTAATTGCTGCTCAAAATGCCAAATTTACATAAGTTTAAATAAATCTAAATGGCAGAACTGACCGCTAAGCATTTTTAGTCAAGTTTAGGAAAATTAATTATGTTCTTCATCTTTAAAAAAAAACAACTTACTATTCCAAGCACTTGCCTTTTTGTCAAAGATAATAAATTTGATTAAGCTTACATAAATTACACTGTACTAAACAGTAAAGTAACTAAAAACACATGGAGACTGGAATTAGCTTTACTCATTGTATCGTTTCCAAAATTAAACTTAATGCCAAGCATATATGCTTGGCTTAGAGACTTTTTGCAGTCTTTTTAAAGCTGTTTTTCATTTTAAAAAGGTCACTAGGTTGTCTTTTAAAAATAAATCTGCAATCACTACGAACTGTCATTGTATCTAACCAAAATCACAATGAAAAACCAGACGCTAACACTTGCACGCAGAAGCTCAAACAGTTAGAAAGAAACAGTAGATGAAAGAATTCGAAGACAGGGCCAAGACTTGTCCCAGTGCTTCAGCTCAAACAACCTATTTGACTTTTGGTAGTCGTAACCTTGGCCATCTGAGTATTTCTTAATCCACAGTGAGACTTAGCCATGAGCTCACTGTTTCCAAAATAGCAGAAAACCATCACGAAGCCATGGGTCTTAGGTTACCATCTGACTCTTGCTGGGGAAGTTTCTAGGACACCACTATTTATTCTCGACAGCAATGGCTTTCAACTATGTTGTTTCCCCAGCCTGCAAAAGCAAAGCAACTCAATAACAGAAAGAATGGCATCACATTACCAGCAATGTTTATCCAGGGAAGGTGGCAGGATATAAGCTTAAGGAACATACCAAAACCCCAAGTTGCCTTACACCTCACATTGGTCCCTATTACCCTCACCCTGTAATCATCAATGCAGCACTGCTGCCGTAAAGCTTTGCAGTGAAATACCCTGACTTACCAAGTTTGTATCGTAAGTCTGAAAGGCTTAATTGCATGGAAGGGTGCCTGCTCAAAGAGTGCCTCTGTAACTGTAGATTTCATCAGTGAGCCAAATGTGAGCTATGTATCCACACTTGCTGGGGCACATGCAAACTTCATGTTCATATGACTTCAAAAGTCAATCTTCACAATAATCTCATAAGTAAAATGTCATTGGCTCAACTTAGAAAGTCATACAACTAACATGTAGAGCAGTTAAGAATCCACCCAAAGTCTCTGAACTAGAAAGTGGCAAGTACAGGCATAGCCACAGCCACAATCATCAAATCACATAGTGTAAAGAAAGAATGAATGAGAGTCCCAGGGCTCTGAGAGTAGCATTCCCCATGGGTAACACTGATCTTGGCACTGCCCCAACTTATTCCTAGATCTCTCTCCATTGGATACCTGTAAAATTGTTAAGAAACGATGAAGAAAAAGTTATACTGTTCGAAACTCACCATAGGATAAAGTGAAACAACTCCTCAGACATACACAATCCTATTGGAAAACACATCTTCTCGGTCTTCTTTGTCACTGTTTCCTAACTGACTACAACTTCTAATTCTAACAAGCTGATGTGTTCTCTCTCCTCCTAGCAAATTCTATCCACACCAACCCACCACCCTCACTTTTCTTTGTGGAAAAAGTTCCAAAAACATCCCACTCATTTGGTGCCTAATTTAGAATGCTCCAAATATATGTGACAAGAGTCTCTACAGGTTGCTAACAAAAATACAGGCTATCACAGCCAGGTTATCATTCTGGGTCTAAGCCTTTATACCATAAGAAAGAAAGGCAGATCCATGGTCACACGGTGAATGGACAGACTATATCTACTGTATTCATTCGAACGTACTATTTTACCACTTAAATAAGGAGGTTATTTATATTATTTATCAGTTCCCGTTAATTATGTCACTATTCAAAACTGGCAATGAAATAATATAACCCAGCTGAGCTCAAAATCCAAGTATCCTGACTCGTTGGAATTCAAATTCATGTGAATCAGGTGAGTATATCATATTACAGCTTTCAGAGAACTTCACACAACAGGCATTTTACTGATTCTTTGATTATATTTACTTACTGATCCCAAGCATTTACCATCCAAATAAAAATTAATTGCATCCCATGTATAAGAGATTTTCACTTTATCTCCAAAGTCTATCTGCTTTTTTATCTTCTCCATATCGGTAATCCCAGCCCAGGAATTATTCTCTCTCACCTGGGCTACTGCAAAAAAGTCCTAACTGGCCTCTTTTCATCTTCCCTCAGCCCCCATTCAATCATTTCCCTACACAAATACATCAACCATTCATCAGTTTAAAAATGTCCTGCTTTTCCATTTCACCGAGCATAAGCTTCAAACCCACTGCCATAAAACAAAATGTGTCCATACTGTTTCTCACATTTCATCCTGTGATCATTCACTGCTTGGTTTTCTTTCTATACCTTAGCACATGGGTATTGATCGGCGCAGCCCCCCAATGAGACAGAGGACGCTCTTGTGGGTAACAGGTAACTGCCGCTTTATTGTTGCGGGTTCTAGCTTATATATCTGACTGTGGCCAATCAGGCTGCCACGAGGGCTGCCACGAGGAGGCAGGGCTGGAATGAGACGCGGGCTCTGGCTAATATACCCAGCTGTGGTCAATCAGGGGTTGCCACAGAGTCAGCACGGGGCGAATACGAAGTGAGCACGAGGTGGCTAGTTTGGAGAGGGACGTAGCGCATTGTGGAAGCTGGCGTGGTCCTTAGTCCCGGGTGGGGTATGGTATGTTGAGCGCCTGCGCCCAACAGGTATCATGCTAGCTCCAGAGTCTTTTGTATACTGATTTCCTGTCTGGAAATATTCCACCCTACACTCCTCTTCCTGTCTTTTCAGGCTTTAGATGTCAACTAAAATGTCACACCATAGAGAAGCCAATCCTCAAACCAACCTCCTTATAACTATCATCACCTATCTCAGGACCCTCTTTCCTGCATCCCATTAGCACAGCATATACTTATTTAGAGCACTTGTTTTATGCTTATTTCGCCCTCCTCCACCCCATCGGAGATTGTCAGCAAACAAAGACAAAATCATGCCCATGTCATAGCATGAATCATACTGACCCTTTTCCTTCTTTAACAGTGAAATGTAGCTAAAATAGTAAAATAGGGATTTCAATAGGGATTCAACCACTTCCCTGGTCATATCCTTTTGGAAGAAAAATGTCTTAAGTAAAAGCTACTCACATTTCCAAGGTTCTGCAGCATCAGGGAATTTCTGATCAAGATAGCAGAAGATGGAACTAGGAATTTGTACTTAGAAGATGTACCTTCCAGGTGATTCTGTCATCAAAGGAGTTTGGAGAACACTGGGCTCTGTCAATCACACACAATCTTAGTACTACATTCAAATTACCTGCCAGGGTCCCACTGCAGAGATTCTGGCTTACCTGGTCTAGACTAGCCACTGGGTAACAGGATTTCTAAAAGTTCTTCAATTGACTCTAACATTTAACAAAGGTAAATGTCACTGTGCCTGATGATGCCATGACAAGATGAATTTATAATAGATAGATCAACCATACCAAAGAGCATACTTAGCACATTGGTATCTACTTGTAAGGAAGTTCCTTATAGTGGTAACTACATGGTATGACATTGAACTTTTCCTCATTAAGATTTAGTACTGATTTGGATGGTAGTAAAGACCCATGCTTAACAGCTTTTGAATTGCATAATACTGTAAAGAATGATACAGAGTTTAGAGGACAGAATGAAAGCCTAAAATATTCATCAAGCTGGAGCCATAAAACAAGAACTGTTCCAGATAAGTGACTGTATAAAGAATACAATCTTATTTGACACTGTTCAATAGCAGAATAATTTGAAAAAGATGTAAGGATTTAAATGATTATTGAGCTGTATAGATATCTATAGTATAATATGAGTGTCAAGTATGTTGTTTTCCATTAGTGGCAATATGACATTTAGCGTGCATATTTATTTACCAAATAACATTTATTTAGAAATATTTAGCATAGTATCCCCAAAAGGAAAAGACTCATAAGTTAGTCTTTGATTTCTTAACAATAATTTAGCAATGGTAAATGTAGAACTTACACTTTTTCTCAAACTGTTTGCTCTGAAGTAATTTTCTTATTTTATCTAGTTCCAACAAAAATGTTATCAAAATATGCACAAATCTAAATCCTGATGACATTGTAATCCTGCATCTGTCTAAATTCTGGTTGAATTTCAGACTTCCCATCAACCATTTTACCCCAACATGAGATTATTCATCATCTTAGAAAGAGGTTCAAATTTAATAAAGTTTTCCCTCCTCTTTACCTTCCTTTTCTGAGTAATAATGATTCAGTTTGCAAAAACAAATGGAGCCACAAGCCATTTATCCAGGTCAACATATTAAGGTCTATAAAATTCACTTTTAGACAGCGAGACATTCATCACGTGTCTACTTTGCTAATCACACTCTCACCTTAAAACATATCAGAAAGATGCACACAGTTCTGGATTTATTAAGTATTTTAAAACTGTCAGTCATTTCTTCACCACTTTAAAAAAAATACAAAAATGAACAAGAATAGAATATGGAGCTTTTAGGCCAAAAAAAAGATTGAATGAGGTCAGAAAGTTCAAAGATAGCTTTAGAGTGTAAAAGAATGGTTTAAATAGGAAATGACCTCCCCCTCAACTCATATATTGAGGATTCAATCCCCAATGCATCAGAAGTGAGATCCAGAGTTGACTGAATCTTGAGAGCTGCAATAATGGATTGAAGATTCATGTGCCCTCAGCTGAACGGATTTTCCAAGACTCTTCTTAGAAGAAATGGGTCATGGTGTGGCATGCCTTTGAAGGACAGATATATCTTGTTCTCCCTCCTAGATACCATGAGATGACCAGCCTTCCTGTGTCACACCCTTTTATCCTGATGTTTCTGCCTCACTGTAGGCCTAAAGCAACACAGCCAGCTGACCATGGACTGATCCCTCTGAAACAATGTGCCAATGTAAACATTTCTTCCTTAACCTTGACTTTTTTGTTTTGTTTTGTACCAGGGATCAAACTCATGACCTTGTGCTTGCCAGGCAAGCACTTACACCACTGAGCTAAATCTCTGGTCCTCCTTAACCCTGATTTACGTCAGGTATTTTGTCACAGAGGTAGAAGGCTAACACAGACACTGTAGCTAAAATAAACATTTTCATGATCTCCAAGGATAGATTTGGAATATTCAAATCTAAATATACTCATGATAAAATTTCACACTTTAGAAAAATCCTCCATCCTCTGTCACTCTCTAGGATACTCTGATGCAACTTTCAGACTTTCTGAGGTGAAGACATGAAGGACAACAGGTGAATGCAAAAGCCAGACACAGAAAGCTGGGATCAGGTGAAGCCCTGTCTCTGGATGGGAGGAAAGGAACTGATCGACCACCACTGAGTTTATTTATATACTCGGCAGGTTGGTGTCATGTGACACTTCCTTTTCCTAACAACCACTGCTTGGATCGCCTTGGGGCTTGGTGTTTTCTGGACTGAAGCAGCCTGATTTCATAGTTTGCCTCAGGTGCTCCTTGTTCTCAGAATTGGCTTCCTCCCCCTTACAGGTGTGATGAAGTTTTAGCTTCAGCCACTCCTTACACAAATACCTTATACTAATCACTTGTCAGTATTTTAATTTTCTGCCCGATGCTAGAATCCAAACCTGAGAAAGGCTAATTTTTTCTGTCCTGTTCACCACTGCTTCCCAAGTCACATGTATAGTAGTTACTGAAATATTAAATAAATATTGTTGGATATTGTAAACTTGCTTATTTGTAGACTGTCATTGCTAAGAACAAAAAAAACACACTCAATAAGTATAGAGAAGATAATCATGACCTTGAAAAACTAAAAATAGTATAACTACTTTGAAAACATTTATTAAAGAAAACATCTATAAAATAAATATGCATTTTCTATCACAATTATTTCTTTAGACAAGTCAACCTGAAGCTAGAGTCAAATTAAAGTCGATGGGCTGGGGATTTAGCTCAGAGGGCATAAGCGCCTGCCTGGCAAGCACGAGGTCATGAGTTCAATCCCAGGTACCAAAAAAAAAAAAAAAAAAAAAGCCTAAATAAATAAAGTAAATAAGTATTATTCCCTGTAAGCACCTCAAAAATAACATGACTATCCCTACATTTGAAGAATTTCTTGCCTCTCTATTGCTATGAATTTGTGGAAGCCACTTTAAACTCAGTGGGTTCACAGCACCCACCAAAACTGCCCACAGAATACGGATAGCACACACACGCCCTAGCGAATCAGGCCCTTCCATATCTGCAATCCTCAGTTTGGACAAAAGGGCCTCTTCCCTTTCCCTCTTGTGATCAGGCCGTGCCCAAAAAGAAGGAGTCTCTGAGGTGTTGCAGTATTTGTAGGACAACATCCACCTCTCTAAAGCACACTATATACCTAAAATCCTACAGCTCCCTGCCCCAACAAGGAAAGGCAGCATTAGTGCCTGTATGAGCCTTTTCCCACGGCACTGTCCTCCCGTGGTAGGTGAAGCCACAAGCATACTCTTAGATCTCCGAGGCAGCCATTTGTTTGGGATACACTAGGACACAACTGTGTAGGGTTTCCACACATTTGCAGGAGATGCTCTTTATAGTTAGGAATGCAGCCACATTTAGAGATGGGGTCAGTCTTCCTTTGTCCCCTCCCTTACTCTACCCCAAGAACTGTGCCCTTATCTTTGTGCCAATCCTGAAATTATCAATCCTGTCCCTCACAGCATAGTCAGATTTCCTCTTTTCTTCTCATGCTGTGGCACATCTGACTCAAATCTTGGATTTCTTACAGCTACTGCTATATTTTCAAAGCCATCAACCTCTTCTTTATTCCCACAGCATCATCCCATTTCTTCTCCCTAGTTAAGTGTCCCTATACTGTTCTCCTTATCATCTAAATATCCTCTATCCCATTCTGCCACTAGGAGAGGTTTTCTAGGTGTTTTTCTTAAAAGGTTTGGAGGCTCTCCATCACTTTCTGACTCTCCTCTCACTCCCCGGCCTGGACACAAGGATGTCCAATCTACTGCTGCAACACCAGCTTGTGAAGAACATGGCAAAGCCACACCACTCCACACCTGTGCCCTGCACAGGCAGCCTGCTGGGTCCGCAGCACACATACAGCTGCCTACATGCACCCATCCTCCCTGATCTAACTCCAGGGTCTCCATTCTCAAACGCATTTCAGAACCTGTATTTGGCTGAGCCAGCCCTTCTCGGAGTCCCCATAAAACCAGAACACCTCTACAACATACTTCTCGGTTGTAATCTGAAAGCAAGGACCGGCTCCTTTGCCTAACTTTAATGCAAATCACACAGATAATTTTTTAAATATATTTGTTACAATCACCATAAATAGTTATATGTCAGGTTCTCAAACTGAAAATCTGTTATTTTGAAAACAAAAAATCATTTTCTACCTTTGGTTAGTGAGGATAGTGTTTATCATTCTTAGCATAATATAAAACAAAGGCCCTGAAGGTAAAAATCCACAATTTACATAAATGAAAATCTATTGGTTAACAAACATGATGAAAAATGTTCATCCATGCTGGTAATCAAGAAATGCAAATTAAAGCAATGCTGAGAAACAGTTTATACATTAGACTAGACAAAAATATTTAATGACAAAACTTAGGGTTGACTAGAATGAAACTGTTACAACTCTCACTGTTTCTGGCACTCCAGATTGGTGCAATCCTTTTGGAAAAAAAAATCCAGTAGTATTTATTTAGAATCCAATAATGAAGATATTTATACCTTATGACCCAAGAATTGTACTCTTGAGATTTTAACCTACTTCATATGAGGTTCTTTAACTCTACAAAATACTACAAAATATTTTATAGTACACTGTAGTAACAAATCCAAAAAACACTCTGTTCAAATTTGTCTTAATATAAGTAAATATAAACTTGGATAAGATATTTGCAACCACATAATCGCAATAAGTAACATCAAAACACAATTTTAAAACTTCTATAATAAGAAAAACACAAACCAACATAAAAATATTTGAACAGGTATGAAGTTTTCCACTTAAAGATACTCAAGTTCATTACTGTTCAAGAAAAATTCAAATTAACAACAAAAATTTTGCTATGTACATTCACTTAATTGGCAAAAAATGAAAAAAAAAAAAAAAAGACAACCAAATCTTTCTTGACTGGCCACAATTTATGAGCCCAAGAATTTTTCATATATATATATATATATATATATATCCCCTAGAAAATTTGAAATTGCACAAAGACATAGGCACAAAGGTTCACAGTGAAAGAGTTTTGCCCTAGAATAATTTACAGGACATTATAACGGTGGTCTAACAAGGCCGAAGACCAAACCCGAAACACTTACCCTGACCGCCACTTTCTCCTTCCTTTCCCAGAGTGCGTGATATAAATTCCAATCAGCTCAAGTTAATCTTGTTTTGACTGATTAGACTCTATTCTGCTCTGTATGAAAGTATCAAGTATCAGAGTATAGGCAACTACTTTGAAGTCAATAAGATTCACTATGATGCCCATTCTGGTTTGACTATTATCCTCTTTTGAGGTTCTGTAAGATTTACAATGTTTAGGTTTTATTGGTCTTGTTCTCTACTGTTTTGTTCAACTTTATAATACCTAATTAGATAGACAATTCTTCTTAAGGAAGCAAGAGGCATTATGGTACCATTGTTGATAACCTTGTAACTCTGTTTGTACATCATGTGCTATGTCTATCCTTGGTTTTGACTGACAGCTTTGTTTTATCATGTTTGATTTTATTCTCTTACAAAAAAAAAAGTAATAAGATCTAATGGAGCAATAAAACCCAAAATGTGTAAATTTTGTTGTAATAAAGAGAGGGGAAAAAAAAGTGCCCAAAAGGATACAACAGCAAGGGTGTTTAGGTGTGTTACATAGAAGACCATATTAATATTTTTGATTGGATAACTGAACACAACTATTTGCAGTTGTGTTCAAACAGTCTCACTGTTTGAATGTTCACTTTGTATGCTTTGATCCTGTGACCTGAAACACTGTTTCTAGGACGATAGCGTATAATCTATTAACTGGTGATAGCTTACTGTTTTGTTTTGTTTTGTTTTGTTTTGTTTTTGTAGTTCTGTATTACTTGTATTCTTACGCTGTTTTGTTTTGTTCTGTTTTTTTTTTTCTCTTTTTCCTTTTAAATTAAAAAAAAAAAATTCCAATCAGCTCCTGGCAGCAGGAACGCCCCCACTACCAAGGGCCACATCCGGTCAAAGGTCAAATATAACCCCCACCCCCACCCCCCCCCTATATCTGGTGGCCGAACTGTGGCGGGTTGTGGGCTCTTCTCCAGGTCCTTTGAATAAAAAGGCCACTTTCACTTTTTCTTATATTCTCCTTTTCTGGTCATTCTCCAAAAAACTCTAACAATATCAATATATTTTTGTAAAAGCAAAAATACTAGAAATAGCCCAAATGTCTGTAAAAAGCAAAACTAATAATTAAGGCACACTTCACAAAGGAATACTATACACCAATAGAAATAAAAGTTACACTGCACACAATATAAATGTCTTAGTCCTAACCTGAACAAACACAGGCAACTTCAAGGAAAAAGAGGTTTATTTTGGTTCACATTTCAGAAGTTTCAATCCGTGTTCTCCAGACTTAAACACAAAACAATGAGGCAGAACGGCCTGGGCAGAGGAAGGTGGTGGCTGGGAAGCAGACAGAGAAGACAGGAGACTGGAGGGAGCCATGGCATTCCAGGTCATGCCATCAGTGACACAAGGCTACAGTGCCCCCATGACACAATCCTCTTCCAAACACCCACCACCACCACCTGCCACGAACACATAGACATCTGGATAAATCATAATGAAAATGTGGGCTGCATAAACCAAGTTACAAGAAATTGCATCGAGTATCAGTCCATTTAAAAAGATTTGTAAGGAACAACTATAGTTATTGACTACTTACTGACTAACTCAGTAGCCAGGGATATACTTTTATAGAAAGTCAAAATTAAAAGCAAGAAAAACAAAATTCAGTGCAAATCTTTCTGGGCGGAGTAAGGGAAGGAGACTGAAGGGAGCCAGGACGTTAACTATAAACATTATCTCTGTGTTTAGTAGTTAATAAAATTGACATTTTTCTATAAAGTTTTAATAAAATGATTTTTGAAAAAGGCAACAAGCCATACAATATCAAAAAACAGTACATCATAGCCACATAAAGTCAGGCTATAGTATAAATTGTCACCAGAGACACAGACAGAGCCAATCAATAGAATATTGGTAATCAGCAAAGTGGATATAGAAAAATCTACATATAGGTCGGGAAAACAATCTTTGCTATGATTATGTGTAATCTACATTTTAAAGAAGAAAAGTATAAGCCTTCTATTTCAGAGAGAAAAAACAGACAAACTCTCGAATTTAGATGTATTTTCCCTTCTGAGTTTTTTGAATTTTCTTTGTGTCCCTTCGCTTAACAGCCCATCACTTCAATATCATTCAGTGTCTCGGAGGTCATTCATTGACTGGAGGACACAAAAGATGGCAAAGAGAGAAAAATACTCTTGGTTTTGAATTTTAAAATAGACTGTGTGTGTATATGCTCCTAACAGAGGAAAAGGTTTGAAAGCCATGCCTATTGATTTTCCCTACTGTACATTTTGGAATTCATTGAAGCAAGCTGAGCTTAAAATTTATGCAATTGATAATAGATGATAAAGATGGTAGATGAAAACCTAACTGTACTTGAAAGGACCCAAATCTTCCTTGTATCCCCAAAAGGGGTACAAAATAGGGCAGGTGGAGCCTTTCAATTAGGACTAGGAAAACATAAAGTGATCTTCACGGAGGTAGCATACAGTCAGAGCAGACTCTGACATATCTGCAGAGGCAAGCAGAGACCCACAATTAAAGACACAATGTGCATCACACATTTGCAGATGCACAGAACACTCCAGGCCATACCGCCCTTTACACCATTGCCTAAAACCCCAGTGACACTGCCTGAAACTGTGTTACACCATAGGGAAGGTATCAGAATGAACAGACTGAGAAATCATTTTAAAACTCTATCTAGAAGTCACTCCACAGGTTTAAACTAGGAATCCTTAGGAATTAATAAGGATGCGAAATAAAAAGTCATAAAAGAAACAAAGATATGCTTGTTGCATAGGGTTTGGGAAATGCCATAGTCATTACATTTGTATTTTAATATTAAAAAAGAAATGCATGGGTTTGTATAAAAACATTTTGAATGACAGTGATTTCTATTCATTCTTTATGTATTGCTATATATGGTTTAAAATAATTTATAATAACCACAACGTGGCTTTTGAGACTGGAGATTATAGAGTTAATTCCAGTTATGAAAATTTTATGTAGCTTTACTGTTAGCCCCTTTTCCTCTCTGCCAACATAATCTATTCAGAATCTGCCTTGCTGTAGTACATAGGGCTTTTTGCCTACATAGATACTATGCATAGATATTATATTTTTTTATGAAAGTAGAGTATTAAAACAATGCCAAAAGACTTAGGAGGGAAATTCAAATCACCTATATTTCCACTACCTAAAAAAAAATATTATTAACACCATTGCCATATTGAGGGACAAACACAGGGTTGTTCTACCACTGAGATACAACTTTTTCTTTTTTTTTTTTTTTTTTTGAGACAAGTTCTCACTAATTGTTCAGATTGGCCTCAAATTTCTGATCTCCCTGACTCAGGTTGCTGAGTAGCTGAAATTATAGGCTGTCCCAACATACTCACCCAACCAGTAGTCTTGCATCATAGATTTAGGAAAACAAGGGTCTTTCTTTTTATAATTATTTGAAATTATTTGCATAGAGAAATTGAAAATGTTTCCAGAAAAACCCGTTATGTTTAAATAATGAGAAAGCACCATATAATAGGAAAGTAGAGTTGCCTATCCTGAATGAGTAAGGAAAGGATTCGTTTTGCTTTGTTTTGTTTTTGCTTTTAAAGACAGGGTCTCACTATGTAGCTCAGCAGTCCTTGAACTCACTATGAACCCCACGCTGCCCTCAAACCCACAGTGACCCTCCTGTCTCAACCTCCGGAGCATGTGCATTATAGACATGTGCCACATGCTTGCTTAATACCTTCATAAATGGCTCAGTTTTATGCTATCTGATTCCAAAGATAATAATCAGATAGAGATTGTTCACAGTTACAGGAGTTTTGACAGGTACCTATGACCCAGTATCAGTACCTATTATAACCTAAAATTATCCTGTTTCCTAAATCATATTTTCTGATTTTTTTTCTCAGACTTGTATCTTTCCAAATCATTGTATTATAGAATATTAGAATATACATATTAAACATAGTATAATGAGTCTCCATAAATCATAAAATTGATTAAATAGTTATGAATTCATGGTTAT
The DNA here is from genome assembly GCF_034190915.1 of Cavia porcellus. NCBI lineage: Eukaryota > Metazoa > Chordata > Mammalia > Rodentia > Caviidae > Cavia > Cavia porcellus. The sequence goes on along the minus strand of NW_026947505.1, from coordinate 56,289,332 downwards.
TTTCATTCCATCAATGTCTGCTACAGTCTGAATATTTTACAAAAGAAAATCATGTTGAAATCCCTAAAGTACAGTATTAGTAGGTGGGGACCTGGGAGGACAATACAGTTATAAGGGTGGAGCTCTCATAAATAGAGTAAGTGTTCTGATAAAAGAGGCCCTAGGGATCTGCCTTTTCTTTCCATCATGGGAGGACACAGCAAAAAGTCACCACCTATGAAACAAAACAGGTCCTCACCACACAGAACCTGCTGGCGCTTGATCTTGAACTACTCAGTCTCTAAGATTATGAAAATAAACTTATCTTGTTTATAAGCCACCCAGATTATGACATTTTGTTATAGCAGCCCAGATGGACTAAAATAGTTCTTAACTGCTCTCTCATCTACCCCATTGTTTTGAAAAGTTTCAGACACTGTTTTCTAATATTTTGGCAGAGAGAATTCTGTCACTTCAGATAATACATTTAATTTTTTTATTATACTTCCATCATTGAATGTCACATTAAATGAATTATTTTTAAGATTAACAAAGACAGGTAGCATTATTATTTCAATTCTACAAATGTGAAAATTAAGGCACGAGGTATTAATTCTCACAGCTAAGAAGTTAAAAGTGGTACAGAATTCAAATCTAAATCTAAACTTCGTGATTTTGTTCATATGCTCTTCTTATGGAAGAACAGGGATAGTGTCAACCTAATAATGATATATTTACAAGAATAAGATTAAAAATTATCATCATGTTTATCAACACATTAAAAAAATCCACTTGGGAAGATTATAGTAAAATCAGGATATAAAATAACAAAGAACAGATGACTTGTATAGAAATAAATTAAAGCAAGAAAATGAACAATATTTTGAAGAATTGAGGAAAATGTGTCTTATAGTTTATATCAGAATATATTATAGTTTATATCAGAATGTAATTTAATCAGAATATAATTTAAATGTGAGCATATAATAGAAACATTATTCTTTTCTTCACCTTAAACCAAATACAAAAGTAAACAATCTCTGAAAGAAGATAACACTATGGAGTATTAGATGCTATTTCATGTTGACAATAAAAAATGACTACCCATATAAATAAAACCACATGCCAAATAACCAATAGAACAAAACACAGACCTAAAAATATAGATATTTACACTATCCAGTAACTATGAACTTTAAACTTGAAAGTAATTCTAATAGATACAGCCAAGAAATTCAATGATAAAAGGAAGTATTTTTTCCAAAAACCAAATTACAGAAAGAGAAAAGTCAGCATCCCCAGAGAATCACCCATGCTGAGACTGGGAGGGTGTGAACAAGGGGCCAACAAGCCAGTCTTTCTGGTAAGCCAAGCAAACCATGCCTGGTCCAGAAAGAGAAAAGTCAATACCTCCCATGAGCCTACCAGGTGTGGGCTGAGAATCAACTCCAAACACCAGTCCCCACCCCGCACCACCCCACCTCCCACCGCCCTGTAAACAACCAGCTGGTTCAGAGCACAGGCTGAGTTGATAGTAACTAAGTGTACATAAAGCAACATGGAACGGGCTGGGCCAGGTCCCAGTCCTAAATCCTAAAATGCTTTTATTCCCTTTTAAACTGCCATCCTGGTTTCACATCACTCAGGCCCTAGATCTAACCATCCTTTTGATACTCATCTCTGCCTTACGACTCACAGGTTGTCATGTTTTGTTGTCCAGTTTGATTCTTAATTTCTTACATTCTATTAATGATCATTTCTATAGCAGGACTCTCTAACAGGATTGCCTACAGACTCCAGCGTCATATATACCAGAGACAAGCCTTACCTACCTACCTTTTAACTTTTATGCTTTTCATATGGGGGAGTAAACACCTCTCATAACTTCACTCCTCCTAATCCCACGTTTAATTTTTCAGAATTCTGCCTTGCCACCTCAACGTCATCCTGATAGAATAACAGGTCTAAATCGAAGACACCTTTCCCTCTACCTCACTTGGGTCCATAAATATGACAGTGCCATGTCTCCTCATAACATCTTGTCTCTTTGTTTTTTCCAGTCTAACATACGTGCATTCACCAGTGAAGTTGTCCTGGCTAAAACACCTAACATCAGCGTCTACCTGGGCATCAACCTTCATCCCGTCGACTCCCCTAGACCCCAATACAGCGCCCTCAGCCAGCAGGAAGTAGTTACAGAGAAAAATCTTCACCCCTTTTCCTAATAATCATAAGACGGGATATGAAAGAGTTGCTGGCCCAGACCGGACACTTTAACCAGGAAAAGCCTCAGCCAAGTTAGGGGGCTCCTGCCTCCCCTGCCCCTATAGATTTGCCTGTAACCCTATACCCCCATCCCTGGGAACCTGTTTCTGGTGCCAAGCGTGTGCCAATGAAATACCTGTGCATCCCTAATGCCCCTTGGGGTCCGCCCCAGACAGAGGCTACTTATGGGACTCACGCCATGTGTGAAGAAGAAGAAGAAGAAGAAGGAGAAAGGGAGAGTGTGTTCCAGAGAGAGACCACCGGCCCCGGGGTGGAGATGCTGCGCCCCGGGGGCCGGGGGGGGTCTCTCCCCGCATTCCCGAAATAAAGGTTACTTATATTTTATACTTCTTATCTTTGCAGCCACCGCCGCCCACTACTCTCACGGCCGTCCACTCCACTCCTTCCACGGACCTCTTTCCCTTCTTTCCCCTCCTCTTCCTACTCCCCTCTTCTCAGACCTAACAGTCGCGATTGCTGTTTTCCTAGTATCCTGCTTTGAAATTCTGTACCAATTTTGCTGCTTTGTTTTGTTCGACTTTGTTCTGTTTTGTTTTGTTGGATTTTATTATCTTTAAAATTAAAACATTCATAATCCAAATTACCAAATTAAAAAAATTAAAAATATGTCAGTGGGCACCCTTAAAATAAAATAAGAATTTAATAATTTCATTTAAAAGAAAATTAATCACAGTTGAAGAAAATATTAAACTAGAAAATATTAAAGAAATACACAAGCTGATGCAAGAAGAAAATAATAGGACAGAATATATAGGAAAAGGGTAGAGAGAGAAAAATCATTGTCAAATGGGATCAAAAGATAGGAGATGAGGGATAAGAGGGGATTAGGAAAATAATTATGATGTGTTATGTACATATCCACAGAGATATAAACATTGTGCACTACAAAACAGAATTTACAGAATAAAAAATAAAAATTTGAAAAGGATAGGAAGCAAGAAAAAAGCAACAAATCATCCAAATTTCTGATCCACCATTTTCACATAATGAGAGAAACATTTCATATATTGACTATACAGTATAAATGACTGACTAGGTAGACTGAAAAACAGTTTATAACACTGGATCAAAAGGCAATAAAAATCATTGTTTCATTTTACCTGAAATTACAAAATAAAACATTGAAATAAAATGGAAATTTTTCTAATCATCAGAGAACTATTCTTTGTATTTCAAAATATAGCAATCATTATCATTCCTCTAAGTTTAAGAAAAAAATATTGTGGAAACCCCTGTCCTCTTATCTGTCACTTTCCCCAGTCTCTTCCCCCATCCCTAAACAATCCCTAGTCTACTGAATTTTTCCCTGTTTACCTTACCTCGATATTTCATATAAATGGAATAATGCAAATACGTTGGCTTTTGTGACTCTCTTCTTTCCTTTAACCTAACATTTGTAAAGTTCATATTATTGCATCTATCAGTTCTTCAATCCCCTTATTGTTAAGTAATATTCTAACACATGTATGTCATATTTTATCTGTTCATCTGTGTTCAGTCATATGAGTTATTTCTACTTTTTATCATTAAGAGTAATCTTGCTATAAAAATTTGTCGTTAATGTGAATATATATATAGTTTAATTTTGCTTATGTAGATACAGTGCAATTAGTGGTCAGTTCTTCAGTTTTTAAGTCTCCCAATTTTATATTAAACATTATCAGTGGACACTGCTACAAAAGAGATTTTCTTATATTTTATTCAAATTCTTTACCCATGTTCTTACTGTTAATCAAATTATTTTTATCCTGCCAAAGATTATGAGATTTACATTCTGTTATAAAAGCATAAATCATCAGCTTTTATTTTTGGTTTTATTAGTCCATGTTTGAAACAATCAATACATTCATCATACAAAACTGGTACATATATATACTTTCTCTTGTTATTTACATCCTGTTTGAGCTCAGTAAACACTTTGTAATTTTCTTTGTTTCTTTGATTTCTTCAAACATTCTAACCACTTGGTTTTAAGTTCTTTGCCTCTGACTTCCTCCATTTCAGTGCCAGTGAGATTAGTTTTGGGGTAGAGTTTTGTAGGCATCTTGTTTTCTCATGTTTCTGTTA